>NW_028136156.1:0-600673 GCF_964662115.1 Mustela nivalis | reverse complement strand
GCTCCCTGCTAAGCAGAGAGCCTGATGCGGGACTCAATCCCAGGACCCTGAGATCATGACCTGAGCCGAAGGCAGCAGCTTAGCCTATTGAGCCACCCAGGCACCCTCACCACCACATTCTAAGGTCTCCCTGGACACCAAGCAGCATTGTGACTCATTAGACTGAGAACATCCGTCAACTTAGATCACTTGGAAATTTGAACAAAAACCAGCAGATCAAGCCTGCAATGTTCCTCAGCTGCAATGGTCATGCAAGGAAGACTTCCCAGGCCCCCATTCAGAGACCTCTGCTGTCGAATCTTTCTATATGGGGGACCCTGGAGCCTTGTAAGCGGACTTCCCCTGTCCCACAGTAGGACACCTTGCTGTTTGGAGCAGCTCACAAGGTCCTGCTTGGGAAAATCTCCAAGAATTCTTGAGGCCACCCCACAATTCGTTGACCATCATGGATGCAAAGCCAGCGTGAGCAGACATCTGACCCTCGCCCATACTCAGGTGCTGGAAATCTCGAAACAACCACTGCACAATGGAATGGTCCTGTGGTCGGCACTGAGCTTATCTGTGGCTTGTGTTTTCAGACTTCTGTCTTCACACTCCTCGCCTAAAAGCCCTCCATATTGGGAATTCTGAAGCCACAGTGCAGCTTTCTGCCTGCCCACCAGAAAGAAGTGCCCTATGGGTCCTTCGTAGAAACCCACATGAGGATCCTCCTGCACGGCCCTCAATGGCACCCCAATATAATAGACCGACCTCTGCATACATTGTCTATCTGACACCGCCTGATCCCCGACCTCCTGTCAGCCACCCAGATAGTGGACCCCATATCCTCCAGGTGGGTCCAACCTTGGCCCGAGGCCATCATCTTGAAGCAACCTGGATATTCAGGTACCTGTCCCAGACTTAGCTCAAATTCCTGCCCATAGGGGACTCGGGAGCACAAAAGAGTGCTCCTCCTTCCCCATGGCCAGAAAACTGAATGTTGAGATGGCTGTACAACCCTGAGTGGGAACCAGGTGCATGGTCCATGAGACCATGCCTACACAGGATGGGCAGCTGGGCACAAATAGGCATTGTGACCCTCAGAATGAGACCCCTTTCCAAAGATCCCCCTTGGGATCTGGACCAGGATCCCAAATCGAAGCTTTGGTTAAGTTTTCCCAGTGTCTGGACCCAGAACCCATCTCTGGAATCCCTGTTTGGACAGGATCCCAGAGATGGAATACAGTCTTTTCCTCTTCCCCAGAAAGAAATCAAACTCTTGGGTGCCAAGCAGAATCACCAGAGTGGAAGAATATCCCATGGACACATGAGGTCACCCCTCCATTTAGTGGCCATCCTAGACACAAAATCCAGACAGAAAAGCCTGTGCTCCTCCCTCCCAGCCACCTGAATTTCAAATCCCGAGGAGCTTCCCTCAGGGTCTTCAGATTCGGACTGCCATCACCTCACTCCTACCTCTTATCCGAGGTTGTGTCTAAAGTCTTTGGTCCCAAAGTCCTGACACACATGACCTCCAGGATGGGGCCTCGAGAAACACATGACATCACTGGCCCTGCTCTCCTGAGGAAACCCTGCCCATCTCAGTTTCCCAAAATGTCCAGATTAGGAGAAAACTGCAAGGCCCCTGACTGCACCCCAATATCATAGGCCACTCTGGAAAAAGTGCACAGCCTGACACAGCCTCAGCACCTACCTCCAGGATGACATGCAGGCCAATGGCACTTAGTCCGAAGATTGAAACTTCCATGGCCCTAAAACCTCATCAGAACCCTAGCTTATGTTTTGAGGTCTCTCTTCCTAGAGGTCTGTTCTGGAAATTCAAGCATATGGTCCAACCTGTGGTCCGTGAGCCATACAAGAGCACACCTCCTGTCCCAAGAAGGAAACCTGGCTCCTGGGTACTGGGTCTAATCCTAAGGATAGAGAATCCTCAATGGTCAGAGAGCCGCCACCACATTCTAAGGTCTCCCTGGACACCAAGCAGCATTGGGACCTGTTAGACTGAGAACTTCCATCAACGAAAATCACTTGGAACTTGGAATCAGTGTCATTGGTTCAAGCTTACCCTGTTCCTCAGCTGCAATGGTAACACGAGATTGGCTTCCCAGGCCTCCATTCAGAGAGCATTGCTATCGAATCTTCCATATGGGGGACCCTGGAGCCCTGTAAGAAGACTTCTGCTGTCCCTTAGTAGGACACCTTGATGTTTGGAGCAGCTCACAAGCTCCAGCTTGGAAAAACCTCCAAGAATTCTTGAGGCCTCCCCACCATTTGTTGGCCATCATGGATACAAACTCCAGTGTGAGCAGACATCTTCCCCTCGCCCAGGTGCTGGAGATCTCGAAACAACTGCTGTACATTGGAATAGACATGTGCTCGGCACTGAGCGTAACCGTAGCTTATGTTTTCATACTTCTGTCCTCACACTCCTCGCCTGCAAACCCTCCAACTTGGATATTCTGGAGCCGTAATGCAGCCATCTGCCTGCTCACCAGATAGAAGAAGTGAAGAAAGGGTTTGTGCAAAAATCCCCCATGAGGATCCAGTTGCACAGTTCTCAAAAGCACCCCAATATCATAGGCCGAACTCTCCACGAAAGTTCTGTCTGACATAGCTCGAGCCCGAGCTCCTGACAGGCACCCAGAAAGCAGGCCTCATTTTCTGCAGGTGGGTCCTGCCTTGGCCCGAGGACCTCATCTCAAAGTGAACTGGGTATTCAGGCACCGGTCCCAGAACTTAGCTCAAATTCCTGCCCATGGGGGAACCTGAAGCATAAAAAAGTACCCCTCCTTCCCCATGGCAGGAAAACTGAATGTTGAGATGGCAGTCCAACCCTCAGAGTGGGAGCCAAGTGCATAGCCCATGAGGTCACACCCACTCAGCATGGGCATCTGGGCAAAAACAGGCATTGTGACCCTCAGAATGAGACCCATTTCCAACAAGAACACTCGGGAGCTGTACCAGGAAAACATAGAGCAGGACCCTAGGCCCAAATCCTAAGCCTTGTTGCGGTGATCCAGGCTCCAGAACCCAGGACCCATCTCTGGAATGGCTGTTTGGACGGGATCCCTGACTCAGAAAACTGCGCTCCTCCCATCCCCCGGAAATACACCAAACTCTTGGGTGCCGAGCAGAATTCCCAGAGAGGTAGAATCTCACATGGACCCATGAGGCCACCCCTCCATTTCGTGGCCATCATAGACAAACAAGTCAGACAGAAAAGACTGTGATCCTGCCTCACAGCCGTCCGAATTTCATATCTGGAGATGCTTCGCTCAGGGTCTGCAGATTGGGTCTGCCATCACCTCGAGCTTAACTCTTACCCGAGTTTGTGTCTGAAGACTTTGGACCCAGAGTCCTGACCCATATGCCCTCCAGGATGGGGCCTCCAGGAACACACAACAGCACTGGGCCAGCTCTCCCAAGGAATGTCAGCCTGTCTCAGTTTCCCAACCCACCAGATTAAGAGAAAATTGCAAGGCCCCTAATACCACCCCAATTCCATAGGAAGCTCCAGAAAAAATGCATAGTCTGACACAGCCTCAGAATATACCTCCAGGAAGACACCCAGGTCAATGGGAAGGGATGAAATGGCCTAACCCATGGCAGGCTCGATGTGCTGGGTGTGAAGCCAACTGTCTCAATGTCTCTCACAAGGTCTGGGCTCAGGCTATGTAAGACAGAGCATAGTGTTTAGGGTAGCCTATGCAATTGGGGTGTTGCCGAGGGATGAGCAGGTTGATTTTCATTTGGGGTTTCTGAGCAATGCCATAGACAATGTTTTTCTTTGGGGGGCAGGCAGAGTGCTTCGTTCTGGAACCAGAATTCCCAATCATGAGGGCTTTTGGGCCAGGAGTGCTAGGGTAGAGTCTGAGAACAAAAGATAGGGTGAGGTTGGGAGCAGGCACACTCTGCAAAGGCTGAAAGGATATCTCATGCATCTGAAGTCAGGCTGAGGATCAGACGTTGGCTGAGGTTGGATTGTGCCCTTGATAGCACCTTCATGAAGCAGGTGCCTCATGAGGCCAATGAAATTTTCCCACGCTGAGTTTGGAGGTTGCCACAAACCACAAGGTTTCCTTCTGCAAGACAGTCGAGTCCTGTTGAGTGGCTCCAGTACATACCATACGGAAGGACTGAAGAGGAGGGTTCAAAGGATGGATCCCTGAACAGCATGCCTCGCATTCCCTTTGGCCATTAACGACAAGATATGTTTGATCTGCTGGCTCTGGGGCAAGCTAACCAGTGGGCTGAGTTGAAATGGCCTCTCCTGAGGATGCGTCATAATGTGTGTTTCTGTCCATGGAGACCTTGGAATGTGATGGTTGTACTGTGGCCCTGCGGAATTCTCCGACCAGAAGGGTTTGATACAGATCCAGTAAGAAAGCACTCCATGTGGAGACGAGAGAGGTTTGGTTTGGAGCCTCAGAAAAACCTAATATGCTGGTATACGAAACCAGTCCTCAAGGACAGACACATGAAAACTAAAGCTAAGGTTCATATTAGGGCCTAAGGGCCTGTCCATTTCAATCTTCTGTCTCTGGGGACACTGTCTGAGAGTCTAAGTGGTGATAATGGCTCAGCTGGTGTCAGAGTGCCCCTTTTATTCCAGGGCAGCCTACACTATCAGGATGGCCTCAGGGGCCTTGGAGCTTTTCCCTAACCTGTAGGGTTGTGGTCAATGGATTGGGCACACTTTCCTTGGAGAGGGCAGGCACAATCTTTCGCTGTGGCTCCAGATGCCCTAGCCTGGAGGGTGTGTGAGTCCAGGCTGTGGGCACAGAAGTCTGAAAACACAAACTCAGCTTATGAGTGGCGCCGAGGGTATGGCAGGCCGGATGTACAGATAGAGAGTGAGCTCCTTGGCTTGTGAATCAAGGGCGAGATTCCTTTAGGCTTTTGTCTCTGGATGCGTCCAGGATAGCCGTAGATTGTAGGGGGTGGCCTCAGTGACTGTGGACAAGTATCCCTCTCTGGGGATTTGTCCCAGCTAACAGGAGTTTGGGGTCATTTTGTGGGAAGGGTGGAGTCCTGTTGTCTGGCTCATGTGTCTCTCCAAGAAAGTGATTCCAGAGCAGAGCCCCAGGAACGGGGGGGAGACTGGAAAACTCAAACACTGGTGAGGATTGGGTGTATAGGGGCTTGGCACGCCTCATATGCGGGCTCTTGGTCAAGGCCCTGACAGGCCTTTCTTTGATATTGGGCTCATGCTGAGGGTCACAGAGTGAATTTGTGCCCAAGGCAGCACTCAAGTTTGGGCGTGGTTTCAGGGGAAATGAAGGTTTCTCCCACCCTGAAGGTGTGACTCCATGCCAAGAGCAAGCCTTACAGCCATTGGGAAGAAGGAGTTCTGATTTGTGCTTCAGATGCCCAACTGTGTGGGGAATTGATATAATATCTGGGTTTAGATATCGGAAAACCAAGGTTAGGAAGAGATAACGGCATAAGACCATGGCGTGTCAGAAGTGCTAGGTGTGTGGCCAGCTGTCTCCTTGCCTGTCTGGACGTCTGGCATCAGGCTGTGAAAGGCAGAGCATTAGTGCCCAGAGCAGCCTATCAAATCTGAGTGCCATCGAGGCAAGAGCAGGTTGATCCTCATCTGGGTTTTATGGAGAGCCCCACAAGGAAACGTTTTCTACCGGTGGGCAGTAACTGGGCTGGCTTGTGGTTCTGCAAATCCTACTCTGGAGGGATTGTTTGCCAGGAGTGTGAGGAAGGAAGTCTGAAAACACAAGCTAGCGTGAGGTTTGGGACCGAGGGCACGGCAGGCGACTCTGCAGAGGCTTAATCAAGATCTCCTGCATTGCGGTCATATCTACTATGAGACGTGCTTCAAGCTAGAGTTTTTGTCCATGATGGCCTCTCCCTGAAGGATATGGGGGGCTTCATGAGGCCCGGCAGGTTTGCCGTTTTCTCCTACACTGAAGGTTTGACTCACGGCCAGCAGCAAGGTTTCTTGCCATGGGGAAGGAGGGGTTCTGACTTGTGCATCAGGTTCCCCCTGTGCAGGGATTGGAGATAAGGTCTAGGTTCCGATGACTGAAAACCCAGGTTGGGAATGGATGCTGGCCTAAGGCAGTGGCGGGTCCAATGTGCTGGGTGTGCAGCCAGCTGTGTCGGTGTCTGTTGGAAGGTCTGGGCTCAGGCTATTTGCGACAGAGCATCAGTGTTTAAGGTAGCCTATGCAATTGGGGTGTTGCCGAGGGCCAAGCAGTTTGATCCTCATTTGTGGTTTCTGGGCAGCACCATAGACAATGTTTTTCTCCTGGGAGGCAGGCAGAGTGCTTCAGTGTGGCCCCAGAATTCCCAGTAGGGAGGGTTTGTGGGCCAGGAGTGTGAGGACGGAAGTCTGAAAACACAAGCTAGGGTGAGGATTGGAGCCAAGGGCAGAGCAGGCCCAATCGGCAGAGGCTGAATCAAAATCTCCTGCATCTGAAGTCAGGCTGAGGATCAGAAGATGGCTGAGGATGGAGTATGTGTCCATGATGGCACCTTCATGAAGCGGGGGCCTCATGAGTTTGGGGTCATTTTGTGGGAAGGGTGGAGTCGTGTTGTCTGGCTCATGGGTCTCTCCAAGAAAGGGATTCCAGAGCAGAGCCCAGGTACAGGTGGGGCGACTGGAAAACTCAAACACTGGTGAGGATTGGGTGCATAGGGGCTTGGCAAGCCCCATATGCGGGCTCTTGGTCCAGGTCCTGACAGGCCTTTCTTTGAGATGGGGCTCATGCTGAGGGTCACAGTGTGAATTTGTGCCCAAGCAGCACTCAAGTTTGGGCGTGGCATCAGGGGCCATGAAGGTTTCTCCCACCCTGAAGGTGTGACTCCATGCCAAGAGCAAGCTTGACAGCCATGGGGAAGGAGGAGTTCTGTTTTGTGCTTGCGATACCCAGCTGTGTGGAGAATTGATATAATGTCTAGGTTCAGATATCTGAAAACCAAGGTTAGGAAGAGGTGACGGCATAAGACCATGGCGTGTCCGAAGTGCTGGGTGTGTGGCCAGCTGTCTCTTTGTCTGTCTGGACGTCTGGCTTCAGGCTGTGTCAGACAGAGCATGAGGGCCCAGAGCAGCATATCCACTTCGTGGACCGTCGAGGCCCGAGCAGGTTGATCATCATCTGGGTTTTCTGGAGAGCCCCATAGGAAAGCGTTTTTCTTCCATTGGGCAGACACTGGGCTGGGTTGTGGTTCTGGAGTTCCTAGTCCGTAGGGCTTGTTTGCCAGGAGTGTGAAGAAGGAAGTCTGAAAACAAAAGCTAGTGTGAGGTTTGGGACCGAGGGCATGGCAGGGCCACTCTGCAGAGGGTGAATCGAGATCTCCTGCACTGAGGTCATGTCAACTATGAGACGTGCCTCAGGCTAGAGTTTTTGCCCAGCATGGCCTCTTCCTGAAGGGTGTGGGGGCTTCATGAAGCCAGGGAGGTTTGCCTACAATGGGATTTGTGAACTACTCCAAACCTCAAGCTTTCCTTCTGCACGACAGTCGAGTCCTACTGGATGGTTCCAGGAGGCCCCATACGGAAAGACTCGAGAGCAGGTGTCTAAGCATGGATGCCTGGGAACGCCACCTCATATTCCCACTCTTTAGGCAGGACAAGGCAGGCTCAATCTGCAGGCTCCTGGGTGAGCCACCCAGGGGGGAGAGTTGAAACGGACTCTCCTGAAGATGAGTCCTACTGTGACTTGGTGGCCTGGGAGACCTTGGAATGTGGAGTTGGCTCAGGGAATCTGCAGGGTTTTCCAAACTGAGGTGTTTGACACAGCTCCAACAGGGAAGCTTCCCATGTGGAGACGAGAGGAGTTCTGTTCAGTGCCTCAGGAAAGCCCCATATCCTGTTCTTTGAACCAAAGCCTCTGAGGAGTGACACCTGGAACCCAAAGTAAGAGTTGAGATTACGGCCTAAGGGCCTGTCCGGCTCATTCTTCTATCTCTGTTGACATCTGTGGGCATGCCTTCGTGGAGGTAGCTGCTCAGCTTGTGTCCGAATGCCCCTGTGTGTCCAGGGAGCCTCCCAGTAGTGGGATGTCCTCGGGGGCCTGGAGGTTTCTCATATTCTGGAGGTGTGTGTCCAAAGGAATGGACACAGTTTCCCAGGAGAGAGCAGGCACGGTCCTGTGGTATGGCTCCAGAGGACCCAGCCTAGAGGCTGTGTTTGCCAGGGCTGTGGGGACAGCTGTCTGAAAAAGCAAACTTGGCTCAGCTAGTGGCCAAGGTAATGGCAGGACTGATCTCCAGTCAGTGAGGGGAGATCCTCTGGATATCAAAGGAGGGCAAGTGGGAGGCAGTCACTCAGGATTTTGTCTCTGGGTGTTGCGTTCACAGTGTCCGGTCAGGGTAGGGGTTGTCTCAGAGGCCGAGGAAGAGCCTTCCTCTCGGGGGATTGTCCAAGCTCCCAAGTGTTTGGGTTCATTCTGTGGGAAGGGAAGAGTACTGTTTTCTGCCACAGGGGACCCCCCAGGAGAGGGACTCTAGAGCACAGCAGTGGGTTCCCTCAACTGGAATACACACCATCTAGTTAATCCTGGTTGCCTATGGGCATGGCAAGCCACATATGCGGGCTCTTGGTCCAGTCACTGAGAGGCGTTACTTGAATAAGGTACTCACGCTGAGGGTCACAATGTGTGTTTGTGCCCAAGGCGGCCCTAACGCTTGGGCGTTGCTCATGGGCCATGTCGTTTTTCCTACACTGAAGGTTTGACTCACTGCCAGCAGCAAGTTTTCTTGCCATGGGGAAGGAGGAATTCTTATTTGTGCATCAGGTTCCCCCCTGTGCAGGGATTGGAGATAAGGTCTAGGATCCGATGACTGAAAACCCAGGTTGGGAATGGATGCTGGCCTAAGGCAGTGGCGGGTCCAATGTCCTAGGAGTGCAGCCAGCTGTGTCGGTGTCTGTTGGAAGGTCTGGGCTCAGGCTATTTGTGACAGAGCATCAGTGTTTAAGGTAGCCTATGCAATTGGGGTGTTGCCGAGGGCCAAGCAGTTTGATCCTCATTTGGGGTTTCTGGGCAGCCTCATAGACAATGTTTTTCTCCTGGGAGGCAGGCAGAGTGTTTCAGTGTGGCCCCAGAATTCCCAGTAGGGAGGGCTTGTGGGCCAGGAGTGTGAGGACGGAAGTCTGAAAACACAAGCTAGGGTGAGTATTGGAGCCAAGGGCAGAGCAGGCCCACTCTGCAGAGACTGAATCAAAATCTCCTGCATCTGAAGTCAGGCTGAGGATCAGACGTTGGCTGAGGCTGGAGTATGTGTCCATGATGGCACCTTCATGAAGCGGGGGCCTCATGAGGCCAAGGAAATTTTCCCACGCTGAGTTTGGAGGTTGCCCCAAACCACAAGGTTTCCTTCTGCGGGACATTCGAGTCCTGTTGCATGGCTCCAGGACATACCATATGGAAGGACTGGAGAGCAGGGTTCGAAGGATGGATCCCTGTACAGCATTCCTCGCATTCCAATAGGCCATTAGCGACAAGATATGTTTGATCTGCTGCCTCTGGGTCACGCTACCCAGGGGGCTGTGTTGAAATGGCCTCTCCTGAGGATGCGTCATAATGTGCGTTTGGGTCCATGGAGACCTTGGAATGTGCTGGTTGTTCGGTGGCATTGCGGAACTCTCCTACCTGAAGGGTTTGATACATCCCCAGTAAGAAAGCTGCCCATGTGGAGACGAGAGATGCTTGGTTTGGTGCCTCAGAGTAGCCCCATGTGCTGGTCTACGAAAACAGTCCTCTGAGAACGGACACATGGAAACAAAGCTAAGGTTCATATTAGGGCCTGGGGGCCTGTCCATTTCAACCTTATGTCTCTGGGGACACTGTCTGAGAATCTAAGTGGAGATAGTTGCTCTGCTGGTGTCAGAGAGCCCCTCTTAGTCCAGGGTGGCCTACCTATTGATGGCCTCAGGGGCCTTGGAGCTTTTCCCTAAACTGTAGGGTTGCGGTCAATGGATTGGACACACTTTCCTTAGAGAGGGCCGGCACAATCTTTCGCAGTGGCTTCAGAGGCCCTAGCCTGGAGGTTGTGTGGGTCCATGCTGTGGGCACAGAAGTCTTAAAACACAAAGTCAGCTTATGAGTGGCGCCTAGGGTATGACAGGCCGGATATACAGCCCGAGAGGGAACTCCTGGGCCTCTGAAACAAGGGCGAGTGGAAGGCGTTCCTTCAGGCTTTTGTCTCTGGATGTTGTGTCCGGGATAGCCGTGGATTGGAGCGGTGGCCTCAGGGACTGTGGACGAGTATCCCTCTCTGGGGATTTGTCCCAGCTCCCAAGAGTTTGGGGACATTTTGAGGGAAGGGTGGAGTCGTGTTGTCTGGCTCATGTGTCTCTCCAAGAAAGGGATTCCAGAGCAGAGCCCAGGTACAGGTGGGGCGACTGGAAAACTCAAACACTGGTGAGGATTGGGTGCATAGGGGCTTGGCAAGCCCCATATGCGGGCTCTTGGTCCAGGTCCTGACAGGCCTTTCTTTGAGATGGGGCTCATGCTGAGGGTCACAGTGTGAATTTGTGCCCAAGCAGCACTCAAGTTTGGGCGTGGCTTCAGGGGCCATGAAGGTTTCTCCCACCCTGAAGGTGTGACTCCATGCCAAGAGCAAGCTTGACAGCCATGGGGAAGGAGGAGTTCTGTTTTGTGCTTGCGATACCCAGCTGTGTGGAGAATTGATATAATGTCTAGGTTCAGATATCTGAAAACCAAGGTTAGGAAGAGGTGACGGCATAAGACCATGGCGTGTCCGAAGTGCTGGGTGTGCGGCCAGCTGTCTCCTTGTCTGTCTGGACGTCTGGCTTCAGGCTGTGTCAGACAGAGCATGAGTGCCCAGAGCATCCTATCCAGTTCGGGTACCGTCGAGACCCGAGCAGGTTGATCCTCATCTGGGTTTTCTGGAGAGCCCCACAGGGAAACGTTTTTCTTCCGTTGGGCAGACACTGGGCTGGGTTTTGGTTCTGGAGTTTCTGGTCCGGAGGGCTTGTTTGCCAGGAGTGTGAGGAAGGAAGTCTGAAAACACAAGGTAGCGTGAGGTTTGGGACCGAGGGCACGGCAGGCCCACTCTGCAGAGGCTGAATCGAGATCTCCTGCACTGAGGTCATGTCAACTATGAGACGTGCCTCAGGCTAGAGTTTTTGTCCAGCATGGCCTCTTCCTGAAGGGTGAGGGCTTCATTAGGCCAGGGACGTTTGCCTACGATGGGATTTGTGAACTACTCCAAACCTCAAGGTTTCCTTCTGCACGACAGTCGAGTCCTATTGGATGGTTCCAGGAGGCCCCATACGGAAAGACTCGAGACAGGTGTCTAAGCATGGATGCCTGGGAACGCCACATCATATTCCCACTCTTTAGTCAGGACAAGGCAGGCTCAATCTGCAGGCTCCTGTTTGAGCTACCCAGAGGGGAGAGTTGAAATGGACTCTCCTGAAGATGAGTCCTACTGTGGCTTGGTGGCCTGGGAGACCTTGGAATGTGTAGGTGGCTCAGGGACTCTGCAGGGTTTTCCAAACTGAGGTGTTTGACACAGCATCAACAAGGAAGCTTCCCATGTGAAGACGAGAGGAGTTCTGTTCAGTGCCTCAGGAAAGCCCCATATCCTGTTCTTCGAACCAAAGCCTCTGAGGAGTAACACCTGGAAACCAAAGCAAGAGTTGAGATTACGGCCTAAGGGCCTGTCCGGCTCAACCTTCTATCTCTGTTACATCTGTGGGCATGCCTTCGTGGAGGTAGCTGCTCAGCTTGTGTCCGAATGCCACTGTATGTCCAGGGAGCCTCCCAGTAGTGGGATGTCCTCGGGGGCCCTGAGGTTTCTCATATTCTGGAGGTGTGTGTCCAAAGGAATGGACACAGTTTCCCAGGAGAGAGCAGGCACGGTCCTGTGGTATGGCTCCAGAGGACCCAGAGTAGAGGCTGTGTTTGCCAGGGCTGTGGGGACAGATGTCTGAAAAAGCAAACTTGGCTCAGCTAGTGGCCAAGGTAATGGCAGGACTGATCTCCAGTCCGTGAGGGGAGATCCTCTGGATATCAAAGGAGGGCAAGTGGGAGGCAGTCACTCAGGATTTTGTCTCTGGGTGTTGCGTTCACAGTGTCCGGTCAGGGTAGGGGTTGTCTCAGAGGCCGAGGAAGAGCCTTCCTCTCGGGGGATTGTGCAAGCTCCCAAGTGTTTGGATTCATTCTGTGGGAAGGGAAGAGTACTGTTTTCTGCCACAGGGGACCCCCCAGGAGAGGGATTCTAGAGCACAGCAGTGGGTTCCCTCAACTGGAATACACACCATCTAGTTAATCCTGGGTGCCTATGGGCATGGCAAGCCACATATGCGGGCTCTTGGTCCAGTCACTGAGAGGTGTTACTTGAATAAGGTACTCACGCTGAGGGTCACAATGTGTGTTTGTGCCCAAGGCGGCCCTAACGCTTGGGCGTTGCCTCATGGACCATGTCGTGTTTCCTACACTGAAGGTTTGACTCACTGCCAGCAGCAAGTTTTCTTGCCATGGGGAAGGAGGGGTTCTTATTTGTGCATCAGGTTCCCCCCTGTGCAGGGATTGGAGATAAGGTCTAGGTTCCGATGACTGAAAACCCAGGTTGGGAATGGATGCTTGCCTAAGGCAGCGGCGGGTCCAATGTGCTGGGTGTGCAGCCAGCTGTGTCGGTGTCTGTTGGAAGGTCTGGGCTCAGGCTATTTGCGACAGAGCATCACTGTTTAAGGTAGCCTATGCAATTGGGGTGTTGCCGAGGGCCAAGCAGTTTGATCCACATTTGGGGTTTCTGGGCAGCATCATAGACAATGTATTTCTCCTGGGAGGCAGGCAGAGTGCTTCTTTGTGGCCCCAGAATTCCCAGTAGGGAGGGCTTGTGGGCCAGGAGTGTGAGGACGGAAGTCTGAAAACACAAGCTAGGGTGAGGATTGGAGCCAAAGGCAGAGCAGACCCACTCTGCAGAGGCTTAATCAAAATCTCCTGCATCTGTGGCCAGGCTGAGGATCAGACGTTGGCTGAGGCTGGAGTATGTGTCCATGATGGCACCTTCATGAAGCGGGGGCCTCATGAGGCCAAGGAAGTTTTCCCACGCTGAGTTTGGAGGTTGCCCCAAACCACAAGGTTTCCTTCTGTGGGACATTCGAGTCCTGTTGCATGGCTCCAGGACATACCATATGGAAGGACTGGAGAGCAGTGTTCGAAGGATGGATCCCTGTACAGCATGCCTCGCATTCCCATTGGCCATTAGCGAAAAGATATGTTTGATCTGCTGCCTCTGGGTCACGCTACCCAGGGGGCTGAGTTGAAATGGCCTCTCCTGAGGATGCGTCATAATGTGCGTTTGGGTCCATGGAGACCTTGGAATGTGCTGGTTGTTCAGTGGCTCTGTGGAACTCTCCTACCTGAAGGGTTTGATACATCCCCAGTAAGAAAGCTCCCCATGTGGAGAGAGAGGTTTGGTTTGGTACCTCGGAAAAGCCCCGTGTGCTGGTCTACGAAAACAGTCCTCTGAGATCGGACACATGGAAACAAAGCTAAGGTTCATATTAGGGCCTGGGGGCCTGTCCATTTCAACCTCCTGTCTCTCGGGACACTGTCTGAGAATCTAAGTGGAGATAGTTGCCCTGCTGGTGTCAGAGAGCCCCTCTTAGTCCAGGGTGGCCTACCTATTGATGGCCTCAGGGGCCTTGGAGCTTTTCCCTAAACTGTAGGGTTGTGGTCAATGGATTGGACACACTTTCCTTAGAGAGGGCCAGCACAATCTTTCGCTGTGGCTTCAGAGGCCCTAGCCTGGAGGTTGTGTGGGTCCATGCTGTGGGCACAGAAGTCTTAAAACACAAAGTCAGCTTATGAGTGGCGCCTAGGGTATGACAGGCCGGATGTACAGCCCGAGAGGGAACTCCTGGGCCTCTGAAACAAGGGTGAGTGGAAGGCGATCCTTCAGGCTTTTGTCTCTGGATGTTGTGTCCGGGATAGCCGTGGATTGGAGCGGTGGCCTCAGGGACTGTGGACGAGTATCTCTCTCTGGGGATTTGTCCCAGCTCCCAAGAGTTTGGGGTCATTTTGAGGGAAGGGTGGAGTCGTGTTGTCTGGCTCATGGGTCTCTCCAAGAAAGGGATTCCAGAGCAGAGCCCAGGTACAGGTGCGGCGACTGGAAAACTCAAACACTGGTGAGGATTGGGTGCATAGGGGCTTGGCAAGCCCCATATGCGGGCTCTTGGTCCAGGTCCTGACAGGCCTTTCTTTGACATGGGGCTCATGCTGAGGGTCACAGTGTGAATTTGTGCCCAAGCAGCACTCAAGTTTGGGCGTGGCTTCAGGGGCCATGAAGGTTTCTCCCACCCTGAAGGTGTGACTCCATGCCAAGAGCAAGCTTGACAGCCATGGGGAAGGAGGAGTTCTGTTTTGTGCTTGCGATACCCAGCTGTGTGGAGAATTGATATAATGTCTAGGTTCAGATATCTGAAAACCAAGGTTAGGAAGAGGTGACGGCATAAGACCATGGCGTGTCCGAAGTGCTGGGTGTGCGGCCAGCTGTCTCCTTGTCTGTCTGGACGTCTGGCTTCAGGCTGTGTCAGACAGAGCATGAGTGCCCAGAGCATCCTATCCAGTTCGGGTACCGTCGAGGCCCGAGCAGGTTGATCCTCATCTGGGTTTTCTGGAGAGCCCCACAGGGAAACGTTTTTCTTCCATTGGGAAGACACTGGGCTGGGTTTTGGTTCTGGAGTTCCTGGTCCGGAGGGCTTGTTTGCCAGGAGTGTGAGGAAGGAAGTCTGAAAACACAAGGTAGCGTGAGGTTTGGGACCGAGGGCAAGGCAGGCCCACTCTGCAGAGGCTGAATCGAGATCTCCTGCACTGAGGTCATGTCAACTATGAGACGTGCCTCAGGCTAGAGTTTTTGTCCAGCATGGCCTCTTCCTGAAGGGTGAGGGCTTCATTAGGCCAGGGACGTTTGCCTACGATGGGATTTGTGAACTACTCCAAACCTCAAGGTTTCCTTCTGCATGACAGTCGAGTCCTATTGGATGGTTCCAGGAGGCCCCATACGGAAAGACTCGAGAGCAGATGTCTAAGCATGGATGCCTGGGAACGCCACATCATATTCCCACTCTTTAGTCAGGACAAGGCAGGCTCAATCTGCAGGCTCCTGTTTGAGCTACCCAGAGGGGAGAGTTGAAATGGACTCTCCTGAAGATGAGTCCTACTGTGGCTTGGTGGCCTGGGAGACCTTGGAATGTGGAGGTGGCTCAGGAACTCTGCAGGGTTTTCCAAACTGAGGTGTTTGACACAGCTCCAACAAGGAAGCTTCCCATGGGAGACGAGAGGAGTTCTGTTCAGTGCCTCAGGAAAGCCCCATATCCTGTTCTTCGAACCAAAGCCTCTGAGGAGTAACACCTGGAACCCAATGCAAGAGTTGAGATTATGGCCTAAGGGCCTGTCCGGCTCAACCTTCTATCTCCGTTGACATCTATGTGCATGCATTCATAGATGTAGCTGCTCAGCTTGTGTCCGAATGCCCCTGTGAGTCCAGTGAGGCTCCCAGTAGTGGGATGTCCTCGGGGGCCTTGAGGTTTCTCATATTCTGGAGGTGTGTGTCAAAAGGAATGGACACAGTTTCCCAGGAGAGAGCAGGCACGGTCCTGTGGTATGGCTCCAGAGGACCCAGCCTAGAGGCTGTGTTTGCCAGGGCTGTGGGGACAGATGTCTGAAAAAGCAAACTTGGCTCAGCTAGTGGCCAATGTAATGGCAGGACTGATCTCCAGTCCGTGAGGGGAGATCCTCTGGAAATCAAAGTAGGGCAAGTGGGGGGCAGTCACTCAGGATTTACAGTGTCCGGTCAGGGTAGGGGTTGTCTCAGAGGCCGAAGAAGAGCCTTCCTCTCGGGGGATTGTCCAAGCTCCCAAGTGTTTGTGTTCATTCTGTGGGAATGAAGAGTACTGTTTTCTGCCACAGGGGACCCCCCAGGAGAGGGACTCTAGAGCACAGCAGTGGGTTCCCTCAACTGGAATATACACCATCTATTTAGTCCTGGGTGCCTATGGGCATGGCAAACCACATATGCGGGCTCTTGGTCCAGTCACTGAGAGGCGTTACTTGAATAAGGTACTCACGCTGAGGGTCACAATGTGTGTTTGTGCCCAAGGCGGCCCTCACGCATGTGCGTGGCCTCATGGGTCATGCCGTTTTCTCCAACACTGAAGGTTTGACTCACTGCCAGCAGCAAGGTTTCTTGCCATGGGGTAGGAGGGGTTCTGACTTGTGTGCATCAGAGGGGGTCCCCCCTGTGCAGGAATTGGATATAAGGTCTAGGACCGATGACTGAAAACCCAGGTTGGGAATAGATGGTGGCCTAAGGCAGTGGCGGGTACAATGTGCTGGGTGTGCAGCCAGCTGTGTCGGTGTCTGTTGGACGGTCTGGGCTCAGGCTATTTGCCTCAGAGCATCAGTGTTTAAGGTAGCCTATGCAATTGGGGTGTTGCCGAGGGCCAAGCAGTTTGATCCTCATTTGGTGTTTCTGGGCAGCACCATAGACAATGATTTTCTACTGGGAGGCAGGCAGAGTGCTTCATTGTGGCCCCAGAATTCCCAGTAGGGAGGGCTTGTGGGCCTGGAGTGTGATGACGGAAGTCTGAAAACACAAGCTAGGGTGAGGATTGGAGCCAAGGGCAGAGCAAGGTCCATTCTGCAGAGGCTGAATCAAAATCTCCTGCATCTGAAGTCAGGCTGAGGATCAGACGTTGGCTGAGGCTGGAGTATTTGTCCATGATGGCACCTTCATGAAGCGGGGGCCTCATGAGGCCAAGGAAGTTTTCCCACGCTGAGTTTGGAGGTTGCCCCAAACCACAAGGTTTCCTTCTGCGGGACATTCGAGTCCTGTTGCATGGCTCCAGGACATACCATATGGAAGGACTGGAGAGCAGGGTTCGAAGGATGGATCCCTGTACAGCATGCCCGCATTCCAATAGGCCATTAGCGATAAGATATGTTTGATCTGGGGCCTCTGGAACACGCGATCCAGGGGGCTGAGTTGAAATGGCCTCTCCTGAGGATGCGTCATAATGTGCGTTTGGGTCCATGGAGACCTTGGAATGTGCTGGTTGTTCAGTGGCCCTTCGGAACTCTCCTACCTGAAGGGTTTGATACATCCCCAGTAAGAAAGCTGCCCATGTGGAGACGAGAGATCCTTGGTTTGGTGCCTCAGAAAAGCCCCATGTGCTGGTCTACGAAAACAGTCCTCTGAGAACGGACACATGGAACAAAGCTAAGGTTCATATTAGGGCCTGGGGGTCTGTCCATTTCAACCTTCTGTCTCTGGGGACACTTTCTGAGAGTCTAAGTGAAGATAGTTGCTCCGCTGGTGTCAGAGAGCCCCTCTTAGTCCAGGGTGGCCTACACTATTGATGTCCTCAGGGGCCTTGGAGCTTTTCCCTAACCTGTAGGGCTGTGCTCAATGGATTGGGCACACTTTCCTTGGAGAGGGCAGGCACAAACTTTCGCTGTGGCTCCAGAGGCCCTAGCCTGGAGGTGTGTGGGTCCAGGCTGTGGGCACAGAAGTCTGAAAACACAAACTCAGCTTATGAGTGGTGCCTAGGGTATGGCAGGCCGGATGTACAGCCCGAGAGGGAACTCCTGGGCCTCTGAAACAAGGGCGAGTGGGAGGCGTTCCTTCAGTCTTTTGTCTCTGGATGCTGTGTCCGGGATAGCCGTGGATTTGAGGGGTGGCCTCAGGGACTGTGGACGAGTATCCCTCTCTGGGGATTTGTCCCATCTTCCAAGATTGGGGTCATTATGTGGGAAGGGTGGAGTCGTGTTGTCTGGCTCATGTGTCTCTCCAAGAAAGGGATTCCAGAGCAGAGCCCCAGGTACGGGCGGGGCGACTGGAAATCTCAAACCCTGGTGAAAATTGGGTGCATAGGGGCTTGGCAAGCCCCATATGCGGGCTCTTTGTCCAGGCCCTCACAGGCCTTTCTTTGACATGGGGCTCATGCTAGGGTCACAGTGTGAATTTGTTCCCAATCAGCACTCAAGTGCTGCTTGGGCACTACCTGAAGGATTTGATACATCCCCAGTAAGAAAGCTCCCCATGTGGAGACGAGAGGAGTTCTGTTCAGTGCCTCAGGAAAGCCCCATATCCTGTTCTTCGAACCAAAGTTTCTGAGGAGTAACACCTGGAACCCAAAGCAAGAGTTGAGATTATGGCCTAAGGGCCTGTCCGGCTCAACCTTCTATCTCTGTTGACATCTGTGTGCATGCCTTCGTGGAGGTAGCTGCTCAGCTTGTGTCCGAATGCCCCTGTGTGTCCAGGGAGGCTCCCAGTAGTGGGATGTCCTCGGGGGCCTTGAGGTTTCTCATATTCTGGAGGTGTGTGTCCAAAGGAATGGACACAGTTTCCCAGGAGAGAGCAGGCACGGTCCTGTTGTATGGCTCCAGAGGACCCAGCCTAGAGGCTGTGTTTGCCAGGGCTGTGGGGACTGATGTCTGAAAAAGCAAACTTGGCTCAGGAAGGGGCCAAGGTAATGGCAGGCCTGATCTCCAGTCCGTGAGGGGAGATTCTCTGGATATCAAAGGAGGGCAAGTGGGAGGCAGTTGCTCAGGCTTTTGTCTCTGGGTGTTGCGTTCACAGTGTCCGGTCAGGGTAGGGGTTGCCTCAGGGGCCGAGGAAGAGCCTTCCTCTCGGGGGATTGTCCAAGCTCCCAAGTGTTTGGGTTCATTCTATGGGAAGTGAAGAGTACTGTTTTCTGCCAGAAAGGACCCCCCAGGAGAGGGACTCTAGAGCACAGCAGTGGGTTCCTTCAACTGGAATACACACCATCTAGTTAGTTTTGGGTGCCTATGGGCATGGCAGGGACTATATGCAGGATCTTCGTCACGAACCTGTCAGGCCTTTCTTTGACATGGGGCTCATGCTAAGGTCACAGTGTGAATTTGTGCCCAAGCAGCACTCATGATTTGGTGTGGCATCAGGGGCCATGAAGGGTTCCCCACGTGAAGGTTGACTCCATGTGAAGAACAAGCATTACAGCCATGTGGAAGGCAGATTTCTGATTGTGATTCCGATACACAAACTCAGCTTCTTTTGGGGACGGTGGTATGGCAGGCCCAATATACAAACAATGAGAAGAACTCATGAAGATTTGAATATAGAGCGAGTCTGAGGCGCTTGCTCAGGCATTTGTCTCTGGAATTTTTATCAGCAAGGCCATAGAATGTCGGGGATGCTTCATGGGCCATGGACGAATCTACCTCTATGAGGATTTCGCCCGATTCCCAATTTTTTTTCGTCAAACTGTGGGATGGGAGGACTCCTTTCAGTTTTGTTACCTCAGGTGTCCCACGAAAAGAGGAATTCCAAAGCAAAGCCGTGGGGAAGACTGAAGGGACCACCAGAACTATGGTTCAAAATTGGGGACTAGGGGCATGGCAAGCCCAATATGCTATCTCTTCATCCAGCCACTGAGAGGCCTTACTTGAGGACTTTGGTCAGGCTGAGGGTAACAATGTGTGTTTGTGACCAATGTAGCCTCCGAGCATGGCGGGGCCTCATGGGCAACACTGGATTCAACTACACTGAAAGTTGGACAACATGCCAACCACAAGGTATCTTGCCATGGGGAAGGAGTTCTGATTTCTGCATCCCATTCAACCCTGGGCAGTGATTGGAGGTAAGGTCTAGAATCTAAAGCCTGAAATCCGAGGTTGGGAAGAGATGATGACCTAAGGCCATGGCGGCTCGATGTGCTCAGTGTGCGGCCAGCTGTCTGGGACGGGCCAGGGAGTCCAGGCTCAGGCTGTGTCAAAAAGGGCATTAGTGCCCTGCTCAGCCTATGTATTTGGGGTACAGCCAAGGTCGGTGCAGGTTGATCCTCATTTGGGGTTACTGGGCAGAGTGCTGCATTGTAGTTCTGGATTGCCAAACTGGAGGGCTTGTGGGCCAGTAGTCTGACGACAAAGGTTTGAGAACACAAGCTAGGCTTAGGTTTCTGGGTGAGGCCATGGCAGGCACAATCTACAGACCTGAATCGAGATCTTATGCATCTGAAGTCAGGGCGAGGATCAGACGATAGCTCAGGTTGTAGTTTCTGTCCCTGATGGCCCCTTCATGAATGGGGGGGGGGATCACGAGGCCATGGGGGTTTTCCCACGATGGGAGTTGTGAGAAGCTCCAAACTGCAGAGAGTCTTCTGCAGGACAATTGAGACCTGTTGTTTGGCTCCAGGCCAATGATTCTGAGCAGGGTTCTAAGGATGGATGGCTGGGTAGCCCACCTCGCATTCCAATTGTCTCTTAGCAACAAGACAGGTTAGATCTCCTGGATCTGTGGGGAGCAACCGAGGACGCTGCATTGAAATGGACACCCCTGGGCATGGGTCCTAATGTGCTTTTGTGTCTAAGGAGACCTTGGAATGAAGCGGTGGCACTTGGGACCTAAAGAGTTCTAATAAACAGAGGCTTTGACACAGCTCCAACCTGCAAGTATCCCATGTGTAGATGAGATGTTTTCTGTTGGGTGAGTCAAGAAACAGCTATATGCTGCTTTTGAATTCCAGGCCTCTGAGGTGAGATGCCTGGAAACGAAAGCAATGGATCTGATTAGTGCCTAGGGGCCGGTTCTTTCCTTTATACCTCTGGGGACATCTCTCTATGGGTCTGAGTGCAGGTAGGTGCTCTGTAGTGCTCAGATTGCCCCTGTTTTTTCCTGGGAAGCCACCACTATTGAGATGGATCAGGGAATTTGGAGGTTTATCCTATTAGAAGGGTTGTGGCCATTGGAATGGGCACAAACAATTCCCTTGGAGAGAGCAAGTACAGTCCTCAGGTTCGGCTCCAGGGGCCTGAGCCTGTAGGTTGTGTAGGCCAGGGCTGTTTGGAAAGTTGTCTGAAAACAAACTCAGCTTAGGTTTGGGGACGTAGGTATCCCAGGCCCGATCTACAAACCATGAGAAGAATTGTTAAGGATATGAAGAAAGTGCGAGTCTGAGGCGCTTGCTCAGGCTTTTGTCTCTGGATTTTGTATCAGCGATGGCCGTGGAATGTCGGGGAGGCCTCATGGGCCATGGACGAATCTTCCTCTCTGAGGATTTGGCCCGATTCCCAATTGCTTTTCGTCAATCTGTGGGATGGGAGGACTCATTTCAGGTTTGTTACCTCAGGTGTCCCACCAAAAGAGGAATTCCAAAGCAAATCCGTGGGGAAGATTGAAGGGACAACCCGAACTATGGTTAAAAATTGGGGCCTAGGGGCATGGCAAGCCCAATATGCTATCTCTTCATCCAGCCACTGAGTGGCCTTACTTGAGGACTGGGCTCAGCCTGAGGGTCACAATGTGTGTTTGTGACCAATGTGGCCCGCGAGCATGGGCGGGGCCACATGGGCCACACTGGTTTCAACCACACTGAACGTTGGACAACATGCCAACCACAAGGTTTCTTGCCATGGGGAAGGAGTTCTGATTTCTTCATCACCTTCAACTTTGTGCAGTGATTGGAGATAAGGTCTCGGTTCTGAAACCTGAACACCGAGGTTGGGAAGAGATGACGACCTAAGGCCACGGAGGCTCGATGTGCTCAGTGTGCGGCCAGCTGTCTGGGACGGGCCAGGGAGTCCAGGCTCAGGCTGTGTCAGAAAGGGCATTAGTGCCTTGGTCAGCCTATGTATTGGGTACAGCCAAGGTCGGTGCAGGTTAATCTTCATTTGGGGTTACTGGGTAGCCCCAGAGGACAATGTTTTTCTTCTGGAGGGCAGGCAGAGTGCTGCATTGTCGTTCTGGAGTGCCAAACTGGTGGGCTTGTGGGCCAGTAGTCTGACGACAAAAGTCTGAGAACACAAGTTAGGCTTAATTTTCTGGGTGAGGCCATGGCAGGCACAATCTACAGACCTGAATCGAGATCTCGTGCATCTGAAGTCAGGGCGAGGATCAGACGATCGCTCAGGTTGGAGTTTCTGTCCCTGATGGCCACTTCATGAGTGGGGGGGGGCATCACGAGGCCATGGGGGTTTTCCCACTATGGGAGTTGTGAGAAGTTCCAAACAGCAGAGAGTCTTCTACAGGTCAATTGAGACCTGTTGCTTGGCTCCAGGCCAATGATTCTGAGCAGGGTTCTAAGGATGGATGGCTGCGTAGCCCACCTCGCATTCCAATTGTCTCCTAGCAACAAGACAGGTTAGATCTCCTGGATCTGTGGGGAGCAACCGAAGACGCTGAGTTGAAATGGACACCCCTAAGGATGGGTCCTAATGTGCTTTTGTGTCTATGGAGACCTTGGAATGAAGCGGTGGCACTGGTGCCCTAAATGGTTCTCCTAAACAGAGGCTTTGACACAGCTCCAACGTGAAAGTTTCCCATGTATAGATGAGATGTTTTCTGATGGGTGAGTCAAGAAACAGCTATATGCTACTTTTGAAATCCAGGCCTCTGAGCAGAGATGCCTGGAAACCAAAGCAATGGATCTGATTAGTGTCTAGGGGCCTGTTCTTTCCTTTTTACCTCTGGGGACATCTCTCTATGGGTCTGAGTGCAGGTAGGTGCTCATTTGGGCTCAGATTGCCCCTGTTTTTCCTGGGAAGCCACCACTATTGAGATGGATCAGGGACTTTGGAGGTTTATCCTATGAGAAGGGTTGTGGCCATTGGAATGGGCACACACAATTCCCTTGGAGAGGGCAAGTACAGTCCTCAGGTTTGGCTCCAGGGGCCTGAGCCTGTAGGTTGTGTAGGCCAGGGCTGTTTGGACAGTTGTCTGAAAACACAAACTCGACTTATGTTTCGGGTCATAGGTATGGCAGGACTGATCTACAGACCATGAGGAGAACTCTTCTGGATTTGAAAGAAGGGCGAGTGTAAGGCTCCTGCTCAAGTTTTTGTCTCTGGATATCGTGTCACTCATGGTCGTGGAATTTCTGGGTGACTTCATGGGAAATGGACGAGTCTTACTCTCTGGTGGTTTGGCCCCGTCCAAAGAGTTTGGGGTCATTCTGTGGGCTGGAAGAAGTCCGTTTTTTTTTTTTGTGTTGTTGTTGTTGTTTTCTTTTTTAACCTCAGGTGTCCCACGAAATGAGGGATTCCAGAGTAGAGCCCTAGGGAGGGGCGACTGGACAATCAGAAATCTGGATAAAAATTGGGGCCTAGGGACATGTCAAGCCCATTATGACATCTAATGATCCAGCCACTGAGAGGACTTACTAGAGGACAGGACTCATGCTGAGGGTCACAATGCGTGTGTATGCACTCGTCGCACTCAAGAATGGGCAGGGCCACAGGGTGAATGCTGGTTTCTCCTACACTGAACGTTGGACAACGTGCCAACCACAAGGGTTCTTGCCATGTGTAAGGAGGAGTACTGATTTCTGCATCACATTCACCCTTGGGCAGTGATTGGAGATAAGGTCTCGGTTCTGAAGCCTGAAAACTGAGGTAGGGAAGAGATGATGACCTAAGGCCATGGCGGGTTTTATGTGCTCAGTGTGCTGTCAGCTTTCTGGGTGTTGGTCAGGTCGTCCAGGCTCAGGTTGTGTTCGACAGTGCATTAGTGCCCAGGTTAGACTATATAATTTGGGTAAGGTCGAGTGCTGTGTAGGTTTATCCTCATTTAAGGTGCCTGGGTAGCTCATGAGGCAATATTTTTTTTTTTTTCTAGAGGGCCGGCAGAGTGCTGCATTGTGGGCCCGGAATTGCCAAATTTTAGGACTTCGGGGCCAGGAGTGTGAGGACGGAAGTGTGAAAAGACAAGCTAGACTTGGATTTCAGCGCAAAGGCACAGCAGGTACCCCCTGCAGATCTGAAATAATATCTCATGCTTCTGAAGTCAGGGCGAGGATCAGACGTTGGCTCAGGTTGGAGTTCCTGTGCATGACGGCCGCTTCATGAAGGGAGCGGAATCTCGAGGCCATTGAGGTTTTCCCACGTTGGGAGTTGTGGGATGCCCCCTTCAAGGATTCCGTCTGCGGGACAATTGAGACCTGTTGGACAGCTCCAGGACATCCCATATGGAAATACTCTAGAGCACCATTCGCGGATGGATGCCTGGAAAGCCCGCCTCGCATTCCAATTGTCTCCTAGCAACAAGACAGTTTAGATCTGATGGCTCTGCCGGAGCAACCGGGGTGGCTGAGTTGAAATGGACTTTCCTGAGGATGGGTCCTAATGTGTTTTTGTGTCCATGAGGGCCTTGGAATGGGGCGGTGGCACCGGCACCCAGAAGTACACTCCTAAGCTTTGGACATGGCTCCCATGCACAGGTTTCCTTGTGGAGACGAGATGAGTTCTGATGGGTGCCTCAGGAAAACCCCTATGCTCGTATTGGAATCAGGCTTTTGAGGATACATGCCTGTAACCCAAAGCAATGGATCCTATTATGGCCTAGGGTCCTGTCTGGGCCAATCTTCTTCTCTGGGGACATCCATCTATGGTATGAATGGAGGTCGATTATCAGCTGGTGTCAGACAGTCCTTTTTTGTTCCGGGCGACCTACACTATTGGGATGGCCTCAGGGATTTTGGAGGTTTCTCCTAATTTGTACGATTTTAGACCATGGAATGGGCAGAATTCCCATGGATTGGTAGGCACAGTCCTAATGTGTGGCTCCAGGGGCCCAGCCTGGAGGGTGTGTGGCCCAAGACTTTGAGGACAGAAGTCTGAAAACACACACTCAGCTTAGGTTTTGGGACGTAGGTATGGCAGGTCCGATCTACAAACCATGAGAAGAACTCTTCAGGATATGAAGAATGTGCGAGTCTGAGGCGCTTGCTCAGGCTTTTGTCTCTGGATTTTGTATCAGCGATGGCCGTGGAATGTCGGGGAGGCCTCATGGGCCATGGACGAATCTTCCTCTCTGAGGATTTGGCCCGATTCCCAATTGCTTTTCGTCAATCTGTGGGATGGGAGGTCTCCTTTCAGTTTTGTTACCTCAGGTGTCCCACCAAAAGAGGAATTCCAAAGCCAAGCCGTGGGGAAGACTGAAGGGACAACCCGAACTATGGTTAAAAATTGGGGCCTAGGGGCATGGCAAGCCCAATATTCTATCTCTTCATCCAGCCACTGAGTGGTCTTACTTGAGGACTGGGCTCAGCCTGAGCGTCACAATGTTTGTTTGTGACCAATGTGGCCCGCGAGCATGGGCGGGGCCTCATGGGCCACACTGGTTTCAACTACACTGAACGTTGGACAACATGCCAACCACAAGGTTTCTTGCCATGGGGAAGGAGTTCTGTTTTCTACATCACCTTCAACCCTGGGCAGTGATTGGAGATAAGGTCTAGGTTCTGAAACCTGAAAACCGAGGTTGGGAAGAGATGACGACCTAAGGCCATGGCGGCTGGATGTGCTCAGTGTGCAGCCAGCTGTCTGGGAGGTTTAGGGGGTCCAGGCTCAGGCTGTGTCAGAAAGGGCATTAGTGCCCTGGTCAGCCTATGTATTTGGGGTACAGCCAAGGTCGGTGCAGGTTGATCCTCATTTGGGGTTACTGGGTAGCCCCAGAGGATAATGTTTTTATTCTGGACGGCCGGCAGAGTGCTGCATTGTAGTTCTGGATTTCCAAACTGGAGGGCTTGTGGGCCAGTAGTCTGACGACAAAAGTCTGAGAACACAAGCTAGGCTTAGGTTTCTGGGTGAGGCCATGGCAGGCACAATCTACAGACCTGAATCGAGATCTCGTCATCTGAAGTCAGGGCGAGGATCAGACGATCGCTCAGGTTGGAGTTTCTGTCCCTGATGTCCCCTTCATGAATGGGGGGGGGCATCACGAGGCCATGGGTGTTTTCCCACGATGGGAGTTGTGAAAAGCTCCAAACTGCAGAGAGTCTTCTGCAGGACAATTGAGACCTGTTGTTTGGCTCCAGGCCAATGATTCTGAGCAGGGTTCTAAGGATGGATGGCTGGGTATCCCACCTCGCATTCCAATTGTCTCCCAGCAACAAGACAGGTTAGATCTCCTGGATCTGTGGGGAGCAACCGAGGACGCTGAGTTGAAATGGACACCCCTGGGGATGGGTCCTAACGTGCTTTTGTGTCTATGGAGACCTTGGAATGAAGCGGTGGCACTGGGGCCATAAAGGGTTCTCCTAAACAGAGGCTTTGACACAGCTCCAATGTGCAAGTTTCCCATGTGTAGATGAGATGTTTTCTGATGGGTGAGTCAAGAAACAGCTAGATGATGCTTTTGAAATCCAGGAATGTGAGGAGAGATGCCTGGAAACCAAAGCAATGGATCTGATTAGTGCCTAGGGGCCTGTTCTTTCCTTTTTACCTCTGGGCACATCTGTCTATGGGTCTGAGTGCAGGTAGGTGCTCAGTTGGGCTCAGATTGCCCCTGTCTTTCCTGGGAAGCCACCACTATTGAGATGGATCAGGGACTTTGGAGGTTTATCCTATTAGAAGGGTTGTGGCCATTGGAATGGGCACACACAATTCCCTTGGAGAGGGCAAGTACAGTCCTCAGGTTTGGCTCCAGGGGCCTGAGCCTGTAGGTTGTGTAGGCCAGGGCTGTTTGGACAGTTGTCTGAAAACACAAACTCGGCTTATGTTTCGTGTCATAGGTATGGCAGGATTGATCTACAGACCATGAGGAGAACTCTTCGGGATTTGAAAGAAGGGCGAGTGTGAGGCTCCTGCTCAAATTTTTGTCTCTGGATATCGTGTCACTCATGGTCGTGGAATTTCTGGGTGACTTCATGGGAAATGGACGAGTCTTTCTCTCTGGTGGGTTGGCCCCGTCCAAAGAGTTTGGGGTCATTCTGTGGGCTGGAAGAAGTACGTTTTATTTTGTTGTTGTTGTTGTTGTTGTTGTTTTCTTTTTTAACCTCAGGTGTCCCACCAAATGATGGATTCCAGAGTAGAGCCCTGGGGAGGGGCGACTGGACAATCAGAAATCTGGATAAAAATTGGGGACTAGGGACATGTCAAGCCAATTATGACATCTAATGGTCCAGCCACTGAGAGGACTTACTAGAGGACAGGACTCATGGTGAGGGTCACAATGCGTGTGTATGCACTCGTCGCACTCAAGAATGGGCGGGGCCGCAGGGTGAATGCTGGTTTCTCTTACACTGAACGTTGGACAACGTGCCAACCACAAGGGTTCTTGCCATGGGTAAGGAGGAGTTCTGACTTCTGCATCACACTCACCCCTGGGCAGTGATTGGAGATAAAGTCTCGGTTTTGAAGTCTGAAAACTGAGGTAGGAAAGAGATGATGACCTAAGGCCATGGCGGGTTTTATGTGCTCAGTGTGCGGTCAGCTTTCTGGGTGTTGCTCAGGAGGTCCGGGCTCAGGTTGTGTTCGACAGTGCATTAGTGCCCAGGTTAGACTATATAATTTGGGAAAAGTCGAGTGCTGTGTAGGTTTACCCTCATTTAAGTTGCCTGGGCAGCTCATGAGGCAATAATTTTTTTTTCTAGAGGGCAGGCAGAGTGCTGCATTGTGGGTCCGGAATTGCCAAACTTGAGGGCTTCGGGGCCAAGAGTGTGAGGACGGAAGTCTGAGAAGACAAGCTAGACTTGGGTTTCAGGGCAAGGGCACGGCAGGTACCCCCGGCAGATCTGAAATAATATCTCATGCATCTGAAGTCAGGGCGAGGATCAGACGTTGGCTCAGGTTGGAGTTTCTGAGCATGACGGCCACTTCATAAAGGGAGCGGAATCTCGAGGCCATTGAGGTTTTCCCACGTTGGGAGTTTTGGGATGCCCCCTTCAAGGATTCCTTATGTGGGACAATTGAGACCTGTTGGACAGCTCCAGGTCATCCCATATGGAATGACTCCAGAGCACCGTTCGCAATGGATGCCTGGGAAGCCCGCCTCGTATTCCAATTGTCTCCTAGCAACAAGACAGTTTAGATCTGATGGCTCTGCCGGAGCAACCGGGGTGGCTGAGTTGAAATGGACTTTCCTGAGGATGGGTCCTAATGTGCTTTTGTGTCCATGAGGGCCTTGGAGTGAGGCGGTGGCACCGGGACCCTGAAGTACTCTCCTAATTTGGACATGGCTCCCATGCACAGGTTTCCTTGTGGAGACGAGATGAGTTCTGATGGGTTCCTCAGGAAAACCCCTATGCTCGTATTGGAATCAGGCTTTTGAGGACACATGCCTGTAACCCAAAGCAATGGATCCTATTATGGCCTAGGGTCCTGTCTGGTTCAATCTTCTTCTCTGTGGACATCCATCTATGGTATGAGAGGAGGTCGATTATCAGCTGGTGTCAGACAGCCCTTGTTTGTTCCGGGCGACCTACACTATTGGGATGGCCTCAGGGACTTTGGAGGTTTCTCCTAATTTGTACGATTTTGGACCATGGAATGCGCAGAATTCCCATGGATTGGTAGGCACAGTCCTAATGTGTGGCTCCAGGGGCCCAGCCTGGAGGGTGTGGGGCCCAAGACTTTGAGGACAGAAGTCTGAAAACACAAACTCAGATTAGGTTTGGGGACGTAGGTATGGCAGGCCCGATCTACAAACCATGAGAAGAACTCTTCAGGATATGAAGAAAGTGCGAGTCTGAGGTGCTTGCTCAGGCTTTTGACTCTGGATTTTGTATCAGCGATGGCCGTGTAATGTCGGGGAGGCCTCATGGGCCATGGACGAATCTTCCTCTCTGAGGATTTGGCCCGATTCCCAATTGCTTTTCGTCAATCTGTGGGATGGGAGGACTCATTTCAGTTTTGTTACTTCAGGTGTCCCACCAAAAGAGGAATTCCAAAGCCAAGCCGTGGGGAAGACTGAAGGGACAACCCAAACTATGTTTAAAAATTGGGGCCTAGGGGCATGGCAAGCCCAATATGCTATCTCTTCATCCAGCCACTGAGTGGCCTTACTTAAGGACTGGGCTCAGCCTGAGCGTCACAATGTGTGTTTGTGACCAATGTGGCCCATGAGCATGGGCGGGGCCTCATGGGCCACACTGGTTTCAACTACACTGAACGTTGGACAACATGCCAACCACAAGGTTTCTTGCCATGGGGAAGGAGTTCTGATTTCTGCATCACCTTCAACCCTGGGCAGTGATTGGAGATAAGGTCTAGGTTCTGAAACCTGAAAACCGAGGTTGGGAAGAGATGAAGACCTAAGGCCATGGCGGCTCGAAGAGCTCAGTGTGCGGCCAGCTGTCTGGAAGGGGCCAGGGGGTCCAGGCTCAGGCTGTGTCAGAAAGGGCATTAGTGCCCTGGTCAGCCTATGTATTTGGGGTAAAGCCAGGTCGGTGCAGGTTGATCCTCATTTGGGGTTACTGGGTTGCCCCAGAGGACAATGTTTTTATTCTGGACGGCCGGCAGAGTGCTGCATTGTAGTTCTGGATTGCCAAACTGGAGGGCTTGAGGGCCAGGAGTCTGACGACAAAAGTCTGAGAACAAAAGCTAGGCTTAGGTTTCTGGGTGAGGCCATGGCAGGCACAATCTACAGACCTGAATCGAGATCTCGTGCATCTGAAGTCAGGGCGAGGATCAGACGATCGCTCAGGTTGCAGTTTCTGTCCCTGATGGCCCCTTCATGAAAGGGGGGGGGGCATCACGAGGCCATGGGTGTTTTCCCACGATGGGAGTTGTGAGAAGCTCCAAACTGCAGAGAGTCTTCTGCAGGACAATTGAGACCTGTTGTTTGGCTCCAGGCCAATGATTCTGAGCAGGGTTCTAAGGATGGATGGCGGGGTAGCCCACCTCACATTCCAATTGTCTCCTAGGAACCAGACAGGTTAGATCTCCTGGATCTGTGGGGAGCAACCGAGGACGCTGAGTTGAAATGGACACCCCTGGGGATGGGTCCTAACGTGCTTTTGTGTCTATGGAGACCTTGGAATGAAGCGGTGTCACTGGGGCCCTAAAGGGTTCTCCTAAACAGAGGCTTTGACACAGCTCCAATGTGCAAGTTTCCCATGTGTAGATGAGATGTTTTCTGATGGGTGAGTCAAGAAACAGCTAGATGATGCTTTTGAAATCCAGGAATGTGAGGAGAGATGCCTGGAAACCAAAGCAATGGATCTGATTAGTGCCTCGGGGCCTGTTCTTTCCTTTTTACCTCTGGGCACATCTGTCTATGGGTCTGAGTGCAGGTAGGTGCTCAGTTGGGCTCAGATTGCCCCTGTCTTTCCTGGGAAGCCACCACTATTGAGATGGATCAGGGACTTTGGAGGTTTATCCTATTAGAAGGGTTGTGGCCATTGGAATGGGCACACACAATTCCCTTGGAGAGGGCAAGTACAGTCCTCAGGTTTGGCTCCAGGGGCCTGAGCCTGTAGGTTGTGTAGGCCAGGGCTGTTTGTACAGTTGTCTGAAAACACAAACTCGGCTTATGTTTCATGTCATAGGTATGGCAGGACTGATCTACAGACCATGAGGAGAACTCTTCGGGATTTGAAAGAAGGGCGAGTGTGAGGCTCCTGCTCAAGTTTTTGTCTCTGGATATCGTGTCACTCATGGTCGTGGAATTTCTGGGTGACTTCATGGGAAATGGACGAGTCTTACTCTCTGGTGCTTTGGCCCCGTCCAAAGAGTTTGGGGTCATTCTGTGGGCTGGAAGAAGTACGTTTTATTTTGTTGTTGTTGTTGTTGTTTTTTTCTTTTTTAACCTCAGGTGTCCCACCAAATGATGGATTCCAGAGTAGAGCCCTGGAGAGGGGCGACTGGACAATCAGAAATCTGGTTAAAAATTGGGGCCTAGGGACATGTCAAGCCCATTATGACATCTAATGGTCCAGCCACTGAGAGGACTTACTAGAGGACAGGACTCATGCTGAGGGTCACAATGCGTGTGTATGCACTCGTCGCACTCAAGAATGGGCGGGGCCGCAGGGTGAATGCTGGTTTCTCTTACACTGAACGTTGGACAACGTGCCAACCACAAGGGTTCTTGCCATGGGTAAGGAGGAGTTCTGACTTCTGCATCACACTCACCCCTGGGCAGTGATTGGAGATAAGGTCTCGGTTCTGAAGCCTGAAAACTTAGGTAGGAAAGAGATGATGACCTAAGGCCATGGCGGGTTTTATGTGCTCAGTGTGCGGTCAGCTTTCTGGGTGTTGCTCAGGAGGTCCGGGCTCAGGTTGTGTTCGACAGTGCATTAGTGCCCAGGTTAGACTATATAATTTGGGTAAAGTCGAGTTCTGTGTAGGTTTACCCTCATTTAAGGTGCCTGGGCAGCTCATGAGGCAATAATTTTTTTTCTAGAGGTCAGGCAGAGTGCTGCATTGTGGGTCCGGAATTGCCAAACTTGAGGGCTTCGGGGCCAGGAGTGTGAGGACGGAAGTCTGAGAAGACAAGCTAGACTTGGGTTTCAGGGCGAGGGCACGGCAGGTACCCCCGGCAGATCTGAAATAATATCTCATGCATCTGAAGTCAGGGCGAGGATCAGACGTTGGCTCAGGTTGGAGTCTCTGAGCATGACGGCCACTTCATTAAGGGAGCGGAATCTCGAGGCCATTGAGGTTTTCCCACGTTGGGAGTTTTGGGATGCCCCCTTCAAGGATTCCTTCTGTGGGACAATTGAGACCTGTTGGACAGCTCCAGGTCATCCCATATGGAATGACTCCATAGCACCGTTCGCGAATGGATGCCTGGGAAGCCCGCCTCGTATTCCAACTGTCTCCTAGCAACAAGACAGTTTAGATCTGATGGCTCTGCCGGAGCAACCGGGGTGGCTGAGTTGAAATGGACTTTCCTGAGGATGGGTCCTAATGTGTTTTTGTGTCCATGAGGGCCTTGGAGTGGGGCGGTGGCTCCGGGACCCTGAAGTACTCTCCTAATCTTTGGACATGGCTCCCATGCACAGGTTTCCTTGTGGAGACGAGATGAGTTCTGATGGGTGCCTCAGGAAAACCCCGATGCTCGTATTGGAATCAGGCTTTTGAGGACACATGCCTGTAAACCAAAGCAATGGATCCTATTATGGCCTAGGGTCCTGTCTGGTTCAATCTTCTTCTCTGGGGACATCCATCTATGGTATGAGTGGAGGTCGATTATCAGCTGGTGTCAGACAGCCCTTGTTTGTTCCGGGAGACCTACACTATTGGGATGGCCTCAGTGACTTTGGAGGTTTCTCCTAATTTGTACGATTTTAGACCATGGAATGGGCAGAATTCCCATGGATTGGTAGGCACAGTCCTAATGTGTGGCTCCAGGGGCCCAGCCTGGAGGGTGTGGGGCCCAAGACTTTGAGGACAGAAGTCTGAAAACACAAACTCAGCTTAGGTTTGGGACGTAGGTATGGCAGCCCGATCTACAAACCATGAGAAGAACTCTTCAGGATATGAAGAAAGTGCGAGTCTGAGGCGCTTGCTCAGGCTTTTGTCTCTGGATTTTGTATCAGCGATGGCCGTGTAATGTCGGGGAGGCCTCATGGGCCATGGACGAATCTTCCTCTCTGAGGATTTGGCCCGATTCCCAATTGCTTTTCGTCAATCTGTGGGATGGGAGGACTCATTTCAGTTTAGTTACTTCAGGTGTCCCACCAAAAGAGGAATTCCAACGCCAAGCCGTGGGGAAGACTGAAGGGACAACCCAAACTATGTTTAAAAATTGGGGCCTAGGGGCATGGCAAGCCCAATATGCTATCTCTTCATCCAGCCACTGAGTGGCCTTACTTAAGGACTGGGCTCAGCCTGAGCGTCACAATGTGTGTTTGTGACCAATGTGGCCCATGAGCATGGGCGGGGCCTCATGGGCCACACTGGTTTCAACTACACTGAACGTTGGACAACATGCCAACCACAAGGTTTCTTGCCATGGGGAAGGAGTTCTGATTTCTGCATCACCTTCAACCCTGGGCAGTGATTGGAGATAAGGTCTAGGTTCTGAAACCTGAAAACCGAGGTTGGGAAGTGATGAAGACCTAAGGCCATGGCGGCTCGATTTGCTCAGTGTGCGGCCAGCTGTCTGGGAGGGTCCAAGGGCTCCAGGCTCAGGCTGTGTCAGCCTATGTATTTGGGGTAAAGCCAAGGTCGGTGCAGGTTGATCCTCATTTGGGGTTACTGGGTTGCCCCAGAGGACAATGTTTTTCTTCTGGAGGGCCGGCAGAGTGCTGCATTGTAGTTCTGGATTGCCAAACTGGAGAGCTTGTGGGCCAGTAGTCTGACGACAAAAGTCTGAGAACACAAGCTAGGCTTAGGTTTCTGGGTGAGGCCATGGCAGGCACAATCTACAGACCTGAATCGAGATCTCGTGCATCTGAAGTCAGGGCGAGGATCAGACGATCGCTCAGGTTGCAGTTTCTGTCCCTGATGGCCCCTTCATGAATGGGGGGGGGGCATCACGAGGCCATGGGTGTTTTCCCACGATGGGAGTTGTGAAAAGCTCCAAACTGCAGAGAGTCTTCTGCAGGACAATTGAGACCTGTTGTTTGGCTCCAGGCCAATGATTCTGAGCAGGGTTCTAAGGATGGATGGCTGGGTATCCCACCTCGCATTCCAATTGTCTCCCAGCAACAAGACAGGTTAGATCTCCTGGATCTGTGGGGAGCAACCGAGGACGCTGAGTTGAAATGGACACCCCTGGGGATGGGTCCTAACGTGCTTTTGTGTCTATGGAGACTTTCGAATGAAGCGGTGGCACTGGGGCCCTAAAGGGTTCTCCTAAACAGAGGCTTTGACACAGCTCCAATGTGCAAGTTACCCATATGTAGATGAGATGTTTTCTGATGGGTGAGTCAAGAAACAGCTAGATGATGCTTTTGAAATCCAGGAATGTGAGGAGAGATGCCTGGAAACCAAAGCAATAGATCTGATTAGTGCCTAGGGGCCTGTTCTTTCCTTTTTACCACTGGGGACATCTGTCTATGGGTCTGAGAGCAGGTAGGTGTTCAGTTGGGCTCAGATTGCCCCTGTCTTTCCTGGGAAGCCACCACTATTGAGATGGATCAGGGACTTTGGATGTTTATCCTATTAGAAGTGTTGTGGCCATTGGAATGGGCACACACAATTCCCTTGGAGAGGGCAAGTACAGTCCTCAGGTATGGCTCCAGGGGCCTGAGCCTGTAGGTTATGTAGGCCAGGGCTGTTTGTACAGTTGTCTGAAAACACAAACTCGGCTTATGTTTCGTGTCATAGGTATGGCAGGACTGATCTACAGACCATGAGGAGAACTCTTCGGGATTTGAAAGAAGGGCGAGTGTGAGGCTCCTGCTCAAGTTTTTGTCTCTGGATATCGTGTCACTCATGGTCGTGCAATTTCTGGGTGACTTCATGGGAAATGGGCGAGTCTTACTCTCTGCTGGTTTGGCCCCGTCCAAAGAGTTTGGGGTCATTCTGTGGGCTGGAAAAAGTCCGTTTTTTTTTTTTGTTGTTGTTGTTTTCTTTTTTAACCTCAGGTGTCCCACCAAATGATGGATTCCAGAGTAGAGCCCTGGGGAGGGGCGACTGGACAATCAGAAATCTGGATAAAAATTGGGGACTAGGGACATGTCAAGCCAATTATGACATCTAATGGTCCAGCCACTGAGAGGACTTACTAGAGGACAGGACTCATGGTGAGGGTCACAATGCGTGTGTATGCACTCGTCGCACTCAAGAATGGGCGGGGCCTCAGGGTGAATGCTGGTTTCTCTTACACTGAACGTTGGACAACGTGCCAACCACAAGGGTTCTTGCCATGGGTAAGGAGGAGTTCTGACTTCCGGGCTCAGGTTGTGTTCGACAGTGCATTAGTGCCCAGGTTAGACTATATAATTTGGGTAAAGTCGAGTGCTGTGTAGGTTTACCCTCATTTAAGGTGCCTGGGCAGCTCATGAGGCAATCATTTTTTTTTCTAGAGGGCAGGCACAGTGCTGCATTGTGGGTCCCGAATTGCCAAACTTGAGGGCTTCGGGGCCAGGAGTGTGAGAACGGAAGTCTGAGAAGACAAGCTAGACTTGGGTTTCAGGGCGAGGGCACGGCAGGTACCCCCTGAAGATCTGAACCTATATCTCATGCATCTGAAGTCAGGGCGAGGATCAGACGTTGGCTCAGGTGGGAGTTTCTGAGCATGACGGCAGCTTCATGAAGGGAGCGGAATCTCGAGGCCATTGAGGTTTTCCCGCGTTGGGAGTTGTAGGATGCCCCCTTCAAGGATACCTTCTGCGGGACAATTGAGACCTGTTGGACAGCTCCAGGACATCCTATATGGAATGACTCCAGAGCACCGTTCGCGGATGGTTGCCTGGGAAGCCCGCCTCGCATTCCAATTGTCTCCTAGCAACAAGACAGTTTAGATATGATGGCTCTGCCGGAGCAAACGGGGTGACTGAGTTGAAATGGACTTTCCTGAGGATGGGTCCTAATGTGTTTTTGTGTCCCTGAGGGCCTTGGAATGGGGCGGTGGCACCGGGACCCTGTAGTACTCTCCTAAGCTTTGGACATGGCTCCCATGCACAGGTTTCCTTGTGGAGACGAGATGAGTTCTGATGGGTGCCTCAGGAAAACCCCTATGCTCGTATTGGAATCAGGCTTTTGAGGACACATGCCTGTAACCCAAAGCAATGGATCCTTTATGGCCTAGGATCCTGTCTGGTTCAATCTTATTCTCTGAGGACATCCATCTATGGTATGAGTGAAGGTCGATTATCAGCTGGTGTCAAACAGCCCTTGTTTGTTCCGGGCGACCTACACTATTGGGATGGCCTCAGGGACTTTGGAGGTTTCTCCCAATTTGTACGATTTTGGACCATGGAATGGGCAGAATTCCCATGGATTGTTAGGCACAGTCCTAATGTGTGGCTCCAGGGGCCCAGCCTGGAGGGTGTGTGGCCCAAGTCTTTGAGGACAGAAGTCTGAAAACACAAACTCAGCTTAGGTTTGGGGACGTAGGTATGGCAGGCCCGATCTACAATCCATGAGAAGAACTCTTCAGGATATGAAGAAAGTGCGAGTCTGAGGCACTTGCTCAGGCTTTTGTCTCTGGATTTTGTATCAGCGATGGCCGTGGAATGTCGGGGAGACCTCATGGGCTATGGACGAATCTTCCTCTCTGAGGATTTGGCCCGATAACCAATTGCTTTTCGTCAATCTGTGGGATGGGAGGACTCATTTCAGGTTTGTTACCTCAGGTGTCCCACCAAAAGAGGAATTCCAAAGCAAAGCCGTGGGGAAGACTGAAGGGACAACCCGAACTATGGTTCAAAATTGGGGCCTAGGGGCATGGCAAGCCCAATATGCTATCTCTTCATCCAGGCACTGAGTGGCCTTACTTGAGGACTGGACTCAGCCTGAGAGTCACAATGTGTGTTTGTGACCAATGTGGCCCGCGAGCATGGGCGGGGTCTCATGGGCCACACTGGTTTCAACGACACTGAACGTTGGATAAGATGCCAACCACAAGGTTTCTCGCCATGAGGAAGGAGATCTGATTTCTGCATCACCTTCAACCCTGGGCAGTGATTGGAGATAAGGTCTAGGATCTGAAACCTGAAAACCGAGGTTGGGAAGAGCTGACGACCTAAGGCCATGGTGGCTCAATGTCCTCAGTGTGCGGCCAGCTGTCTGGGAGGGTCCAGCGGGTCCATGCTCAGGCTGTGTCAGAAAGGGCCTTAGTGCCCTGGTCAGCCTATGTATTGGGGGTACAGCCAAGGTCGGTGCAGTTTGATCCTCATTTGGGGTTACTGGGTAGCCCCAGAGGACAATGTTTTTCTTCTGGAGGGCCAGCAGAGTGCTGCATTATAGTTCTTGATTGCCAAACTGGAGGGCTTGTGGGCCAGGAGTCTGACGACAAAAGTCTGGGAACACAAGCCAGGCTTAGGTTTCTGGGTGAGGCCATGGCAAGCACAATCTACAGACCTGAATCGAGATCTCGTGCATCTGAAGTCAGGGCGAGGATCAGACGATCGCTCAGGTTGGAGTTTCTGTCCCTGATGGTCCCTTCATGAATGGGGGGGGGGGGCATCACGAGGCCATGGGTGTTTTCCCACGATGGGAGTTGTGAGAAGCTCCAAACTGCAGAGAGTCTTCTGCAGGACAATTGAGACCTGTTGTTTGGCTCCAGGCCAATGATTCTGAGCAGGGTTCTAAGGATGGATGGCGGGGTAGCCCACCTCACATTCCAATTGTCTCCTAGGAACCAGACAGGTTAGATCTCCTGGATCTGTGGGGAGCAACCGAGGACGCTGAGTTGAAATGGACACCCCTGGGGATGGGTCCTAACGTGCTTTTGTGTCTATGGAGACCTTGGAATAAAGCGGTGGCACTGGAGCCCTAAAGGGTTCTCCTAAACAGAGGCTTTGACACAGCTCCAACGTGCAAGTTTCCCATGTGTAGATGAGATGTTTTCTGATGGGTGAGTAAGAAACAGCTATATGCTGCTTTTGAAATCCAGGCCTCTGAGGAGAGATGCCTGGAAACCAAAGCAATGGATCTGATTAGTGCCTAGGGGCCTGTTCTTTCCTTTTTAACTCTGGGGACATCTGTCTATGGGTCTGAGTGCAGGTAGGTGCTCAGTTGGGCTCAGATTGCCCCTGTCTTTCCTGGGAAGCCACCACTATTGAGATGGATCAGGGACTTTGGATGTTTATCCTATTAGAAGGGTTGTGGCCATTGGAATGGGCACACACAATTCCCTTGGAGAGGGCAAGTACATTCCTCAGGTTGGCTCCAGGGGCCTGATCCTGTAGGTTGTGTAGGCCAGGGCTGTTTGGACAGTTGTCTGAAAACACAAACTCGGCTTATGTTTCGGGTCATAGGTATGGCAGGACTGATCTACAGACCATGAGGAGAACTCTTCGGGATTTGAAAGAAGGGCGAGTGTGAGGCTCCTGCTCAAGTTTTTGTCTCTGGATATCGTGTCACTCATGGTCGTTGAATTTCTGGGTGACTTCATGGGAAATGGACGAGTCTTACTCTCTGATGCTTTGGCCCCGTCCAAAGAGATTGGGGTCATTCTGTGGGCTGGAAGAAGTCCGTTTTTTTGTTGTTGTTGTTTTTGTTGTTTTCTTTTTTAACCTCAGGTGTCCCACCAAATGATGGATTCCAGAGTAGAGCCCTGGGGAGGGGCGACTGGACAATCAGAAATCTGGTTAAAAATTTGGGCCTTAGGGACATGTCAAGCCCATTATGACGTCTATAGGTCCAGCCACTGAGAGGACTTACTAGAGGACAGGACTCATGCTGAGGGTCACAATGCGTGTGTATGCCCTCCTCGCATTCAAGAATGGGCGGGGCCTCAGGGTGAATGCTGGTTTCTTTTACACTGAACGTTGGACAACGTGCCAACCACAAGGGTTCTTTCCATGTGTAAGGAAGAGTACTGATTTCTGCATCACACTCACCCCTGGGCAGTGATTGGAGATAAGGTCTCGGTTCTGAAGCCTGAAAACTGAGGTAGGGAAGAGATGATGACCTAAGGCCATGGCGGGTTTTATGTGCTCAGTGTGCGGTCAGCTTTCTGGGTGTTGCTCAGGAGGTCCGGGCTCAGGTTGTGTTCGACAGTGCATTAGTGCCCAGGTTAGACTATATAATTTGGGTAAAGTCGAGTGCTGCGTAGGTTTACCCGCATTTAAGGTGCCTGGGCAGGTTGAGGCAATAATTTTTTTTCTAGAGGGCAGGCAGAGTGCTGCATTGTGGGTCCGGAATTGCCAAACTTGAGGGCTTCGGGGCCAGGAGTGTGGGACGGAAGTCTGAGAAGACAAGCTAGACTTGGGTTTCAGGGCGAGGGCACGGCAGGTACCCCCTGCAGATCTGAACCAATATCTCATGCATCTGAAGTCAGGGCGAGGATCAGACGTTGGCTCAGGTTGGAGTTTCTGAGCATGACGGCCGCTTCATGAAGGGAGCGGAATCTCGAGGCCATTGAGGTTTTCCCACGTTGGGAGTTGTAGGATGCCCCCTTCAAGGATTCCTTCTGCGGGACAATTGAGACCTGTTGGACAGCTCCAGGACATCCCATATGGAATGACTCCAGAGCACCGTTCGCGGATGGATGCCTGGGAAGCCCGCCTCGCATTCCAATTGTCTCCTAGCAACAAGACAGTTTAGATCTGATGGCTCTGCGGGAGCAACCGGGGTGGCTGAGTTGAAATGGACTTTCCTGAGGATGTGTCCTAATATGTTTTTGTGTCCATGAGGGCCTTGGAATGGGGCGGTGGCACCGGGACCCTGAAGTACTCTCCTAAGCTTTGGACATGGCTCCCATGCACAGGTTTCCTTGTGGAGACGAGATGAGTTCTGATGGGTGCCTCAGGAAAACCCCTATGCTCGTATTGGAATCAGGCTTTTGAGGACACATGCCTGTAACCCAAAGCAATGGATCCTATTATGGCCTAGGGTCCTGTCTGGTTCAATCTTCTTCTTTGGGGACATCCATCTATGGTATGAGTGGAGGTCGATTATCAGCTGGTGTCAGACAGCCCTTGTTTGTTCCGGACGACCTACACTATTGGAATGGCCTCAGGGACTTTGGAGGTTTCTCCTAATTTGTACGATTTTGGACCATGGAATGGGCAGAATTCCCATGGATTGGTAGGCACAGTCCTAATGTGTGGCTCCAGGGGCCCAGCCTGGAGGGTGTGTGGCCCAAGACTTTGAGGACAGAAGTCTGAAAACACAAACTCAGCTTAGGTTTGGGGACGTAGGTATGGCAGGCCCGATCACAAACCATGAGAAGAACCCTTCAGGATATGAAGAAAGTGCGAGTCTGAGGCGCTTGCTCAGGCTTTTGTCTCTGGATTTTGTATCAGCGAAGGCCGTGGAATGTCGGGGAGGCCTCAGGGGCCATGGACGATTCTTCCTCTCTGAGGATTTGGCCCGATTCCTAATTGCTTCTCGTCAATCTGTGGGATGGGAGGACTCATTTCAGGTTTGTTACCTCAGGTGACCCACCAAAAGAGGAATTCCAAAGCCAAGCCGTGGGGAAGACTGAAGGGACAACCCGAACTATGGTTAAAAATTGGGGCCTAGAGGAATGGCAAGCCCAATATGCTATCTCTTGATCCAGCCACTGAGTGGTCTTACTTGAGGACTGGGCTAGCCTGAGCGTCACAATGTGTGTTTGTGAAGAATGTGGCCCGCGAGCATGGGCGGGGCCTCATGGGCCACACTGGTTTCAACTACACTGAACGTTGGACAACATGCCAACCACAAGGTTTCTTGCCATGGGAAAGGAGTTCTGATTTCTGCATCACCTTCAACCCTGGGCAGTGATTGGAGATAAGGTCTAGGTTCTGAAACCTGACAAACGAGGTTGGGAAGAGATGACGACCTAAGGCCACGGAGGTTCGATGTGCTCAGTGTGCGGCCAGCTGTCTGGGACGGGCCAGGGAGTCCAGGCTCAGGCTGTGTCAGAAAGGGCATTAGTGCCCTGGTCAGCCTATGTATTTGGGGTACAGCCAAGGTCGGTGCAGGTTGATCCTCATTTGGGGTTACTGGGTAGCCCCAGAGGACAATGATTTTCTTCTGGAGGGCCGGCAGTGCTGCATTGTAGTTCTGGATTGCCAAACTGGAGGGCTTGTGGGCCATTAGTCTGACGACAAAAGTCTGAGAACACAAGCTAGGCTTAGGTTTCTGGGTGAGGCCATGGCAGGCACAATCTACAGACCTGAATCAAGATCTCGTGCATCTGAAGTCAGGGCGAGGATCAGACGATCGCTCAGGTTGGAGTTTCTGTCCCTGATGGCCCCTTCATGAATGGGGGGGCATCACGAGGCCATGGGGGTTTTCCCACTATGGGAGTTGTGAGAAGCTCCAAACTGCAGAGAGTCTTCTGCAGGACAATTGAGACCTGTAGTTTGGCTCCAGGCCAATGATTCTGAGCATGGTTCTAAGGATGGATGGCTGGGTAGCCCACCTCGCATTCCAATTGTCTCCTAGCAACAAGACAGGTTAGATCTCTTGGATCTGTGGGCAACTACCGAGGATGCTGAGTTGAAATGGATACCTCTGGGGATGGTCCGAATGTGCTTTTGTGTCTATGGAGACATTGGATTGAAGCGGTGGCACTGGGGCCCTAAAGGGTTCTCCTAAACAGAGGCTTTGACACAGCTCCAACGTGCAAGTTTCCCATGTGTAGATGAGATTTTTTCTGATGGGTGAATCAAGAAACAGCTATATGCTGCTTTTGAAATCCAGGCTCTGAGGAGAGATGCCTGGAAACCAAGGCAATCGATCTCATTAGTGCCTAGGGGCCTGTTCTTTCCTTTTTACCTCTGGGGACATCTGTCTATGGGTCTGAGTGCAGGTAGGTGCTCATTTGGGCTCAGATTGCCCCTGTTTTTCCTGGGAAGCCACCACTTTTGAGATGGATCAGGGATTTTGGAGGTTTATCCTATTAGAAGGGTTGTGGCCATTGGAATGGGCACACACAATTCCCTTGGAGAAGGCAAGTACAGTCCTCAGGTTTGGCTCCAGGGGCCTGAGCCTGTAGGTTGTGTAGGCCAGGGCTGTTTAGACAGTTGTCTGAAAACAAACTCAGCTTAGGTTTGGGGACGTAGGTATGGCAGGCCCGAACTACAAACCATGAGAAGAACTCTTCAGGATATGAAGAAAGTGCGAGTCTGAGTCACTTGCTCAGGCTTTTGTCTCTGGATTTTGTATCAGCGATGGCCGTGGAATGTCGGGGAGGCCTCATGGGCCTTGGACGAATCTTCCTCTCTGAGGATTTGGCCCGATTCCCAATTGCTTTTCGTCAATCTGTGGGATGGGAGGACTCATTTCAGTTTTGTTACCACAGGTGTCCCACCAAAAGAGGAATTCAAAAGCCAAGCCGTGGGGAAGACTGCAGGGACAACCCGAACTATGGTTAAAAATTGGGGCCTAGGGGCATGGCAAGCCCAATATGCTATCTCTTCATCCAGCCACTGAGTGTCCTTACTTGTGGACTGGGCTCAGCCTGAGGGTCACAGGGTATGTTTGTGAGCAATGTGGCCCGCGAGCATGGGAGGGGCCTCATGGGCCACACTGGATTCAACTACACTGAACGTTGGACAACATGCCAACCACAAGGTTTCTTGCCATGGGGAAGGAGTTCTGATTTCTGCATCACCTTCAACCCTGGGCAGTGATTGGAGATAAGATCTAGGTTCTGAAACCTGAAAAGCGAGGTTGGGAAGAGATGACGACCTAAGGCCATGGCGGCTCGATGTGCTCAGTGTGCGGACAGCTCTCTGGGAGGGGCCAGGGGGTCCAGGCTCAGGCTGTGTCAGAAAGGGCATTAGTGCCCTGGTCAGTCTATGTATTTGGGGTACAGCCAAGGTCGTGCAGGTTGATCCTCATTTGGGGTTACTGGGTAGCCCCAGAGGACAATGTTTTTCTTCTGGAGGGCAGGCAGAGTGCTGCATTATAGTTCTGGATTGCCAACCTGGAGGGCTTGTGGGCCAGTAGTCTGAGGACAAAAGTCTGAGAACACAAGCTAGGCTTAGGTTTCTTGGTTAGGCCATGGCAGGCACATTCTACAGACCTGAATCGAGATCTCGTGCATCTGAAGTCAGGGCGAGGATCAAACGATCGCTCAGTTTGGAGTTTCTGTCCCTGATGGCCCCTTCATGAATGGGGGGGCATTACGAGGCCATGGGGATTTTCCCAATGGAAGTTGTGAGAAGCTCCAAACTGCAGAGTGTCTTCTGCAGGACAATTGAGACCTGTTGTTTGGCTCCTGGCCAATGATTCTGAGAAGGGTTCTAAAAATGGATGGCTGGGTAGCCCACCTCGCATTCCAATTGTCTCCTAGCAATAAGACAGTTTAGATCTCCTGGATCTGTGGGGAGCAACCGAGGACGCTGAGTTGAAATGTACACCCCTGGGGATGGGTCCTAATGTGCTTTTGTGTCTATGGAGACCTTAGAATGAAGCGGTGTCACTGGGGCCCTAAAGGGTTCTCCTAAACAGAGGCTTTGACACAGCTCCAACGTGCAAGTTTCCCATGTGTAGATGAGATGTTTTCTGATGGGTGAGTCAAGAAACAGCTATATGCTGCTTCTGAAATCCAGGCCTCTGAGGAGAGATGCCTGGAAACCAAAGCAATGGATCTTTTAGTGCCTAGGGGCCTGTTCTTTCCTGTTTACCTCTGGGGACATCTTTCTATGGGTCTGAGTGCAGGTAGGTGCTCAGTTGGGCTCAGATTGCCCCTGTTTTTCCTGGGAAGCCACCACTATTGAGATGGATCAGGGACTTTGGAGGTTTATCCTATTAGAAGGGTTGTGGCCATTGGAATGGGCACACACAATTCCCTTGGAGAGGGCAAGTATAGTCCTCAGGTTTGGCTCCAGGAGCCTGAGCCTGTAGGTTGTGTAGGCCAGGGCTGTATGGACAGTTGTCTGAAAACACAAACTCGGCTTATGTTTCGGGTCAAAGGTATGGCAGGACTGATCTACAGACCATGAGGAGAACTCTTCGGATTTGAAAGAAGGGCGATGTGAGGCTCCTGCGCAAGTTTTTGTCTCTAGATATCGAGTCACTCCTGGTTTGTAATTTCTGGGTGACTTTATGGGAAATGGACGAGTCTTACTCTCTGGTGGTTTGGCCCTGTCCAAAGAGTTTGGGGTCATTCTGTGGGCTGGAAGAAGTCCGTTTTTTTTTTTTGTTGTTGTTGTTTTCTTTTTTAACCTCAGGTGTCCCACCAAATGAGGTGTTCCAGAGTAGAGCCCTGGGGAGGGCGACTGGACAATCAGAAATCTGGTTAAAAATTGGGGCCTAGGGACATGTCAAGCCCATTATGACATCTAATGGTCCAGCCTAGGAGAGGACTTACTAGAGGACAGGACTCATGCTGAGGGTCACAATGCGTGTGTATGTACTCGTCGCACTCAAGAATGGGCGGGGCCTCAGGGTGAATGCTGGTTTCTCCTACACTGAACGTTGGACAACGTGCCAACCACAAGGGTTCTTGCCATGGGTAAGGAGGAGTTCTGATTTCTGCATCACACTCACCCCTGGGCAGTGATTGGAGATAAGGTCTCGGTTCTGAAGCCTGAAAACTGAGGTAGGGAAGAGATGATGACCTAAGGCCATGGCGGGTTTTAAGTGCTCAGTGTGAGGTCAGCTTTCTGGGTGTTGGTCAGGAGGTCCCGGCTCAGGTTGTGTTCGACAGTGCATTAGTGCCCAGGTTAGACTATATAATTTGGGTAAAGTCGAGTGCTGTGTAGGTTTACCCTCATTTAAGGTGCCTGGGCAGCACATGAGGCAATAATTTTTTTTCTAGAGGGCTGGCAGAGTGCTGCATTGTGGGTCCGGAATTGCCAAACGTGAGGGTTTCGGGGCCAGGAGTGTGAGGACGGAAGTCTGAGAAGACAAGCTAGACTTGGGTTTCAGGGCGAGGGCACGTAGGTACCCCCGGCAGATCTGAACCAATATCTCATGCATCTGAAGTCAGGCCGATGATCAGACTTTGGCTCAGTTGGGAATTTCTGAACGTTGGACAACGTGCCAACCACAAGGGTTCTTGCCATGGGTAAGGAGGAGTTCTGATTTCTGCATCACACTCACCCCTGGGCAGTGATTGGAGATAAGGTCTAGGTTCTGAAACCTGAAAACCGAGGTTGGGAAGAGATGACGACCTAAGGCCACGGCGGCTCGATGTTTTCAGTGTGCGGACAGCTGTCTGGAAGGGGCCAGGGGGTCCAGGCTCAGCCTGCGTCAGAACGGGCATTAGTGCCCTGGTCAGCCCATGTATTTGGGGTACAGCCAAGGTCGGTGCAGGTTGATCCTCATTTGGGGTTACTGGGTAGCCCCAGAGGACAATGCTTTTCTTTTGGAGGGCAGGCAAAGTGCTGCATTATAGTTCTGGATTGCCAAACTGGAGGGCTTGTGGGCCAGTAGTCTGAGGACAAAAGTCTGAGAACACAAGCTAGGCTTAGGTTTCGGGGTGAGGCCATGGCAGGCACAATCTACAGACCTGAATCAAGATCTCGTGCATCTGAAGTCAGGGCGAGGATCAGACGATCGCTCAGGTTGGAGTTTCTGTCCCTGATGGCCCCTTCATGAATGGGGGGGCATCACGAGGCCATGAGGCTTTTCCCAATGGGAGTTGTGAGAAGCTCCAAACTGCAGAGTGTCTTCTGCAGGACAATTGAGACCTGTTGTTTGGCTCCAGGCCAATGATTCTGAGCAGGGTTCTAAGGATGGATGGCTGGGTAGCCCACCTCGCATTCCAATTGTCTCCTAGCAACAAGACAGGTTAGATCTCCTGGATCTGTGGGGAGCAACCGAGGACGCTGAGTTGAAATGGACACCCCTGGGGATGGGTCCTAATGTGCTTTTGTGTCTATGGAGACCTTGGAATGAAGCGGTGGCACTGGGGCCCTAAAGGGTTCTCCTAAACAGAGGCTTTGACACAGCTCCAACGTGCAAGTTTCTCATGTGTAGATGAGATGTTTCCTGATGGGTGAGTCAAGAAACAGCTAGATGCTGCTTTTGAAATCCAGGCCTCTGAGGAGAGATGCCTGGAAACCAAAGCAATGGATCTGATTAGTGCCTAGAAGCCAGTCTTTCCTTCATACCTCTGGGGACATCTGTCTATGGTCTGAGTGCAGGTAGGTGCTCAGTTGGGCTCAGATTGCCCCTGTTTTTCCTGGGAAGCCACCACTATTGAGATGTATCAGGGACTTTGGAGGTTTATCCTATTTGAATGGTTGTGGCCATTGGAATGGGCACACACAATTCCCTTGGAGAGGGCAAGTACAGTCCTCAGGTTTGGCTCCATGGGCCTGAGCCTGTAGGTTGTGTAGGCCAGGGCTGTTTGGACAGTTGTCTGAAAACACAAACTCGGCTTATGTTTCGGGTCATAGATATGGCAGGACTGATCTACAGACCTGAGGAGAACTCTTCGGGATTTGAAAGAAGGGCGAGAGTGAGGCTCCTGCTCCAGTTTTTGTCTCTGGATATCATGTCACTCATGGTCGTGGAATTTTTCGGTGACTTCATGGGATATGGACGAGTCGTACTCTCTGGTGGTTTGGCCCCGTCCAAAGAGTTTGGGGTCATTCTGTGGGCTGGAAGAAGTCCGTTTTTTTTGTTGTTGTTGTTGTTTTCTTTTTTAACCTCAGGTGTCCCACCAAATGAGGGATTCCAGAGTAGAGCCCTGGGGAGGGGCGACTGGACAATCAGAAATCTGGTTAAAAATTGGGGCCTAGGGACATGTCAAGCCCATTACGACATCTAATGGTCCAGCCTAGGAGAGGACTTACTAGAGGACAGGACTCATGCTGAGGGTCACAATGCGTGTGTATGCACTCGTCGCACTCAAGAATGGGCGGGGCCGCAGGGTGAATGCTGGTTTCTCCTACACTGAACGTTGGACAACGTGCCAACCACAAGGGTTCTTGCCATGGGTAAGGAGGAGTCCTGATTTCTGCATCACACTCACCCCTTGGCAGTGATTGGAGATAAGGTCTCGGTTCTGAAGCCTGAAAACTGAGGTAGGGAAAGATGATGACCTAAGTCCATGGCGGGTTTTAAGTGCTCAGTGTGGGGTCAGCTTTCTGGGTGATGGTCAGGAGGTCCCGGCTCAGGTTGTGTTCGACAGTGCATTAGTGCCCAGGTTAGACTATATAATTTGGGTAAAGTCGAGTGCTGTGTAGGTTTATCCTCATTTAAGGTGCCTGGGCAGCTCATGAGGCAATAATTTATTTTCTAGAGGGCAGGCAGAGTGCTGCATTGTGGGTCCGGATTTGCCAAACTTGAGGGCTTCGGCGTCAGGTGTGTGAGGACGGAAGTCTGAGAAGACAAGCTAGACTTGGGTTTAAGGGCCAGGGCACGGCAGGTACCCCCTGCAGATCTGAACAAATATCTCATGCATCTGAAGTCAGGCCGATGATCAGACGTTGGCTCAGTTGGGAGTTACTGAGTATGACGGCCGCTTCATGAAGGAGCGGAATCTCGAGGCCATTGAGGTTTTCCCATTTTGGGAGTTTTGGGATGCCCCCTTCAAGGATTCCTTCTGCGGGACAATTGAGACCTGTTGGACAGCTACAGGACATCCCATATGGAATGACTCCAGAGCACCGTTTGCTGATGGATGCCTGGGAAGCCTGCCTCGCATTCCAATTGTCTCCTAGCAACAAGACAGTTTAGATCTGATGGCTCTGCGGGAGCAAACGGGGTGGCTGAGTTGAAATGGACTTTCCTGAGGATGGGTCCTAATGTGTTTTTGTGTCCCTGAGTGCCTTGGAATGGGGCGGTGGCACCGGGACCCTGAAGTACTCTCCTAAGATTTGGACATGGCTCCATGCACAGGTTTCCTTGTGGAGACGAGTTGAGTTCTGATGGGTGCCTCAGGAAAACTCCTATGCTCGTATTGGAATCAGGATTTTGAGGACACATGCCTGTAACCCAAAGCAATGGATCCTATTATGGACTAGGGTCCTGTCTGGTTCAATCTTCTTCTCTGGGGACATGCATCTATGGTATGAGTGGAGGTCGATTATCAGCTGGTATCAGACAACCCTTGTTTGTTCCGGGCGACCAAATCTATTGGGATGGCCTCAGGGAATTTGGGGGTTTCTCCTAATTTGTACGATTTTGGATCATGGAATGGGCAGAATTCCCATGGATTGGTAGGCAAAGTCCTAATGTGTGGCTCCAGGGGCCCAGCCTGGAGGGTGTGTGGCCCAAGACTTTGAGGAGAGAAGTCTGAAAACAGAAACTCAGCTTAGGTTTGGGGACGTAGGTATGGCAGGCCCGATCTACAAACCATGAGAAGAACTCTTCAGGAAATGCAGAAAGTGCGAGTCTGAGGCGCTTGCTCAGGCTTTTGTCTCTGGATTTTGTATCAGCGATGGCCGTGGAATGTCGGGGAGGCCTCATGGGCCATGGACGAATCTTCCTCTCTGAGGATTTGGCCCGATTCCCAATTGCTTTTCGTCAATCTGTGGGATGGGAGGACTCATTTCAGTTTTGTTACCTCAGGTGTCCCACCAAAAGAGGAATTCCAAAGCCAAGCCGTGGGGAAGACTGCAGGGACACCCCGAACTATGGTTAAAAATTGGGGCCTAGGGGCATGGCAAGCCCAATATGCTATCTCTTCATCCAGCCACTGAGTGTCCTTACTTGATGACTGGGCTCAGCCTGAGGGTCACAAGGTATGTTTGTGAGCAATGTGGCCCACGAGCATGGGCGGGGCCTCATGGGCCACACTGGTTTCAACTACACTGAACATTGGACAACATGCCAACCACAAGGTTTCTTGCCATGGGGAAGGAGTTCTGATTTCTGCATCACCTTCAACCCTGGGCAGTGATTGGAGATAAGGTCTAGGTTCTGAAATTTGAAAACCGAGGTTGGGAAGAGATGACGACTTACGGCCACGGCGACTCGATGATTCAGTGTGCGGCCAGCTGTCTGGGAGGGGCCAGGGGGTCCAGGCTCAGGCTGCGTCAGAAAGGGCATTAGTGCCCTGGTCAGCCTATGTATTTGGGGTACAGCCAAGGTCGGTGCAGGTTGATCCTCATTTGGGGTTACTGGGTAGCCCCAGAGGACAATGATTTTCTTCTGGAGGGCAGGCAGAGTGCTGCATTATAGTTCTGGATTGCCAACCTGGAGGGCTTGTGGGCCAGTAGTCTGACGACAAAAGTCTGAGAACACAAGCTAGGCTTAGGTTTCGGGGTGAGGCCATGGCAGGCAAAATCTACAGACCTGAATCGAGATCTCGTGCATCTGAAGTCAGGGCGAGGATCAGACGATCGCTCAGGTTGGAGTTTCTGTCCCTGATGGCCCTTTCATGAATGGGGGGGCATCACGAGGCCATGGGGGTTTTCCCAAGATGGGAGTTATGAGAAGCTCCAAACAGCAGAGAGTCTTCTGCAGGACAATTGAGACCTGTTGTTTGGCTCCAGGCCAATGATTCTGAGCAGGGTTCTAAGGATGGATGGCTGGGTAGACCACCTCGCATTCCAATTGTCTCCTAGCAACAAGACAGGTTAGATCTCCTGGATCTGTGGGGAGCAACTGAGGACGCTGAGTTGAAATGGACACCCCTGGGGATGGGTCCTAACGTGCTTTTGTGTCTATGGAGACCTTGGAATAAAGCGGTGGCACCGGGGCCCTAAAGGGTTCTCCTAAACAGAGGCTTTGACACAGCTCCAACGTGCAAGTTTCCCATGTGTAGATGAGATATTTTCTGATGGGTGAGTCAAGAAACAGCTATATGCTGCTTTTGAAATCCAGGCCTCTGAGGAGAGATGCCTGGAAACCAAAGCAATGGATCTGATTAGTGCCTAGGGGCCTGTTCTTTCCTGTTTACCTCTGGGGACATCTGTCTATGGGTCTGAGTGCAGGTAGGTGCTCAGTTGGGCTCAGATTGCCCCTGTCTTTCCTGGGAAGCCACCACTATTGAGATGGATCAGGGACTTTGGAGGTTTATCCTATTAGAAGGGTTGTGGCCATTGGAATGGGCACACACAATTCCCTTGGAGAGGGCAAGTATAGTCCTCAGGTTTGGATCCAGGGGCCTGAGCCTGTAGGTTGTGTAGGCCAGGGCTGTTTGGACAGTTGTCTGAAAACACAAACTCGGCTTATGTTTCGGGTCATAGGTATGGCAGGACTGATCTACAGACCATGAGGAGTACACTTCGGGATTTGAAAGAAGGGCGAGTGTGAGGCTCCTGCTCAAGTTTTTGTCTCTTTATATCGTGTCACTCATGGTCGTGCAATTTCTGGGAGACTTCATGGGAAATGGACGAGTCTTACTCTCTGGTGGTTTGGCCCCGTCCAAAGAGTTTGGGGTCATTCTGTGGGCTGGAAGAAGTCAGTTTTTTTTTTGTTGTTGTTTTTGTTGTTTTCTTTTTTATCCTCAGGTGTCCCACCAAATGATGGATTCCAGAGTAGAGCCCTGGGGAGGGGCGACTGGACAATCAGAAATCTGGTTAAAAATTGGGGCCTTAGGGACATGTCAAGCCCATTATGACATCTATAGGTCCAGCCACTGAGAGGACTTACTAGAGGACAGGACTCATGCTGAGGGTCACAATGTGTTTGTATGCCCTCGTCGCATTCATGAATGGGCGGGGCCTCAGGGTGAATGCTGGTTTCTTCTACACTGAACGTTGGACAACGTGCCAACCACAAGGGTTCTTGCCTTGGGTAAGGAAGAGTTCTGATTTCTGCATCACACTCACCCCTGGGCAGTGATTGGAGATAAGGTCTCAGTTCTGAAGCCTGATAGCTGAGGTAGGAAAGAGATGATGACCTAGGCCATGGCGGGTTTTATGTGCTCAGTGTGCGGTCAGCTTTCTGGGTGTTGGTCAGGAGGTCCGGGCTCAGGTTGTGTTCGACAGTGCATTAGTGCCCAGGTTAGACTATATAATTTGGGTAATGTCGAGTGCTGCGTAGGTTTACCCGCATTTAAGGTGCCTGGGCAGGTTGAGGCAATAATTTTTTTTCTAGAGGGCAGGCAGAGTGCTGCATTGTGGGTCCGGAATTGCCAAACTTGAGGGCTTCGGGGCCAGGAGTGTGAGGACGGAAGTCTGAGAAGACAAGCTAGACTTGGGTTTCAGGGCGAGGGCACGGCAGGTACCCCCTGCAGATCTGAACCAATATCTCATGCATCTGAAGTCAGGGCGAGGATCAGAAGTTGGCTTAGGTTGGAGTTTCTGAGCATGACGGCCGCTTCATGAAGGGAGCGGAATCTCGAGGCCATTGAGGTTTTCCCACGTTGGGAGTTGTGGGATGCCCCCTTCAAGGATTCCTTCTGCGGGACAATTGAGACCTGTTGGACAGCTCCAGGACATCCCATATGGAATGACTCCAGAGCACCGTTCGCGGATGGATGCCTGGGAAGCCCGCCTCGCATTCCAATTGTCTCCTAGCAACAAGACAGTTTAGATCTGATGGCTCTGCCTGAGCAACCGGGATGGCTGAGTTGAAATGGACTTTCCTGAGGATGGGTCCTAATGTGTTTTTGTGTCCATGAGGGCCTTGGAATGGGGCGGTGGCACCGGGACCCTGAAGTACACTCCTAAGCTTTGGACATGGCTCCCATGCACAGGTTTCCTTGTGGAGACGAGATGAGTTCTGATGGGTGCCTCAGGAAAACCCCTCTGCTCGTATTGGAATCAGGCTTTTGAGGACACATGCCTGTAACCCAAAGCAATGGATCCTATTATGGCCTAGGGTCCTGTCTGGTTCAATCTTCTTCTCTGGGGACATCCATCTATGGTATGAGTGGAGGTCGATTATCAGCTGGTGTCAGACAGCCCTTGTTTGTTCCGGACGACCTACACTATTGGGATGGCCTCAGGGACTTTGGAGGTTTCTCCTAATTTGTACGATTTTGGACCATGGAATGGGCAGAATTCCCATGGATTGGTAGGCACAGTCCTAATATGTGGCTCCAGGGGCTCAGCCTGGAGGGTGTGTGGCCCAAGACTTTGAGGACAGAAGTCTGAAAACACAAACTCAGCTTAGGGTTGGGGACGTAGGTATGGCAGGCCCGTTCACAAACCATGAGAAGAACCCTTCAGGATATGAAGAAAGTGCGAGTCTGAGGCGCTTGCTCAGGCTTTTGTCTCTGGATTTTGTATCAGCGAAGGCCGTGGAATGTCGGGGAGGCCTCAGGGGCCATGGACGAATCTTCCTCTCTGAGGATTTGGCCCGATTCCCAATTGCTTTTCGTCAATCTGTGGGATGGGAGGACTCATTTCAGTTTGTTACCTCAGGTGTCCCACCAAAAGAGGAATTCCAAAGCCAAGCCATGCAGAAGACTGAAGGGACAACCCGAACTATGGTTAAAAATTGGGGCCTAGAGGAATGGCAAGCCCAATATGCTATCTCTTCATCCAGCCACTGAGTGTCCTTACTTGAGGACTGGGCTAGCCTGAGCGTAACAATGTGTGTTTGTGACCAATGTGGCCCGCGAGCATGGGCAGGGCCTCATGGGCCACACTGGTTTCAACTACACTGAACGTTGGACAAAATGCCAACCACAAGGTTTCTTGCCATAGGGAAGGAGTTCTGATTTCTGCATCACACTCATCCCTGGGCAGTGATTGGAGATAAGGTCTAGGTTCTGAAACCTGAAAACCGAAATTGTGAAGAGATGACGACCTAAGGCCACGGCGGCTCGATGTTTTCAGTGTGCGGACAGCTGTCTGGGAGGGGCCAGGGGGTCCAGGCTCAGCCTGTTTCAGAAAGGGCATTAGTGCCCTGGTCAGCCCATGTATTTGGTGTACAGCCAAGGTCGGTGCAGGTTGATCCTCATTTGGGATTACTGGGTAGCCCCAGAGGACAATGTTTTTCTTCTGGAGGGCAGGCAAAGTGCTGCATTGTAGTTCTGGATTGCCAAACTGGAGGGCTTGTGGGCCAGTAGTCTGAGGACAAAAGTCTGAGAACACAAGCTAGGCTTAGGTTTCGGGGTGAGGCCATGGCAGGCACAATCTACAGACCTGAATCGAGATCTCGTGCATCAGAAGTCAGGGCGAGGATCAGATGATCGCTCAGGTTGGAGTTTCTGTCCCTGATGGCCCCTTCATGAATGGGGGGGCATCACGAGGCCATGGGGGTTTTCCCAATGGGAGTTGTGAGAAGCTCCAAACTGCAGAGTGTCTTCTACAGGACAATTGAGACCTGTTGTTTGGCTCCAGGCCAATGATTCTGAGCAGGGTTCTAAGGATGGATGGCTGGGTAGCCCACTTCGCATTCCAATTGTCTCCTAGCAACTAGACAGGTTAGAACTCCTGGATCTGTGGGGAGCAACCGAGGACGCTGAGTTGAAATGGACACCCCTGGGGATGGGTCCTAATGTGCTTTTGTGTCTATGGAGACCTTGGAATGAAGCGGTGGCACTGGGGCCCTAAAGGGTTCTCCTAAACAGAGGCTTTGACACAGCTCCAACGTGCAAGTTTCCCATGTGTAGATGAGATGTTTCCTGATGGGTGAGTCAAGAAACAGCTAGATGCTGCTTTTGAAATCCAGGCCTCTGAGGAGAGATGCCTGGAAACCAAAGCAATGGATCTGATTAGTGCCTAGAAGCCTGTTCTTTCCTTTTTAACTCTGGGGACATCTGTCTATGGGTCTGAGTGCAGGTAGGTGCTCAGTTGGGCTCAGATTGCCCCTGTTTTTCCTGGGACGCCACCACTATTGAGATGGATCAGGGACTTTGGAGGTTTATCCTATTAGAAGGGTTGTGGCCATTGGAATGGGCACACACAATTCCCTTGGAGAGGGCAAGTACAGTCCTCAGGTTTGGCTCCAGGGGCCTGAGCCTGTAGGTTGTGTAGGCCAGGGCTGTTTGGACAGTTGTCTGAAAACACAAACTCGGCTTATGTTTCGGGTCATAGGTATGGCAGGACTGATCTACAGACCTGAGGAGAACTCTTCGGGATTTGAAAGAAGGGGAAGAGTGAGGCTCCTGCTCAAGTTTTTGTCTCTGGATATCATGTCACTCATGGTCGTGGAATTTTTGGTGACTTCATGGGAAATGGATGAGTCTTACTCTCTGGTGGTTTGGCCCCGTCCAAAGAGTTTGGGGTCATTCTGTGGGCTGGAAGAAGTCCGTTTTTTTTTGTTGTTGTTGTTGTTTTCTTTTTTATCCTCAGGTGTCCCACCAAATGAGGGATTCCAGAGTAGAGCCCTGGGGAGGGGCGACTGGACAATAAGAAAACTGGTTAAAAATTGGGACCTAGGGACATGTCAAGCCCATTATGACATCTAATGGTCCAGCCACTGAGAGGACTTACTAGAGGACATGACTCATGCTGAGGGTCACAATGCGTGTGTATGTACTCGTCGCACTCAAGAATGGGCGGGGCCTCAGGGTGAATGCTGGTTTCTCCTACACTGAACGTTGGACAACGTGCCAACCACAAGGGTTCTTGCCATTGGTAAGGAAGAGTTCTGATTTCTGAATCACACTCACCCCTTGGCAGTGATTGGAGATAAGGTCTCGGTTCTAAAGCCTGAAAACTGAGGTAGGGAAGAGATGATGACCTAAGGCCATGGCGGGTTTTAAGTGCTCAGTGTGCGGTCAGCTTTCTGGGTGATGGTCAGGAGGTCCCGGCTCAGGTTGTGTTCGACAGTGCATTAGTGCCCAGGTTAGACTATATAATTTGGGTAAAGTCGAGTGCTGTGTAGGTTTATCCTCATTTAAGGTGCCTGGGCAGCTCATGAGTCAATAATTTTTTTTTCTAGAGGGCAGGCAGAGTGCTGCATTGTGGGTCCGGAATTGCCAAACGTGAGGGTTTCGGGGCCAGGAGTGTGAGGACGGAAGTCTGAGAAGACAAGCTAGACTTGGGTTTCAGGGCCAGGGTACGGCAGGTACCCCCTGCAGATCTGAACGAATATCTCATGCATCTGAAGTCAGGCCGATGATCAGACGTTGGCTCAGTTGGGAGTTACTGAGCAGGACGGCCGGTTCATGAAGGGAGCGGAATCTCGAGTCCATTGAGGTTTTCCCATTTTGGGAGTTTTGGGATGCCCCCTTCAAAGATTCCTTCTGCGGGACAATTGAGACCTGTTGGACAGCTCCAGGACATCCCATATGGAATGACTCCAGAGCACCGTTTGCTGATGGATGCCTGGGAAGCACGCATCGCATTCCAATTGTCTCCTAGCAACAAGACAGGTTAAATCTCCTGGATCTGTGGGGAGCAACCGAGGACGCTGTGTTGAAATGGACACCCCTAAGGATGGGTCCTAATGTGCTTTTTTGTCTATGGAGACCTTGGAATGAAGAGGTGGCACTGGTTCCCTAACGTGTTCTCCTAAACAGAGGCTTTGACACAGCTCCAACGTGCAAGTTTCCTATGTGTAGATGAGATGTTTTCTGATGGGTGAGTCATGAAACAGCTATATGCTGCTTTTGAAATCCAGGCCTCTGAGGAGAGATGCCTGGAAACCAAAGCAATGGATCTGATTAGTGCCTAATGGCCTGTTCTTTCCTTTTTACCTCTGGGGACATTTGTCTATGGGTCTGAGTGCAGGCAGGTGCTCATTTGGGCTCAGAATGCCCCTGTTTTTCCTGGGAAGCCACCACTTTTGAGAAGGATCAGGGACTTTGGAGGTTTATCCTATTAGAAGGGTTGTGGCCATTGGAATGGGCACACACAATTCCCTTGGAGAGGGCAAGGACAGTCCTCAGGTTTGGCTCCAGGGGCCTGAGCCTGTAGGTTGTGTAGGCCAGGGCTGTTTGGATAGTTGTCTGAAAACACAAACTCGGCTTATGTTTCGGGTCATAGGTATGGCAGGACTGATGTACAGACCATGAGGAGAACTCTTCGGGATTTGAAAGAAGGGCGAGTGTGAGGCTCCTTCTCAAGTTTTTGTCTCTGGATATCGTGTCACTCATGGTCGTGGAATTTCTGGGTGACTTTATGGGAAATGGACGAATCTTACTCTCTGGTGGTTTGGCCCCGTCCAAAGAGATTGGGGTCATTCTGTGGGCTGGAAGAAGTCCTTTTTTGTTGTTGTTGTTGTTGTTGTTGTTGTTGTTTTCTTTTTTAACCTCAGGTGTCCCACCAAATGAGGGATTCCAGAATAGAAACCTGGGGAGTGGCGACTGGACAGTCAGAAATCTGGTTAAAAATTGAGGCCTAGTGACATGTCAAGCCCATTATGACATCTAAGGTCCAGCCACTGAGAGGACTTACTAGAGGACAGGACTCATGCTGAGGGTCACAATGCGTGTGTATGCCCTCGTCGCACTCAAGAATGGGCGGGGCCTCAGGGTGAATGCTGGTTTCTCCTACACTGAACGTTGGACAACGTGCCAACCACAAGGGTTCTTGCCATGGGTAAGGAGGAGTTCTGATTTCTGCATAACATTCACCCCTGGGCAGTGATTGGAGATAAGGTCTCGGTTCTGAAGACTGAAAACTGAGGTAGGGAAGAGATGATGACCTAAGGCCATGGCGGGTTTTATGTGCTCAGTGTGCGGTCAGCTTTCTGGGTGTTGGTCAGGAGGTCCGGGCTCAGGTTGTGTTCGACAGTGCATTAGTGCCCAGGTTAGACTATATAATTTGGGTAAGGTCGAGTGCTGTGTAGGTTTATCCTCATTTAATGTGCCTGGACAGCTCATGAGGCAATAATTTTTTTTTTTTCTAGAGGGCCGGGAGAGTGCTGCATTGTGGGTCCGGAATTGCCAAATTTTAGGACTTAGGGGCCAGGAGTTTGAGGACGGAAGTGTGAGAAGACAGGCTAGACATGGGTTTCAGGGCGAGGGCACGACAGGTATCCCCTGCAGATCTGAACCAATATCTCATGCTTCTGAAGTCAGGGCGAGGATCAGACGTTGGCTCAGGTTGAAGTTCCTGTGCATGACGGCCGCTTTATGAAGGGAGCGGAATCTCGGGGCCATTGAGGTTTTCCCACGTTGGGAGTTGTGGGATGCCCCCTTCAAGGATTCCTTCTGCGGGACAATTGAGACCTGTTGGACAGCTTCAGGACATCCCATATGGAATGACTCCAGAGCACCGTTCGCGGATGGATACCTGGGAAGCCCGCCTCGCATTCCAATTGTCTCCTAGCAACAAGACAGTTTTGATCTGATGGCTCTGCCGGAGCAACCGGGGTGGCTGAGTTGAAATGAACTTTCCTGAGGATGGGTCCTAATGTGTTTTTGTGTCCATGAGAGCCTTGGAATGGGGCGGTTGCACCGGGACCCTGAAGTACTCTCCTAAGCTTTGGACATGGCTCCCATGCACAGGTTTCCTTGTGGAGACGAGATGAGTTCTGATGGGTGCCTCAGGAAAACCCCTATGCTCGTATTGGAATCAGGCTTTTGAGGACACATGCCTGTAACCCAAAGCAATGGATCCTATTATGGCCTAGGATCCTGTCTGGTTCAATCTTCTTCTCTGGGGACATCCATCTATGGTATGAGTGGATGTCGATTATCAGCTGGTGTCAGACAGTCCTTGTTTGTTCCGGGCGACCTACACTATTGGGATGGCCTCAGGGACTTTGGAGGTTTCTCATAATTTGTACGATTTTGGACCATGGAATGGGCAGAATTCCCATGGATTGGTAGGCACAGTCCTAATGTGTGGCCCCAGGCGCCCAGCCTGGAGCGTGTGTGGCCCAAGACTTTGAGGACAGAAGTCTGAAAACACAAACTCAGCTTAGGTTTGGGGACGTACGTATGGCAGGCCCGATCTACAAACCATGAGAAGAACTCTTTAAGATATGAAGAAAGTGCGAGTCTGAGGCGCTTGCTCAGGCTTTTGTCTCTGGATTTTGTGTCAGCGATGGCCGTGGAATGTCGGGGAGGCCTCATGGGCCATGGTCGAATCTTCCTCTCTGAGGATTTGGCCCGATTCCCAATTGCTTTTCGTCAATCTGTGGGATGGGAGGACTCATTTCAGGTTTGTTACCTCAGGTGTCCCACCAAAAGAGGAATTCCAAAGCCAAGCCGTGGGGAAGACTGAAGGGACAACCCGAACTATGGTTAAAAACTGGGGCCTAGGGGCATGGCAAGCCCATATGCTATCTCTTCATCCAGCCACTGAGTGGCCTTACTTGAGGACTGGGCTCAGCCTGAGGGTCACAATATGTGTTTGTGACCAATGTGGTCCGCGAGCATGGGCGGGGCCTCATGGGCCACACTGGTTTCAACGACACTGATCGTTGGACAACATGCCAACCACAAGGTTTCTTGCCATGGGGAAGGAGTTCTGATTTCTGCATCACCTTCAACCTTGGGCACTGATTGGAGATAAGGTCTAGGTTCTGAAACCTGAAAACCGTGGTTGGGAAGAGATGACGACCTAAGGCCATGGCGGCTGGATGTGCTCAGTGTGCGGCCAGCTGTCTGGGAGGGGCCAGGGGCTCCAGGCTCAGGCTGTGTCAGAAAGGGCATTAGTGCCCTGGTCAGCCTATGTATTTGGGGTACAGCCAAGGTCGGTGCAGGTTGATCCTCATTTGGGGTTACTGGGTAGCCCCAGAGGACAATGTTTTTCTTCTGGAGGGCAGGCAGAGTGGTGCATTGTAGTTCTGGATTGCCAAACTGGAGGGCTTGTGGGCAAGTAGTCTGATGACAAAAGTCTGAGAACACAAGCTAGGCTTAGGTTTCTCGGTGAGGCCATGGCAGGCACAATCTACAGACCTGAATCGAGATCTCGTGCATCTGAAGTCAGGGCGAGGATCAGACGATCGCTCAGGTTGGAGTTTCTGTCCCTGATGGCCCCTTCATGAATGGGGGGGGGGCATCACGAGGCCATGGGTGTTTTCCCACGATGGGAGTTGTGAGAAGCTGTAACTGCAGAGAGTCTTCTGCAGGACAATTGAGACTTGTTGCTTGGCTCAGGCCAATGATTCTGAGCAGGGTTCTAAGGATGGATGGCTGGGTAGCCCACCTCGCATTCCAATTGTCTCCTAGCAACAAGACAGGTTAAATCTCCTGGATCTGTGGGGAGCAACCGAAAACGCTGAGTTGAAATGGACACCCCTGGGGATGGGTCCTAACGTGCTTTTGTATCTATGGAGACCTTGGAATGAAGCGGTGGCACTGGGGCCCTAAAGAGTTCTCCTAAACAGAGGCTTTGATACAGCTCCAACGTGCAAATTTCCCATGTGTAGATGAGATGTTTTCTGATGGGTGAGTCAAGAAACAGCTATATGCTGCTTTTGAAATCCAGGCCTCTGAGGAGAGATGCCTGGAAACCAAAGCAATGGATCTGATTAGTGCCTAGGGGCCTTTTCTTTCCTTTTTACCTCTGGGGACATCTGTCCTTGGGTCTGAGTGCAGGTAGGTGCTCACTTGGGCTCAGAATGCCCCTGTTTTTCCTGGGAAGCCACCACTATTGAGATGGAGCAGGGACTTTGGAGGTTTATCCTATTAGAAGGGTTGTGGCCTTTGGAATAGGCACACACAATTCCCTTGGAGAGGGCAACAACAGTCCTCAGGTTTGGATCCAGGGGCCCGAGCCTGTAGGTTGTGTAGGCCAGGGCTGTTTGGACAGTTGTCTGAAAACACAAACTCGGCTTATGTTTCAGTCATAGGTATGGCAGGACTGATCTACAGACCATGAGGAGAACTCTTCGGGATTTGGAAGAAGGGCGAGTGTGAGGCTCCTGCTCAAGTTTTTGTCTCTGGATATCGTGTCACTCATGGTCGTGGAATTTCTGGGTGACTTCATGGGAAATGGACGAGTCTTACTCTCTGGTGGTTTGGATCCGTCCAAAGAGTTTGGGGTCATTCTGTGGGCTGGAAGAAGTCCGTTTTTTTTTTGTTGTTGTTGTTGTTTTCTTTTTTAACCTCAGGTGTCCCAACAAATGATGGATTCCAGAGTAGAGTCCTGGGGAGGGGCGCCTGGACAATCAGAAATCTGGTTAAAAATTGGGGCCTAGGGACATGTCAAGCCCATTATGACATCAAATGGTTCAACCACTGAGAGGACTTACTAGAGGACAGGACTCATGCTGAGGGTCACAATGCGTGTGTATGCCCTCATCGCACTCAAGAATGGGCGGGGCCTCAGGGTGAATGCTGGTTTCTCCTACACTGAACGTGCCAACCACAAGGATTCTTGCCATGGGTAAGGAGGAGTTCTGATTTCTGCATCACACTCACCCCTGGACAGTAATTGGAGATAAGGTCTCAGTTCTGAAGCCTGAAAACTGAGGTAGGGAAGAGATGATGACCTAAGGCCATGGCGGGTTTTATGTGTTCAGTGTGCGGTCAGCTTTCTGGCTGTTGGTCAGGAGGTCCGGACTCAGGTTGTGTTCGACAGTGCATTAGTGCCCAGGTTAGACTATATAATTTGGTTAAAGTCGAATTTTGTGTAGGTTTACCCTCATTTATGGTGCCTGGGCAGCTCATGAGGCAATAATTTTTTTTCTAGAGGGCAGGCAGAGTGCTGCATTGTGGGTCCGGAATTGCCAAACTTGAGGGCTTCGGGGCCAGGAGTGTGAGGACGGAAGTCTGAGAAGACAAGCTAGACTTGGGTTTCAGGGCGAGGGCACGGCAGGTACCCCCTGCAGATCTGAACCAATATCTCATGCATCTGAAGTCAGGGCGAGGATCAGACGTTGGCTCAGGTTGGAGTTTCTGAGAATGACGGCCGCTTCATGAAAAGAGCGGAATCTCGAGGCCATTGAGGTTTTCCCACGTTGGGAGATGTGGGATGCCCCCTTCAAGGATTACTTCTGCGGGACAATTGAGACCTGTTGGACAGCTCCAGGACATCCCATATGGAATGACTCCAGAGCACCGTTCGCGGATGGATGCCTGGGAAGCCCGTCTCCAATTCCAATTGTCTCCTAGCAACAAGACAGTTTAGATCTGATACCTCTGCCGGAGAAACCGGGGTGGCTGAGTTGAAATGGACTTTCCTGAGGATGGGTCCTAATGTGATTTTGTGTCCATGAGGGCCTTGGAATGGGGCGGTGGCACCGGGACCCTGAAGTACTCTCCTAAGCTTTGGACATGGCTCCCATGCACAGGTTTCCTTGTGGAGACGAGATGAGTTCTGATGGGTGCCTCAGGAAAACCCCTATGCTCATATTGGAATCAGGCTTTTGAGGACACATGCCTGTAACCAAAGGAATGGATCCTATTATGGCCTAGGGAACTGTCTGGTTCATTCTTCTTCTCTGGGGACATCCATCTATGGTATGAGTGGAGGGCGATTATCAGCTGGTGTCAGACAGCCCTTGTTTGTTCCGGGCGAACTACACTATTGGGATGGCCTCAGGGACTTTGCAGGTTTCTCCTAATTTGTACTATTTTGGACAATGGAATGGGCAGAATTCCCATGGATTGGTAGGCACAGTCCTAATGTGTGGCTCCAGGGGCCCAGCCTGCAGGGTGGTTGCCCCAAGAATTTGAGGACAGAAGTCTGAAAACACAAACTCAGCTTAGATTTGGGGACGTAGGTATGGCAGGCCCGATCTACAAACCATGAGAAGAACTCTTCAGGATATGAAGAAAGTGCTAGTCTGAGGCGCTTGCTCAGGCTTTTGTCTCTGGATTTTGTATCAGCGATGGCCGTGGAATGTCGAGGAGGCCTCAGGGGCCATGGAGGAATCTTCCTCTCTGAGGATTTGGCCCGATTCCCAATTGCTTTTCGTCAATCTGTGGGATGGGAGGACTCATTTCAGTTTTGTTACCTCAGGTGTCCCACCAAAAGAGGAATTCCAAAGCCAAGCCGTGGGGAAGACTGAAGGGACAACCCGAACTATGGTTAAAAATTGGGGCCTAGGGGCATGGCAAGCCCAATATGCTATCTCTTCATCCAGCCACTGAGTGGCCTTACTTGAGGACTGGGCTCAGCCTGAGAGTCACAATGTGTGTTTGTGACCAATGTGGCCTGCGAGCATGGGCGGGGCCAAATGGGCCAAACTGGTTTGAACTACAGTGAACGTTGGACAACATGCCAACCACAAGGTTTCTTGCCATGGGAAGGAGTTCTGATTTCTGCATCACCTTCAACCCTGGGCAGTGATTGGAGATAAGGTCTAGGTTCTGAAACCTGAAAACCGAGGTTGTGAAGAGATGACGACCTAAGGCCATGGCGGCTGGATGTGCTCAGTGTGCGGCCAGCTGTCTGGGAGGGGCCAGGGGCTCCAGGCTCAGGCTGTGTCAGAAAGGACATTAGTGCCCTAGTCAGCCTATGCATTTGGGGTACAGCCATGGTCGGTGCAGGTTGATCCTCATTTGGGGTTACTGGGTAGCCCCAGAGGACAATGTTTTTCTTCTGGAGGGTCGGCAGAGTGCTGCATTGTAGTTGTGGATTGCCAAACTGGAGGGCTTGTGGGCCAGTAGTCTGACGACAAAAGTCTGAGAACACAAGGGTGAGGCCATGGCAGGCACAATCTACAGACCTGAATCGAGATCTCGTGCATCTGAAGTCAGCGCGAGGATCAGACGATCGCTCAGGTTGGAGTTTCTGTCCCTGATGGCCCCTTCATGAATGGGGGGGGGGGCATCACGAGGCCATGGGTGTTTTCCCACGATGGGAGTTGTGAGAAGCTCCAAACTGCAGAGAGTCTTCTGCAGGACAATTGAGACCTGTTGTTTGGCTCCAGACCAATGACTCTGAGCAGGGTTCTAAGGATGGATGGCTGGGTAGCCCACCTCGCATTCCAATTGTCTCCTAGCAACAAGACAGGTTAAATGTCCTGGATCTGTGGGGAGCAACCGAGGACACTGTGTTGAAATGGACATTCCTAAGGATGGGTCCTAATGTGCTTTTGTGTCTATGGAGACCTTGGAATGAAGAGGTGGCACTGGTGCCCTAAAGGGTTCTCCTAAACAGAGGCTTTGACACAGCTCCAACGTGCAAGTTTCCCATGTGTAGATGAGATGTTTTCTGATGGGTGATTCAAGAAACAACTATATGCTGCTTTTGAAATCCAGGCCTCTGAGGAGAGATGCCTGGAAACCAAAGCAATGGATCTGATTAGTGCCTAGGGGCCTGTTCTTTCCTTTTTTGCCTCTGGGGACATCTGTCTATGGGTCTGAGTGCAGGTAGGTGCTTTGTAGGGCTCAGATTGCCCCTGTTTTTCCTGGGAAGCCACCACTTTTGAGATGGATCAGGGACTTTGGAGGTTTATCCTATTAGAAGGGTTGTGGCCATTGGAATGGGCACACACAATTCCCTTGGAGAGGGCAAGTACAGTCCCAGGTTTGGCTCCAGGGTTCTGAGCCTGTAGGTTGTGTAGGCCAGGGCTGTATGGACAGTTGTCTGAAAACACAAACTCAGCTTATGTTTCGGGTCATAGGTATCGCAGGACTGATCTACAGACCATGAGGAAAACTCTTCGGGATTTGAAAGAAGGGCGAGTGAGGCTCCTGCTCAAGTTTTTGTCTCTTGATATCGTGTCACTCATGGTCGTGGAATTTCTGGGTGACTTCATGGGAAATGGACGATTCTTACTCTCTGGTGGTTTGGCCCCATCCAAAGAGAATGGGGTCATTCTGTGAGCTGGAAGAAGTCCGTTTTTTGTTGTTGTTGTTGTTGTTGTTGTTTTCTTTTTTAACCTCAGGTGTCCCACCAAATGAGGGATTCCAGAATAGAGACCTGGGGAGGGGCGACTGGACAGTCACAAATCTGGTTAAAAATTGGGGCCTAGTGACATGTCAAGCCCATTATGACATCTAATGGTCCAGCTACTGAGAGGACTTACTAGAGGACAGGACTCATGCTGAGGGTCACAATGCGTGTGTATGCCCTCGTCGCACTCAATAATGGGCGGGGCCTCAGGGTGAATGCTGGTTTCTCCTACACTGAACGTTGGACAACGTGCCAACCACAAGGGTTCTTGCCATGGGTAAGGAGGAGTTCTGATTTCTGCATAACATTCACCCCTGGGCAGTGATTGGAGATAAGGTCTCGTTTCTGAAGCCTGAAAACTGAGGTAGGGAAGAGATGATGACCTAAGGCCATGGCGGGTTTTATGTGCTCAGTGTGCGGTCAGCTTTCTGGGTGTTGGTCAGGAGGTCCGGGCTCAGGTTGTGTTCGACAGTGCATTAGTGCCCAGGTTAGACTATATAATTTGGGCAAGGTAGAGAGCTGTGTAGGTTTATCCTCATTTAAGGTGCCTGGGCAGCTCATGAGGCAATAATTTTTTTTTTTCTAGAGGGCCGGGAGAGTGCTGCATTGTGGGTCCGGAATTGCCAAATTTTAGGACTTCGGGGCCAGGAGTTTGAGGACGGAAGTGTGAGAAGACAAGCTAGACATGGGTTTCAGGGTGAGGGCACGACAGGTACCCCCTGCAGATCTGAACCAATATCTCATGCTTCTGAAGTCAGAGCGAGGATCAGACGTTGGCTCAGGTTGGAGTTCCTGTGCATGACGGCCGCTTTATGAAGGGAGCGGAATCTCGGGGCCATTGAGGTTTTCCCACGTTGGGAGTTGTGGGATGCCCCCTTCAAGGATTCCTTCTGCGGGACAATTGAGACCTGTTGGACAGCTCCAGGACATCCCATATGGAATGACTCCAGAGCACCATTTGCGGATGGATGCCTGGGAAGCCCGCCTCGCATTCCAATTGTCTCCTAGCAACAAGAGAGTTTAGATCTGATGGCTCTGCCGGAGCAACCGGGGTGGCTGAGTTGAAATGGACTTTCCTGAGGATGGGTCCTAATGTGTTTTTGTGCCCATGAGGGCCTTGGAATGGGGCGGTGGCATCGGGACCCTGAAGTACTCTCCTAAGCTTTGGACATGGCTCCCATGCACAGGTTTCCTTGTGGAGACGAGATGAGTTCTGATGGGTGCCTCAGGAAAACCCCTATGCTCGTATTGGAATCAGGCTTTTGAGGACACATGCCTGTAACACAAAGCAATGGATCCTATTATGGCCTAGGGTCCTGTCTGGTTCAATCTTCTTCTCTGGGGACATCCATCTATGGTATGAGTGGAGGTCGATTATCAGCTGGCGTTAGACAGCCCTTGTTTGTTCCGGGCGACCTACACTATTGGGATGGCCTCAGGGACTTTGGAGGTTTCTCCTAATTTGTACGATTTTGGACGATGGAATGGGCAGAATTCCCATGGATTGGTAGGCACAGTCCTAATGTGTGGCTCCAGGCGCCCAGCCTGGAGCGTGTGTGGCCCAAGACTTTGAGGACAGAAGTCTGAAAACACAAACTCAGCTTAGGTTTGGGGACGTAGGTATGGCAGGCCCGATCTACAAACCATGAGAAGAACTCTTCAAGATATGAAGAAAGTGCGAGACTGAGGCGCTTGCTCAGGCTTTTGTCTCTGGATTTTGTATCAGCGATGGCCGTGGAATGTCGGGGAGGCCTCATGGGCCATGGAGGAATCTTCCTCTCTGAGGAGTTGGCCCGATTCCCAATTGCTTTTCGTCAATCTGTGGGATGGGAGGACTCATTTCAGTTTTGTTACCTCAGGTGTCCCACCAAAAGAGGAATTCCAAAGCCAAGCCGTGGGGAAGACTGAAGGGACAACCCGAACTATGGTTAAAAATTGGGGCCTAGGGGCATGGCAAGCCCAATATGCTATCTCTTCATCCAGCCACTGAGTGGCCTTACTTGAGGACTGGGCTCAGCCTGAGGGTCACAATGTGTGTTTGTGACCAATGTGGCCCGCGAGCATGGGCGGGGCCTCATGGGCCACACTGGTTTCAACGACACTGAACGTTGGACAACATGCCAACCACAAGGTTTCTTGCCATGGGGAAGTAGTTCTGATTTCTGCATCACCTTCAACCTTGTGCACTGATTGGAGATAAGGTCTAGGTTCTGAAACCTGAAAACCGAGGTTGGGAAGAGATGACGACCTAAGGCCATGGCAGCTGGATGTGCTCAGTGTGCGGCCAGCTGTCTGGGAGGGGCCAGGGAGTCCAGGCTCAGGCTGTGTCTGAAAGGGCATTAGTGACCTGGTCAGCGTATATATTTGGTGTAATGCCAAGGTCGGTGCAGGTTGATCCTCATTTGGGGTTACTGGGTAGCCCCAGAGGACAATGTTTTTCTTCTGGAGGGCAGGCAGAGTGCTCCATTGTATTTCTGGATTTCCAAATGAAGGGCTTGTGGGCCAGTAGTCTGACGACAATTGTCTAAGAACACAATCTAGGCTTAGGTTTCTTGGTGAGGCTATGGCAGGCACAATCTACACACCTGAATCGAGATCTCGTCCATCTGAAGTCAGGGCGAGGATCAGACGATCGCTCAGGTTGGAGTTTCTGTCCCTGATGGCCCCTTCATGAATGGGGGGGCATCATGAGGCCATGGGGGTTTTCCCACTATGGGAGTTTGAGAAGCTCCAAACTGCAGAGAGTCTTCTGCAGGACAATTGAGACCTGTTGTTTGGCTCCAGGCCAATGATTCAGAGCAGGGTTCTAAGGATGGATGGCTGCTTAGCCCACCTCGCATTCCAATTGTCTCCTAGCAACAAGAATGGTTAGATCTCCTGGATCTGTGGGCAGCTACCGAGGATGCTGAGTTGAAATGGACACCCTTGGGGATGGGTTCTAACGTGCTTTTGTGTCTATGGAGACCTTGGAATGAAGCGGTGGCACTGGGGCCCTAAAGGGTTCTCCTAAACAGAGGCTATGACACAGCTCCAACGTGCAAGTTTCCCATGTGTAGATGAGATGTTTTCTTATGGGTGAATTAAGAAATAGCTATATGCTGCTTTTGAAATCCAGGCTCTGAGGAGAGATGCCTGGAAACCAAAGCAATGGATCTGATTAGTGCCTAGGGGCCTGTTCTTTCCTTTTTACCTCTGGGGACATCTGTCTATGGGTCTGAGTGCAGGTAGGTGCTCATTTGGGCTCATATTGCCCCAGTTTTTCCTGGGAAGCCAACACTTTTGAGATGGATCAGGGACTTTGGAGGTTTATCCTATTAGAAGGGTTGTGGCCATAGGAATGGGCACAAACAATTCCCTTGGAGAAGGCAAGTACATTCCTCAGGTTTGGCTCCAGGGGCCTGAGCCTGAAGGCTGTGTAGGCCAGGGCTGTATACAGTTGTCTGAAAACAAACTCAGCTTAGGTTTGGGGACGTAGGTATGGCAGGCCCGATCTACAAACCATGAGAAGAACTCTTCAGGATATGAAGAAAGTGCGAGTCTGAGTCGCTTGCTCAGGCTTTTGTCCCTGGATTTTGTATCAGCGATGGCCGTGAATGTCGGCCAGGCCTCATGGGCCATGGACGAATCTTCCTCTCTGAGAATTTGGCCCGATTCCCAATTGCTTTTCGTCAATCTGTGGGATGGGAGGACTCATTTCAGGATTGTGACCTCAGGTGTCCCTCCAAAAGAGGAATTCCAAAGCAAAGCCGTGGGGATGACTGAAGGGACAACCCGAACTATGGTTAAAAATTGGGGCCTAGGGGCATGGCAAGCCCAATATGCTATCTCTTCATCCAGCCACTGAGTGGCCTTACTTGAGGACTGGGCTCAGCCTGAGGGTCACAATGTTTTTGTGACCAATGTGGCCCGCGAGCATTGGCGGGGCCTCATGGGCCACACTGGTTTCAACGACACTGAACGTTGGACAACATGCCAACCACAAGGTTTCTGCCATGGGGAAGGAGTTCTGATTTCTGCATCACCTTCAACCTTGGGCATGATTGGAGATTAGGTCTAGGTTCTGAAACCTGAAAACCGAGGTTGGGAAGAGATGACGACCAAAGGCCATGGAGGCTCGATGTGCTCAGTGTGCGGCCAGCTGTCTGGGACGGGCCAGGGAGTCCAGGCTCAGGCTGTGTCAGAAAGGGCATTAGTGCCCTGGTCAGCCTATGTATTTGGGGTACAGCCAAGGTCGGTGTAGGTTGATCCTCATTTGGGGTTACTGGGTAGCCCCAGAGGACAATGTTTTTCTTCTGGAGGGCCGGCAAGTGCTGCATTGTAGTTCTGGATTGACAAACTGGAGGGCTTGTGGGCAAGTAGTCTGACGACAAAAGTCTGAGAACACAAGCTAGTCTTATGTTTCTGGGTGAGGCCATGGCAGGCACAATCTACAGACCTGAATCGAGATCTCGCACATCTGAAGTCAGGGCGAGGATCAGACGATCGCTCAGGTTGGAGTTTCTGTCCCTGATGGCCCCTTCATGAATGGGGGGGGGCATCACGAGGCCATGGGTGTTTTCCCACGATGGGAGTTGTGAGAAGCTACAAACTGCAGAGAGTCTTCTGCAGGTCAATTGAGACCGTTGCTTGGCTCCAGGCCAATGATTCTGAGCAGGGTTCTAAGGATGGATGGCTGCGTAGCCCACCTCGCATTCCAATTGTCTCCTAGCAACAAGACAGGTTAGATCTCCTGGATCTGTGGGGAGCAACCGAGGACGCTGTGTTGAAATGGACACCCCTAAGGATGGGTCCTAAAGTGCTTTTTTGTCTATGGAGACCTTGGAATGAAGAGGTGGCACTGGTGCCCTAAAGTGTTCTCCTAAACAGAGGCTTTGACACAGCTCCAACGTGCAAGTTTCCCATGTGTAGATGAGATGTTTTCTGATGAGTCAAGAAACAGCTATATGCTGCTTTTGAAATCCAGGCCTCTGAGTAGAGATGCCTGGAAACCAAAGCAATGGATCTGATTAGTGCCTAGGGGCCTGTTCTTTCCTTTTTACCTCTGGGGACATCTGTCTATGGGTCTGAGTGCAGGTAGGTGCTCATTTGGGCTCAGATTGCCCCTGTTTTTCCTGGGAAGCCACCACTTTTGAGATGGATCAGGGACTTTGGAGGTTTATCCTATGAGAAGGGTTGTGGCCATTGGAATGGGCACACACAATTCCCTTGGAGAGGGCAAGTACAGTCCTCAGGTTTGGCTCCAGGGGCCTGAGCCTGTAGGTTGTGTAGGCCAGGGCTGTTTGGACAGTTGTCTGAAAACACAAACTCGGCTTATGTTTCGGGTCATAGGTATGGCAGGACTGATGTACAGACCATGAGGAGAACTCTTCGGGATTTGAAAGAAGGGCTAGTGTGAGGCTCTGCTCTAGTTTTTGTCTCTGGATATCGTGTCACTCATGGTCGTGGAAATTCTGGGAGACTTTATGGGAAATGGACGAGTCTTACTCTCTGGTGGTTTGGCCCCGTCCAAAGAGATTGGGGTCATTCTGTGGGCTGGAAGAAGTCCGTTTTTTTTTTTTTTGTTGTTGTTGTTGTTGTTGTTTTCTTTCTAAACCTCAGGTGACCCACCAAATGAGGGATTCCAGAGTAGAGACCTGGGGAGGGGCTACTGGACAGTCAGAATTCTGGTTAAAAATTGGGGCCTAGTGACATGTCAAGCCCATTATGACATCTAAAGGTCCAGCCACTGAGAGGACTTACTAGAGGACAGGACTCATGCTGAGGGTCACAATGCGTGTGTATGCCCTTGTCACACTCAAGAATGGGCGGGGCCTCAGGGTGAATGCTGGTTTCTCATACACTTAACGTTGGACAACGTTCCAACCACAAGGGTTCTTGCCATGGGTAAGGAGGAGTTATGATTTCTGCTTCACACTCACCCCTGGGCAGTGATTGGAAATAAGGTCTCGGTTCTGAAGCCTGAAAACTGACGTAGGGAAGACATGATGACCTAAGGCCATGGCGGGTTTTATGTGCTCAGTGTGAGGTCAGCTTTCTGGGTGTTGGTCAGGAGGTCCGGGCTCAGGTTGTGTTCGACAGTGCATTAGTGCCCAGGTTAGACTATATAATTTGGTTAAAGTCGAGTTCTGTGTAGGTTTACCCTCATTTAAGGTGCCTGGGAAGCTCATGAGGCAATATTTTTTTTTTTTCTAGAGGGCCGGCAGAGTGCTGCATTGTGGGTCCGGAATTGCCAAATTTTAGGACTTCGGGGCCAGGAGTTTGAGGTCGGAAGTGTGAGAAGACAAGCTAGACATGGGTTTCAGGGCGAGGGCACGACAGGTACCCCCTGCAGATCTGAACCACTATCTCATGCTTCTGAAGTCAGGGCGAGGATCAGACGTTGGCTCAGGTTGGAGTTCCTGTGCATGACGGCCGCTTTATGAAGGGAGCGGAATCTCGGGGCCATTGAGGTTTTCCCACGTTGGGAGTTGTGGGATGCCCCCTTCAAGGATTCCTTCTGCGGGACAATTGAGACCTGTTGGACAGCTCCAGGACATCCCATATGGAATGACTCCAGAGCACCGTTCGCGGATGGATGCCTGGGAAGCCCGCCTCGCATTCCAATTGTCTCCTAGCAACAAGACAGTTTAGATCTGATGCCTCTGCCGGAGCAACCGGGGTGGCTGAGTTGAAATGGAATTTCCTGAGGATGGGTCCTAATGTGTTTTTGTGTCCATGAGGGCCTTGGAATGGGGCGGTGGCACCGGGACCCTGAAGTACTCTCCTAAGCTTTGGACAGGGGTCCCATGCACAGGTTTCCTTGTGGAGACGAGATGAGTTCTGATGGGTGCCTCAGGAAAACCCCTATGCTCGTATTGGAATCAGGCTTTTGAGGACACATGCCTGTAACCCAAAGCAATGGATCCTATTATGGCCTAGGGTCCTGTCTGGTTGAATCTTCTTCTCTGGGGACATCCATCTATGGTATGAGTGGATGTCGATTATCAGCTGGTGTCAGACAGTCCTTGTTTGTTCCGGGCGACCTACACTATTGGGATGGCCTCAGGGACTTTGGAGGTTTCTCATAATTTGTACGATTTTGGACCATGGAATGGGCAGAATTCCCATGGATTGGTAGGCACAGTCCTAATGTGTGGCTCCAGGCGCCCAGCCTGGAGCGTGTGTGGCCCAAGATTTTGAAGACAGAAGTCTGAAAACACAAACTCAGCTTAGATTTGGGGACGTATGTATGGCAGGCCCGATCGACAAACCATGAGAAGAAATCTTCAGGATATGAAGAAAGTGCGAGACTGAGGCGCTTGCTCAGGCTTTTGTCTCTGGATTTTGTATCAGCGATGGCCGAGGAATGTCGGCCATGCCTCATGGGCCATCGAGGAATCTTCCTCTCTGAGGATTTGGCCCGATTCCCAATTGCTTTTCATCAAACTGTGGGATGGGAGGACTCATTTCAGGTTTGTTACCTCAGGTGTCCCACCAAAAGAGGAATTCCAAAGCAAAGCCGTGGGGAAGACTGAAGGGACAACCCGAACTATGGTTAAAAATTGGGGCCTAGGGGCATGGCAAGCCCAATATACTATCTCTTCATCCAGCCACTGAGTTGCCTTACTTGAGGACTGGGCTCAGCCTGAGGGTCACATTGTGTGTTTGTGACCAATGTGGCCCGCGAGCATGGGCGGGGCCTCATGGGCCACACTGGTTTCAACGACACTGAACGTTGGACAACATGCCAACCACAAGGTTTCTTGCCATGGGGAAGGAGTTCTGATTTCTGCATCACCTTCAACCTTGGGCACTGATTGGAGATAAGGTCTAGGTTCTGAAACCTGAAAACCGAGGTTTGGAAGAGATGACGACCTAAGGCCATGGTGGCTGGATGTGCTCAGTGTGCGGCCAGCTGTCTGGGAGGGGCCAGGGGCTCCAGGCTCAGGCTGTGACAGCAAGGGCATTAGTGCCCTGGTCAGCCTATGTATTTGGGGTACAGCCAAGGTCGGTGCAGGTTGATCCTCATTTGGGATTACTGGGTAGCCCCAGAGGACAATGTTTTTCTTCTGGAGGGCCGGCAGAGTGCTGCATTGTAGTTCTGGATTGCCAAACTGGAGGGCTTGTGGGCAAGTAGTCTGACGACAAAAGTCTGAGAACACAAGCTAGTCTTAGGTTTCTGGGTGAGTCCGTGGCAGGCACAATCAACAGACCTGAATCGAGATCTCGTGCATCTGAAGTCAGGGCGAGGATCAGACGATCGCTCAGGTTGGAGTTTTTGTCCCTGATGGCCCCTTCATGAATGGGGGGGCATCACGAGGCCATAAGTGTTTTCCCACGATGGGAGTTGTGAGAAGCTCCAAACTGCAGAGAGTCTTCTGCAGGACAATTGTGACCTGTTGTTTGGCTCCAGGGCAATGATTCTGAGCAGGGTTCTAAGGATGGATGGCTGGGTAGCCCACCTAGCATTCCAATTGTCTCCTAGCAACAAGACAGGTTAAATGTCCTGGATCTGTGGGGAGCAACCGAGGACGCTGTGTTGAAATGGACACCCCTGGGGATGGGTCCTAACGTGCTTTTGTATCTATGGAGTCCTTGCAATGAAGCGGTGGCACTGGGGCCCTAAAGGGTTCTCCTAAACAGAGGCTTTGACACAGCTCCAACGTGCACGTTTCCGATGTGTAGATAAGATGTTTTCTGATGGGTGAAACAAGAAACAGCTATATGCTGCTTTTGAAATCCAGGCCTCTGAGGAGAGATGCCTGGAAACCAAAGCAATGGATCTGATTAGTGCCTAGGGGCCTGTTCTTACCTTTTTACCTCTGGGGACATCTGTCTATGGGTCTGAGTGCAGGTAGGTGCTCAGTTGGGCTCAGATTGCCCCTGTTTTTCCTAGGAAGCCACCACTTTTGAGATGGATCAGGGACTTTGGAGGTTTATCCTATGAGAAGGGTTGTGGCCATTGGAATGGGCACACACAATTCCCTTGGAGAGGGCAAGTACAGTCCTCAGATTTGGTTCCAGGGGCCTGAGCCTGTAGGTTGTGTAGGCCAGGGCTGTTTGGACAGTTGTCTGAAAACACAAACTCGGCTTATGTTTCGGGTCTTAGGTATGGCAGGACTGATGTACAGACCATGAGGAGAACTCTTCAGGATTTGAAAGAAGGGTGAGTGTGAGGATCCTTCTCAAGTTTTTGTCTCTTGATATCGTGTCACACATGGTCGTGGAATTTCTGGGTGACTTTATGGGAAATGGACGAGTCTTACTCTCTGGTGGTTTGGCCCCGTCCAAAGAGATTGGGGTCATTTTGTGGGCTGGAAGAAGTCCGTTTTGTTGTTGTTGTTGTTGTTGTTGTTGTTGTTGTTTTCTTTTTTAACCTCAGGTGTCCCACCAAATGAGGGATTCCAGAATAGAGACCTGGGGAGGGGCGACTGGACAGTCAGAAATCTGGTTAAAAATTGGGGCCTAGGGACATGTCAAGCCCATTATGACATCTAAAGGTCCAGCCACTGAGAGGACTTACTAGAGGACAGGACTCATGCTGAGGGTCACAATGCGTGTGTATGCCCTCGTCGCACTCAAGAATGGGCGGGGCCTCAGGGTGAATGCTGGTTTCTCCTACACTGAACGTTGGACAACGTGCCAACCACAAGGGTTCTTGCCATGCGTAAGGAGGAGTTCTGATTTCTGCATAACATTCACCCCTGGGCAGTGATTGGAGATAAGGTCTCGTTTCTGAAGCCTGAAAACTGAGGTAGGGAAGAGATGATGACCTAAGCCCATGGCGGGTTTTATGTGCTCAGTGTGCGGTCAGCTTTCTGGGTGTTGGTCAGGAGGTCCGGCCTCAGGTTGTGTTCGACAGTGCATTAGTGCCCAGGTTAGACTATATAATTTGGGTAAGGTCGAGTGCTGTGTAGGTTTACCCTCATTTAAGGTGCCTGGGCAGCTCATGAGGCAATAATTTTTTTTTTCTAGAGGGCCGGCAGAGTGCTGCATTGTGGGTCCGGAATTGCCAAATTTTAGGACTTCGGGGCCAGGAGTTTGAGGTCGGAAGTGTGAGAATACAAGCTAGACGTGGGTTTCAGGGCGAGGGCACGACAGGTACCCCCTGCAGATCTGAACCACTATCTCATGCTTCTGAAGTCAGGGCGAGGATCAGACGTTGGCTCAGGTTGGAGTTCCTGTGCATGACGGCCGCTTTATGAAGGGAGCGGAATCTCGGGGCCATTGAGGTTTTCCCACGTTGGGAGTTGTGGGATGCCCCCTTCAAGGATTCCTTCTGCGGGACAATTGAGACCTGTTGGACAGCTCCAGGACATCCCATATGGAATGACTCCAGAGCACCGTTCGCGGATGGATGCCTGGGAAGCCCGCCTCGCATTCCAATTGTCTCCTAGCAACAAGACAGTTTAGATCTGATGCCTCTGCCGGAGCAACCGGGGTGGCTGAGTTGAAATGGAATTTCCTGAGGATGGGTCCTAATGTGTTTTTGTGTCCATGAGGGCCTTGGAATGGGGCGGTGGCACCGGGACCCTGAAGTACTCTCCTAAGCTTTGGACAGGGGTCCCATGCACAGGTTTCCTTGTGGAGACGAGATGAGTTCTGATGGGTGCCTCAGGAAAACCCCTATGCTCGTATTGGAATCAGGCTTTTGAGGACACATGCCTGTAACCCAAAGCAATGGATCCTATTATGGCCTAGGGTCCTGTCTGGTTCAATCTTCTTCTCTGGGGACATCCATCTATGGTATGAGTGGAGGTCGATTATCAGCTGGTGTCAGACAGTCCTTGTTTGTTCCGGGCGACCTACACTATTGGGATGGCCTCAGGGACTTTGGAGGTTTCTCCTAATTTGTACGATTTTGGACCATGGAATGGGCAGAATTCCCATGGATTGGTAGGCACAGTCCTAATGTGTGGCTCCAGGCGCCCAGCCTGGAGCGTGTGTGGCCCAAGACTTTGAGGACAGAAGTCAGAAAACACAAACTCAGCTTAGGTTTGGGGACGTAGGTATGGCAGGCCCGATCGACAAACCATGAGAAGAACTCTTCAAGATATGAAGAAAGTGCGAGACTGAGGCGCTTGCTCAGGCTTTTGTCTCTGGATTTTGTATCAGCGATAGCCGTGGAATGTCGGGGAGGCCTCATGGGCCATGGTCGAATCTTCCTCTCTTAGGATTTGGCCCGATTCCCAATTGCTTTTCGTCAATCTGTGGGATGGGAGGACTCATTTCAGGTTTGTTACCTCAGGTGTCCCACTAAAAGAGGAATTCCAAAGCAAATCCGTGGGGAAGACTGAAGGGACAACCCGAACTATGGTTAAAAATTGGGGCCTAGGGGCATGGCAAGCCCAATATGCTATCTCTTCATCCAGCCACTGAGTGGCCTTACTTGAGGACTGGGCTCAGCCTGAGGTTCACAATGTGTGTTTGTGACCAATGTGGCCTGCGAAAATGGGCGGGGCCTCATGGGCCACACTGGTTTCAACTACATTGAACGTTGGACAACATGCCAACCACAAGGTTTCTTGCCATGGGGAAGGAGTTCTGATTTCTGCATCACCTTCAACCTTGGGCAGTGATTGGAGATAAGGTCTAGGTTCTGAAACCTGAAAACCGAGGTTAGGAAGAGATGACGACCTAAGGCCATGGCGGCTCGATGTGCTCAGTGTGCGGCCAGCTGTCTGGGAGGGGCCAGGGGGTCCAGGCTCAGGCTGTGTCAGAAAGGGCATTAGTGACCTGGTCAGCATATGTATTTGGGGTAATGCCAAGGTCGGTGCAGGTTGATCCTCATTTGGGGTTACTGGGTAGGCCCAGAGGACAATGTTTTTCTTCTGGAGGGCAGGCAGAGTGCCCCATTGTAGTTCTGGATTTCCAAATGGAGGGCTTGTGGGCCAGTAGTCTGACGACAAAAGTCTAAGAACACAAGCTAGGCTTAGGTTTCTTGGTGAGGCTATGGCAGGCACAATCTACAGACCTGAATCGAGATCTCTTGCATCTGAAGTCAGGGCGAGGATCAGACGATCGCTCAGGTTGGAGTTTCTGTCCCTGATCGCCCCTTCATGAATGGGGGGGCATCACGAGGCCATGGGGGTTTTCCCATATGGGAGTTGTGAGAAGCTCCAAACAGCAGAGAGTCTTCTGCAGGACAATTGAGACCTGTTGTTTGGTTCCAGGCCAATGATTCTGAGCAGGGTTCTAAGGATGGATGGCTGGGTAGCCCACCTCACATTCCAATTGTCTCCTAGCAACAAGACAGGTTAGATCTCCTGGATCTGTGGGCAGCTACCGAGGATGCTGAGTTGAAATAGACACCCCTGGTGATGGGTCCTAATGTGCTTTTGTGTATGGAGACCTTGGAATGAAGCGGTGGCACTGGGGCCCTAAAGGGTTCTCCTAAACAGAGGCTTTGACACAGCTCCAACGTGCAAGTTTCCCATGTGTAGATGAGATGTTTTCTGATGGGTGAGTCAAGAAAAAGCTATATGCTGCTTTTGAAATCCAGGCCTCTGAGGAGAGATGCCTGGAAACCAAAGCAATGGATCTGATTAGTGCCTAGGGGCCTGTTCTTTCCTTTTTACCTCTGGGGACATCTGTCTATGGGTCTGAGTGCAGGTAGGTGCTCATTTGGGCTCAGATTGCCCCTGTTTTTCCTGGGAAGCCACCACTTTTGAGATGGATCAGGGACTTTGGAGATTTATCCTATTAGAAGGGTTGTGGCTATAGGAATGGGCACAAACAATTCCCTTGGAGAAGGCAAGTACATTCCTCAGGTTTGCCTCCAGGGGCCTGAGCCTGTAGGTTGTGTAGGCCAGGGCTGTTTAGACAGTTGTCTGAAAACAAACTCAGCTTAGGTTTGGGGACGTAGGTATGGCAGGCCCGATCTACTACCATGAGAAGAACTCTTCAGGATATGAAGAAAGTGCGAGTCTGAGTCGCTTGCTCAGGCTTTTGTCTCTGGATTTTGTATCAGCGATAGCCGAGGAATGTCGGGGAGGCCTCATGGGCCATGGACGAATCTTCCTCTCTGAGAATTTGGCCCGATTCTCAATTGCTTTTCGTCAATCTGTGGAATGGGAGGACTCATTTCAGGTTTGTTACCTCAGGTGTCCCACCAAAAGAGGATTCCAAAGCCAAGCCGTGGGGAAGACTGAAGGGTCAACCCGAACTATCGTTAAAAATTGGGGCCTAGGGGCATGGCAAGCCCAATATGCTATCTCTTCATCCAGCCACTGAGTGGCCTTACTTGAGGACTGGGCTCATCCTGAGTGTCACAATGTATGTTTGTGACCAATGTGGCCCGCGAGCATTGGCGGGGCCTCATGGGCCACACTGGTTTCAATGACACTGAACGTTGGACAACATGCCAACCACAAGGTTTCTTGCCATGGGGAAGGAGTTCTGATTTCTGCATCACCTTCAACCTTCGGCATGATTGGAGATTAGGTCTAAGATCTGAAACCTGAAAACGGAGTTTGGAAGAGATGACGACCAAAGGCCATGGAGGCTCGATGTGCTCAGTGTGCGGCCAGCTGTCTGGGATGGGCCAGGGATTCCAGGCTCTGGCTGTGTCAGAAAGGGCATTAGTGCCCTGGTCAGCCTATGTATTTGGGGTACAGCCAAGGTTGGTGTAGGTTGATCCTCATTTGGGGTTACTGGGTAGCCCCAGAGGACAATGTTTTTCTTCTGGAGGGCCGGCAGAGTGCTGCATTGTAGTTCTGGATTGCCAAACTGGAGGGCTTGTGGGCCAGTAGTCTGACGACAAAAGTCTGAGAACACAAGCTAGGCTTAGGTTTCTGGGTGAGGCCATGGCAGGCACAATCTACAGACCTGAATCGAGATCTAGTGCATCTGAAGTCAGGGCGAGGATCAGACGATCGCTCAGGTTGGAGTTTCTGTCCCTGATGGCCCCTTCATGAATGGGGGGGGCTTCACGAGGCCATTGGAGTTTTCCCACGATGGGAGTTGTGAGAAGCTCCAAACTGCAGAGAGTCTTCTGCAGGACAATTGAGACCTGTTGTTTGGCTCCAGGCCAATGATTCTGAGCAGGGCTCTAAGGATGGATGGCTGGGTAGCCCACCTCGCATTCCAATTGTCTCCTAGCAACAAGACAGGTTAGATCTCCTGGATCTGTGGGGAGCAACCGAGGACGCTGAGTTGAAATGGACACCCCTGGGGATGGGTCCTAACGTGCTTTTGTGTCTATGGAGACCTTGGAATGAAGCGGTGGCACTGGGGCCCAAAAGGTTTCTCCTAAACAAAGGCTTTGACACAGCTCCAACGTGCAAGTTTCCCATGTGTAGATGAGATGTTTCTGATGGGTGAGTCAAGAAACAGCTATATGCTGCTTTTGAAATCCAGGCCTCTGAGGAGAGATGCCTGGAAACCAAAGCAATGGATCTGATTAGTGGCTAGGGGCCTGTTCTTTCCTTTTTACCTCTGGGGACATCTGTCTATGCGTCTGAGTGCAGGTAGGTGCTCATTTGGGCTCAGATTGCCCCTGTTTTTCCTGGGAAGCCACCACTATTGAGATGGATCAGGGACTTTGGAGGTTTATACTATGAGAAGGGTTGTGGCCATTGGAATGGGCACACACAATTCCCTTGGAGAGGGCAAGTACAGTCCTCAGGTTTGGCTCCAGGGGCCTGAGCCTGTAGGTTGTGTAGGCCAGGGCTGTTTGGACAGTTGTCTGAAAACACAAACTCGGCTTATATTTCGGGTAATAGGTATGGCAGAACTGATCTACAGACCATGAGGAGAACTCTTCGGGATTTGAAAGAAGGGCGAGTGTGAGGCTCTGCTCAAGTTTTTGTCCTGGATATCGTGTCACTCATGGTCGTTGAATTTCTGGGTGACTTAATGGGAAATGGACGAGTCTTACTCTCTGGTGGTTTGGCCCCGTCCAAAGAGTTTGCGGTCATTCTGTGGGCTGGAAGAAGTCCGTTTTTTGTTGTTGTTGTTGTTGTTGTTGTTGTTGTTGTTGTTGTTGTTTTCTTTTTTAACCTCATGTGTCCCACCAAATGATGGATTCCAGAGTAGAGCCCTGGGGAGGGGCGACTGGAAAATCAGAAATCTGGTTAAAAATTGGGGCCTAGGGACATGTCAAGCCCATTATGACATCTAATGGTCCAGCCACTGAGAGGACTTACTAGAGGACAGGACTCATGCTGAGGGTCACAATGCGTGTGTATGCCCTCATCGCACTCAAGAATGGGCGGGGCCTCAGGGTGAATGCTGGTTTCTCCTACACTGAACGTGCCAACCACAAGGATTCTTGCCATGGGTAAGGAGGAATTCTGATTTCTGCATCACACTCACCCCTGGGCAGTGATTGGTGATAAGGTCTCGGTTCTGAAGCCTGAAAACTGAGGTAGGGAAGAGATGATGACCTAAGGCCATGGCGGGTTTTATGTGCTCAGTGTGCAGTCAGCTTTCTTGGTGCTGGTTAGGAGGTCCGGGCTCAGGTTTGTTCGACAGTGCATTAGTACCCAGGTTACACTATATAATATGGGTAAAGTCGAGTGCTGTGTAGGTTTACCCTCATTTAGGTGCCTGGACAGTTCATGACGCAATAGTTTTTTATCTAGAGGGCAGGCAGAGTGCTGCATTGTGGGTCCGGAATTGCCAAACTTGAGGGCTTCGGGGCAAGGAGTGTGAGGACGGAAGTCTGAGAAGACAAGCTAGACTTGGGTTTCAGGGCGAGGGCACGGCAGGTACCCCCTGCAGATCTGAACCAATATCTCATGCATCTGAAGTCAGGGCGAGGATCAGACGTTGGCTCAGGTTGGAGTTTCTGAGCATGACGGCCGCTTCATGAAGGGAGCGGAATCTCGAGGCCATTGAGGTTTTCCCACGTTGGGAGTTGTGGGATGCCCCCTTCAAGGATTCCTTCTGCGGGACAATTGAGACCTGTTGGACAGCTCCAGGACATCCCATATGGAATGACTCCAGAGCATCGTTCGCGGATGGATGCCGGGGAAGCCCGCCTCGCATTCCAATTGTCTCCTAGCAACAAGACAGTTTTGATCTGATGGCTCTGCCGGAGCAACCGGGGTGGCTGAGTTGATATGGACTTTCCTGAGGATCGGGCCTAATGTGTTTTTGTGTCCATGAGGGCCTTGGAATGGGGCGGTGGCACCGGGACCCTGAAGTACTCTCCTAAGCTTTGGACATGGCTCCCATGCACAGGTTTCCTTGTGGAGACGAGATGAGTTCTGATGGGTGCCTCAGGAAAACTCCTATGCTCGTATTGGAATCAGGCTTTTGAGGACACATGCCTGTAACCCAAAGAAATGGATCCTATTATGGCCTAGGGTCATGTCTGGTTCAATCTTCTTCTCTGGGGACGTCCATCTATGGTATGAGTGGAGGTCGATTATCAACTGGCGTTAGACAGCCCTTGTTTGTTCAGGGCGACCAAATCTACTGGGATGGCCTCAGGGACTTTGGAGGTTTCTCCTAATTTGTACTATTTTGGACCATGGAATGGGCAGAATTCCCATGGATTGGTAGGCACAGTCCTAATGTGTGGCTCCAGGGGCCCAGCCTGCAAAGTGGTTGGCCCAAGACTTTGAGGACAGAAGTCTGAAAACACAAATTCAGCTTAGATTTGGGGACGTAGGTATGGCAGGCCATGAGAAGAACTATTCAGGATATGAGGAAAGTGCGAGTCTGAGGTGCTTGCTCAGGCTTTTGTCTCTGGATTTTGTATCAGCGATGGCCGTGGAATGTCGGGGAGGCCTCATGGGCCATGGACGAATCTTCCTCTCTGAGGATTTGGCCCGATTCCCAATTCCTTTCGTCAATCTGTGGGATGGGAGGACTCATTTCAGTTTTGTTACCTCAGGTGTCCCACAAAATAGGAATTCCAAAGCCAAGCCGTGGGGAAGACTGAAGGGTCAACCCGAACTATGGTTAAAAATTGGGGCCTAGGGGCATGGCAAGCCCAATATGCTATCTCTTCATCCAGCCACTGAGCGGCCTTACTTGAGGCTCAGCCTGAGCGTCACAATGTGTGTTTGTGACCAATGTGGCCCGCGAGCATGGGCGGGGCCTCATGGGCCACACTGGTTTCAACTACACTGAACGTTGGACAACATGCCAACAACAAGTTTTCTTGCCATGGGGAAGGACTTCTGATTTCTGCATCACCTTCAACCCTGGGCAGTGATTGGAAATAAGGTCTAGGTTCTGAAACCTGAAAACCGAGGTTGGGAAGCGATGACGACCTAAGGCCATGGCGGCTCGATGTGCTCAGTGTGCGGCCAGCTGTCTGGGAGGGTCCAGGGGGTCCAGGCTCAGGCTGTGTCAGAAAGGGCATTAGTGCCCTGGTCAGCCTATGTATTTGGGGTACAGCCATGGTCGGTGCAGGTTATCCTCATTTGGGGTTAATGGGTAGCCCCAGAGGACAATGTTTTTCTTCTGGAGGGCCGGCAGAGTGCTGCATTGTAGTTCTGGATTTCCAAATGTAGGGCTTGTGGGCCAGTAGTCTGACGACAAAAGTCTAAGAACACAAGCTAGGCTTAGGTTTCTTGGTGAGGCTATGGCAGGCACAATCTACAGACCTGAATCGAGATCTCGTGCATCTGAAGTCAGGGCGAGGATCAGACGATCGCTCAGGTTGGAGTTTCTGTCCCTGATCGCCCCTTCATGAATGGGGGGGCATCACGAGGCCATGGGGGTTTTCCCATATGGGAGTTGTGAGAAGCTCCAAACAGCAGAGAGTCTTCTGCAGGACAATTGAGACCTGTTGTTTGGTTCCAGGCCAATGATTCTGAGCAGGGTTCTAAGGATGGATGGCTGGGTAGCCCACCTCACATTCCAATTGTCTCCTAGCAACAAGACAGGTTAGATCTCCTGGATCTGTGGGCAGCTACCGAGGATGCTGAGTTGAAATAGACACCCCTGGTGATGGGTCCTAATGTGCTTTTGTGTATGGAGACCTTGGAATGAAGCGGTGGCACTGGGGCCCTAAAGGGTTCTCCTAAACAGAGGCTTTGACACAGCTCCAACGTGCAAGTTTCCCATGTGTAGATGAGATGTTTTCTGATGGGTGAGTCAAGAAAAAGCTATATGCTGCTTTTGAAATCCAGGCCTCTGAGGAGAGATGCCTGGAAACCAAAGCAATGGATCTGATTAGTGCCTAGGGGCCTGTTCTTTCCTTTTTACCTCTGGGGACATCTGTCTATGGGTCTGAGTGCAGGTAGGTGCTCATTTGGGCTCAGATTGCCCCTGTTTTTCCTGGGAAGCCACCATTTTTGAGATGGATCAGGGACTTTGGAGATTTATCCTATTAGAAGGGTTGTGGCCATAGGAATGGGCACAAACAATTCCAATGGAGAAGGCAAGTACATTCCTCAGGTTTGCCTCCAGGGGCCTGAGCCTGTAGGTTGTGTAGGCCAGGGCTGTTTAGACAGTTGTCTGAAAACAAACTCAGCTTAGGTTTGGGGACGTAGGTATGGCAGGCCCGATCTACTACCATGAGAAGAACTCTTCAGGATATGAAGAAAGTGCGAGTCTGAGTCGCTTGCTCAGGCTTTTGTCTCTGGATTTTGTATCAGCGATAGCCGTGGAATGTCGGGGAGGCCTCATGGGCCATGGACGAATCTTCCTCTCTGAGAATTTGGCCCGATTCCCAATTGCTTTTCGTCAATCTGTGGGATGGGAGGACTCATTTCAGGTTTGTTACCTCAGGTGTCCCACCAAAAGAGGATTCCAAAGCCCAGCCGTGGGGAAGACTGAAGGGTCAACCCGAACTATCGTTAAAAATTGGGGCCTAGGGGCATGGCAAGCCCAATATTCTATCTCTTCATCCAGCCACTGAGTGGCCTTACTTGAGGACTGGGCTCATCCTGAGGGTCACAATGTATGTTTGTGACCAATGTGGCCCGCGAGCATTGGCGGGGCCTCATGGGCCACACTGGTTTCAATGACACTGAACGTTGGACAACATGCCAACCACAAGGTTTCTTGCCATGGGGAAGGAGTTCTGATTTCTGCATCACCTTCAACCTTCGGCATGGTTGGAGATTAGGTCTAAGATCTGAAACCTGAAAACGGAGTTTGGGAAGAGATGACGACCAAAGGCCATGGAGGCTCGATGTGCTCAGTGTGCGGCCAGCTGTCTGGGATGGGCCAGGGATTCCAGGCTCTCGCTGTGTCAGAAATGGCATTAGTGCCTTGGTCAGCCTATGTATTTGGGGTACAGCCAAGGTCGGTGTAGGTTGATCCTCATTTGGGGTTACTGGGTAGCCCCAGAGGACAATGTTTTTCTTCTGGAGGGTCGGCAGAGTGCTGCATTGTAGTTCTGGATTGCCAAACTGGAGGGCTTGTGGGCCAGTAGTCTGACGACAAAAGTCTGAGAACACAAGCTAGGCTTAGGTTTCTGGGTGAGGCCATGGCAGGCACAATCTACAGACCTGAATCAAGATCTCGTGCATCTGAAGTCAGGCCGAGGATCAGACGATCGCTCAGGTTGGAGTTTCTGTCCCTGATGGCCCCTTCATGAATGGGGGGGGCTTCACGAGGCCATTGGTGTTTTCCCACGATGGGAGTTGTGAGAAGCTCCAAACTGCAGAGAGTCTTCTGCAGGACAATTGAGACCTGTTGTTTGGCTCCAGGCCAATGATTCTGAGCAGGGCTCTAAGGATGGATGGCTGGGTAGCCCACCTCGCATTCCAATTGTCTCCTAGCAACAAGACAGGTTAGATCTCCTGGATCTGTGGGGAGCAACCGAGGACGCTGAGTTGAAATGGACACCCCTGGGGATGGGTCTTAACGTGCTTTTGTGTCTATGGAGACCTTGGAATGAATCGGTGGCACTGGGGCCCAAAAGGTTTCTCCTAAACAAAGGCTTTGACACAGCTCCAACGTGCAAGTTTCCCATGTGTAGATGAGATGTTTCTGATGGGTGAGTCAAGAAACAGCTATATGCTGCTTTTGAAATCCAGGCCTCTGAGGAGAGATGCCTGGAAACCAAAGCAATGGATCTGATTAGTGGCTAGGGGCCTGTTCTTTCCTTTTTACCTCTGGGGACATCTGTCTATGGGTCTGAGTGCAGGTAGGTGCTCAGTTGGGCTCAGATTGCCCCTGTTTTTCCTGGGAAGCCACCACTATTGAGATGGATCAGGGATTTTGGAGGTTTATACTATGAGAAGGGTTGTGGCCATTGGAATGGGCACACACAATTCCCTTGGAGAGGGCAAGTACAGTCCTCAGGTTTGGCTCCAGGGGCCTGGGCCTGTAGGTTGTGTAGGCCAGGGCTGTTTGGACAGTTGTCTGAAAACACAAACTCAGCTTATGTTTCGGGTCATAGGTATGGCAGGACTGATGTACAGACCATGAGGAGAACTCTTCGGGATTTGAAAGAAGGGCGAGTGTGAGGCTCTGCTCAAGTTTTTGTCTCTAGATATCGTGTCACTCATGGTCGTGGAATTTCTGGGTGACTTCATGGGAAATGGACGAGTCTTACTCTCTGGTGGTTTGGCCCCGTCCAAAGAGTTTGCGGTCATTCTGTGGGCTGGAAGAAGTCCGTTTTTTTTTTTTTTTTTTTTTTTTTGTTGTTGTTTTCTTTTTTAACCTCATGTGTCCCACCAAATGATGGATTCCTGAGTAGAGCTCTGGGGAGGGGCGACGGGACAATCAGAAATCTGGTTAAAAATTGGGGCCTAGGGACATGTCAAGCCCATTATGACATCTAATGGTCCAGCCACAGACAGGACTTACTAGAGGACAGGACTCATGCTGAGGGTCACAATGCGTGTGTATGCCCTCGTCGCACTCAAGAATGGGCGGGGCCTCAGGGTGAATGCTGGTTTTTCCTACACTGAACATTGGACAACGTGCCAACCACAAGGGTTCTTGCCATGGGTAAGGAGGAGTTCTGATTTCTGCATCACACTCACCCCTGGGCAGTGATTGGAGATAAGGTCTCGGTTCTGAAGCCTGAAAACTGAGTTAGGGAATAGATGATGACCTAAGTCCATGGCGGGTTTTATGTGCTCAGTGTGCGGACAGCTTTCTGGGTGTTGGTCAGGAGGTCCGGGCTCAGGTTGTGTTCGACAGTGCATTAGTGCCCAGGTTAGACTATATAATTTGGGTAAAGTCGAGTGCTGTGTAGGTTTACCCTCATTTAATGTGCCTGGGCAGCTCATGAGGCAATAATTTTTTTTCTAGAGGGCAGGCAGAGTGCTGCATTGTGGGTCCGGAATTGCCAAACTTGAGGGCTTCGGGGCCAGGAGTGTGAGGACGGAAGTCTGAGAAGACAAGCTAGACTTGGGTTTCAGGGCGAGGGCACGGCAGGTACCCCCTGCAGATCTGAACCAATATCCCATGCATCTGAAGTCAGGGCGAGGATCAGACGTTGGCTCAGGTTGGAGTTTCTGAGCATGGCGGCCGCTTCATGAAGGGAGCAGAATCTCGAGGCCATTGAGGTTTTCCCACGTTGGGAGTTGTGGGATGCCCCCTTCAAGGATTCCTTCTGTGGGACAATTGAGACCTGTTGGACAGCTCCAGGACATCCCATATGGAATGACTCCAGAGCACCGTTCGCGGATGGATGCCTGGGAAGCCCGCCTCGCATTCCAATTGTCTCCTAGCAACAAGACAGTTTAGATCTGATGGCTCTGCCGGAGCAAGCGGGGTGGCTGAGTTGAAATGGACTTCCCTGAGAATGGGTCCTAATGTGTTTTTGTGTCCATGAGGGCCTTGGAATGGGGCGGTGGCACCGGGACCCTGAAGTACTCTCCTAAGCTTTGGACATGGCTCCCATGCACAGGTTTCCTTGTGGAGACGAGATGAGTTCTGATGGGTGCCTCAGGAAAACCCCTATGCTCGTATTGGAATCAGGCTTTTGAGGACACATGCCTGTAACCCAAAGCAATGGATCCTATTATGCCCTGGGTCCTGTCTGGTTCAATCTTCTTCTCTGGGGACATCCATCTATGGTATGAGTGGAGGTCGATTATCAGCTGTTGTCAGACCGCCTTTGTTTCTTCCGGGCGACCTACACTATTGGGATGGCCTCAGGGACTTTGGAGGTTTCTCCTAATTTGTACGATTTTGGACCATGGAATGGGCAGAATTCCCATGGATTGGTAGGCACAGTCCTAATGTGTGGCTCCAGGGGCCCAGCCTGGAGGGTGTGGGGCCCAAGACTTTGAGGACAGAAGTCTGAAAACACAAACTCAGCTTAGGTTTGGGTACGTAGGTATGGCAGGCCCGATCTACAAACCATGAGAAGAACTCTTCAGTATATGAAGAAAGTGCGAGTCTGAGGCGCTTGCTCAGGCTTTTGTCTCTGGATTTTGTATCAGCGATGGCCGGGGAATGTCGGGAGGCCTCATGGGCCATGGACGAATCTTCCTCTCTGAGGTTTTGGCCCGATTCCCAATTGCTTTTCGTCAATCTGTGGGATGGGAGGACTCATTTCAGTTTTGTTACCTCAGGTGTCCCACCAAAAGAGGAATTCCAAAGCCAAGCCGTGGGGAAGACTGAAGGGACACCCGAACTATGGTTAAAAATTGGGGCCTAGGGGCATGGCAAGCCCAATATGCTATCTCTTCATCCAGCCACTAAGAGGCCTTACTTGAGGACTGGGCTCTGCCTGAGCGTCACAATGTGTGTTTGTGACCAATGTGTCCCGCGAGCATGGGCGGGGCCTCATGGGCCACACTGGTTTCAACTACACTGAACGTTGGACAACATGCCAACCACAAGGTTTCTTGCCATGGGGAAGGAGTTCTGATTTCTGCATCACCTTCAACCCTGGGCAGTGATTGGAGATAAGGTCTAGGTTCTGAAACCTGAAAACCGAGGTTGGGAAGAGATGACGACCTAAGGCCATGGCGGCTCGATGTGCTCAGTGTGCGGCCAGCTGTCTGGGAAGGTCCAGGGGGTCCAGGCTCACGCTGTGTCAGAAAGGGCAGTAGTGCCCTGGTCAGCCTATGTATTTGGGGTACAGCCATGGTCGGTGCAGGTTGATCCTCATTTGGGGTTACTGGGTAGCCCCAGAAGACAATGTTTTTCTTCTGGAGGGCCGCAGAATGCTGCATGTAGTTCTGGATTGCCAAACTGGAGGGCTTGTGGGCCAGTAGTCTGACGACAAAAGTCTGAGAACACAAGCTAGGCTTAGGTTTCTGGGTGAGGCCATGGCACGCACAATCTGCAGACCTGAATCGAGATCTCGTGCATCTGAAGTCAGGGCGAGGATCAGACGATCGCTCAGGTTGGAGTTTCTGTCCCTGATGGCCCCTTCATGAGTGGGGGGGGGCATCACGAGGCCATGTGTGTTTTCCCAAGATGGGAGTTGTGAGCAGCTCCAAACTGCAGAGAGTCTTCTGCGGGACAATTGAGACCTGTTGTTTGGCTCCAGGCCAATGATTCTGAGAGGGTTCTAAGGATGGATGGCTGGGTAGCCCACCTCGCATTCCAATTGTCTCCTAGCAACAAGACAGGTTAGATCTCCTGGATCTGTGGGGAGCAACCGAGGACGCTGAGTTGAAATGGACACCCCTGGGGATGGGTCCTAACGTGCTTTTGTGTCTATGGAGACCTTGGAATGAAGCGGTGGCACTGGGTCCCTAAAGGGTTCTCCTAAACAGAGGCTTTGACACAGCTCCAACGTGCAAGTTTCCCATGTGTAGATGAGATGTTTTCTGATGGGTGAGTCAAGAAACAGTTATATGCTGCTTTTGAAATCCAGGCCTCTGAGGAGAGATGCCTGGAAACCAAAGCAATGGATCTGATTAGTGCCTAGGGGCCAGTTCTTTCCTTTTTACCTCTGGGGACATCTGTCTATGGGTCTGAGTGCAGGTAGGTGCTCAGTTGGGCTCAGATTGCCCCTGTTTTTCCTGGGAAGCCACCACTATTGAGATGGATCAGGGACTTTGGAGGTTTATCCTATGAGAAGGGTTGTGGCCATTGGAATGGGCACACACAATTTCCTTGGAGAGGGCAAGTACAGTCCTCAGGTTTGGCTCCAGGGGCCTGAGCCTCTAGGTTGTGTAGGCCAGGGCTGTTTGGACAGTTGTCTGAAAACACAAACTCGGCTTATGTTTCGGTCATAGATATGGCAGGACTGATCTACAGACAATGAGGAGAACTCTTCGGGATTTGAAAGAAGGGCGGGTGTGAGGCTCTGCTCAAGCTTTTGTCTCTGGATATCGTTTCACTCATGGTCGTGGAATTTCTGGGTGACTTCATGGGAAATGGACGAGTCTTACTCTCTGGTGGTTTGGCCCCGTCCAAAGAGTTTGGGGTCATTCTGTGGGCTGGAAGAAGTCCGTTTATTTTTTTTTTTTGGTTTTGTTGTTGTTTTCTTTTTTAACCTCAGGTGTCCCACCAAATGATGGATTCCAGAGTAGAGCCCTGGGGAGGGGCGACTGGACAATCAGAAATCTGGTTAAAAATTGGGGCCTAGGTACATGTCAAGCCCATATGACATCTAATGGTCCATCCACAGAGAGGACTTACTAGAGGACAGGACTCATGCTGAGGGTCACAATGCGTGTGTATGCCCTCGTCGCACTCAAGAATGGGCGGGGCCTCAGGGTGAATGCTGGTTTTTCCTACACTGAACATTGGACAACGTGCCAACCACAAGGGTTCTTGCCATGGGTAAGGAGGAGTTCTGATTTCTGCATCACACTCACCCCTGGGCAGTGATTGGAGATAAGGTCTCGGTTCTGAAGCCTGAAAACTGAGGTAGGGAAGAGATGATGACCTAAGGCCATGGCGGGTTTTATGTGCTTAGTGTGTGGTCAGCTTTATGGGTGTTGGTCAGGAGGTCCGGGCTCAGGTTGTGTTCGACAGTGCATTAGTGCCCAGGTTAGACTATATAATTTGGGTAAAGTCGAGTGCTGTGTAGGTTTACCCTCATTTAAGGTGCCTGGGCAGCTCATGAGGCAATAATTTTTTTTCTAGAGGGCAGGCACAGTGCTGCATTGTGGGTCCGGAATTGCCAAACTTGAGGGCTTCGGGGCCAGGAGTGTGAGGACGGAAGTCTGAGAAGACAAGCTAGACTTGGGTTTCAGGGCGAGGGCACGGCAGGTACCCCCTGCAGATCTGAACCAATATCTCATGCATCTGAAGTCAGGGCGAGGATCAGACGTTGGCTCAGGTTGGAGTTTCTGAGCATGGCGGCCGCTTCATGAAGGGAGCGGAATCTCGAGGCCATTGAGGTTTTCCCACGTTGGGAGTTGTGGGATGCCCCCTTCAAGGATTCCTTCTGCGGGACAATTGAGACCTGTTGGACAGCTCCAGGACATCCCATAGGGAATGACTCCAGAGCACCGTTCGCGGATGGATGCCTGGGAAGCACGCCTCACATTCCAATTGTCTCCTAGCAACAAGACGGTTTAGATCTGATGGCTCTGCCGGAGCAACCGGGGTGGCTGAGTTGAAATGGACTTTCCTGAGGATGGGTCCTAATGTGTTTTTGTGTCCATGAGGGCCTTGGAATGGGGCGGTGGCACCGGGACCCTGAAGTACTCTCCTAAGCTTTGGACATGGCTCCCATGCACAGGTTTCCTTGTGGAGACGAGATGAGTTCTGATGGGTGCCTCAGGAAAACCCCTATGCTCGTATTGGAATCAGGCTTTTGAGGACACCTGCCTGTAACCCAAAGCAATGGATCCTATTATGGCCTAGGGTCCTGTCTGGTTCAATCTTCTTCTCTGGGGACATCCATCTATGGTATGAGTGGAGGTCGATTATCAGCTGGTGTCAGACAGCCCTTGTTTGTTCCGGGCGACCTACACTATTGGGATGGCCTCAGGGACTTTGGAGGTTTCTCCTAATTTGTACGATTTTGGACCCTGGAATGGGCAGAATTCCCATGGATTGGTAGGCACAGTCCTAATGTGTGGCTCCAGGGATCCAGCCTGGAGGGTGTGGGGCCCAAGACTTTGAGGACAGAAGTCTGAAAACACAAACTCAGCTTAGGTTTGGGGACGTAGGTATGGCAGGCCCGATCAACAAACCATGAGAAGAACTCTTCAGGATATGAAGAAAGTGCGAGTCTGAGGCGCTTGCTCAGGCTTTTGTCTCTGGATTTTGTATCAGCGATGGCCGTGGGATGTCGGGGAGGCCTCATGGGCCATGGACGAATCTTCCGCTCTTAGGATTTGGCCCGATTCCCAATTGCTTTTCGTCAATCTGTGGGATGGGAGGACTCATTTCAGTTTTGTTACCTCAGGTGTCCCACCAAAAGAGGAATTCCAAAGCTAAGCCGTGGGGAAGACTGAAGGGTCAACTTGAACTATGGTTAAAAGTTGGGGCCTAGGGGCATGGCAAGCCCAATATGCTATCTCTTCATCCAGCCACCGAGCGGCCTTACTTGAGGACTGGGCTCTGCCTGAGCGTCACAATGTGTGTTTGTGACCAATGTGTCCCGCGAGCATGGGCGGGGCCTAATGGGCCACACTGGTTTCAACTACACTGAACGTTGGACAACATGCCAACCACAAGGTTTCTTGCCATGGGGAAGGAGTTCTGATTTCTGCATCACCTTCAACCCTGGGCAGTGATTGGAGATAAGGTCTAGGTTCTGAAACCTGAAAACCGAGGTTGGGAAGAGATGACGACCTAAGGCCATAGCGGCTCGATGTGCTCAGTGTGCGGCCAGCTGTCTGGGAGGGTCCAGGGGGTCCAGGCTCACGCTGTGTCAGAAAGGGCAGTAGTGCCCTGGTCAGCCTATGTATTTGGGGTACAGCCATGGTCGGTGCAGGTTGATCCTCATTTGGGGTTACTGGGTAGCCCCAGAAGACAATGTTTTTCTTCTGGAGGGCCGCAGAATGCTGCATGTAGTTCTGGATTGCCAAACTGGAGGGCTTGTGGGCCAGTAGTCTGACGACAAAAGTCAGAGAACACAAGCTAGGCTTAGGTTTCTGGGTGAGGCCATGGCACGCACAATCTGCAGACCTGAATCGAGATCTCGTGCATCTGAAGTCAGGGCGAGGATCAGACGATCGCTCAGGTTGGAGTTTCTGTCCCTGATGGCCCCTTCATGAGTGGGGGTGGGCATCACGAGGCCATGTGTGTTTTCCCAAGATGGGAGTTGTGAGAAGCTCCAAACTGCAGAGAGTCTTCTGCGGGACAATTGAGTCCTGTTGTTTGGCTCCAGGCCAATGATTCTGAGAGGGTTCTAAGGATGGATGGCTGGGTAGCCCACCTCGCATTCCAATTGTCTCCTAGCAACAAGACAGGTTAGATCTCCTGGATCTGTGGGGAGCAACCGAGGACGCTGAGTTGAAATGGACACCCCTGGGGATGGGTCCTAACGTGCTTTTGTGTCTATGGAGACCTTGGAATGAAGCGGTGGCACTGGGTCCCTAAAGGGTTCTCCTAAACAGAGGCTTTGACACAGCTCCAACGTGCAAGTTTCCCATGTGTAGATGAGATGTTTTCTGATGGGTGAGTCAAGAAACAGCTATATGCTGCTTTTGAAATCCAGGCCTCTGAGGAGAGATGCCTGGAAACCAAAGCAATGGATCTGATTAGTGCCTAGGGGCCTGTTCTTTCCTTTTTACCTCTGGGGACATCTGTCTATGGGTCTGAGTGCAGGTAGGTGCTCAGTTGGGCTCAGATTGCCCCTGTTTTTCCTGGGAAGCCACCACTATTGAGATGGATCAGGGACTTTGGAGGTTTATCCTATGAGAAGGGTTGTGGCCATTGGAATGGGCACACACAATTCCCTTGGAGAGGGCAAGTACAGTCCTCAGGTTTGGCTCCAGGGGTCTGAGCCTCTAGGTTGTGTAGGCCAGGGCTGTTTGGACAGTTGTCTGAAAACACAAACTCGGCTTATGTTTCGGTCATAGATATGGCAGGACTGATCTACAGACCATGAGGAGAACTCTTCGGGATTTAAAAGAAGGGCGAGTGTGAGGCTCTGCTCAAGCTTTTGTCTCTGGATATCGTTTCACTCATGGTCGTGGAATTTCTGGGTGACTTCATGGGAAATGGACGAGTCTTACTCTCTGGTGGTTTGGCCCCGTCCAAAGAGTTTGGGGTCATTCTGTGGGCTGGAAGAAGTCCGTTTATTTTTTTTTTTTGGTTTTGTTGTTGTTTTCTTTTTTAACCTCAGGTGTCCCACCAAATGATGGATTCCAGAGTAGAGCCCTGGGGAGGGGCGACTGGACAATCAGAAATCTGGTTAAAAATTGGGGCCTAGGTACATGTCAAGCCCATATGACATCTAATGGTCCATCCACAGAGAGGACTTACTAGAGGACAGGACTCATGCTGAGGGTCACAATGCGTGTGTATGCCCTCGTCGCACTCAAGAATGGGCGGGGCCTCAGGGTGAATGCTGGTTTTTCCTACACTGAACATTGGACAACGTGCCAACCACAAGGGTTCTTGCCATGGGTAAGGAGGAGTTCTGATTTCTGCATCACACTCACCCCTGGGCAGTGATTGGAGATAAGGTCTCGGTTCTGAAGCCTGAAAACTGAGGTAGGGAAGAGATGATGACCTAAGGCCATGGCGGGTTTTATGTGCTTAGTGTGCGGTCAGCTTTCTGGGTGTTGGTCAGGAGGTCCGGGCTCAGGTTGTGTTCGACAGTGCATTAGTGCCCAGGTTAGACTATATAATTTGGGTAAAGTCGAGTGCTGTGTAGGTTTACCCTCATTTAAGGTGCCTGGGCAGCTCATGAGGCAATAATTTTTTTTCTAGAGGGCAGGCACAGTGCTGCATTGTGGGTCCGGAATTGCCAAACTTGAGGGCTTCGGGGCCAGGAGTGTGAGGACGGAAGTCTGAGAAGACAAGCTAGACTTGGGTTTCAGGGCGAGGGCACGGCAGGTACCCCCTGCAGATCTGAACCAATATCTCATGCATCTGAAGTCAGGGCGAGGATCAGACGTTGGCTCAGGTTGGAGTTTCTGAGCATGGCGGCCGCTTCATGACGGGAGCGGAATCTCGAGGCCATTGAGGTTTTCCCACGTTGGGAGTTGTGGGATGCCCCCTTCAAGGATTCCTTCTGCGGGACAATTGAGACCTGTTGGACAGCTCCAGGACATCCCATAGGGAATGACTCCAGAGCACCGTTCGCGGATGGATGCCTGGGAAGCACGCCTCACATTCCAATTGTCTCCTAGCAACAAGACGGTTTAGATCTGATGGCTCTGCCAGAGCAACCGGGGTGGCTGAGTTGAAATGGACTTTCCTGAGGATGGGTCCTAATGTGTTTTTGTGTCCATGAGGGCCTTGGAATGGGGCGGTGGCACCGGGACCCTGAAGTACTCTCCTAAGCTTTGGACATGGCTCCCATGCACAGGTTTCGTTGTGGAGACGAGATGAGTTCTGATGGGTGCCTCAGGAAACCCCCTATGCTCGTATTGGAATCAGGCTTTTGAGGACACCTGCCTGTAACCCAAAGCAATGGATCCTATTATGGCCTAGGGTCCTGTCTGGTTCAATCTTCTTCTCTGGGGACATCCATCTATGGTATGAGTGGAGGTCGATTATCAGCTGGTGTCAGACAGCCCTTGTTTGTTCCGGGCGACCTACACTATTGGGATGGCCTCAGGGACTTTGGAGGTTTCTCCTAATTTGTACGATTTTGGACCCTGGAATGGGCAGAATTCCCATGGATTGGTAGGCACAGTCCTAATGTGTGGCTCCAGGGATCCAGCCTGGAGGGTGTGGGGCCCAAGACTTTGAGGACAGAAGTCTGAAAACACAAACTCAGCTTAGGTTTGGGGACGTAGGTATGGCAGGCCCGATCAACAAACCATGAGAAGAACTCTTCAGGATATGAAGAAAGTGCGAGTCTGAGGCGCATGCTCAGGCTTTTGTCTCTGGATTTTGTATCAGAGATGGCCGTGGGATGTCGGGGAGGCCTCATGGGCCATGGACGAATCTTCCGCTCTTAGGATTTGGCCCGATTCCCAATTGCTTTTCGTCAATCTGTGGGATGGGAGGACTCATTTCAGTTTTGTTACCTCAGGTGTCCCACCAAAAGAGGAATTCCAAAGCTAAGCCGTGGGGAAGACTGAAGGGTCAACCCGAACTATGGTTAAAAATTGGGGCCTAGGGGCATGGCAAGCCCAATATGCTATCTCTTCATCCAGCCACCGAGCGGCCTTACTTGAGGACTGGGCTCTGCCTGAGTGTCACAATGTGTGTTTGTGACCAATGTGTCCCGCGAGCATGGGCTGGGCCTCATGGGCCACACTGGTTTCAACTACACTGAACGTTGGACAACATGCCAACCACAAGGTTTGTTGCCATGGGGAAGGAGTTCTGATTTCTGCATCACCTTCAACTCTGGGCAGTGATTGGAGATAAGGTCTAGGTTCTGAAACCTGAAAACCGAGGTTGGGAAGTGATGACGACCTAAGGCCATGGGGGCTCGATGTGCTCAGTGTGCGGCAGGCTGTCTGGGAGGGTCCACGGGGTCCAGGCTCAGGCTGTGTCAGAAAGGGCATTAGTGCCCTGGTCAGCCTATGTATTTGGGGTACAGCCATGGTCGGTGCAGTTTGATCCTCATTTGGTGTTACTGGGTAGCCCCAGAGGACAATGTTTTTTTTCTGGAGGGCCGGCAGCGTGCTGCATTGTAGTTCTGGATTGCCAAACTGGAGGGCTTGTGGGCCAGTAGTCTGACGACAAAAGTCTGAGAACACCAGCTAGGCTTAGGTTTCTGGGTGAGGCCATGGCAGGCACAATCTACAGACCTGAATCGAGATCTCGTGCATCTGAAGTCAGGGTGAGGATCAGCGAACACTCAGGTTGGAGTTTCTGTCCCTGATGGCCCCTTCATGAATGGGGGGGGCATCACGAGGCCATGGCTGTTTTCCCACGATGGGAGTTGTGAGAAGCTCCAAACTGCAGAGAGTCTTCTGCAGGGCAATTGAGACCTGTTGTTTTGCTCCAGGCCAATGATTCTGAGCAGGGTTCTAAGGATGGATGGCTGGGTAGCCCACGTCGCATTCCAATTGTCTCCTAGCAACAAGACAGGTTAGATCTCCTGGATCTGTGGGGAGCAACCGAGGACGCTGAGTTGAAATGGACACCCCTGGGGATGGGTCCTAACGTGCTTTTGTGTCTATGGAGACCTTGGAATGAAGCGGTGGCACTGGGGCCCTAAAGGGTTCTCCTAAACAAAGGCTTTGACACAGCTCCAACGTGCAAGTTTCCCATGTGTAGATGAGATGTTTTCTGATGGGTGAGTCAAGAAACAGCTATATGCTGCTTTTGAAATCCAGGCCTCTGAGGAGAGATGCCTGGAAACCAAAGCAATGGATCTGATTAGTGCCTAGGTGCCTGTTCTTTCCTTTTTACCTCTGGGGACATCTGTCTATGGGTCTGAGTTCAGGTAGGTACTCAGTTGGGCTCGGATTGCCCCTGTTTTTCCTGGGAAGCCACCAATATTGAGATGGATCAGGGACTTTGGAGGTTTATCCTATGAGAAGGGTTGTGGCCATTGGAATGGGCACACACAATTCCCTTGGAGAGGGCAAGTACAGTCCTCAGGTTTAGCTCCAGGGGCCTGAGCCTGTAGGTTGTGTAGGCAAGGGCTGTTTGGACAGTTGTCTGAAAACACAAACTCGGCTTATGTTTCGGGTCTTAGGTATGGCAGGACTGATGTACAGACCATGAGGAGAACTCTTCGGGATTTGAAAGAAGGGCGATGTGAGGCTCCTGCTCAAGTTTTTGTCTCTGGATATCGTGTCACTCATGGTCGTGGAATTTCTGGGTGACTTCATGGGAAATGGACGAGTCTTACTCTCTGGTGGTTTGGCCCCGTCCAAAGAGTTTGCGGTCATTCTGTGGGCTGTAAGAAGTCCATTTTTTTTGGTTGTTGTTGTTGTTGTTGTTTTCTTTTTTAACCTCCGGTGTCCCACCAAATGATGGATTCCAGAGTAGAGCCCTCGGGAGGGGCGACTGGACAATCAGAAATCTGGTTAAAAATTGGGGCCTAGGGACATGTCAAGCCCATTATGACATCTAATGGTCCAGCCACTGAGAGGACTTACTAGAGGACAGGACTCATGCTGAGGGTCACAATGCGTGTGTATGCCCTCGTCGCACTCAAGAATGGGTGAGGCCTCAGGGTGAATGCTGGTTTTTCCTACAGTGAACGTTGGACAAAGTGCCAACCACAGGGTTCTTGCCATGGGTAAGGAGGAGTTCTGATTTCTGCATCACACTCACCCCTGGGCAGTGATTGGAGATAAGGTCTCGGTTCTGAAGCCTGAAAACTGAGGTAGGCAAGAGATGATGACCTAAGGCCATGGTGGGTTTTATGTGCTCAGTGTGCGGTCAGCTTTCTGGGTGTTGGTCAGGAGGTCCGGGCTCAGGTTGTGTTCGACAGTGCATTAGTGCCCAGGTTAGACTATATAATTTGGGTAAAGTCGAGTGCTGTGTAGGTTTACCCTCATTTAAGGTGCCTGGGCAGCTCATGAGGCAATAATTTTTTTTCTAGAGGGCAGGCACAGTGCTGCATTGTGGGTCCGGAATTGCCAAACTTGAGGGCTTCGGGGCCAGGAGTGTGAGGACGGAAGTCTGAGAAGACAAGCTAGACTAGGGTTTCAGGGCGAGGGCACGGCAGGTACCCCCTGCAGATCTGAACCAATATCTCATGCATCTGAAGTCAGGGCGAGGATCAGACGTTGGCTCAGGTTGGAGTTTCTGAGCATGTCGGCCGCTTCATGAAGGGAGCGGAATCTCGAGGCCATTGAGGTTTTCCCACGTTGGGAGTTGTGGGATGCCCCCTTCAAGGATTCCTTCTGCGGGACAATTGAGACCTGTTGGACAGCTCCAGGACATCCCATATGGAATGACTCCAGAGCACCGTTCGCGGATGGATGCCTGGGAAGCCCGCCTCGCATTCCAATTGTCTCCTGGCAACAAGACAGTTTAGATCTGATGGCTCTGCCGGAGCAACCGGGGTGGCTGAGTTGAAATGGACTTTCTTGAGAATGGGTCCTAATGTGTTTTTGTGTCCATGAGGGCCTTGGAATGGGGCGGTGGCACCGGGACCCTGAAGTACTCTCCTAAGCTTTGGACATGGCTCCCATGCACAGGTTTCCTTGTGGAGACGAGATGAGTTCTGATGGGTGCCTCAGGAAAACTCCTATGCTCGTATTGGAATCAGGCTTTTGAGGACACATGCCTGAAACTTAAAGCAATGGATCCTATTATGGCCTAGGGTCCTGTCTGTTTCAATCTTCTTCTCTGGGGACATCCATCTATGGTATGAGTGGAGGTCGATTATCAGCTGGTGTCAGACAGCCCTTGTTTGTTCCGGGCGACCTACACTATTGGGATGGCCTCAGGGAATTTGGAGGTTTCTCCTAATTTGTACGATTTTGGACCATGGAATGGGCAGAATTCCCATGGATTGGTAGGCACAGTCCTAATGTGTGGCTCCAGGGGCCCAGCCTGGAGGGTGTGGGGCCCAAGACTTTGAGGACAGAAGTCTGGAAACACAAACTCAGCTTAGGTTGGGGACGTAGGTATGGCAGGCCCGATCTACAAACCATGAGAAGAACTCTTCAGGATATGAAGAAAGGGCGAGTCTGAGGCGCTTGCTCAGGCTTTTTTCTCTGGATTTTGATCAGCGATGGCCGTGTAATGTTGGGGAGGCCTCATGGGCCATGGACGAATCTTCCGCTCTGAGGATTTGGCCCGATTCCCAATTGCTTTTCGTCAATCTGTGGGATGGGAGGACTCATTTCAGTTTTGTTACCTCAGGTGTCCCACCAAAAGAGGAATTCCAAAGCCAAGCCGTGGGGAAGACTGAAGGGTCAACCCGAACTATGGTTAAAAATTGGGGCCTAGGGGCATGGCAAGCCCAATATGCTATCTCTTCATCCAGCCACTGAGTGGCCTTACTTGAGGACTGGGCTCAGCCTGAGCGTCACAATGTGTGTTTGTGACCAATGTGGCCTGCGAGCATGGGCGGGGCCTCATGGGCCACACTGGTTTCAACTACACTGAACGTTGGACAACATGCCAACCACAAGGTTTCTTGCCATGGGGAAGGAGTTCTGATTTCTGCATCACCTTCAACCCTGGGCAGTGATTGGAGATAAGGTCTAGGTTTTGAAACCTGAAAACCGATGTTGGGAAGAGATGACGACCTAAGGCCACGGCGGCTCGATGTGCTCAGTGTGCGGCCAGCTGTCTGGGAGGGCCCAGGGGGTCCAGGCTCAGGCTGTGTCAGAAAGGGCATTAGTGCCCTGGTCAGCCTATGTATTTGGGGTACAGCCAAGGTCGGTGCAGGTTGATCCTCATTTGGGGTTACTGGGTAGCCCCAGAGGACAATGTTTTTCTTCTGGAGGGCCGGCAGAGTGCTGCATTGTAGTTCTGGATTGCCACACTGGAGGGCTTGTGGGCCAGTAGTCTGACGAAAAAGTCTGAGAACACAAGCTAGGCTTAGGTTTCTGGGTGAGGCCATGGCAGGCACAATCGACAGACCTGAATCGAGATCTCGTGCATCTGAAGTCAGGGCGAGGATCAGACGATCGCTCAGGTTGGAGTTTCTGTCCCTGATGGCCCCTTCATGAGTGGGGGGGGGGCATCACGAGGCCATGGGTGTTTTCCCAAGATGGGAGTTGTGAGAAGCTCCAAACTGCAGAGAGTCTTCTGCAGGACAATTGAGACCTGTTGTTTGGCTCCAGGCCAATGATTCTGAGCAGGGTTCTAAGGATGGATGGCTGGGTAGCCCACCTCGTATTCCAAATGTCTCCTAGCAACAAGACAGGTTAGATCTTCTGGATCTGTGGGGAGCAACCGAGGACGCTGAGTTGAAATGGACACCCCTGGGGATGGGTCCTAACGTGCTTTTGTGTCTATGGAGACCTTGGAATGAAGCGGTGGCACTGGGGCCCTAAAGGGTTCTCCTAAACAGAGGCTTTGACACAGCTCCAACGTGCAAGTTTCCCATGTGTAGATGAGATGTTTTCTGATGGGTGAGTCAAGAAACAGCTATATGCTGCTTTTGAAATCCAGGCCTCTGAAGAGAAATGCCTGGAAACCAAAGCAATGAATCTGATTAGTGCCTAGGGGCCTGTTCTTTCCTTTTTACCTCTCGGGACATCTGTCTATGGGTCTGAGTGCAGGTAGGTGCTCAGTTGGACTCAGATTGCCCCTGTTTTTTCTGGGAAGCCACCACTATTGAGATGTATCAGGGACTTTGGAGGTTTATCCTATTAGAAGGATTGTGGCCATTGGAATGGGCACACACAATTCCCTTGGAGAGGGCAAGTACAGTCCTGAGGTTCGGCTCCAGGGGCCTGAGCCTGTAGGTTGTGTAGGCCAGGGCTATTTGGACAGTTGTCTGAAAACACAAACTCAGCTTATATTTCGGGTCATAGGTATGGCAGGACTGATCTACAGACCATGAGGAGAACTCTTCGGGATTTGAAAGAAGGGCGAGTGTGAGGTTCCTGCTCAAGTTTTTGTCTCTGGATATCGTTTCACTCATGGTCGTGGAATTTCTGGGTGACTTCATGGGAAATGGACGAGTCTTACTCTCTGGTTGTTTGGCCCCGTCCAAAGAGTTTGGGGTCATTCTGTGGGCTGGAAGAAGTTCGATTTTTTTGTTGTTGTTGTTGTTGTTGTTGTTTTCTTTTTTAACCTCAGGTGTCCCACCAAATGATGGATTCCAGAGTAGAGCCCTGGGGAGGGGCGACTGGACAATCAGAAATCTGGTTAAAAATTGGGGCCTAGGGACATATCAAGCCCATTATGACATCTAATGTTCCAGCCACTGAGAGGACATACTAAAGGACAGGACTCATGCTGAGGGTCACAATGCGTGTGTATGCGCTCCTAATACTCAAGAATGGGCGGGGCCTCAGGGTGAATGCTGGTTTCTCCTACACTGAACTTTGGACAACGTGCCAACCACAAGGGTTCTTGCCATGGGTAAGGAGGAGTCCTGATTTCTGCATCACACTCACCCCTGGGCAGTGATTGGAGATAAGGTCTCGGTTCTGAAGCCTGAAAACTGAGGTAGGGAGGAGATGATGACCTAAGGCCATGGCGGGTTTTATGTGCTCAGTGTGCGGTCAGCTTTCTGGGTGTTGGTCAGGAGGTCCCGGCTCAGGTTGTGTTCGACAGTGCATTAGTGCTCAGGTTAGACTATATATTTTGGGTAAAGTCGAGTGCTGTGTAGGTTTACCCTCATTTAAGGTGCCTGGGCAGCTCATGAGGCAATAATTTTTTTTCTAGAGGGCAGGCAGAGTGCTGCATTGTGGGTCCGGAATTGCCAAACTTGAGGGCTTCTGGGCCAGGAGTGTGAGGACGGAAGTCTGAGAAGACAAGCTAGACTTGGGTTTCAGGGCGAGGGCACGGCAGCTACCCCCTGCAGATCTGAACCAATATCTCATCCATCTGAAGTCAGGACAAGGATCAGACGTTGGCTCAGGGTGGAGTTTCTTTGCATGATGGCCGCTTCATGAAGGGAGCGGAATCTCGAGGCCATTGAGGTTTTCCCACGTTGGGAGTTGTGGGATGCCCCCTTCAAGGATTCCTTCTGCGGGACAATTGAGACCTGTTGGACAGCTCCAGGACATCCCATATGAAATGACTCCAGAGCACGGTTCGCGGATGGATGCCTGGGCAGCCTGCCTCGCATTCCAATTGTCTCCTAGCAACAAGACTGTTTATATCTGATGGCTCTGCGGGAGCAACCGGGGTGGCAGAGTTGAAATGGACTTTCCTGAGGATGGGTCCTAATGTGTTTTTGTGTCCATGAGGGCCTTGGAATGGGGCGGTGGCACCGGGACCCTGAAGTACTCTCCTAAGCTTTGGACATGGCTCCCATGCACAGGTTTCCTTGTGGAGACGAGATGAGTTCTGATGGGTGCCTCAGGAAAACCCCTATGCTCGTATTGGAATAGGCTTTTGAGGACACATGCCTGAAACCCAAAGCAATGGATCCTATTATGGCCTAGGGTCCTGTCTGGTTCAATCTTCTTCTCTGGGGACATCCATCTATGGTATGAGTGGAGGTCGATTATCAGCTGGTGTCAGACAGCCCTTGTTTGTTCCGGGCGACCCACACTATTGGGATGGCCTCAGGGACTTTGGAGGTTTCTCCTAATTTATACGATTCTGGACCATGGAATGGGCAGAATTCCCATGGATTGGAAGGCACAGTCCTAATGTGTGGCTCCAGGGGCCCAGCCTGGAGGGTGTGTGGCCCAAGACGTTGAGGACAGAAGTATGAAAACACAAACTCAGCTTATGTTTGGGGACGTAGGTATGGCAGGCCCGATCGACAAACCATGAGAAGAACTCTTCAGGATATGAAGAAAGTTCGAGTCTGAGGCGCTTCCTCAGGCTTTTGTCTCTGGATTTTGTATCAGCGATGGCCGTGGAATGTCGGGGAGGCCTCATGGGCCATGGACGATTCTTCCTCTCTGAGGATTTGGCCCGATTCCCAATTGCTTTTCGTCAATCTGTGGGATGGGAGGACTCATTTCAGTTTTGTTATCTCAGATGTCCCACCAAAAGAGGAATTCCAAAGCCAAGCCGTGGGGAAGACTGAAGGGACAACCCGAACTATGGTTAAAAATTGGGGCCTAGGGGCATGGCAAGCCCAATATGCTATCTCTTCATCCAGCCACTGAGTGACCTTACTTGAGGACTGGGCTCAGCCTGAGCGTCACAATGTGTGTTTGTGACCAATGTGGCCCGCCAGCATGGGCGGGGCCTCATGGGCCACACTGGTTTCAACTACTCTGAACGTTGGACAACATGCCAACCACAAGGTTTTTTGCCATGGGGGGAAGGAGTTCTGATTTCTGCATCACCTTCAACCTTGGGCAGTGATTGGAGATAAGGTCTAGGTTCTGAAACCTGAAAACCGAGGTTGGGAAGAGATGACGACCTAAGGCCATGGCGGCTCGATGTGCTCAGTGTGCGGCCAGCTGTCTGGGAGGGTCCACGGGGTCCAGGCTCAGGCTGTGTCAGAAAGGGCATTAGTGCCCTGGTCAGCCTAAGTATTTGGGGTACAGCCAAGGACGGTGCAGGTTGATCCTCATTTGGGGTTACTGGGTAGCCCCAGAGGACAATGTTTTTCTTCTGGAGGGCCGGCAGAGTGCTGCATTGTAGTTCTGGATTGCCAAACTGGAGGGCTTGTGGGCCAGTAGTCTGACGACAAAAGTCTGAGAACACAAGCTAGGCTTAGGTTTCTGGGTGAGGCCATGGCAGGCACAATCTACAGACCTGAATCGAGATCTCGTGCATCTGAAGTCAGGGCGAGGATCAGACTATCGCTCAGGTTGGAGTTTCTGTCCCTGATGGCCCCTTCATGAATGGGAGGGGCATCACGAGGTCATGGGTGTTTTCCCACGAGGGGAGTTGTGAGAAGCTCCAAACTGCAGAGAGTCTTCTGCAGGACAATTGAGACCTGTTGTTTGGCTCCAGGCCAATGATTCTGAGCAGGGTTCTAAGGATGGATGGCTGGGTATCCCACCTCGCATTCCAATTGTCTCCTAGCAACCAGACAGGTTAGATCTCCTGGATCTGTGGGGAGCAACCGAGGACGCTGAGTTGAAATGGACAACCCTGGGGATGGATCCTAACGTGCTTTTGTGTCTATGGAGACTTTGGAATGAAGCGGTGGCACTGGGGCCCTAAAGGGTTCTATTAAACAGAGGCTTTGACACAGCTCCAACGTGCCAGTTTCCCATGTGTAGATGAGATGTTTTCTGATGGGTGAGTCAAGAAACAGCTATATGCTGCTTTTGAAATCCAGGAATCTGAGGAGAGATGCCTGGAATCCAAAGCAATGGATCTGATTAGTGCCTAGGGGCCTGTTCTTTCCTTTTTACCTCTGGGGACATCTGTCTATGGGTCTGAGTGCAGGTAGGTGCTCAGTTGGGCTCAGATTGCCCCTGTTTTTCCTGATAAGCCACCATTATTGAGATGGATCAGGGACTTTGGAGGTTTATCCTATTAGAAGGGCTGTGGCCATTGGAATGGGCACACAGAATTCCCTTGGAGAGGGCAAGTACAGTCCTCAGGTTTGGCTCCAGGGGCCTGAGCCTGTAGGTTGTGTAGGCCAGGGCTGTTTGGAGAGTTGTCTGAAAACACAAACTCGGCTTATGTTTCTGGTCATAGGTATGGCAGGACTGATCTACAGACCATGAGGAGAACTCTTCGGGATTTGAACGAAGGGCGATGTGAGGCTCCTGCTCAAGTTTTTGTCTCTGGATATATTGTCACTCATGGTCGTGGAATTTCTGGGTGACTTCATGGGAAATGGACGAGTCTTACTCTCTGGTGGTTTGGCCCCGTCCAAAGAGTTTGGGTTCATTCTGTGGGCTGGAAGAAGTCCGTTTTTGTTGTTGTTGTTGTTGTTTTCTTTTTTAACCTCAGGTGTCCCACCAAATGATGGATTCCAGAGTAGAGCCCTGGGGAGGGGCGCCTGGACAATAAGAAATCTGGTTTAAAATTGGGGCCTAGGGACATGTCAAGCCCATTATGACATCTAATGGTCCAGCCACTGAGAGGACTTACTAGAGGACAGGACTTATGCTGAGGGTCACAATGCGTGTGTATGCCCTCGTAACACTCAAGAATTGGTGGGGCCTCAGGGTGAATGCTGGTTTCTCCTAAACTGAACGTTGAACAACGTGCAAACCACAAGGGTTCTTGCCATGGGTAAAGAGGAGTTCTGATTTCTGCATCACACTCACCCCTGGGCAGTGATTGGACATAAGTTCTCGTTCTGAAGCCTGAAAACTGAGGTAGGGAAGAGATGATGACCTAAGGCCATGGCGGGTTTTATGTGCTCAGTGTGCGGTCAGCTTTCTGGGTGTTGGTCAGGAGGTCCGTGCTCAGGTTGTGTTCGACAGTGCATTAGTGCCCAGGTTAGACTATATAATTTGGGTAAAGTCGAGTGCTGTGTAGTTTTACCCTCATTTAAGGTGCCTGGGCAGCTCATGAGGCAATAATTTTTTTTCTAGAGGGCAGGCAGAGTGCTGCATTGTGGGTCCGGAATTGCCAAACTTGAGGGCTTTGGGGCCAGGAGTGTGAGGACGGAAGTCTGAGAAGACAAGCTAGACTTGGGTTTCGGGGGGGCATGGCAGGTCCCCCCTGCATATCTGAACCAATATCTCATCCATGTAAAGTCAGGGCGAGGATTAGACGTTGGCTCAGGTTGGAGTTTCTGAGCATGACGGCCGCTTCATGAAGGGAGCAGAATCTCGAGGCCATTGAGGTTTTCCCACGTTGGGAGTTGTGGGATGCCCCCTTCAAGGATTCCTTCTGCGGGACAATTGAGACCTGTTGGACAGCTCAGGACATCCCATATGGAATGACTCCAGAGCATCGTTCGCGGATGGATGCCTGGGAAGCCCGACTCGCATTCCAATTGTCTCCTAGCAACAAGACTGTTTATATCTGATGGCTCTGCCTGAGCAACCGGGGTGGCTGACTTGAAATGGACTTTCCTGAGGATGGGTCCTAATGTGTTTTTGTGTCCATGAGGGCCTTGGAATGGGGCGGTGGCACCGGGACCCTGAAGTACTCTCCTAAGCTTTGGACATGGCTCCCATGCACAGGTTTCCTTGTGGAGACGAGATGAGTTCTGATGGGTGCCTCAGGAAAACCCCTATGCTCGTATTGGAATCAGGCTTTTGAGGACACATGCCTGTAACCCAAAGCAATGGATCCTATTATGGCCTAGGGTCTGTCTGGTTCAATCTTCTTTTCTGGGGACATCCATCTATGGTATGAGTGGAGGTCGATTATCAGCTGGCGTTAGACAGCCCTTGTTTGTTCAGGGCGACCAAATCTATTGGGATGGCCTCAGGGACTTTGGAGGTTTCTCCTAATTTGTACGATTTTGGACCATGGAATGGGCAGAATTCCCATGGATTGGTAGGCACAGTCCTAATGTGTGGTTCCAGGGGCCCAGCCTGGAGGGTGTGTGGCCCAAGACTTTGAGGACAGAAGTCTGAAAACACAAACTCAGCTTAGTTTTGGGGACGTAGGTATGGCAGGCCCGATCGACAAACCATGAGAAGAACTCTTCAGAATACGAAGAAAGTGCGAGTCTGAGGTGCTTGCTCAGGCTTTTGTCTCTGGATTTTGTATCAGCGATGGCCGTGGAATGTCGGGGAGGCCTCATGGGCCATGGACGAATCTTCCTCTCTGAGGATTTGGCCCAATTCCCAATTGCTTTTCGTCAATCTGTGGGATGGGAGGACTCATTTCAGTTTTGTTACGTCAGGTGTCTCACCAAAAGAGGAATTCCAAAGCCAAGCCGTGGGGAAGACTGAAGGGACAACCCGAACTATGGTTAAAAATTGGGGCCTAGGGGCATGGCAAGCCCAATATGCTATCTCATCATCCAGCCACTGAGTGGCCTTACTTGAGGACTGGGCTCAGCCTGAGCGTCACAATGTGTGTTTGTGACCAATGTGGCCCGCCAGCATGGGCGGGGCCTCATGGGCCACACTTGTTTCAACTACACTGAACGTTGGACAACATGCCAACCACAAGGTTTGTTGCCATGGGGAAGGAGTTCTGATTTCTGCATCACCTTCAACCCTGGGCAGTGATTGGAGATAAGGTCTAGGTTCTTAAACCTGAAAACCGAGGTTGGGAAGAGATGACGACCTAAGGCCATGGGGGCTCGATGTGCTCAGTGTGCGGCCAGCTGTCTGGGAGGGTCCACGGGGTCCAGGCTCAGGCTGTGTCAGAAAGGGCATTAGTGCCCTGGTCAGCCTATGTATTTGGGGTACAGCCAAGGTCGGTGCAGGTTGATCCTCATTTGGGGTTACTGGGTAGCCCCAGAGGACAATGTTTTTCTTCTGGAGGTCCGGCAGAGTGCTGCATTGTAGTTCTGGATTGCCAAACTGGAGGGCTTGTGGGCCAGTAGTCTGACGACAAAAGTCTGAGAACACAAGCTAGGCTTAGGTTTCTGGGTGAGGCCATGGCAGGCACAATCTATAGACTTGAATCGAGATCTCGTGCATCTGAAGTCAGGGCGAGGATCAGACGATCGCTCAGGTTGGAGTTTCTGTCCCTGATGGCCCCTTCATGAATGGGGGGGGCATCACGGGGCCATGGGTGTTTTCCCACGATGGGAGTTGTGAGAAGCTCCAAACTGCAGAGAGTCTTCTGCAGGACAATTGAGACCTGTTGTTTGGCTCCAGGCCAATGATTCTGAGCAGGGTTCTAAGGATGGATGGATGGGTAGCCCACCTCGCATTTCAATTGTCTCCTAGCAACAAGACAGGTTAGATCTCCTGGATCTGTGGGGAGCAACCGTGGACGCTGAGTTGAAATGGACACCTCTGGGGATGGGTCCTAATGTGCTTTTGTGTCTATGGAGACCTTGGAATGAAGCGGAGGCACTGGGGCCCTAAAGGGTTCTCCTAAACAGAGGCTTTGACACAGCCCCAACGTGCAAGTTTCCCATGTGTAGATGAGATGTTTTCTGATGGGTGAGTCAAGAAACAGCTATATGCTGCTCTTGAAATCCAGGTCTCTGAGGAGAGATGCCTGGAAACCAAAGCAATGGATCTAATTAGTGCCTAGTTGCCTGTTCTTTCCTTCATACCTCTGGAGACATCTGTCTATGGGTCTGAGTGCAGGTAGGTGCTCATTTGGGCTCAGATTACCCCTCTTTTTCCTGGGAAGCCACCACTATTGAGATGGATCAGGGACTTTGGAGGTTTATCCTATTAGAAGGGTTGTGGCCTTTGGAATGGGCACACACAATTCCCTCTGAGAGGACAAGTACAGTCCTCAGGTTTGGCTCCAGGGGCCTGAGCCTGTAGATATGTAGGCCAGGGTTGTTTGGACAGTTGTGTGAAAACACACATCCTCCATGCTAGGGCCCCTGGAACCACACATCAGGATTGTTCCTGCCTTCTCAAAGGGAATTCTTCATATTCCATTGGCCACAACCATATAAATCAGGAGAAATCTCCAATGTCCCTGGGACCATCCCAATATTGTAGGCTGCTCGGAACAAACAGGGGTGATCTGACACTAGCTGAGCAACTAGCTCCACACCAACTCGGAGACAGATGTCCCCAGAGAAGAACATTGAACTGGACAGGCCCCTAGGCCCTAATCAGATCCATTGCTTTGGTTTCCAGGCATCTCTTCTCAGAGGCCTGGTTTCCAATACCAGCCTATGGGGTTTCCATAGGCTCCTTCAGAGCAAGTCTTGTCTGCACATTGGAAACTTGCTCGAGGAGCTATGTCAGAACCTCAGAGGCCTGGTTTTCAATACCACCATATGGGGGTTTCCTGAGGCATCAGTCAGAACAAATGTCTTCTCCACATGGGAAACGTGCTCTTTCAAGCTGTGTCAAAACCTCCGGCTAGGAAAATCCTTCAGGGCCCCGGTGCCACCACCTCATTCCAAGGTCTCCATGGACACAATCCCACATTAGGACCCATCTGCAGGAGAGTCTATTTCAACTCAGTGCCCTTGGGTGCTCCCCTAGAGCCAGCAGATCGAACCTATCTTGTCACTAGGAGACAATTGGAATGTGAGGCGGACTGGCTAGGCATCCATCTGTAGAAAACTACTCTGAAGTAATTCCATATGGGACGTCCTGGAGCCATCCAACAGGTCACAGCTGTCCTGCAGAAGGAATCCTTGCGCTTTGGAGCACCTCACAACTCCCATCATGGGAAAAGCTCTGTGGCCTCGTGGTGCACTGTCCCCTTCATGAAAGAGCCATCTTGGACAGAAACTGCAACCTGAGCCAACGTCTAATCCTCGCCCTGACTTCAGATGCACGAAATCTTGATTCAACTCTGCAGAGTGTGCCTGCCGAAACCCTGCCCCGAAGCAAAACCTAGCTATTGTTCTCAGACTTCGTCCTCACACTCCGAGCCCACCAGCCCTCCAGTTAGGGAATTCTGGAGAGACACAATGCAGCACTCTGACTGCCCTCCAGAAGAGAAACGTTGTCCTATGGGGCTAACCAGAAACACCAAATGAGGATCAACCTGCATGCCACTTGACTCTACCCCAATTATACAGTTTCGCTTCGGCGTTAATGCCCTGTCTTGCACAGCCTGAGGTCTGAATTTTCAACCGACACCCAGACAGCTGGCTGTACACTGAGCACATCAGACCCGCCATGCCTTTAGGTCATCATCTCTTCCCAACCTTGGTTTTCAGGCTTCAGAACCTAGACCTTATATATACTCACTACCCAGGGGTGAACGTGATGCAGAAATGAAACTCCTTCTTCCTCAAGGCAAGAAACCTTGTGGTTGGCATGTTTTCCAACGTTCAGTGTAGGAGAATCCAGTGTAGCCCATGAGTCCCCGCCCATGCTTGAGAACCGCAATGGGCACAAACACATTGGGACCCTCAGTGTGAGCCCTGTCCTCAAGTAAAGCCTCTCAGGGTCTGGACCAAGACCCGCATTGCCATCCCTAGTCCCCCAATATTAATGAGAGGTTGAGAGTTCTAATCACCCCTATTCAGGTCTCTGCTCTGGAACCCCTGAGGAAAAAAAATATTGAAGGGTCTCCTCCATCCCCTGAATGAGCCCCAAAACTTGGGATCTGACCAAATCTTAAAAGAGAAAGAGGCCATCCCGTCATTCCATGGCCACCATTGACACAAAATCTAGAGACAAAAGCCTGGAGATATGCCTCACACTTGCCCTTTGTTCATAGCCTGATAAATTCTTCTCGCGGTCTATAGATCAGGCATGTCATACCTACGTCCCCAAATCTAAGCTGAGTTTGGGTTTTCAGGTTTCTGTCCCCACTGTCCTGGCCCACACACCCTCCAGGCTGGGGCCCCTGGAGCCATGCCTCAGGACTGTGCCTGCCTTCTCCAAGCAAATTCTGCCCATTCCATTGGCCACAACCCTAAAGATTAGGAGAACACTCCAACGTCCCTGAGGCCATCCCAATAGTGTTGGCCACTCAGGGCAAACAGGGTGATCTGTCCCAAGATGAGCAACTACCTCAACTCAGATCCATAGACAGATAACCCCAGAGAAGAAGATTGAACCGGACAGGCACCTAGGCCCTAATCAGATCCATTGCTTTTGATTCCAGGCATCTCTCCTCAGAGGCCTGGTTTCCAATACCAGCATATGTGTTCTTCAAGAGGTACCAGTCTGAACAAATCTCATTTCCACATGGGAAACATGCATTTTGGAGCTGTGTCACAACCTCCAGTTAAGGGAAACCTTCAGGTCCCAGCAGCCAACACCCCATTCCAAGGTCTCCATGGACACAAACCCGCATTATGACCCATCCGCAGGCGAGTCCATTTCAACACATCCCCTTTGGTTGTTCCCCAAAAGAAGGAGATCGAACCTGCCTTGTCACTAGGAGACAATAGGAATGTGAGGCGGGCACTCCAGGAATCCATCCTTAGAACCCTGCACTGCCGTGGTTCCGCATGGGACGTCCTGGAGCAATCTGACCGGTCTCGACTGTCCCGTAGAAGGAATCCTTGCCGATTGGAGCAACTTACAATGCCAATCGTGGGAAAGTCTCCATAGCCCCATGATGCCCCCCACCATCATGAAGGGGCCATCCTGAACAGAAACTTCAACCTGAGCCTACGTCTGATCCTCGCCCTGACTTCAGATGCATGAGATTTAGATTTAGCTCTACAGAGTGTGCCTGCCATGATCTTGACCCAAAACCTAAGCCTAGCTTGTGTTCTCTCACTTCCTTCCTCACAATTCTGGCCCACAAGCCCTCCAGTGTGAGAATTCCGTCGCCACAATGCAGCACTCTTCCTTCCCTCCAGAAGAAAAACGTTGCCCCTGGGGCTACCCAGAAACGCCAAATGAGGATCAACCTGCATGCCACTCAACTTTACTTCAATTATACAGTCTAAGCTTGGCACTAATGCCCTGTCTGACACAGCCTGAGCCTGGACCTCCTGGATGACACCCAGAAAGGTGGTGTCACACCTAAGGACTGTGCCAGTGCTCTCCAAGGGAACTCTGCCCGTTTCATTTGCCACAACCTTACAGATTAGGAGAAACCTCCAATTCCCAAGACCAGCCCAATAGTGTTGGCCTCCCCCAACAAACATGGGTGATCTGACACAAGCTGAGCAGTGACCTCCATTCTGAATCTTAGACAGAGACACTCAGAGGAGAATATTGAAAAAGACAGGCCCCTAGACCGTAATCAGATCCATTGCTTTGGATTCCAGGCATTGTTCCCCAGATGCTTGGTTTCCAATACCAGGTTGTGGGGGTTTCAGAACAAATCTCGTCTCTACATGGGAAACTTGCTCTTTGGAGCTGCATCAAAACCTCAGGTTAGGAGAATTCTTCAGGGCAACAGAGCCACTGCCCCATTCCAAGGGATCCATGGACACAAATCCATATCATGACTGATCCTCATGAGAGTCCATTTCATTTCAGCCCCCTCGGTTGTTCCCCCAGTGACAGCAGATCGAATCCTCCTTTTCACTAGGACACAACTGGAATGCAAGTTGGACTGCCCAGTTATCCATCATTAGAACTGTGCTTTGGAGCATTTCTTATGGGACGTCCTTGATCCATCCAAAAGGTCGTGACTGTCCCGCTGACGGAATCCTTGTGGTTTGGAGCATCACACACTCACAAAGTTGGAAATCTTCCATGGTTTCCTGATGCCCCCCCACCTTCATGAAGGGGACATCATGTACAGAAACTCCAACCTAAGCCAACATCTGATCCTCGCCCTGACTTCAGATGCACGAGATCTCATTTCAGGTCTGTAGAGTGTGCCTGCCATGTCACCGCTGCGAATTCTAAGCTGAACTTGTGTTCTCAGACTTCTGTCCAAAAACACCTGGCCCACAAGCCCTGAAGTTGGCAATTCTGGAGCCAGAATGCAGCACTCTGCCTGCCCTCCAGAAGAAAATCTTTGCCCTATGGGGCCAACCAGAAACCCCAAATGAGGACCAACCTTCACATCACTCGACTGTACCCCAATTATACAGTCTAGCCTGGGGACTAATGCCCTGCATGACACAGCCTGAGCCCAGACCTCATGATGGACACAGACATCTGGCCGCACACTAAGTGCATCGGACCCACCATGGCCTTAGGTCGTCATCTTTTACCAACCTCGGTTTTCAGGCTTCAGAATCTAGACCTTATCTCTACTCACTGCCATGCCGTGTACGTGATGCAGAAATCAGAACTCCTCCTTCCCCATGACCAGAAACCCTGTGGTTGGCATGTTGTCCAACATGCAGTGTAGGAGAAACCAGCATGGCCCATGAGGCCTCAGACATGCTTGAGGGCTGCGATGGGCACAAACACACATTAGGACCCTAAGCATGAACCCTGGCCTCAAGTAAAGCCTCTCTGGGGCTGGACCAAGAGCCCACATATGGAGATTACCATGCCCCTACTCCCCAAACCTTAACCAGTGCTTGAGAAGTCTAGTCACCCCTACTCAGACCTCTTCTCTAGAATCCCTCCTTGGTGGGACACATGAGGTTAAAAAAAAAATAGAGAAAGGACTCCTACCGTCCAAAGAATGACCGCAAACACTTGGAATTGGGCCAAATGCACAGAGAGAAATACTCGTCCATGGCTGATGAGGCCATCCTGACATTCCACGGCCACCATTGACACAAAATCCGGAGACAAAAGCCTGAAAAAGCGCCACACACTCGCCCTTTGTTCAAAGGCTGAAAATTCTCACCGTCTGTAGATCGGGCCTGCCATACCTATGTCCCCAAACCTAAGCCACGTTTGTGTTTTCAGACTTCTGTCTCCATTGTCCTGGCCCACATACCCTCAAGGCTTGGCCCCATGGAGCCACACCTCAGGACTGTGCCTGCCCTCTCCATGGGAATTCTGCTCATTCCTTTGGCACAACCTGACAGATTAGGAAAAACATCCGAAGTCCCCGAGGCCACCCCAATATTGTAGGATGTCCGGGACAAACAGGGACCATCTGCCACAAGCTGAGCCACTACCTCCAATCAGACCTGTAGATAGATATCCATAGAAAAGAAGATTGAAGAGGACAGGCACCTAGGCCCTAAACGAATTCATTGCTTTTGTTTTCATGTATCTCTCCTCAGAGGCCTGGATTCCAATACCAGCACATGGGGGTTTCTGGAGCTACCAATCAGAACAAATCGCATGCCACATGGGAATCATGCTATATGGAACTGTGTCAAAACCTCCAGTTAGGAGGAGATTTCACGTCACTGGAGCCACCGCCCCATTCCAATGTCTCAATGGACACAATCCCACATTATGACCCATCCTCAGGAGAGTCCATTTCAACACAAACCTGGCGGTTGCTCACCCAGTGCCAGCAGATCAAACCTGCTTTGTCACTAGGAGACAATTGGAATGCGAGTTCGTTGCCCAGGTATCCATGTTAGAACTCTGCTCTGGAGAAATTCCTAATGGGGTGTACTTGATTCATTCAACAGGTCTCAACTGTCCTGCAGAAGGAATCCTTGTGGTTTGCAGCATCACACACTCGCACCGTGGGAAAACCTCCATGGCCTCGTGATGCCTCCACCTTCAGGTAGAGGACATCATGGACAGAAACTCCCGTCTGATCCTCGCCCTGACCTCAGATGCATGAGATCTCAATTCAGCTCTGCAGAGTGTGCCTGCCTTGCCCTCGCCCCAAAACCTAAGCCAGCTCGTGTTCTCAGACTTCCATCCTCACACTCCTGGCCCACAAGCCTTCCACTTTGGGAATTCTGGAGACAAAATGCAGCACTCTGCCTGCCCTCCAGAAGAGAGACTTTGCCCTAGGGGTCTACCCAGAAACATCAAATGAGGATCAACCTGCAATTCTCTAGACTGTACCCCAATTATACAGTCTAGCCTGGGCACTAATGCCCTGTCTGACACAGCCTGACCCCAGACCTCGTGACCGACACCCAGACACCTGGCCTCACACTGAACACATCAAACATGCCATGGCCTTAGTTCATCATCTCTTCCCAACCTTGGTCTTCAGGCTTCAGAACCTAGACATTATCTCCACTCACAACTAAGTGATGTACGTGATGCAGAAATCAGAACTTCACCTTCCCCATGACCAGAAACCTTGTGGTTGGCATGTTGTCCAACGTTCAGTATATGAGAACCCAGCATGGCAAATGAGGCCTCAGACATGCTTGAGGGCTGCGATGGGCACAAACACACATTAGGACCCTAAGCATGAACCCTGGCCTCAAGTAAAGCCTCTCCGTGGCTGGACCAAGAGCCTGCATATGGGACTTGCCATGCCCCTACTCCCCCAATCCTAGCCAGAGCTTGAGAAGTCTAGTCAACCTTATTCAGAGCTCTTTTCTGGAATACCTCTTTGGTGGGACACATAAGGAAAAAAAAAAAAAAACCCAAGATAAAGAAAAAAAAAGTAAGGACTCCTACCATCCAAAGAATGACCCCAAATACTTGGAATCTGGCCAAATCCACAGAGAGAAATACTCGTCCATGGTCGATGAGGCCAGCCTGACATTCCACGGCCACCATTGACACAAAATCCGGAGACAAAAACCTGAAAAAGCGCCACACACTTTCCCTTTGTTCAGAGCCCCCAAAATTCTCAAGGTCTGTAGATCGGGCCTGCCATACCTATGTCCCCAAACCTAAGCCGAGTTTGTGTTTTCAGACTTCTGTCTCCATTGTCCTCACCCACACATTCTAAAGGCTGGGCCCCATGGAGCCACACCTCAGGACTGTGCCTGCCCTCTCCAAGGGAATTCTGCTCATTCATTTGGCACAACCTGACAGATTAGGAGAATCATCCAAACTCTCTGAGGCCATCCCAATAGTGTAGGATGTCCTGGACATACAGGGACCCTCTGGCACAAGCTGAGCCACTACCTCCAATCAGAACCTTAGACAGATATCCATAGAAAAGAATATTGAACAAGACAGGCACCTAGGCCCTAATTGGATCCATTGCTTTTGTTTTCAGGCATCTCTCCTCAGAGGCCTGGATTCCAATACCAGCATAAGGGGGTTTCCAGAGCTACCTATCAGAAAAAATCTCGTCTCCACATGGGAATCTTGCTCTATGGAGCTGTGTCATAACCTCCAGTTAGGAGAAAACTTCAGGTCACTGGAGCCACTGCCCCATTTGAATATCTCCATGGACACAATCCCAAATTATGACCCATCCTCAGGAGAGTCCATTTCAACTAAACCCCCTCGGTTGCTACTCCAGAGCCAGCAGATTGAACCTGCCTTGTTGCTAGGAGACAATTGAAATGCGAGTTGGGCTCTTCAGGCATCCATCCTTAGAACCCTGCTCTTGCGTCGTTCCTTATGGGACATCCTTGAGCCATCCAACAGGTCTCGACTGTCCCACAGGAGTCCTTGTGCATGGACCACCTAACAACTCATATCATGGAAAGCTTCCAAGGTCACATGATGCCCCCAATCTTCATGAAGGCAGATCATGGAAAGAAACTCCAACCTGAGCCAACAGCTGATCTTCGCCTTGACTTCAGATGCACGAGATCTTGATTCAGCTCTTCAGAGTGTACCTGCTGTGCCCTCACCCCAAAACCTAAGCGTAGCTAGTGTTCTCCGACTTCCGTCCTAACTCTCCTGGACCACACGCCCTCTATTTTGGGATTTCCGATGACACAGTGCTGCACTCTGCCTGCCCTCTAGAAGAAAAATATTGCCCTATGGGTCTACCCAGAAACCTCAAATGAGGATAAACCTGCACGTCACTCAACTGTACACCAATTATATAGTCTAGCCTGTGCACTAATGCCCTGTCTGACAGAACCTGAGGCCTGAATTCCCAACCGACACCCAGACAGCTTGCAGTACACTGAGAACATCTGAACCGCCATGGCCTTAGGTCGCCATCTCTTTCCAACTTCGGTTTTCAGGCTACAGAATCCTAGACCTTATCTCTACTCACTTCCCATGGGTGAACGTGATGCAGAAATCAGAACTCGTCCTTCCCTCTCGCCAGAATCTTGTGGTTGGCATCTTGTCCAACGTTCAGTGTAGGACCCCTGTAGGGCCTACAGGGGCAGTAGTAGGGCCCCTGAGGGTAGTGTAGGGTCCCTGAGGCCCTGCCTATGCTTAAGAGCTGCGGTGGGCTCAAACACACATTGGGACCCTCAGTTTGAGCCCTGTCCTCAAGTAAAGCCTCTCAGTGGCTGGACCATGAGCCCACATATGGGGCCTGCCATGCCCCAAGTCACCCAATCTTAACCAGAGGTAGAGACATCTAGTCACCCCTACTCAGGGCTCTGCTCTGGAATCCCTCTTTGGTGGGACATTTGAGGTAAATAAACACAGAAAGGACTCCTCCCACTCACAGAATGACCCCAATCACTTGGGAGTGGGCCATCCCAAGTGATTGGGGTCCAGAGAGAAAGACTCGTCCATGGCCCATGAGGCCAGCCCGACATTCCACGGCCACTATTGACACAAAATCCAGAGACATAAGCTTCAGCAAGCGTTCACACTCACCCTTAGGTCATAGCCCAAAAAATTCTCCTCATAGTCTGTAGATTGGGCCTGCCATACCTATGTCCCCAAACCTAAGCCGAGTTTGTGTTTTCAGACTTCTATCCTGACATCCCTGTCCCACACACCCTCCAGACTGAGGCCCCTGGAGCCGCACCTCAGGACTGTGCCTGCCCTCTCCAAGGAAATTCTTCCCATTCCATTGGCCACAACCCTACAGATAAGGAGAAACCTCCAAAGTCCCAGAGGCCATTCCAATAGTGTAGGCCACCCAGGACAAAGAGGGGCGATCTCTCACAAGCTGAGCAACGACGTCAACTCACCCGTAGACAGATAACCCAAGAGAAGAAGATTAAACTGGACTGGCCCCTAGAATGTAATTGGTTCCATTGCTTTTTTTTCTAAGCATCTCTCCTCAGAGGCCTGTTTTCCAATACCAGCATATGGGGGATTCCAGAGATACCAATCAGAACAAATCTTGTCTTCACATGGGAAACTTATCCTTTGGAGCTCTGTAAAAGCCTCCAGTTAGGAGAAACCTTCAGGTAGCCGGAGCAACCGTCCTATTCCAAGGTCTCCATGGACACATACCCGCATTATGACCATTTGGCAGGAGAGTACATTTCAACTCAGCCCCGTCGATTACTCCCCCAGAGGCAGAATATCAAACCTGCCTTGTCGCTAGGAGACAACTGGAATGCAAAGCAGACTCTCTAGGCATCCATCCTTGGAATCCTGCTCTGGCGCCGTTCCATATGGGATGTCCTGGAGCCTTCCAACAGGTCTTGACTGTCCCACAGAAGGAATCCTTGCAGATTGGAGCATCTCACAACTCCTATCGTGGGAAAACCTAAATGGCCTCATGAGATGCTCCCCTTTATAAAGGGGCCATCATGGACAGAAACTCCAACCTGAGCCAACTTCTGATGCATTGCTTTGGTTTCTAGGTATCTCTCCTCAGAGGCCTGGTTTCCAATATCAGAATATGGGGGTTTCCTAAGGAAACAATCAGAACAGATCTCATCTCCACATGGGAAACTTGCTCTTTGGAGCTGTGTCAATACCTCAGGTTAGGAGGATCCTTCAGGGCGCTGGCACCATGGCCCAATCCCAAGGTCTCCAAGGACACGAACTTACATTATGATCCATTCTCAGGAGAGTCCATTTCAAATCAGCCCCCTCGGCTGCTCACCCAGAGCCAGCAGATCAAAACTTCCTGGTCACTAAGAGACAGTTGGAATGGGAGGCGGGCTTCCCAGGCATCCATCCTTAGAACCCTGCTCTGGAGAACTTCTTTATGGGACGTCTTGAATCCAACAAACCTGTCTTGACTGTCTCGCAGAATGAATCCTTGTGGTTTGAAGCATCACACAATAACACTGTGAGAAAACCTCCATTTCCTCATGATGCCCCACACCTTCATAAATGGGCCATCACGGACAGAAACTCCATCCTAAGCCAAAGTCTGATCCTCGCCCTGAATTCAGAAGCATGAGATCTCGATTCAGCACTTGAGAGTATGCCTGCTGGGCCCTCGCCCTGAAACCTAGGCCTAACTTGTGTTCTCAGACTTCCATCCTCAGAATCCTGGCCACACCCCTCCAATTTGGAAATTCTGGAGACACAATGCAGCACTCTGCCTGGCCTCCAGAAGAAAAATGTTGCCCTATAGGGCTAACCAGAAACGCCAAATGAGTAACAACCTGCATGCCACTCGACCATACCCCAATTATACAGTCTAGCCTGTGCACTAAAGCCCTGTCGGACACAGCCTGAGGGCAGACCTCCAGTCCAACACCCAGACAGTTGGCCGTACACTTGAGCATATCAAACCCACAATGGCTTTAGGCCATCATCTCTACCCAACCTCAATTTTCACCTTCAGAACCTAGACCTTATCTCCACTCACTGCTCAGGAGTGAACGTGATGCAAGAATCAGAACTTCTCCTTCGCCTTGGCAAGAAACCTAGTGGTTGGCATGTTGTCCAATGTTCATTGTAGGAGAAAGCAGCATGGACTATGAGGCCCCACCTATCCCAGAGGGCCACAATGTGCACCAACACACATTGTGACCCTCAGCGTGAGCCCTATCCTCATGTAAAGCCTCTTAGTGACTGGAACAACAGCCCCCATATGGGGCTTGCCAAGCCCCTAGTCCCCCAATCTCAACCAGAGTTCGAGATGTCTACTCACCCCTACTCAGGGCTCTACTCGGGAATCCCTCTTTGGTGGGACACCTGAGGTAAAAAAAAAAAAAAATACAGAAAGGACTCTTCCCATTCACAGAATGATCCCAACCACTTGGGATCAGGCCAAATGACCAGAGAAAGAATTGTCCATGGCCCTTGAGGACACCCCGACATTCCACGGCCACCATTGACACAAAATCCAGAGACAAAACCCTGAGCAAGCGCCACATACTCACCCTTTGTTCATAGCCCGGAAAATTCTCACGGTCTGTAGATGGAGCCTTCATACATACATCCCCAAACCTAAGCTGAGTTTGTGTTTTCAGACTTCTGTCCCCACAGTCCTGGCCCACACAACATCTAAGCTGGGGCCCCTGGAGCCACACCTCAGGACTGTGGCTTCCCTCTCCAGGGGAATTCTGCCATTTCCATTGGTCACAACCCTATAGATTAGGAGAATACTCCAAACTCCCCCAGGCCATCGGAATTGTGTTGGCTGCCCAGGACACACAGGGATGATCGTTCACAAGTTAGGAAACCAACTCCACTCAGACCCAGAGACAGATATCTCCATAGAATAAGAAGGAACTGGACGGGCACTTAGGCCCTAATCAGATCCCTTGCTTTTGATTCCAGTCATCTCTCCTCAGAGGCCTGGTTTCCAATACCAGCATATGGGAGATTCCTTAGGCACTCATCAAAACAATTCTCTTCTCTACATAGGAAACATACTCTTTAGAGCTCCATCAAAACCTCCGGTGATGAACATCCCTCAAGACCCCGGATCAAGCACCCCATTCCAAGGTCTACATGGACACAAATGCACATTATGACCCATCCTCATCTCACCCATTTCAACACACCCGCCTCGGTTGCTCCCCTAGATCCAGCAGATCGAACTTGGCTTGGCTCTATGAGACACCTGGAATGGGAGGCAGGCTGCCCAGGCATCCATCCTTAGAACCCTGCTCTGGATAACTTCCTTATGGGATGTCCTGGAGCCATCCAACAGGTCTCGACTGTCCCACAGAAAAAATCATTGTGGTTTGGAGCATTTCACAATTCCCATCGTCGGAAAACCTCCATGTCCTCGTGACACCCTCCCCTTCATGAAGGGGCCGTCATGGACAGAAACTCCGACCTAAGCCAACGTCTGATCCTAGCTCTGTCTTCAGGTATACGGGATCTCGAATCATCTCTGCAGAGGGTGCCTGCCTTCCCCTCACCCCGAAATCTAAGTCTGGCTTGTGTTCTCAGAATTTTTTCCTCACACTCCTGGCCCTAAAGCCTTCCAGTTTGGGATATCTGGAGCCACTATGTGGCACTGTGTCTTCCCTCCAGAAGAAAAACGTTGCCCTCTGGGGCTACCCAGTAACCACAAATGAGTACCATCCTGCACGAAACTCGACTGCACCCCAATGATACAGTCTACCCTGGGCACTAATTCCCTGTCTGCCACAGGCTGAGCCTGCACCTCCCAACCCACACTCAACAGCTGGCCGAACACTGAGCACATCAGACACACCATGGCCTTAGGGCTTCATCTCTTCCCAACCTCAGTTTTCAGGCTTCAGAACCTAGACCTTAAATCCAATCACAGTCCAGGAGTGAAAGTGTTGCAGAAATTAGAACTCCATCTTCCCCATGGCCAGAAAACTTGTGGTTGCCATACTGTACAACGTTCAGTGTAGGAGAAACCAGCATGGTACTTTAGGCCACGCCCTGACTTGAGGGGATCCTTGGGCACAAAACCACATTGTGAAACTCAGTGTGAGACCTATCCTCAAGGAAGGCCTCTCAGTGTCTGGACCAAGAGCCCACATATGGGGCTTGCCATGTTCTTAGGTCCCAATGTTAACCAGAGGTCTGGTTGTCCAGTTGCCCCCACCCACGACTCTGCTCTGGAATCCCTCTTTTGGTGGTCCACCTGAGGTAAAAAAAAAAAAAAAAAAAAAAAAGTAAACAAAAAACACAGAAAGGCCTCCTCCATTACCACAGAATGACCCCAAACTTTTAGGATCAGGTCAAATCCCCAGAAAGGGAGCCTCATCGATGGCCCATGAGGACACCCCGACATTCCATGGCAATCGGTGACACATTTCCAGAAAAAAAAAAAAAAAAGCATGAGCAAGCACCTCACATTCGCCCTTTGTTCATATCCCGAAGAGGTCTCCTCACGGTCTATATATCGGGCCGGTCATACCTACAACCCACAACCTAAGTGGAGTTTGTGTTTTCAAACTTTTGTCCAAATCGCCCTGGACCACACAAGCTCCACACTTGGGTCCCTGGAGCCACACCTCAGGACTGTGCTTCCCTTTCAAGGGAATTCTTCACATTCCATTGGCCACAACCTTGCAAATTAGGAAAAACCTCCAAAGTCACCGAGGCCATCCCAATAGTGTAGGCCGCCCAGGACAAACAGGGGTGATCTCAAACCAGCTGAGCAACTACCTCCACTCAGACAACAGATGTCCCCAGAGAAGAATATTGAACCGGACAGGCCCCTAGGCCCTAATCAGATCCATTGCTTTGGTTTCCAGGCATCTCTCCTCAGAGGCCTCGTTTCCAATACCAGCATATGGTGGTTTCCTGAGGCACCAATAAGAACAAATCTCGTCTCCCCATGGAAAACTTGCTCATTGGAGCTTTGTCATAACCTCTGGTTAGGAGAATCCTTCAGGGCCCTGGTGCCACTGCCCCATACCAAGATCTCCATGGACTCAAACCAACATTAAGACCATCCTCAGGAAAGTCCATTTCAACTCAGTCCCCTCTGTTGCTACCCCAACCAGCAGATCAAACGTTTCTTGTTGCTAGGAGACAATTGGAATGTGAGGCTGGCTGCCCAGGCATCCATACTTAGAACCCTGTTCTGGAAAAATACCTTATAAGACATCCTGGAGCCATCCAACAAATCTTAATTGTCCCACAGAAGGAATTCTTGCGGTTTGGAGCATCTCACAACTCCAATAGTGGGAAAACCCCCATGGCCTCATAATGCCCCCCCTTCCTGAAGGGGCCAACATGGACAGAAACTCAAACCTGAGCCAAAGTCTGAACCTCGACCTGACTTCAGACGCATGAGATCGCAATTCAGCTCTGCAGAGTGTGCCTGCCATGTCCTTGCCCCGAAACCTAAGCCTAGCTTGTGTTCTCAGACTTCCGTCCTCACTCTCCTGGCCCACAAGCCCTCCAGTTTGGGAATTCCGAAGCCACAATGCAGCACTCTGCCTGCCCTCCAGAAGAAAAACTTTGCCCTATGCTGCTAATAAGAAACCCCAAATGATTTTCTAATGCATGCCACTCGATTGTAAAGCAATTATACAGCCCACCCTGTATACTAATGCCCTGTCTGGCACAGCCTGAGACAAGACATCCCAAACGACACCCAGACAGCTGGCCCCAACCTGGACACATAGGACCTGCTATGGCTGTAGGTCGTCATCTCTTCCCAACCTCGGTTTTCAGGCTTCAGAACCTAGACCTTATCTCCAATCACTGCCCAGGGGTGAACGTGATGCAGAAATTAGAATTCCTCCTTCCCCATGGCCAGAAACCTTGTGGTTGGCATGTTGTCCAACGTTCAATGTGGGAAAACCTGCATTGTCCGAAAGGCCACGCCAGTGCTTGAGGGCCGCCTAGGGCACAGACATGCATTGTGACCTGCAGCGTGAGTCCCGTATTAAAGTAACGCCTCTCAGTGGCTGGACCAAGATCCTGCATATGGGGCTTGTCATATCCATAGGCCCCCAGGCTTAACCAGAGGGCGAGTATTCCAGTTGTCAGTACCCACTGCTATGCTCTAGAATCCCTCTACTGGGGGGACACATGAAGCAGAAAACAGGACACTTCCCTTCCCACAGAATGACCCGAACTCTTGGCGGCTGGACAAACTACCAGAGAGGGAGACTTCTACGACCCATGAGGCAACTCCTACATTAAACGGCCATTGTGGACAAAACATCCAGAGACAAAAGCCTGAGCGACTGCCTCCCTCTCACCCTTCTTTCATATCCAGAGGAGCTCCCCTCATGGGCTGTAGATCAGGCCTGCCGTAACCTCAGCCCCAAACCTGAGCTGAGTTAGGGTTTTTGGATGTCTGTCTGCACAGCGATGGCCCACACAGCCTCCAGGCTGGGGTCTCTGGAGCCACACCACAGAACTGTGCCTGCTCTCTCCTAAGAAACTGCCCATTCCATTGGCCACAACTCTACAAAATAGTAGAAACCTCAAGGTCCCCAAGGACATCCCACTACCGCAAGCCGCACTGGACAAATAGGGGCATTATGACACAAGCTGAGCAACTACTACCTCCATGCAGACACACAGACAGATATCCGCAGAGACAGAAGATTGAACCAGACAGGCCCCTAGGCCCTATTATGAACTCTTGCTTTGGTGTCCAGGTATCACTCCTCAGAGGCCTGGGTTCGAAGACCAGCATACGGGGCTTTCCTGAGGCACCAGACAGAAGACCTCTCATCTCCACAGGGGAAGCTTCCTTGTTGGAGTTGTGTCAAGCCCTTCGGGTTGGAGAATCATGCAGAGTCCTTTAGCTACTGCCACATTCCAAGGTCTCCATGGCCACCAACCCACATTATGACTCATCCTCAGCAGAGTCCATTTAAACTCAGCCTTCTGGGTAGCTCACCCAAGAGCCCGCAGATTGAGCGTGCCTTTTCTCGACCAGGCAATGGGAAGGTGAGTTGGCGTTTCTCGGCATCCATGCTTAGGGCCCTGCTCTCGAGTCTTTCTGTATGGGGCATCCTGGAACCATCCAATAGTACTCGACTGTCCTGAAGAAGGAAACCTTGAAATATGGAGCAGCTCACAACTCCCAGCGTAGGGAAACCTCCCTGGCCTCATGACGCCCCTCCCCCTTCAGGAAGGGGCCGTCATGGACACAAACTCCAGCTTGAGGCAACATCTGATAATCGCCCGGACCTCACGTGCAGGAGATCTCGATTCAGCCTCTGCAGAGTGGGCCTGCCATGCTCTTGGCCCTAAAACTCGTGCTAGCTTGTGTTTTCAGACTTCCTTCCTTACAATCCTGGCCACACCCCTCCAGTTTGGCAATTCTGGAGACACAATGCAGCACTCTGCCTGCCCTCCAGAAGAAAAATGTTTCCCTATAGGGCTAAACAGAAACGCCAAATGAGTAACAACCTGCATGCCACTCGACCATACCCCAATTATACAGTCTAGCCTGTGCACTAAAGCCCTGTCTGACACAGCCTGAGGGCAGACCTCCAGTCCAACACCCAGACAGCTGGCCATACACAGAGCATATCACACCCACAATGGCTTTAGGCCATCATCTCTACCCAAATCAGTTTTCACCTTAGAACCTAGACCTTATCTCCACTCACTGCTCAGGAGTGAACGTGATGCAAGAATCAGAACTTCTCCTTCGCCTTGGCAAGAAACCTAGTGGTTGGCATGTTGTCCAATGTTCATTGTAGGAGAAAGCAGCATGGACTATGAGGCCCCACCTATCCCAGAGGGCCACAATGTGCACCAACACACATTGTGACCCTCAGCGTGAGCCCTATCCTCATGTAAAGCCTCTTAGTGACTGGAACAACAGCCCACATATGGGGCTTGCCAAGCCTCTAGTCCCCCAATCTCAACCAGAGTTCGAGATGTCTAGTCACCCCTACTCAGGGCTCTACTCGGGAATCCCTCTTTGGTGGGACACTTGAGGTAAAAAAATAAATACAGAAAGGACTCTTCCCATTCACAGAATGATCCCAACCACTTGGGATCAGGCCAAATCACAAGAGAAAGAATTGTCCATGGCCCTTGAGGACACCACGACATTCCACGGCCACCATTGACACAAAATCCAGAGACAAAACCCTGAGCAAGCGCCACATACTCGCCCTTTGTTCATAGCCCGGAAAATTCTCACGGTCTGTAGATCGAGCCTTCATACATACATCCCCAAACCTAAGCTGAGTTTGTGTTTTCAGACTTCTGTCCCCACAGTCCTGGCCCACACACCATCCAAGCTGGGGCCCCTGGAGCCACACCTCAGGACTGTGGCTTCACTCTACAGGGGAATTCTGCCATTTCCATTGGGCACAACCCTATAGATTAGGAGAATCCTCCAAACTCCCCAAGGCCATCCGAACTGTGTTGGCTTCCCAGGACAAACAGGGATGATCTTTCACATTTTAGGAAACCACCTCCACTCAGACCCAGAGACAGATATCTCCATAGAATAAGAAGGAACTGGACGGGCACTTAGGCCCTAATCAGATCCCTTGCTTTTGATTCCAGTCATCTCTCCTCAGAGGCCTGGTTTCCAATACCAGCATATGGGAGATTCCTTAGGCACTCATCAAAACAATTCTCTTCTCTACATAGGAATCATACTCTTTAGAGCTCCATCAAAACCTCCGGTGATGAACATCCCTCAAGGCCCCGGATCAAGCACCCCATTCCAAGGTCTACATGGACACAAATGCACATTATGACCCATCCTCAACTCACCCATTTCAACACACCCGCCTCGGTTGCTCCCCTAGATCCAGCAGATCGAACTTGGCTTGGCTCTATGAGACACCTGGAATGGGAGGCAGGCTGCCCAGGCATCCATCCTTAGAACCCTGCTCTGGATAACTTCCTTATGGGATGTCCTGGAGCCATCCAACAGGTCTCGACTGTCCCACAGAAGGAATCATTGCGGTTTGGAGCATCTCACAATTCCCATAGTGGGAAAACCTTCATGTCCTCGTGACACCCTCCCCTTTATGAAGGGGCCATCATGGACAGAAACTCCGACCCAAGAAAACGTCTGGTCCTAGCTCTGTCTTCAGGTATACGGGATCTCGAATCATCTCTGCAGAGGGTGCCTGCCGTCCCCTCACCCCGAAATTTAAGTCCTGCTTGTGTTCTCAGAATTTTTTCCTCACACTCCTGGCCCTAAAGCCTTCCAGTTTGGGAATTCTGGAGACACTATGTGGCACTGTGTCTTCCCTCCAGAAGAAAAACGTTGCCCTTTGGGGCTACCCAGTAACCACAAATGAGTACCATCCTGCATGAAACTCGACTGCACCCCAATGATACAGTCTAGCCTGGGCACTTATTCCCTGTCTGCCACAGCCTGAGCCTGCACCTCCCAACCCACACTCAACAGCTGGCCGAACACTGAGCACATCAGACACACCATGGCCTTAGGGCTTCATCTCTTCCCAACCTCAGTTTTCAGGTTTCAGAACCTAGACCTTAAATCCAATCACAGTCCAGGAGTGAAAGTGTTGCAGAAATTAGAACTCCTTCTTCCCCATGGCCAGAAACCTTGTGGTTCCCATACTGTGCAACGTTCAGTGTAGGAGGCACCAGCATGGTACTTTAGGCCATGCCCTGACTGGAGGGGATCCTTGGGCACAAAACCACATTGTGAAACTCAGTGTGAGACCTATCCTCAAGGAAGGCCTCTCAGTGTCTGGACCAAGAGCCATATATGGGGCTTGCCATGTTCTTAGGTCCCAATGTTAACCAGAGGTCTGGTTGTTCAGTTGCCCCCACCCACGACTCTGCTCTGGAATCCCTCTTTTGGTGGTCCACCAGAGGTAAAAAAAAAAAAAAAAAAAAAAAAAAAAAGTAAACAAAAAAAAAAAAGAAAGGCCTCCTCCCTTCCCACAGAATGACCCCAAACTTTTAGGATGGGGTCAGATCCCCAGAAAGGGAGCCTCATCGATGGCCCATGAGGACACCCTGACAATCCATGGCAATCGGTGACACATTTCCAGAAAAAAAAAAAAAAAAAGCATGAGCAACACCTCACATTCGCCCTTTGTTCATATCCCGAAGAGGTCTCCTCACGGTCTATAGATCGGGCCGGCCATACCTACATCCCACAACCTAAGTGGAGTTTGTGTTTTCAGACTTTTGTCCAAATACCCCTGGACCACACACACTCCACGCTTGGGTCCCTGGAGCCACACCTCAGGACTGTGCTTCCCTTTCAAGGGAATTCTTCCCATTCCATTGGCCACAACCTTGCAAATTAGGAAAAACCTCCAAAGTCACCGAGGCCATCCCAATAGTGTAGGCCGCCCAGGACAAACAGGGGTGATCTCAAACCAGCCGAGCAACTACCTCCACTCAGACAACAGATGTCCCCAGAGAAGAATATTGAACCGGACAGGCCCCTAGGCCCTAATCAGATCCATTGCTTTGGTTTCCAGGCATCTCTCCTCAGAGGCCTCGTTTCCAATACCAGCATATGGTGGTTTCCTGAGGCACCAATAAGAACAAATCTCGTCTCCCCATGGAAAACTTGCTCATTGGAGCTTTGTCATAACCTCTGGTTAGGAGAATCCTTCAGGGCTCTGGTGCCACTGCCCCATACCAAGGTCTCCATGGACTCAAACCAACATTAAGACCATCCTCAGGAAAGTCCATTTCAACTCAGTCCCCTCTGTTGCTACCCCAACCAGCAGATCAAATGTTTCTTGTTGCTAGGAGACAATTGGAATGTGAGGCTGGCTGCCCAGGCATCCATACTTAGAACCCTGTTCTGGAAAAATACCTTATAAGACGTCCTGGAGCCATCCAACAAATCTTAATTGTCCCACAGAAGGAATCCTTGCGGTTTAGAGCATCTCACAACTCCAATAGTGGGAAAACCCCCATGGCCTCATAAAGCCCCCCCTTCCTGAAGGGGCCAACATGGACAGAAACTCAAACCTGAGCCAAAGTCTGAACCTCGACCTGACTTCAGACGCATGAGATCTCAATTCAGCTCTGCAGAGTGTGCCTGCCATGTCCTTGCCCCGAAACCTAAGCCTAGCTTGTGTTCTCAGACTTCCGTCCTCACTCTCCTGGCCCACAAGCCCTCCAGTTTGGGAATTCCGAAGCCACAATGCAGCACTCTGCCTGCCCTCCAGAAGAAAAACTTTGCCCTATGCTGCTAATAAGAAACCCCAAATGATTTTCTAATGCATGCCACTCGATTGTAAAGCAATTATACAGCCCACCCTGTATACTAATGCCCTGTCTGGCACAGCCTGAGACAAGACATCCCAAACGACACCCAGACAGCTGGCCCCAACCTGGACACATAGGACCCGCTATGGCTGTAGGTCGTCATCTCTTCCCAACCTCGGTTTTCAGGCTTCAGAACCTAGACCTTATCTCCAATCACTGCCCAGGGGTGAACGTGATGCAGAAATTAGAATTCCTCCTTCCCCATGGCCAGAAACCTTGTGGTTGGCATGTTGTCCAACATTCAATGTGGGAAAACCTGCATTGTCCGAAAGGCCACGCCAGTGCTTGAGGGCCGCCTAGGGCACAGACATGCATTGTGACTTGCAGCGTGAGTCCCGTATTAAAGTAACGCCTCTCAGTGGCTGGACCAAGATCCTGCATATGGGGCTTGTCATATCCATAGGCCCCCAGGCTTAACCAGAGGGCGAGTATTCCAGTTGTCAGTACCCACTGCTATGCTCTAGAATCCCTCTACTGGGGGGACACATGAAGCAGAAAACAGGACACTTCCCTTCCCACAGAATGACCCCAAACACTTGGGGGCTGGACAAACTACCAGAGAGGGAGACTTCTACGACCCATGAGGCAACTCCTACATTAAACGGCCATTGTGGACAAAACATCCAGAGACAAAAGACTGAGCGACTGCCTCCCTCTCACCCTTCTTTCATATCCAGAGGAGCTCCCCTCATGGACTGTAGATCAGGCCTGCCGTAACCTCGGCCCCAAACCTGAGCTGAGTTAGGGTTTTTGGATGTCTGTCTGCACAGCCATGGCCCACACAGCCTCCAGGCTGGGGTCTCTGGAGCCACACCACAGAACTGTGCCTGCTCTCTCCTAAGAAACTGCCCATTCCATTGGCGACAACTCTACAAAATAGTAGAAACCTCAAGGTCCCCAAGGATATCCCACTACCGCAAGCCGCACTGGACAAATAGGGGCATTATGACACAAGCTGAGCAACTACTACCTCCATGCAGACACACAGACAGATATCCGCAGAGACAGAGGATTGAGCCAGACAGGCCCCTAGGCCCTATTATGAACTCTTGCTTTGGTGTCCAGGTATCACTCCTCAGAGGCCTGGGTTCGAAGACCAGCATACGGGGCTTTCCTGAGGCACCAGACAGAAGACCTCTCATCTCCACATGGGAAGCTTCCTTGTTGGAGTTGTGTCAAGCCCTTCGGGTTGGAGAATCCTGCAGAGTCCCTTAGCTACTGCCACATTCCAAGGTCTCCATGGCCACCAACCCACATTATGACTCATCCTCAGCAGAGTCCATTTAAACTCAGCCTTCTGCGCAGCTCACCCAAGAGCCCGCAGATTGAGCGTGCCTTTTCTCGACCAGGCAATGGTAAGGTGAGTCGGCGTTTCTCGGCATCCATGCTTAGGGCCCTGCTCTCGAGTCTTTCTGTATGGGGCATCCTGGAACCATCCAATAGTACTCAACTGTCCTGAAGAAGGAAACCTTGACGTTTGGAGCAGCTCACAACTCCCAGCGTAGGGAAACCTCCCTGGCCTCATGATGCCCCCACCCCCTACAGGAAGGGGCCGTCATGGACACAAACTCCAGCTTGAGGCAACATCTGATAATCGCCCTGACCTCACCTGCAGGAGATCTCGATTCCGCCTCTGCAGAGTGGGCCTGCCATGCTCTTTGCCCCAAAACTCGTGCTAGCTTGTGTTTTCAGACTTCCTTCCTCACAATCCTGGCCACACCCCTCCAGTTTGGCAATTCTGGAGACACAATGCAGCACTCTGCCTGCCCTCCAGAAGAAAAATGTTGCCCTATAGGGCTAACCAGAAACGCCAAATGAGTAACAACCTGCATGCCACTCGACCATACCCCAATTTTACAGTCTAGCCTGTGCACTAAAGCCCTGTCTGACACAGCCTGAGGGCAGATCTCCAGTCCAACACCCAGACAGCTGGCCGTACACAGAGCATATCACACCCACAATGGCTTTAGGCCATCATCTCTACCCAACCTCAGTTTTCACCTTCAGACCTTATCTCCACTCACTGCTCAGGAGTGAACGTGATGCAAGAATCAGAACTTCTCCTTCGCCTTGGCAAGAAACCTAGTGGTTGGCATGTTGTCCAATGTTCATTGTAGGAGAAAGCAGCATGGACTATGAGGCCCCACCTAGCCCTGAGGGCTACAATGTGCACAAAAACACATTGTGACCCTCAGCGTGAGCCCTATCCTCATGTAAAGCCTCTTAGTGACTGGAACAACAGCCCACATATGGGGCTTGCCAAGCCCCTAGTCCCCCAATCTCAACCAGAGTTCGAGATGTCTAGTCACCCCTACTCAGGGCTCTACTCTGGAATCCCTCTTTGGTGGAACACCTGAGGTAAAAAAAAAAAAAAATACAGAAAGGACTCTTCCCATCCACAGAATGATCCCAACCACTTGGGATCAGGCCAAATCACCAGAGAAAGAATTGTCCATGGCTCTTGAGGACACCCCGACATTCCACGGCCACCGTTGACACAAAATCCAGAGACAAAAGCCTGAGCAAGCGCCACATACTCGCCCTTTGTTCATAGCCCGGAAAATTCTCACGGTCTGTAGATCGAGCCTTCATACATACATCCCCAAACCTAAGCTGAGTTTGTGTTTACCGACTTCTGTCCCCACAGTCCTGGCACACACACCATCCAAGCTGGGGCTCCTGGAGCCACACCTAAGGACTGTGGCTTCCCTCTCCAGGGGAATTCTGCCATTTCCTTTGGCCACAAAGCTATAGATTAGGAGAATCCTCCAAACTCCCCGAGGCCATCCCAATAGTGTTGGCTGCCCAGGACAAACAGGGATGATCTTTCACAAGTTAGGAAACTACCTCCACTCAGACCCAGAGACAGATATCCCCATAGAATAAGATTGAACTGGACAGGCACTAGGCCCTAATCAGATCCATTGCTTTTGTTTCCAGGCATCTCTCCTCAGTGGCCTGGTTTCCAATACCAGCATACGGGGGATTACTGAGGCACTCATCAGAAAAATCTCGTCTCCACATAGGAAATGTACTCTTTGGAGCTCTATAAAAACCTCTGTTTAGGAGAATCTTTCAGGGCCCCGGATCAAGCGCCCCATTCCAAGGTCTCCATGGACTTAAACCCACATTATCATATCCTCGGGAGAGTCTATGTCAACTCAACCCCCTTGGTTTCTCCCCCAGGGCCTGCAGATCAAACCTGCCTTGTTGCTAGGAGACAACTAGAATGGGAGGCGGGCTGCCCAGGCATCCATCCTTAGAACCCTACTCTGGAGTCGTTCAACATGGGACATCCTAGAGCCATCCAACAGGTCTCAAGTGTCCCACAGAAGAAATCTTTGCAGTCTGGAGCATCTCACAACTCCCATTGTGGTAAAATCTACATGGCCTCTTGAGACGCTCCACGTTATAAAGGGGCCATCTTGGACAGAAACTCCAACCTGAGCAAACGTCTGATATTCGCCCTGACTTCAGGTGCATGAGATCTTGATTCAGCTCTGCAGAGTGTGCCTTCTGTGCCCTCACCCCAAAAACTAAGCCTAGCTTGTGTTCTCAGACTACCGTCCTCACACCCATGGCCCAAAAGACCTACAGTTTGACAATACTGGGGCCACAATGCAGCACTCTGCCTGCCCTCCAGAAGAAAAACGTTGCCTTATGGAGCTACTTAGAAACCCGAATAAGGATCAACTGAACGCCACTCGACTGCACCCCAAATATACAGTCTACCCTGTCTAATGCCTTGTCTGACACAGCATGAGCCCACACCTCCAGACCTATGCTCAACAGCTGGCCGCAAAATGAGCTCATTGGACCCATCAGGTCCTTAGGTCTTCATCTCTTCCCAACCTCAGTTTTCAGGTTTCAGAACCAAGACCTAAACTCCAATCACTGTCCAGGGGTGAACGTGATGCAGAAATCACAACTCTTCCTTCGCCATGGCTGGAAATCTTGTGGTTGGCATATTCTCCAACGTTCAGTGTAGGAGAATCAAGCGTGGCCCATGAGGCACTTCCCATGCTTGAGGGCCTTGTTGGGCACAAAAACGGCATTGTGTCCCTCAGCATGAGCCCTGTCCTCAAGGAAGGCCTCCCAGTGTCTGAATCAAGAGCCCACATATTGGACTTGCCATGCCCCTAGGCCCCCAAACTTAAATAGAGGTGGGGTTATCCAGTTGTCCCTCCCAAGGACTCTGCTCTGGAATCCCTCTTTTATTGGGACACTTGAGGTACATAAAATAAAATATAAAATAAAATAAAATAAATAAAATAAAATAAAAAACAGAAAGGACTCCTCCCATCCCACAGAATGTACCCAAACTCTTGGGATCGGGTCAAATCCTCAGAGAAGGAAAGCCGTCCACAACCCATGAGGCCACGCCAGCATTCCACCCACATTGTTGACACAAATCCAGAGACAAAACCTGAGCAAGCACCACAAACACACCCTTTTTCATATCCCGAAGTGTTATCACGGTCTGTAGATTGGGCGTGCCATACCTATGTCCCCATTCCTAAGCGGAGTTTGTGTTTTCAGACTTTTGTCCCCACAGGCCTGGCCCACACAGCCTCAAGGCTGGGCCCCTAGAACCAAACTCAGAACTGTGCCTGCCCTCTCCAGGCGATTTCTGCCCATTCCATTGGCAACAACCCTATAGATTAGGAGAAACTCCAAAGTCCCAAGGCCATCCAAATATTATGGGTTGCCCAGGACAAACAGGGGCGATCTGACACAAGCTGAGCAACTACATCCCCTCGGATCCGTAGAAACGTATCCTCAGGAAAGAGATTGAACCGGGCAGGCACCTAGGCCCTAACCATATTCATTGCTTTTGTTTCCAGTCATCTCTCCTCAGAGGCCTGGTTTCCAATACCAGCATATGGGAGATTCCTTAGGCACTCATCAAAACAATTCTCTTCTCTACATAGAAAACGTACTCTTTAGAGCCCATCAAAACCTCCGGTTATGAACATCCCCAAGGCCCCGGATCAAGCACCCCATTCCAAGGTCTACATGGACACAAATGCACATTATGACCCATCCTCAACTCACCCATTTCAACACACCCGCCTCGGTTGCTCCCCTAGATCCAGCAGATCGAACTTGCCTTGGCGCTATGAGACACCTGTAATGGGAGGCAGGCTGCCCACGCATCCATCCTTAGAACCCTGCTCTGGATAACTTCCTTATGGGATGTCCTGGAGCCATCCAACAGGTCTCGACTGTCCCACAGAAGGAATCATTGCGGTTTGGAACATCTCACAATTCCCATCCTGGGAAAACCTCCATGTCCTCGTGACACCCTCCCCTTCATGAAGGGGCCATCATGGACAGAAACTCCGACGTAAGCCAATGTCTGATCCTAGCTCTGTCTTCAGGTATACGGGATCTCGAATCATCTCTGCAGAGGGTGCCTTCCGTCCCCTCACCCCGAAATCTAAGTCTGGCTTGTGTTCTCAGAATTTTTTCCTCACACACCTGGCCCACAATCCTTCCAGTTTGGGAATTCTGGAGACACTATGTGGCACTGTGTCTTCCCTCCAGAAGAAAAACGTTGCCCTCTGGGGCTACGCAGTAACCACAAATGAGTAATATCCTGCACGAAACTCGACTGCACCCCAATGATACAGTCTAGCCTGGGCACTAATTCCCTGTCTTCCACAGCCTGAGCCTGCACCTCCCAACCCACACTCAACAGCTGGCCGAACACTGAGCACATCAGACACACCATGGCCTTAGGGCTTCATCTCTTCCCAACCTCAGTTTTCAGGCTTCAGAACCTAGACCTTAAATCCAATCACAGTCCAGGAGTGAAAGTGTTGCAGAAATTAGAACTCCATCTTCCCCATGGCCAGAAAACTTGTGGTTGCCATATTGTGCAACGTTCAGTGTAGGAGAAACCAGCATGGAACATTAGGCCACGCCCTGACTTGAGGGGATCCTTGGGCACAAAATCACATTGTGAAACTCAGTGTGAGACATATCCTCAAGGAAGACCTCTCAGTGTCTGGACCAAGAGCCATATAAGGGGCTTGCCATGTTCTTAGGTCCCAATGTTAACCAGAGGTCTGGTTGTCCAGTCGCCCCTCCCCAGGACTCTGCTCTGGAATCCCTCTTTTGGTGGTCCACCTTAGGTAAAAAAAAAATAATAATAAAAAAAATAAACAAAAAAACAAGAAAGGCCTCCTCCCTTCCCACAGATTGACCCCAAACTCTTGGGATCGGGTCAAATCCCCAAAGGGAGCCTCATCGATGGCCCATGAGGACACCCCGACATTCCATGGCAATCGGTGACACATTTCCAGAAAAAAAAAAAAAAGCATGAGCCAGCACCTCACATTCGCCCTTTGTTCATATCCCGAAGAGTTCTCCTCACGGTCTATAGATCCGGCCGGCCATACCTACATCCCACAACCTAAGTGGAATTTGTGTTTTCAGACTTTTGTCCAAATAGCCCTGGACCACACACGCTCCACACTTGGGTCCTTGGAGCCACACCTCAGGACTGTGCTTCCCTTTCAAGGGAATTCTTCCCATTCCATTGGCCACAACCTTGCAAATTAGGAAAAACCTCCAAAGTCACCGAGGCCATCCCAATAGTGTAGGCCGCCCATGACAGACAGGGGTGATCTCAAACCAGCTGAGCAACTACCTCCACTCAGACAACAGATGTCCCCAGAGAAGAATATTGAACCGGACAGGCCCCTAGGCCCTAATCAGATCCATTGCTTTGGTTTCCAGGCATCTCTCCTCAGAGGCCTCGTTTCCAATACCAGCATATGGTGGTTTCCTGAGGCACCAATAAGAACAAATCTCGTCTCCCCATGGAAAACTTGCTCATTGGAGCTTTGTCATAACCTCTGGTTAGGAGAATCCTTCAGGGCCCTGGTGCCACTGCCCCATACCAAGATCTCCATGGACTCAAACCAACATTAAGACCATTCTCAGGAAAGACCATTTCAACTCAGCCCCCACTGTTGCTACCCCAAGCCAGCAGATCAAACGTTTCTTGTTGCTAGGAGACAATTGGAATGTGAGGCTTGCTGCCCAGGCATTCATACTTAGAACCCTGTTCTGGAAAAATACCTTATAAGACGTCCTGGAGCCATCCAACAAATCTTAATTGTCCCACAGAAGGAATCCTTGCGGTTTGGAGCATCTCCCAACTCCATTAGTGGGAAAACCCCCATGGACTCATAATGCCCCCCCTTCCTGAAGGGGCCAACATGGACAGAAACTCAAACCTGAGCCAAAGTCTGAACCTCGACCTGACTTCAGACGCATGAGATCTCAATTCAGCTCTGCAGAGTGTGCCTGCCATGTCCTTGCCCCGAAACCTAAGCCTAGCTTGTGTTCTCAGACTTCCGTCCTCACTCTCCTGGCCCACAAGCCCTCCAGTTTGGGAATTCCGAAGCCACAATGCAGCACTCTGCCTGCCCTCCAGAAGAAAAACTTTGCCCTATGCTGCTAATAAGAAACCCCAAATGATTTTCTAATGCATGCCACTCGATTGTAAAGCAATTATACAGCCCACCCTGTATACTAATGCCCTGTCTGGCACAGCCTGAGACAAGACATCCCAAACGACACCCAGACAGCTGGCCCCAACCTGGACACATAGGACCCGCTATGGCTGTAGGTCGTCATCTCTTCCCAACCTCTTTTTTCAGGCTTCAGAACCTAGACCTTATCTCCAATCACTGCCCAGGGGTGAACGTGATGCAGAAATTAGAATTCCTCCTTCCCCATGGCCAGAAACCTTGTGGTTGGCATGTTGTCCAACGTTCAATGTGGGAAAACCTGCATTGTCCGGAAGGCCACGCCAGTGCTTGAGGGCCGCCTAGGGCACAGACATGCATTGTGACCTGCAGCGTGAGTCCCGTATTAAAGTAACGCCTCTCAGTGGCTGGACCAAGATCCTGCATATGGGGCTTGTCATATCCATAGGCCCCCAGGCTTAACCAGAGGGCGAGTATTCCAGTTGTCAGTACCCACTGCTATGCTCTAGAATCCCTCTACTGGGGGGACACATGAAGCAGAAAACAGGACACTTCCCTTCCCACAGAATGACCCCAAACTCTTGGGGGCTGGACAAACTACCAGAGAGGGAGACTTCTACGACCCATGAGGCAACTCCTACATTAAACGGCCATTGTGGTCAAAACATCCAGAGACAAAAGCCTGAGCGACTGCCTCCCTCTCACCCTTCTTTCATATCCAGAAGAGCTCCCCTCATGGACTGTAGATCAGGCCTGCCGTAACCTCGGCCCCAAACCTGTGCTGAGTTAGGGTTTTTGGATGTCTGTCTGCACAGCCATGGCCCACACAGCCTCCAGGCTGGTGTCTCTGGAGCCACACCACAGAACTGTGCCTGCTCTCTCCTAAGAAACTGCCCATTCCATTGGCGACAACTCTACAAAATAGTAGAAACCTCAAGGTCCCCAAGGACATCCCACTACCGCAAGCCGCACTGGACAAATTGGGGCATTATGACACAAGCTGAGCAACTACTACCTCCATGCAGACACACAGACAGATATCCGCAGTGACAGAAGATTGAACCAGACAGGCCCCTAGGCCCTATTATGAACTCTTGCTTTGGTGTCCAGGTATCACTCCTCAGAGGCCTGGGTTCGGAGACCAGCATACGGGGCTTTCCTGAGGCACCAGACAGAAGACCTCTCATCTCCACATGGGAAGATTCCTTGTTGGAGTTGTGTCAAGCCCTTTGGGTTGGAGAATCCTGCAGAGTCCCTTAGCTACTGCCACATTCCAAGGTCTCCATGGCCACCAACCCACATTATGACTCATCCTCAGGAGAGTCCATTTAAACTCAGCCTTCTGGGTAGCTCACCCAAGAGCCCGCAGATTGAGCATGCCTTGTCTCGACCAGGCAATGGGAAGGTGAGTTGGCGTTTCTCAGCATCCATGCTTAGGGCCCTGCTCTCGAGTCTTTCTGTATGGGGCATCCTGGAACCATCCAATAGTACTCGACTGTCCTGAAGAAGGAAACTTTGAAGTTTGGAGCAGCTCACAACTCCCAGCGTAGGGAAACCTCCCTGGCCTCATGACGCCCCCACCCCCTTCAGGAAGGGGCCATCATGGACACAAACTCCAGCTTGAGGCAACATCTGATACTCGCCCTGACCTCACGTGCAGGAGATCTCGATTCAGCCTCTGCAGAGTGGGCCTGCCATGCTCTTGGCCCCAAAACTCGTGCTAGCTTGTGTTTTCAGACTTCCTTCCTCACAATTCTGGCCACACCCCTCCAGTTTGGCAATTCTGGAGACACAATGCAGCACTCTGCCTGCCCTCCAGAAGAAAAATGTTGCCCTATAGGGCTAACCAGAAACGCCAAATGAGTAACAACCTGCATGCCACTCGACCATACCCCAATTATACAGTCTAGCCTGTGCACTAAAGCCCAGTCTGAAACAGCCTGAGGGCAGACCTCCAGTCCAACACCCAGACAGCTGGCCATACACAGAGCATATCACACCCACAATGGCTTTAGGCCATCATCTCTACCCAACCTCAGTTTTCACCTTCAGAACCTAGAACTTAACTCCACACACTGCTCAGGAGTGAACGTGATGCAAGAATCAGAACTTCTCCTTTGCCTTGGCAAGAAACCTAGTGGTTGGCATGTTGTCCAATGTTCATTGTAGGAGAAAGCAGCATGGACTATGAGGCCCCACCTATCCCTGAGGGCCACAATTTGCACAAACACACATTGTGACCCTCAGCGTGAGCCCTATCCTCATGTAAAGCCTATTAGTGACTGGAACAACAGCCCACATATGGGGCTTGCCAAGCCCCTAGTCCCCCAATCTCAACCAGAGTTCAAGATGTCTAGTCACCCCTACTCAATGCTCTACTCTGGAATCCCTCTTTGGTGGGACACCTGAGGTAAAAAAAAAAAAATACAGAAAGGACTCTTCCCATCCACAGAATGATCCCAACCACTTGGGATCAGGCCAAATCACCAGAGAAAGAATTGTCCATGGCCCTTGAGGACACCCCGACATTCCACGGCCACCATTGACACAAAATCCAGAGACAAAAGCCTGAGCAAGCGCCACATACTCGCCCTTTGTTCATAGCCCGGAAAATTCTCACGGTCTGTAGATCGAGCCTTCATACATACATCCCCAAACCTAAGCTGTTTTCAGACTTCTGTCCCCACAGTCCTGGCCCTCACACCATCCAAGCTGGGGCCCCTGGAGCCACACCTCAGGACTGTGGCTTCCCTCTCCAGGAGAATTCTGCCATTTCCATTGGCCACAACCCTATAGATTAGGAGAATCCTCCAAACTCCCCCAGGCCATCAGAATTGTGTTGGCTGCCCAGGACACACAGGGATGATCTTTCACAAGTTAGGAAATCACCTCCACTCAGACCCAGAGACAGATATCCCCATAGAATAAGATTGAACTGGACGGGTCTTAGGCCCTAATCAGATCCATTGCTTTTGATTCCAGTCATCTCTCCTCAGAGGCCTGGTTTCCAATACCAGCATATGGGAGATTCCTTAGGCACTCATCAAAACAATTCTCTTCTCTACATAGGAAACATACTCTTTAGAGCTCCATCAAAACCTCCGGTTATGAACATCCCTCAAGGCCCCGGATCAAGCACCCCATTCCAAGGTCTACATGGACACAAATGCACATTATGACCCATCCTCAACTCACCCATTTCAAAACACCCGCCTCGGTTGCTCCCCTAGATCCAGCAGATCGAACTTGCCTTGGCTCTATGAGACACCTGTAATGGGAGGCAGGCTGCCCACGCATCCATCCTTAGGACCCTGCTCTGGATAACTTCCTTATGGGATGTCCTGGAGCCATCCAACAGGTCTCGACTGTCCCACAGAAGGAATCATTGTGGTTTGGAGCATCTCACAATTCCCATCGTGGGAAAACCTCCATGTCCTCGTGACACCCTCCCCTTCATGAATGGGCTTCATGGACAGAAACTCCGACCTAAGAAAACGTCTGATCCTAGCTCTGTCTTCAGGTATACGGGATCTCAAATTATCTCTGCAGAGGGTGCCTGCCGTCCCCTCACCCCGAAATCTAAGTCTGGCTTGTGTTCTCAGAATTTTTTCCTCACACTCCTGGCCCACAAGCCTTCCAGTTTGGGAATTTTGGAGTCACTCTGTGGCACTGTGTCTTCCCTCCAGAAGAAAAACGTTGCCCTCTGGGGCTACCCAGTAACCACAAATTAGTACCATCATGCACGAAACTCGACTGCACCCAAATGATGCAGTCTAGCCTGGGCAATAATTCCCTGTCTGCCACAGCCTGAGCCTGCAGCTCCCAACCCATACTCAACAGCTGGCCGAACACTGAGCACATCAGACACACCATGGCCTTAGGGCTTCATCTCTTCCCAACCTCAGTTTTCAGGCTTCAGAACCTAGACCTTAAATCCAATCACAGTCCAGGAGTGAAAGTGTTGCCGAAATTAAAACTCCATCTTGCCAATTGCCAGAAAACTTGTGGTTCCCATACTGTGCAACGTTCAGTGTAGGAGAAACCAGCATGGTACATTAGGCCACGCCCTGACTTGAGGGGCTCCTTTGGCACAAAACCACATTGTGAAACTCAGTGTGAGACCTATCCTCAAGGAAGGCCTCTCAGTGTCTGGACCAAGAGCCCACATAGGGGCTTGCCATGTTTTTAGGTCCCAATGTTAACCAGAGGTCTGGTTGTCATGTTGCCCCCACCCACGAATCTGCTCTGGAATCCCTCTTTTGGTGGTCCACCGGAGGTTAAAAAAAAAAAAAAAACAAAAAACAAAAAAAATAAACAAAAAAAAAAAACCAGAAAGGCCTCCTCCCATCCCACAGAATGACACCAAACTCTTGGGATCGGGTCAAATCCCCAGAAAGTGACATCGATGGCCCATGAGGACACCCCGACATTCCATGGCAATCGGTGACACATTTCCAGAAAAAAAAAAAAAAAAAAGCATGAGCATGCACATCACATTCGCCCTTTGTTCATATCCCGAAGAGGTCTCCTCACGGTCTATAGATCGGGCCGGCCATACCTACATCCCACAACCTAAGTGGAGTTTGTGTTTTCAGACTTTTGTCCAAATAGCCCTGGACCACACACGCTCCACACTTGGGTCCCTGGAGCCACACCTCAGGACTGTGCTTCCCTTTCAAGGGAATTCTTCCCATTCCATTGGCCACAACCTTGCAAATTAGGAAAAACCTCCAAAGTCACCGAGGCCATCCCAATAGTGTAGGCCGCCCAGGACAAACAGGGGTGATCTCAAACCAGCTGAGCAACTACCTCCACTCAGACAACAGATGTCCCCAGAGAAGAATATTGAACCGGACAGGCCCCTAGGCCCTAATCAGATCCATTGCTTTGGTTTCCAGGCATCTCTCCTCAGAGGCCTCGTTTCCAATACCAGCATATGGTGGTTTCCTGAGGCACCAATAAGAACAAATCTCGTCTCCCCATGGAAACTTGCTCATTGGAGCTTTGTCATAACCTCTGGTTAGGAGAATCCTTCAGGGCCCTGGTGCCACTGCTCCATACCAAGGTCTCCATGGACTCAAACCAACATTAAGACCATCCTCAGGAAAGTCCATTTCAACTCAGTCCCCTCTGTTGCTACCCCAAGCCAGCAGATCAAACGTTTCTTGTTGCTAGGAGACAATTGGAATGTGAGGCTGGCTGCCCAGGCATCCATACTTAGAACCCTGTTATGGAAAAATACCTTATAAGACGTCCTGGAGCCATCCAACAAATCTTAATTGTCCCACAGAAGGAATCCTTCGGTTTGGAGCATCTCACAACTCCAAAAGTGGGAAAACCCCCATGGCCTCATAATGCCCCCCCTTCCTGAAGGGGCCAACATGGACAGAAACTCAAACCTGAGCCAAAGTCTGAACCTCGACCTGACTTCAGACGCATGAGATCTCAATTCAGCTCTGCAGAGTGTGCCTGCCATGTCCTTGCCCCGAAACCTAAGCCTAGCTTGTGTTCTCAGACTTCGGTCTCACTCTCCTGGCCCACAAGCCCTCCAGTTTGGGAATTCCGAAGCCACAATGCAGCACTCTGCCTGCCCTCCAGAAGAAAAACTTTGCCCTATGCTGCTAATAAGAAACCCCAAATGATTTTCTAATGCATGCCACTCGATTGTAAAGCAATTATACAGCCCACCCTGTATACTAATGCCCTGTCTGGCACAGCCTGAGACAAGACATCCCAAACGACACCCAGACAGCTGGCCCCAACCTGGACACATAGGACCCGCTATGGCTGTAGGTCGTCATCTCTTCCCAACCTCTTTTTTCAGGCTTCAGAACCTAGACCTTATCTCCAATCACTGCCCAGGGGTGAACGTGATGCAGAAATTAGAATTCCTCCTTCCCCATGGCCAGAAACCTTGTGGTTGGCATGTTGTCCAACGTTCAATGTGGGAAAACCTGCATTGTCCGAAAGGCCACGCCAGTGCTTGAGGGCCGCCTAGGGCACAGACATGCATTGTGACCTGCAGCGTGAGTCCCGTATTAAAGTATCGCCTCTCAGTGGCTGGACCAAGATCCTGCATATGGGGCTTGTCATATCCATAGGCCCCCAGGCTTAACCAGAGGGCGAGTATTCCAGTTGTCAGTACCCACTGCTATGCTCTAGAATCCCTCTACTGGGGGGACACATGAAGCAGAAAACAGGACACTTCCCTTCCCACAGAATGACCCCAAACTCTTGGGGGCTGGACAAACTACCAGAGAGGGAGACTTCTACGACCCATGAGGCAACTCCTACATTAAACGGCCATTGTGGACAAAACATCCAGAGACAAAAGCCTGAGCGACTGCCTCCCTCTCACCCTTCATTCATATCCAGAGGAGCTCCCCTCATGGACTGTAGATCAGGCCTGCCGTAACCTCGGCCCCAAACCTGAGCTGAGTTAGGGTTTTTGGATGTCTGTCTGCACAGCCATGGCCCACACAGCCTCCAGGCTGGGGTCTCTGGAGCCACACCACAGAACTGTGCCTGCTCTCTCCTAAGAAACTGCCCATTCCATTGGCCACAACTCTACAAAATAGTTGAAACCTCAAGGTCCCCAAGGACATCCCACTACCGCAAGCCGCACTGGACAAATAGGGGCATTATGACACAAGCTGAGCAACTACTACCTCCATGCAGACACACAGACAGATATCCGCAGAGACAGAAGATTGAACCAGACAGGCCCCTAGGCCCTATTATGAACTCTTGCTTTGGTGTCCAGGTATCACTCCTCAGAGGCCTGGGTTCGAAGACCAGCATACGGGGCTTTCCTGAGGCACCAGACAGAAGACCTCTCATCTCCACATGGGAAGCTTCCTTGTTGGAGTTGTGTCAAGCCCTTCGGGTTGGAGAATCATGCAGAGTCCCTTAGCTACTGCCACATTCCAAGGTCTCCATGGCCACCAATCCACATTATGACTCATCCTCAGGAGAGTCCATTTAAACTCAGCCTTCTGGGTAGCTCACCCAAGAGCCCGCAGATTGAGCATGCCTTGTCTCGACCAGGCAATGGGAAGGTGAGTTGGCGTTTCTCCGCATCCATGCTTAGGGCCCTGCTCTCGAGTCTTTCTGTATGGGGCATCCTGGAACCATCCAATAGTACTCGACTGTCCTGAAGAAGGAAACTTTGAAGTTTGGAGCAGCTTACAACTCCCAGCGTAGGGAAACCTCCCTGGCCTCATGACGCCCCTCCCCCTTCAGGAAGGGGCCGTCATGGACACAAACTCCAGCTTGAGGCCACATCTGATAATCGCCCTAAACTCACCTGCAGGAGATCTCGATTCAGCCTCTGCAGAGTGGGCCTGCCATGCTCTTGGCCCCAAAACTCGTGCTAGCTTGTGTTTTCAGTCTTCCTTCCTCACAATCCTGGCCACACCCCTCCAGTTTGGCAATTCTGGAGACACAATGCAGCACTCTGCCTGCCCTCCAGAAGAAAAATGTTGCCCTATAGGGCTAACCAGAAACGCCAAATGAGTAACAATCTGCATGCCACTCGACCATACCCCAATTATACAGTCTAGCCTGTGCACTAAAGCCCTGTCTGACACAGCCTGAGGGCAGACCTCCAGTCCAACACCCAGACAGCTGGCCATACACAGAGCATATCACACCCACAATGGCTTTAGGCCATCATCTCTACCCAACCTCAGTTTTCACCTTCAGAACCTAGAACTTATCTCCACTCACTGCTCAGGAGTGAACGTGATGCAAGAATCAGAACTTCTCCTTCGCCTTGGCAAGAAACCTAGTGGTTGGCATGCTGTCCAATGTTCATTGTAGGAGAAAGCAGCATGGACTATGAGGCCCCACCTATCCCTGAGGGCCACAATTTGCACAAACACACATTGTGACCCTCAGCGTGAGCCCTATCCTCATGTAAAGCCTATTAGTGACTGGAACAACAGCACACATATGGGGCTTGCCAAGCCACTAGTCCCGCAATCTCAACCAGATTTCGAGATGTCTAGTCACCCCTACTCACGGCTCTACTCTGGAATCCCTCTTTGGTGGGACACCTGAGGTAAAAAAAAAAAAATACAGAAAGGACTCTTCCCATCCACAGAATGATCCCAACCACTTGGGATCAGGCCAAATCACCAGAGAAAGAATTGTCCATGGCCCTTGAGGACACCCCGACATTCCACGGCCACCATTGACACAAAATCCAGAGACAAAACCCTGAGCAAGCGCCACATACTCGCCCTTTGTTCATAGCCCGGAAAATTCTCACGGTCTGTTGATCGAGCCTTCATACATACATCCCCAAAACTAAGCTGAGTTTGTGTTTTCATACTTCTGTCCCCACAGTGCTGGCCCACACACCATCCAAGCTGGGGCCCCTGGAGCCACACCTCAGGACTGTGGCTTCCCTCTCCAGGGGAATTCTGCCCTTTCCATTGGCCACAACCTTATAGATTAGGAGAATCCTCCAAACTCCCCCAGGCCATCCGAATTGTGTTGGCTGCCCAGGACACACAGGGATGATCTTTCACAAGTTAGGAAACCACCTCCACTCAGACCCAGAGACAGATATCCCCATAGAATAAGATTGAACTGGACGGGCACTTAGGCCCTAATCAGATCCATTGCTTTTGATTCCAGTCATCTCTCCTCAGAGGCCTGGTTTCCAATACCAGCATATGGGAGATTCCTTAGGCTCTCATCAAAACAATTCTCTTCTCTACATAGGAAATATACTCTTTAGAGCTCCATCAAAACCTCCGGTTATGAACATCCCTCAAGGCCCCGGATCAAGCACCCCATTCCAAGGTCTACATGGACAAAATTGCACATTATGACCCATCCTCAACTCACCCATTTCAAAACACCCGCCTCGGTTGCTCCCCTAGATCCTGAAGATCGAACTTGCCTTGGCTCTATGAGACACCTGTAATGGGAGGCAGGCTGCCCACGCATCCATCCTTAGAACCCTGCTCTGGATAACTTCCTTATGGGATGTCCTGGAGCCATCCAACATGTCTCGACTGTCCCACAGAAGGAATCATTGTGGTTCGGAGCATCTCACAATTCCCATCGTGGGAAAACCTCCATGTCCTCGTGACACCCTCCCCTTCATGAATGGGCCGTCATGGACAGAAACTCCGACCTAAGAAAACGTCTGATCCTAGCTCTGTCTTCAGGTATACGGGATCTCGAATCATCTCTGCAGAGGGTGCCTGCCGTCCCCTCACCTCGAAATCTAAGTCTGGCTTGTGTTCTCAGAATTATTTCCTCACACTCCTGGCCCACAAGCCTTCCAGTTTGGGAATTTTGGAGTCACTATGTGGCACTGTGTCTTCCCTCCAGAAGAAAAACGTTGCCCTCTGGGGCTACCCAGTAACCACAAATGAGTACCACCCTGCACAAAACTCGACTGCACCCCAATGATACAGTCTAGCCTGGGCACTAATTCCCTGTCTGCCACAGCCTGAGCCTGCACCTCCCAACCCACACTCAACAGCTGGCCGAACACTGAGCACATCAGACACACCATGGCCTTAGGGCTTCATCTCTTCCCAACCTCAGTTTTCAGGCATCAGAACCTAGACCTTAAATCCAATCACAGTCCAGGAGTGAAAGTGTTGCAGAAATTAGAACTCCATCTTCCCCATTGCCAGAAAACTTGTGGTTCCCATACTGTGCAACGTTCAGTGTAGGAGAAACCAGCATGGTACATTAGGCCACGCCCTGACTTGAGGGGCTCCTTGGGCACAAAAACACATTGTGAAACTCAGTGTGAGACCTATCCTCAAGGAAGGCCTCTCAGTGTCTGGACCAAGAGCCCACATAAGGGGCTTGCCATGTTCTTAGGTCCCAATGTTAACCAGAGGTCTGGTTGTCCTCTTGCCCCCACCCACGACTCTGCCCTGGAATCCCTCTTTTGGTGGTCCACCGGAGGTTAAAAAAAAAAAAAAACAAAAAACAAAAAACAAAAAAAATAGACAAAAAAAAAAAACAGAAAGGCCTCCTCCCTTCCCACAGAATGACCCCAAACTCTTGGGATCGGGTCAAATCCCCAGAAAGGGAGCCCATCGATGGCCCATGAGGACACCCCGACATTCCATGGCAATCGGTGACACATTTCCAGGAAAAAAAAAAAAAAGCATGAGCATGCACATCACATTCGCCCTTTGTTCATATCCCGAAGAGGTCTCCTCACGGTCTATAGATCGGGCCGGCCATACCTACATCCCACAACCTAAGTGGAGTTTGTGTTTTCAGACTTTTGTCCAAATAGCCCTGAACCACACACGCTCCACACTTGGGTCCCTGGAGCCACACCTCAGGACTGTGCTTCCCTTTCAAGGGAATTCTTCCCATTCCATTGGCCACAACCTTGCAAATTAGGAAAAACCTCCAAAGTCACCGAGGCCATCCCAATAGTGTAGGCCGCCCAGGACAAACAGGGGTGATCTCAAACCAGCTGAGCAACTACCTCCACTCAGACAACAGATGTCCCCAGAGAAGAATATTGAACCGGACAGGCCCCTAGGCCCTAATCAGATCCATTGCTTTGGTTTCCAGGCATCTCTCCTCAGAGGCCTCGTTTCCAATACCAGCATATGGTGGTTTCCTGAGGCACCAATAAGAACAAATCTCGTCTCCCCATGGAAACTTGCTCATTGGAGCTTTGTCATAACCTCTGGTTAGGAGAATCCTTCAGGGCCCTGGTGACACTGCCCCATACCAAGGTCTCCATGGACTCAAACCAACATTAAGACCATCCTCAGGAAAGTCCATATCAACTCAGCCCCCTCTGTTGCTACCCCAAGCCAGCAGATCAAACGTTTCTTGTTGCTAGGAGACAATTGGAATGTGAGGCTGGCTGCCCAGGCATCGATACTTAGAACCCTGTTCTGGAAAAATACCTTATAAGACGTCCTGGAGCCATCCAACAAATCTTAATTGTCCCACAGAAGGAATCCTTGCGGTTTGGAGCATCTCACAACTCCAATAGTGGGAAAACCCCCATGGCCTCATAATGCCCCCCCTTCCTGAAGGGGCCAACATGGACAGAAACTCAAACCTGAGCCAAAGTCTGAACCTCGACCTGACTTCAGACGCATGAGAGCTCAATTCAGCTCTGCAGAGTGTGCCTGCCATGTCCTTGCCCCGAAACCTAAACCTAGCTTGTGTTCTCAGACTTCGGTCTCACTCTCCTGGCCCACAAGCCCTCCAGTTTGGGAATTCCGAAGCCACAATGCAGCACTCTGCCTGCCCTCCAGAAGAAAAACTTTGCCCTATGCTGCTAATAAGAAACCCCAAATGATTTTCTAATGCATGCCACTCGATTGTAAAGCAATTATACAGCCCACCCTGTATACTAATGCCCTGTCTGGCACAGCCTGAGACAAGACATCCCAAACGACACCCAGACAGCTGGCCCCAACCTGGACACATAGGACCTGCTATGGCTGTAGGTCATCATCTCTTCCTAACCTCGGTTTTCAGGCTTCAGAACCTAGACCTTATCTCCAATCACTGCCCAGGGGTGAACGTGATGCAGAAATTAGAATTCCTCCTTCCCCATGGCCAGAAACCTTGTGGTTGGCATGTTGTCCAACGTTCAATGTGGGAAAAACTGCATTGTCCGAAAGGCCACGCCAGTGCTTGAGGGCCGCCTAGGGCACAGACATGCATTGTGACCTGCAGCGTGAGTCCCGTATTAAAGTAACGCCTCTCAGTGGCTGGACCAAGATCCTGCATATGGGGCTTGTCATATCCATAGGCCCCCAGGCTTAACCAGAGGGCGAGTATTCCAGTTGTCAGTACCCACTGCTATGCTCTAGAATCCCTCTACTAGGGGGAGACATGAAGCAGAAAACAGGACACTTCCCTTCCCACAGAATGACCCCAAACTCTTGGGGGCTGGACAAACTACCAGAGAGGGAGACTTCTACGACCCATGAGGCAACTCCTACATTAAACGGCCATTGTGGACAAAACATCCAGAGACAAAAGCCTGAGCGACTGCCTCCCTCTCATCCTTCTTTCATATCCAGAGGAGCTCCCCTCATGGACTGTAGATCAGGCCTGCCGTAAACTCGGCCCCAAACCTGAGCTGAGTTAGGGTTTTTGGATGTCTGTCTGCACAGCCATGGCCCACACAGCCTCCAGGCTGGGGTCTCTGGAGCCACACCACAGAACTGTGCCTGCTCTCTCCTAAGAAACTGCCCATTCCATTGGCCACAACTCTACAAAATAGTAGAAACCTCAAGGTCCCCAAGGACATCCCACTACCGCAAGCCGCACTGGACAAATAGGGGCATTATGACACAAGCTGAGCAACTACTACCTCCATGCAGACACACAGACAGATATCCGCAGAGACAGAAGATTGGACCAGACAGCCCCCTAGGCCCTATTATGAACTCTTGCTTTGGTGTCCAGGTATCACTCCTCAGAGGCCTGGGTTCGAAGACCAGCATACGGGGCTTTCCTGAGGCACCAGACAGAAGACCTCTCATCTCCACGTGGGAAGCTTCCTTGTTGGAGTTGCGTCAAGCCTTTCGGGTTGGAGAATCCTGCAGAGTCCCTTAGCTACTGCCACATTCCAAGGTCTCCATGGCCACCAACCCACATTATGACTCATCCTCAGCAGAGTCCATTTAAACTCAGCCTTCTGGGTATCTCACCCAAGAGCCCGCAGATTGAGCGTGCCTTGTCTCGACCAGGCAATGGGAAGGTGAGTTGGCGTTTTTCGGCATCCATGCTTAGGGCCCTGCTCTCGAGTCTTTCTGTATGGGGCATCCTGGAACCATCCAATAGTACTCGACTGTCCTGAAGAAGGAAACTTTGAAGTTTGGAGCAGCTCACAACTCCCAGCGTAGGGAAACCTCCCTGGCCTCATGACGCCCCCACCCCCTTCAGGAAGGGGCCGTCATGGACACAAACTCCAGCTTGAGGCAACATCTGATACTCGCCCTGACCTCACCTGCAGGAGATCTCGATTCAGCCTCTGCAGAGTGGGCCTGCCATGCTCTTGGCCCCAAAACTCGTGCTAGCTTGTGTTTTCAGACTTCCTTCCTCACAATCCTGGCCACACCCCTCCAGTTTGGCAATTCTGGAGACAGAATGCAGCACTCTGCCTGCCCTCCAGAAGAAAAATGTTGCCCTATAGGGCTAACCAGAAACGCCAAATGAGTAACAACCTGCATGCCACTCGACCATACCCCAATCATACAGTCTAGCCTGTGCACTAAAGCCCAGTCTGAAACAGCCTGAGGGCAGACCTCCAGTCCAACACCCAGACAGCTGGCCATACACAGAGCATATCACACCCACAATGGCTTTAGGCCATCATCTCTACCCAACCTCAGTTTTCACCTTCAGAACCTAGGCCTTATCTCCACTCACTGCTCAGGAGTGAACGTGATGCAAGAATCAGAAATTCTCCTTCGCCTTGGCAAGAAACCTAGTTGTTGGCATGTTGTCCAATGTTCATTGTAGGAGAAAGCAGCATGGACTATGAGGCCCCACCTATCCCTGAGGGCCACAATTTGCACAAAAACACATTGTGACCCTCAGCGTGAGCCCTATCCTCATGTAAAGCCTCTTAGTGACTGGAACAACAGCCCACATATGGGGCTTGCCAAGCCTTTAGTCCCCCAATCTCAACCAGAGTTCGAGATGTCTACTCACCCCTACTCACGGCTCTACTCTGGAATCCCTCTTTGGTGGGATACCTGAGGTAAAAAAAAAAAAAATATATATATAAATATATATATTTATATATATATATATATATATATATATATACACAGAAAGGACTCTTCCCATCCACTGAATGATCCCAACCACTTGGGACCAGGCCATATCACCAGAGAAAGAATTGTCCTTGTCCCTTGAGGACATCCCGAAATTCCACGGCCACCGTTGACACAAAATCCAGAGACAAAAGCCTGAGCAAGCACCACATACTCGCCCTTTGTTCATAGCCCGGAAAATTCTCACGGTCTGTTGATCGAGACTTCATACATAAATACCCAAACCTAAGCTGAGTTTGTGTTTTCAAAATTCTGTCCCCACAGGCATGGCCCACACACCATCCATGCTGGGGCCCCTTGAGCCACACCTCAGGACTGTGGCTTCCCTCTCCCGGGGAATTCTGCCATTTCCATTGGCCACAACCCTATAGATTAGGAGAATCCTCCACACTCCCCCAGGCCGTCTGAATTGTGTTGGCTGCCCAGGACACACAGGGATGATCTTTCACAAGTTAGGAAACCACCTCCACTCAGACCCAGAGACAGATATCCCCATAGAATAAGATTGAACTGGACGGGCACTTAGGCCGTAATCAGATCCATTGCTTTTGATTCCAGTCTTCTCTCCTCAGAGGCCTGGTTTCCAATACCAGCATATGGGAGATTCCTTAGGCACTCATCAAAACAATTCTCTTCTCTACATAGGAAACATACTCTTTAGAGCTCCATCAAAACCTCCGGTTTTGAACATCCCTCAAGGCCCCGGATCAAGCACCCCATTCCAAGGTCTACATGGACACAAATGCACATTATGACCCATCCTCAACTCACCCATTTCAAAACACCCGCCTCGGTTGCTCCCCAAGATCCAGCAGATCGAACTTGCCTTGGCTCTATGAGACACCTGGAATGGGAGGTAGACTGCCCAGGCATCCATCCTTAGAATCCTGCTCTGGATAACTTCCTTATGGGATGTCCTGGAGCCATCCAACATGTCTCGACTATCCCACAGAAGGAATCATTGTGGTTTGGAGCATCTCACAATTCCCATCGTGGGAAAACCTCCATGTCCTCGTGACACCCTCCCCTTCATGAATGGGCCGTCATGGACAGAAACTCCGACCTAAGTAAACGTCTGATCCTAGCTCTGTCTTCAGGTATACGGGATCTCGAATCATCTCTGCCGAGGGTGCCTGCCATCCCCTCACCCCGAAATCTAAGTCTGGCTTGTGTTCTCAGAATTTTTTCCTCACACTCCTGGCGCACAAGCCTTCCAGTTTTGGAATTCTGGAGCCACTATGTGGCACTGTGTCTTCCCTCCAGAAGAAAAACGTTGCCCTTTGGGGCTACCCAGTAACCACAAATGAGTACCATCCTGCATGAAACTCGACTGCACCCCAATGATACAGTCTAGCCTGGGCACTAATTCCCTGTCTGCCACAGCCTGAGCCTGCACCTCCCAACCCACACTCAACAGCTGGCCGAACACTGAGCACATCAGACACACCATGGCCTTAGGGCTTCATCTCTTCCCAACCTCAGTTTTCAGGCTTCAGAACCTAGACCTTAAATCCAATCACAGTCCAGGAGAGAAAGAGTTGCAGAAATTAGAACTCCATCTTCCCCATTGCCAGAAAACTTGTGGTTCCCATACTGTGCAACGTTCAGTGTAGGAGAAACCAGCATGGTACATTAGGCCACGCCCTGACTTGAGGGGCTCCTTGGGCACAAAAACACATTGTGAAACTCAGTTTGAGACCTATCCTCAAGGAAGGCCTCTCAGTGTCTGGACCAAGAGCCCACATAAGGGGCTTGCCATATTCTCAGGTCCCAATGTTAACCAGAGTTCTGGTTGTCCAGTTGCCCCCACCCACGACTCTGCTCGGGAATCCCTCTTTTGGTGGTCCACCTGAGGTTAAAAAAAAAATAAACAAAAAAAAACAGAAAGGCCCCCTCCCTTCCCACAGAATGACCCCAAACTCTTGGGATCGGGTGAAATCCCCAGAATGGGAGCCTCATCAATGGCCCATGAGGACACCCCGACATTCCATGGCAATCGGTGACACATTTCCAGAAAAAAAAAAAAAAAAAAAGCATGAGCATGCACATCACATTCGCCCTTTGTTCATATCCCGAGGAGGTCTCCTCACGGTCTATAGATCGGGCCGGCCATACCTACATCCCACAACCTAAGTGGAGTTTGTGTTTTCAGACTTTTCTCCAAATAGCCCTGGACCACACACGCTCCACACTTGGGTCCCTGGAGCCACACCTCAGGACTGTGCTTCCCTTTCAAGGGAATTCTTCCCATTCCATTGGCCACAACCTTGCAAATTAGGAAAAACCTCCAAAGTCACCGAGGCCATCCCAATAGTGTAGGCCGCCCAGGACAAACAGGGGTGATCTCAAACCAGCTGAGCAACTACTTCCACTCAGACAACAGATGTCCCCAGAGAAGAATATTGAACCGGACAGGCCCCTAGGCCCTAATCAGATCCATTGCTTTGGTTTCCAGGCATCTCTCCTCAGAGGCCTCATTTCCAATACCAGCATATTGTGGTTTCCTGAGGCACCAATAAGAACAAATCTCGTCTCCCCATGGAAAACTTGCTCATTGGAGCTTTGTCATAAACTCTGGTTAGGAGAATCCTTCAGGGCCCTGGTGCCACTGCCCCATACCAAGGTCTCCATGGACTCAAACCACCATTAAGACCATCCTCAGGAAAGTCCATTTCAACTCAGCCCCCTCTGTTGCTACCCCAAGCCAGCAGATCAAACGTTTCTTGTTGCTAGGAGACAATTGGAATGTGAGGCTGGCTGCCCAGGCATCCATACTTAGAACCCTGTTCTGGAAAAATACCTTATAAGACGTCCTGGAGCCATCCAACAAATCTTAATTGTCCCACAGAAGAAATACTTGCGGTTTGGAGCATCTCACAACTCCAAAAGTGGGAAAACCCCCATGGCCTCATAATGCCCCCCCTTCCTGAAGGGGCCAACACGGACAGAAACTCAAACCTGAGCCAAAGTCTGAACTTCGACCTGACTTCAGACGCATGAGATCTCAATTCAGCTCTGCAGAGTGTGCCTGCCATGTCCTTGCCCCAAAACAAAGCCTAGCTTGTGTTCTCAGACTTTCCATCCTCACTCTCCTGACCCACAATCCCTCCAGTTTGGGAATTCCGAAGCCACAATGCAGCACTCTGCCTGCCCTCCAGAAGAAAATCTTTGTCCTATGCTGCTAATAAGAAACCCCAAATGATTTTCTAATGCATGCCACTCGATTGTAAAGCAATTATACAGCCCACCCTGTATACTAATGCCCTGTCTGGCACAGCCTGAGACAAGACATCCCAAACGACACCCAGACAGCTGGCCCCAACCTGGACACATAGGACCTGCTATGGCTGTAGGTCGTCATCTCTTCCCAACCTCGGTTTTCAGGCTTCAGAACCTAGACCTTATCTCCAATCACTGCCCAGGGGTGAACGTGATGCAGAAATTAGAATTCCTCCTTCCCCATGGCCAGAAACCTTGTGGTTGGCATGTTGTCCAACGTTCAATGTGGGAAAACCTGCATTGTCCGAAAGGCCACGCCAGTGCTTGAGGGCCGCCTAGGGCACAGACATGCATTGTGACCTGCAGCGTGAGTCCCGTATTAAAGTAACGCCTCTCAGTGGCTGGACCAAGATCTTGCATATGGGGCTTGTCATATCCATAGGCCCCCAGGCTTAACCAGAGGGCAAGTATTCCAGTTGTCAGTACCCACTGCTATGCTCTAGAATCCCTCTACTGGGGGGACACATGAAGCAGAAAACAGGACACTTCCCTTCCCACAGAATGACCCCAAACTCTTGGGGGATGGACAAACTACCAGAGAGGGAGACTTCTACGACCCGTGAGGCAACTCCTACATTAAACGGCCATTGTGAACAAAACATCCAGAGACAAAAGCCTGAGCGACTGCCTCCCTCTCACCCTTCTTTCATATCCAGAGAAGCTCCCCTCATGGACTGTACATCTGGCCTACCGTAACCTCGGCCCCAAACCTGAGCTGAGTTAGGGTTTTTGGATGTCTGTCTGCACAGCCACGGCGCACACAGCCTCCAGCTGGGGTCTCTGGAGCCACACCACAGAACTGTGCCTGCTCTCTCCTAAGAAACTGCCCATTCCATTGGCCACAACTCTACAAAATAGTAGAAACCTCAAGGTCCCCAAGGACATCCCACTACCGCAAGCCGCACTGGACAAATAGGGGCTTTATGACACAAGCTGAGCAACTACTACCTCCATGCAGACACACAGACAGATATCTGCAGAGACAGAAGATTGAACCAGACAGGCCCCTAGGCCCTATTATGAACTCTTGCTTTGGTGTCCAGGTATCACTCCTCAGAGGCCTGGGTTCGAAGACCAGCATACGGGGCTTTCCTGAGGCACCAGACAGAAGACCTCTCATCTCCACGTGGGAAGCTTCCTTGTTGGAGTTGTGTCAAGCCCTTCGGGTTGGAGAATCCTGCAGAGTCCCTTAGCTACTGCCACATTCCAAGGTCTCCATGGCCACCAACCCACATTATGACTCATCCTCAGGAGAGTCCATTTAAACTCAGCCTTCTGGGTAGCTCACCCAAGAGCCTGCAGATTGAGCGTGCCTTGTCTTGACCAGGCAATGGGAAGGTGAGTTGGCGTTTTTGACATCCATGCTTAGGGCCCTGCTCTGGAGTCTTTCTGTATGGGGCATCCTGGAACCATCCAATAGTACTCGACTGTCCTGAAGAAGGAAACTTTGAAGTTTGGAGCAGCTCACAATTCCCAGCGTAGGGAAACCTCCCCGGCCTCATGACGCCCCCACCCCCTTCAGGAAGGGGCCGTCATGGACACAAACTCCAGCTTGAGGCAACATCTGATAATCGCCCTGACCTCACCTGCAGGAGATCTCGATTCAGCCTCTGCAGAGTGGGCCTGCCATGCTCTTGGCCCCAAAACTCGTGCTTGCTTGTGTTTTCAGTCTTCCTTCCTCACAATCCTGGCCACACCCCTCCAGTTTGGCAATTCTGGAGACACAATGCAGCACTCTGCCTGCCCTCCAGAAGAAAAATGTTGCCCTATAGGGCTAACCAGAAACGCCAAATGAGTAACAACCTGCATGCCACTCGACCATACCCAAATTATACAGTCTAGCCTGTGCACTAAAGCCCTGTCTGACACAGCCTGATTGCAGACCTCCAGTCCAACACCCAGACAGCTGGCCGTACACAGAGCATATCACACCCACAATGGCTTTAGGCCATCATCTCTACCCAACCTCAGTTTTCACCTTCAGAACCTAGACCTTATCGCCACTCACTGTTCAGGAGTGAACGTGATGCAAGTATCAGAACTTCTCCTTCGCCTTGGCAAGAAACCTAGTTGTTGGCATGTTGTCCAATGTTCATTGTAGGAGAAAGCAGCATGGAGTATGAGGCCCCACCTATCCCTGAGGGCCAAATTTGCACAAAAACACATTGTGACCCTCAGCGTGAGCCCTATCCTCATGTAAAGCCTCTTAGTGACTGGAACAACAGCCCACATATGGGGCTTGCCAAGCCCCTAGTCCCCCAATATCAACAAGAGTTCGAGATGTCTAGTCACCCCTACTCAGGGCTCTACTCTGGAATCCCTATTTGGTGGGACACCTGAGGTAAAAAAAAAAAAATATATATATATATATATATATATATATATACAGCAAGGACTCTTCCAATCCACAGAATGTTCCCAACCACATGGGATCAGGCCATATCACCCGAGAAAGAATTGTCCATGGCCCCTGAGGACATCCCGAAATTCCACGGCCACCGTTGACACAAAATCCAGAGACAAAAGCCTGAGCAAGCGCCACATACTCGCCCTTTGTTCATAGCCCGGAAAATTCTCACGGTCTGTAGATCGAGCCTTCATACATACATCCCCAAACTTAAGCTGAGTTTGTCTTTTCAGAATTCTGTCCCCACAGGCCTGGCCTACACACCATCCAAGGTGGGGCCCCTGGAGCCACACCTCAGGACTGTGGCTTCCCTCTCCAGGGGAATCCTGCCATTTCCATTGGCCACAACCATATAGATTAGGAGAATCCTCCAAACTCCCCCAGGCCATCTGAATTGTGTTGGCTGCCCAGGACAAACAGGGATAATCTTTCACAAGTTAGGAAAGTACCACCACTCAGACCCAGAGACAGATATCCCCATAGAATTAGATTGAACTTGACAGGCACTTATGTCCTAACCAGATCCATTGCTTTTGATTCCAGTCATCTCTCCTCAGAGGCCTGGTTTCCAATACCAGCATATGGGAAATTCCTTAAGCACTCATCAAAACAATTCTCTTCTCTACATAGGAAACATACTCTTTAGAGCTCCATCAAAACCTCCGGTTATGAACATCCCTCAAGGCCCCGGATCAAACACCCCATTCCAAGGTCTACATGGAAACAAATGCACATTATGACCCATCCTCAACTCACCCATTTCAAAACACCCGCCTCGGTTGCTCCCCTGATCCAGCAGATCGAACTTGCCTTGGCGCTATGAGACACCTGGAATGGGAGGCAGGCTGCCCAGGCATCCATCCTTAGAACCCTGCTCTGGATAATTTCCTTATGGGATGTCCTGGAGCCATCCAACAGGTCTCGACTGTCCCACAAAAGGAATCATTGTGGTTTGGAGCATCTCACAATTCCCATCGTGGGAAAACCTCCATGTCCTCGTGACACCCTCCCCTTCATGAAGGGGCCGTCGTGGACAGAGACTCCGATCTAAGCCAACGTCTGATCCTAGCTCTGTCTTCAGGTATACGGGATCTCAAATCATCTCTGCAGAGGGTGCCTGCCGTCCCCTCACCCCGAAATCTAAGTCTGGCTTGTGTTCTCAGAATTTTTTCCTCACACTCCTGGCCCACAAGCCTTCCAGTTTGGGAATTCTGGAGACACTATGTGGCACTGTGTCTTCCCTCCAGAAGAAAAACGTTGCCCTCTGGGGCTACCCAGTAACCACAAATGAGTACTATCCTGCACGAAACTCGACCGCACCCCAATGATGCAGTCTAGCCTGGGCACTAATTCTCTGTCTGCCACAGCCTGAGCCTGCACCTCCCTACCCACACTCAACAGCTGGCCGAACACTGAGCACATCAGACACACCATGGCCTTAGGGCTTCATCTCTTCCCAACCTCAGTTTTCAGGCTTCAGAACCTAGACCTTAAATCCAATCACAGTCCAGGAGTGAAAGTGTTGCAGAAATTAGAACTCCATCTTCCCCATTGCCAGAAAACTTGTGGTTCCCATACTGTGCAACGTTCAGTGTAGGAGAAACCAGCATGGTACATTAGGCCACGCCTTGTCTTGAGGGGCTCCTTGGGCACAAAAACACATTGTGAAACTCAATGTGAGACCTATCCTCAAGGAAGACCTCTCAGTGTCTGGACCAAGAGCCCACATATGGGGCTTGCTATGTTCTTAGGTCCCAATATTAACCAGAGTTATGGTTTTGCAGTTGCCCCCACCCACGACTCTGCTCTGGAATCCCTCTTTTGGTGGTCCACCTGAGGTAAAAAAACAAAAAACAAAAACCTAGTGGTTGGCATGTTTTCCCATATGCTGGGAGTAATTCCATGGAATTACTCTTTTGACGGGACACCAGAGGTAACAAACCTGAAAGGAGTCCTCCCATTCCACAGATTGACGAAAAACAATTGGGATCGGGCCAAATCCACAGAGAGGAAAATTCGTCCATGGCCCATGAGGCCTCCCCGACATTCCACGGCCATCTCTGATACAAAATCCAGAGACAAAAGCCTGAGCAAGCGCCTCAGACTCGCTCTCTCTTCATATCCGGAAGAGTTCTTCTCATGGTTTATAGATCGGGCCTGCCATACCTACTTCCCCAAAGCTAAGCTGAGTTTGTGTTTTCAGTCTTCTGTCCTCAAAGTCCTGGGCCACACACCCTCCAGGCTGGGGCCCCTGGAGTCACACATTAGGACTGTGCCAACCCAATCCATGGGAATTCTGCCGATGCCATTGTCCAATACAGTAAAATGTGGAGAACCCTACAAATCCCTGAGGCCAACCCAATAGTGCAGGTCGCCCGGGACAAACAAGGGCGGTCTGATACCTGCTGAGCATCTACCTCCACTCATACCATAGATGGATGTCCCCTGAGAAGAAGATTGAACCAGACAGGACCCTAGGCCATAATAGGATACATTGCTTTGGATTACAGGCATGTCTCCTCAAAAGCCTGGATTCCAATACCAGCATAGAAGTTTTCCTGAGGCACCCATCAAAACAAATCTCGTCTCCACAAGGAACCTTGTGCATCGAGCTATGTCAAAAGCTTAGGAGAATACTTCAGGGTCCCGGTGCCACCGCCCCTTTTTAAGGCCCTCATGGACACAAACACACATTAGGACCCATCCTCAGGAAAGTCCATTTCAAGTCAGCCACCCCGGTTGCTCCCGCAGAGCCATCAGATCTAAACTGTCTTGTTGCTGGGAGATATTTGGAATGCGAGGCCGGCTTCCCAGGCATCCATCTCGAACAGTGCCCTGGAGTCATTCCATATGGGATGTCCTGAAGCTGCCCAACAGGTCTCAATTGTCCCGCAGAAGGAAATCTTGATGGGGGCATCCCACAACTCCCAACGTGGGAAAAACTCCATGGCCTTGAGATTCCGCTCCCTTCATGAAGGGTCCGTCATGCACAGAAACTCCAACCTGAGCCAACGTCTGATCCTCGCCCTGACTTCAGATGCATGAGATATTGGTTCAGATCTACAGTGGTACCTGCCGTGTCCTCGCCCTGAAACCCAAGTCTAGCTTGTGTTCTCAGACTTCCGTCCTCACACTCCTCTACATGAAGCCCTCAAGTTTAGCAATTCCGGACTGACAATGAAGCACTCTGCCTGCCCTCTAGAAAACAAATTTTGCCTAATGAGCTGCCCAGACAACTTATATGAGGATAAATCTACATGGCACTCGACTGTACCCAAATTATATAGTCTAACCTGGGCACTAATGCACTGTCTGACACAACCTGAGCCCGGACCTCCTGACCAACACCCAGACAGCTGACCGCACACTGAGCACATCAGACCCGCCATGGCCTTAGGTCATCATCTCTTCCCTACCTCAGTTTGTAGGCTTCAGTACCTAGACATTATCTCCAATCACTGCCCAGGGGTGCCTGTGATGCAGAAATCAGAACTCTTCCTTACCCATGGAAAGAAACCTTGTGGTTGGCATGTTGTCCAACGTTCAGTGTAGGAGAAACCAGGATTCACCATGAGGCCCTGCCCATTCTTGTTTGCGAAGTGGGCATAAACACACATTGTGACCCTCAGCGTGAGTCCTGTCCTCTAGTAAGTCCTCTCAGTGGCTCGACCATTAGATGTCATAATGGGCTTGACATGTCCCTAGGCCACAATTTTTAACCAGATTTCTGGTTGTCCGTTCGGCCCTCCCCAGGGCTCTACTCTGGAATCCCTCATTTGGTGGGACACCTGAGGTTAAAAAACAAAACATGGCAAATCAACAACAACAACAAAACGGACTTCTTCCATCCCACAGAATGACCCCAAACTCTTTGGACGGGGCCAAACCCCCAGAGTGTAAGACTCGTCCATTTCCCATGAAGTCACTAGGGAATTTCACGACCATGAGTGACACGATATCCAGAGACAAAAACTTGAGCACGAGCCTCACACTAGCCCTTCTTTCAAATCCCGAAGAGTTCTCCTCATGGTCTGTAGATCAATCCTGCCATACCTATGACCTGAAACATAAGCCGCGTTTGTGTTTTCAGACGACTGTCCAAACAGCTCTGCCTACACACCCTACAGGCTCAGGCCCCTGGAGCCAAACCTGAGGACTGTACTTGCCCTCTCCAAGGGAATTGTATGTGCCCATTCCAATGGCCACAACCCTACTAATAGGATAAACCTGCAAACTCCCTGAGGCCATCCCAATAGTGGTGGTTTCCCAGGACAAACTCGGGCAATCTGAGCCCAACTGAGAACCTACATGCACTCAGACGCATAGACTGATGTTCCCAGAGGTAAAAAGGTACGAACAGGCCCCTAGGCACTATTCGGATTCATTGTTGTGGTATCTAGTCATCTCTCCTCAGAGGCCTGGATTTCAATACCAGCATATGGCTGTTTCCTGACTCATCCGTCATAAAAAATCTCATCTACATATGGGAAACTTGCACGTTGGAGCTGTGTCAAAGCCTCTGTTTGAAAAAACCCTTCAGGACCCCAGTGCCACCGCTTCATTCCAAGGTCTCCATAGACACAAAAACATATTAGGATCCATCCACAGGAGAGTCAATTTCAACTCAGCCTCCTCAGTTGCTCCCCCAGATCCAGCAGATCTAACCTTTCTTGTAGCTAGGAGAAAATTGGAATGCCAGGTGTGGTACCTAGCCATCCATCCTCAGAACCATGCTTGGAATCCTTGGCCTGGCGCCAACTAACAGGTCTCAATTGTCCTGGAAAAGAATCTTTGTAGTTTGGAGCTTCTCACAACTCCCATCGTGCGAAAACCCCCATGGCCTCGTGATTCCCCCCCTTCATGAAGGGGCCATCAGGGACAGAAAGTCCAACCTGAAGATCGTCTGATCCTCACCCTGACTTCAGATGCACGAGATCTCGATTCAGGTCTGTAGATTGTGCCTGCCATGTCCTCACCCATAAAAACTAAGCCTAGCTTGTGTTCTCAGACTTCAGTCCTCAGACTTCTGGCCCACAAGCCCTCCAGTTTGGCAATCCAGAAGTACAATGCGGCACTCTGCCTGCTCCCTGGAAGAAGAACATTGCCCTCTGGGGCTACCCAGAAACCCCAAATGAGGATCAACCTGCACGCCATTTGGCTGTACACCAAATATATAGGCTGAAGTGGGCACAATTGCCCATTCTGACACAGCCTGAGCCTGGAACTCCTGGCCCCACCCAGACAGCTGGCCGCACACTGAGCACATCGGACCCGCCATGGCCTTAGGTCGTCATCTCTACCCAACCTCGGTTTTCAGGCTTCAGAACCTTGACCTTATCTCCAATCACTGCCCAGGTTTGAAAATGTTGCAGAAATCCGAACTCGTTCCCTTGGCATGAAACCTCGTGGTTGGCATGTTGTCCAACTTTCAGTGTAGTTGAAACCAGTGTGGCACATGAGACCCAGCCCATGCTTGAGGGCCACATTGGTCTCAAACACACATTGTGACCCTCAGCCTGAGCCCGGTCCTCAGGCAAGGCCTCTCAGTGGCTGCATGAAGAAACAGAATATTGGGCTTGCCATGCCCCTAGACCCTAATTTTTAACCATATTTCGGGTTGTCCCTTCACTCTTGCCCAGGGCTCTGCTTTGGAATTCCTCTTTTGGTGGGACACCTCAGGTAACAAACCTTAAAGGAGTCCTCCCATCCCACAGATTCACGAAAAAGAATTGGGATAGGGCCAAATCCACAGAGAAGAAGATTCGTCCATGGCCCATGAGGCCTCCCCGACATTCCACGGCCATCGCTGATACAAAATCCAGAGACAAAAGCCTAACCAAGCGCCTCAGACTCGCTCTTTCTTCATATCCTGAAGAGTTCTTCTCATGATATGTAGTTCGGCCGTGCCATACCTACGTTCCCAAACCTAAGCTGAGTTTGTGTTTTTTGAGTTCTGTCCTCAAAGTCCTGGGCCACACACCCCCAGGCTGGGCCCCTGGAACCACACATTAGGACTGTGCCTAACCAATCCATGGGAATTCTGCCCATTCCATTATCCAAAACCGTACAAATTAGGAGAAACCTCCAAATTCCGTGAGGCCATACCAATGGTGTAGGTTGTCCGGGACAAAAAAGGGCCATCTGACACCAGCTGAGCATCTACCCCCACTCATACCATAGATGGATGTCCCCAGAGAAGAAGATTGACCAGACAGGACCCCAGGCCATAATGGGATCCATAGCTTTGGTTTACAGGCATGTCTCCTCAAAAGCCTGGTTTCCAATACCAGCTGAGTGCTTCTCCTGAGGCACCCATCAGAACAAATCTCGTCTACACATGGGAAACTTGCATGTTGGAGCTCTCTCAAAGCCTCTGGTTAGAAGGACATTTCAGGTTCCCGGTGCCAGCGCCTCATTCCAAGGTCTCCATGGAGACACACCCACATTAGGACCCATCCACAGGAGAGTCCATTTCAACTCAGCCCCCTAAGTTGCTTTCCCTGATCCAGCAGATCTAACCCGTCTTGTCGCTAGGAGATGATTGGAATGAGAGGCAGGCTTCCCAGACATCCATACTTAGAACCATTCTCAGAATTATGCTGTATGGGAAGTCCTGGAGCCAACCAACAGGTCTCAATAGTCCCTCAGAAGAATCTTTACTGTTTGGAGCATCTCACAACTCCCATCGTGGGCAAACCTCCATGGCCTCGTGATTTCGCCCCCTGTGCTTCATGAAGGGGCCATCAGGGACAGAAGCTCCAACCTGAGCGATCGTCTGATCCTCGCCCTAACTTCAGATGCAGGACATCTTGATTCATCTCTGCAGAGTGTGTCTGCCGTGCCCTTGCCCAGAAACGTAAGTCTAATTTGTGTTCTCAACTTCCATCCTCACAATCCTGGCCCACAAGCCCTCCAGTTTGGCAATTCCAGAACTACAAGGCAGCACTCTGCCTGCTTTCCGGAAGAAAAACATTGCCCTCTGGGGCTACCCAGATTCCCCAAATGAGGATCAACCTGCATGCCACTTGACTGGACCCCAATTATACAGGCTGCCCTGGGCACTACTGCCCTTTCTGGCACAGCCTGAGACTGAACCTCCTGGCTCGCACCCACCCAGCTAGCCACACACTGAGCACATCAGACCCGCCATGGCCTTAGGTCATCATCCCTTTCCAACCTCGGTTTTCAGGCTTCAGAACCTAAACCTTATCTCCAGTCACCACCCAGGGTTGAACATGATGCAGGAATCAGAACTCCTTCCCCATGGCAAGAAACCTTGTGGTTGGCATGTTGTCCAACGTAAAATGTAGTTGAAACCAGTGTGGCCCATGAGGCCCTGCAGATGCTTGAGGACCAAGTCGTTCACAAACATGCATTCTGACCCTCAATGTGAGCCCAGTTCTCAAGTAAGGCCTCTCAGTGGCTGGACCAAAAGACAGCATATTGGGCTTGTCATGCCCCTAGGCCCCAATTTTTAACCAGATTTCTGGTTGTCCAGTCTCCCCTCCCCAGGGCTCGGCTTTGGAATCCCTCTTTTGGTGGGACACCTGAGGTAACAAAACTGAAAGGACTCCTCCCATCCCACAGTTTGACCCAAAACAATTGGAATCGGGCCAAATCCACAGAGCGGAAGACTCGTCCATGGCCCATGAGGCCTCTCCGACATTCCACGCCCATCGTTGACACAAAATCCAGAAACAAAAGCCTGAACAAGTGCCTCACAATCTCTCTTTCTTCATATCTGGAAGAATTCTCCTCACGGTCTGTAGATCGGGCCTGCCATACCTATGTCCCTAAACCTAAACTGAGTTTGTGTTTTAGACTTCTGTCTCCACAGTCCTGGTGCACACACCCTGCAGGCTGGGGCCCCTGGAGCCACATCAAAACTGTGCCTTCCCTCTCCACGGGAATTCTGCCCATTCCATTGTCCATAATCATAAAATTAGGAGAAACCTCCAAAGTCCCCAAGGCCTTCACAATAGTGTAGGCCGCCTGGGACAAACAAGGGCCATCTGACACCAGCTGAGCATCTAACTCCACTAATACCTTAGATGGATGTACACAGAGAAGAAGATTCAACCGGACAGGCCCCTAGGCTCTAAACGGAGCCATTGCTTTGGTTTCCAGTTATCTCTCTTCAGAGGCCTATATTCCAATAACAGTATATGGGGGTTTCCTGAGGCACCAATCAGAACAAATCTCGTCTCCACATGGGAAACTTGTCCTTTGGAGATGTCTCAAAACCTCCGGTTAGGAGAATCCTTCAGGGCCCATGCACCAACGCCCCATTCCAAGGTCTCCATGGACACAAACCCACATTAGCATCCATCCTCAGGAGAGTCCATTTCAACTCAGCCCCCTTGGTTGCTCTGACAGAGCCAGCATATCAAACCTGTCTATTTGCTAGGAGACAACTGCAATGTGAGGCGGGCTTCCCATGTATCCATCCTAAGATCCCTGCTCTGGTGTCATTCTGTATGGTATGTACTGGAGTGATACAAAAGGTCTCAATTGTTGATCAGAAGGAATCCTTGTTGTTTGGAGCATCTCACAACTCCCATTGTGGGTAAACCTCCATGGACTGGAGATGCTGTCCCCTTCATAAAGTGGCCAGAATGGACAGAAATTCAAACCTAAGCCTAGGTTTGAACCTCGCCCTGACTTCAGATTCATGATATCCCAATTCAGATCTGCAGAGGGTGCCTGCCGTGCCCTCGCCCAGAACCTACGCCTAACATGTGTTCTCAGACTTCCGTTCTCACACTCCCCGTCCACAAGGCATCCACTTTGGAAATTCCAGAGCCACAATGCAGCACTCTGCATTTTCCAGAAGAAAAACATTGCCCTTGGGGCTACCCAGAAATGCCAAATAAAGATCAACCTGCACGGCATTCAGTTGTACCCCAATTATACAATCTACCCTGGGCACTAATGCCCTGTCTGACACAGCCCAAGCTTGGACCTCCCGACCAACACCCAGACAGCTGGCTCCACGCTGAGCATATCGGACCCGACATGGTCTTAGGTCGTCATCTCTTCCCAACCTCGGTTTTCAGACTTCACAACCTAGACCTTATCTCCAATCACTGCCCAGGGGTGAATGACATGCAGAAATCAGAATTAATACTTCCCCATGGCAAGAACTCATGTGGTTGACATGTTGACTATCATTCAGTGTAGGAGAAACAAGCATGCACCATGAGTCCCCACCCATGCTTGAGTACCACAAGGGCATAAACACGCATTGTGACCCTCAGCATGAGTTCTGTCCTCAATGAAGGCCTCTCAGTGGCTGGACCATTAGAAGGCATATTGGGCTTGCCATGCCCCTAGGCCCGTATTTTTAGTTAGATTTCTTGTTGTCCAGGGCTCTGCTCTGGAATCCCTCTTTTGGTGGGACACCTTAGTTAACAAAACTGAATCCCACAGATTAACCCAAAACAATTGGGATCTGGCCAAATCCACAGAGAGAAACACTCTTCCATGGCCCATGAGGACTCCTCGACATTCCACAGCCATCATTGACACAAAATCCAGGGGCAAAAGCCTGACAAGTGTCACACTTTCACCCTTTATTCATATCCCAAAAAGTTCTCCTCATAGTCTGTAAATCGGACCTGCCATACCTACGTCCCAAAACCTAAGCTGAGTTTGTGTTTTCAGACATCTGTCCCCACAGTCCTTGCCCACACACCCTCAAGGCTGGGCCCTTGGAGCCACACATCAGGTCTGTGCCTGCCCACTCCACAGGAATTCTGCCCATGCCATTGTCCATAATCATACAATTTAGGAGAAACCTCCAAAGTCCCCGAGGCCATCCCTATAGTGTAGGCCGCCCGGACAAACAGGAGCGGTCTGACACCAGCTGAGCAACTACCTCCATTTCATAAAATAGACAGATGTCGACAGAGAAGAAGATTGAACCAGAGAGGCTCCTAGGACCTAATTGGATGCATTGCTGTGGTTTCTATGTATCTCTCCTCAGAGGCCTGGTTCTAATACCAGCATATGTGGGTTTCCTGAGGCACCAATTAGAACAAATCTTGTCTCCACATGGAAAACTTGCTCTTTCGATTTGTTTCAAAATCTCCGGTTAGAATCCTTTAGAGCCCTGGGGCCACCACCCCATTCCAACGTCCTCATGGACACAAACACACATTAAGACCCATCTTCAGGAGAGTCCATTTCAACTCAGCTCCCACGATTGCTCCTGCATAGCCATCAGATCGTACCTGTCTTGTGGCAGGGAGACAATTGGTGTAAGAGGCAGTCTGCTCAGGCATCCATCCTTAGAACCCGGCTCTGGAGTCATTCCATATGGGATGTCCTGGAGCCATCCAACAGTTCTCAATTTTCCCGCAGAAGGAATCCTTGCAGTTTGGAGCATCCCACAACTCCCAACGTGGGACAACCTCCATGGCCTCGAGATTCCACCCCTTTGATGAAGGGGCCATCATGGACAGAAACTCCAACCTGCGCCTAAGTCTGATCCTCGTCCTGACTTCAGATGAATGAGATTTTGATTCGGATCTGCAGAGGGTGCCTGCCGTGCCCTCGCCCTGAAACTTAAGTCTAGCTTATGATCTCAGACTTAGGTCCTTACACTCCTGGTCCCGACGTCCTTAAGTTTGGCAATTCTGGACCCACAATGCTGCACTCTGCCTGCCCCAGCGAGCTTCCCTGACACAATAAATGAGGATGAACCTACATGGAACTCAACTGTACCCAAATTATACAGTCTAACCTGGGCACTAATGCACTGTCTGACACAGCCTGAATCCATACCTCCTGAACAACACCCAGAAAGCTGACCGCACACTGAGCACATCGGACCCTCCATGACCTTAGGTTATCATCTCATCCCAACCTCTATTTTCTGGATTCAGAACTTAGATCTTATCTCCAGTCACTGCCCAGGGGTGAACATGATGCAGAAATCAGAATTCCTCCTTCCCCATGGAAAGAAACCTTGTGGTTCGTATGTTGTCCAAAGTTCAGTGTAGGAGAATCAAGCATGGCCCATGAGTCCCCGCCCATGCTTGATGCCTACATTGGGCACAAACATGCATTGTGACCCTCAGTGTGAGCACTGTACTCAAGTAAGACCTCTCAGTGGCTGGACCAAGGTACCCCATATGGGGATTGCCATGCCCTTAGGCCCCCAATCTTATACAGAGTTCAGGTTGTCCAGTCGCCCCTTCCCAGGGTTCTGCTCTGGAATCCCTCTTTAGTGGCACACCTGAGGTAAAAAAACAAAACAAAACAAAACAAAAAAACAGAATGGACTCCTCCCATCCCACGGAATGACCCCAAAATATTGGGATCATCCAAATCCCCATAGAGGAAGTCTCACCCATGGTCCATGAGGACGCCCCTACATTCCACGGCCATCAGTGACACAAAATCCAGAGTCAAAAGCCTGAGCAAGTGCCTCACACTCACTCTTTGTTCATATCCTGAAGAGTTCTGCTCAAGGTCTGTAGATCGGGCCTCCCATACCTATGTCCCCAAACCCAAGACGAGTTTCTGTTTTCAGACTTCTGTCCCCACAGCTCTGACCCACACACCCTCCATGCTTGAGCCCCTAGAGCCACACCTCAGGATTGTGCCTTCCCTCCCCAAAGGAATTCTGCCCATTTCATTGGCCACAAACTTGCAAATTAGGAGAAACCTCCAAAGTCAAAGTGGCCATCCCAATAGTGTAGACTGCCCAGGACAAATAGGGGCAATCTGACACCAGCTGAGGAACTACCTCCACTCAATCCCATAGACAGATGAACCGAGAGAAGAAGATTAAACCAGACAGGCCCCAGGCCCTAATCAGATCCATTGCCTTGGTTTCCAGGCATCTCTCCTCAGAGTTCTGGTTTCCAATACCAGCATATTGGGGGTTACTGAAGCACCAATGAGAACAAATCTTGTTTCCCCATGGGAAAAATGCTTCTTGGAGCTGTGTCAAAACCTCTGGTTAGGAGCATCCTTCAGAGCCCTGGTGCCACTGCCCCATTCCAAGGTCTCCATGGACACAATCCCACATTATGACCGATCCTCAGGAGAATGCATTTCAACTCAGCCCCCTCGGCTGCTACATCATAGGCAGCAATCAAAGGTGCCGTTTCGCTAGGAGACAATTGGAATGCAAGGCCGGATGCCCAGGCATCCATCCTTACAACCCTGCTCTGCAATTGTTCCATATGGGATGCCCTGGAGCCATCCAACAGGTTTCAACTGACCCGCAGAAAATCCTTGTGGTTTGGAGCATCTCACTACTGCCATCATGGGAAAACACCAATGGCGGTGTGATGACCCCCCTTCATGAAGGGGCCATCATGGACAGAAACTCCAACCTGAGCCAACATATGAACCTCGCCCTGACCTCAGATGCATGAAATCTCAATTTAGCTCTGCAGAGTGTGCCTGCCATGTCCTCGCCCTGAAACCAAAGCAAAGCTTAAGTTCTCAGACTTACATCCTTGCATTCCTGGCCCCAAGGACTCCAGTTTGGCAGTTCCGGAGCCAGAATGCAGCACTCTGCCTGCCCTCCAGAAGAAAGACTTTGCCCTATGAGGCTACGGAGAAACCCCAAATAATTATCTTCTGCATGCCACTCAACTGTACCCCAATTATACAGCATATCTGGGCACGAATGCCCTGTCTGGCACAGCCTGAGTGCAGACCTCCTGAACGACACCTAGAAAGCTGGCCCCAAACTGAACACATCGGACCCGCCATGGCCTTAGGTCGTCATCTCTTCCAAACCTCGGTTTTCAGGCTTCAGAACCTAGACCTTATCTCCAATTAGTGCCCAGAGGTGAACGTGATGCAGAAATCAAAACTCCTCCTTCCCCATGGCAAGAAACCCTGAGGTTGGCATGTCCAAGGTTCAGTGTAGGAGAAACCTGCAAGCTCAATGAAGTCCCGCCCAATATTGGGGACCACCTTGGGCACAAACACACATTGTGACCCTCAGCATGAGTCCACTATTCAAGTAACGTCTCTCAGTGGCTGGACCAAGAATCTGCATATGGGCTTGCCATGCCCAATGGACCCCAAGCCTAACCAGAGGGTGGGTATTCCAGTTGTATGTACCCAGTGCTCTGCTCTAGAATCCCTCTATTGTGGGGACACATGAGGCAGAAAACAGGACTCCTCCCTTCCCACAAAATGACCCCAATCTCTTGGGAGCCGGACAAATCACCAGAGAGGGAGACTTCCATGGCCCATGAGACCATGCTTACATTAAATGACCATCATGAATACAACATCCAGAGCCATAAGCTTGAACAACCGCCTCTCACTCGCCTTACTTTCTAATCACAATGAGCTCCCCTCACGGACTGTAGATCACTCCTGCCATAACCTCAGCCCCAAACCTCAGCCGAGTTTGTGTTTTTGGATATCTGTCCCCACAGCCCTGGCCCACACAGCCGCCAGGCTGGGGCCTCTGGAGCCACACCACAGGACTGTCCTGCTCTCTCCAAGGAGACTATGCCCATTCCATTGCCCATAACCCCACAGAATAGGAGAAACCTCAAGGCCCCCGAGGACATCCCACTACTATAAGCCTCTCTGGACAAAGGCATCCTGACACTAGCTGAGCAACTACCTCCATGCAGAAACACAGACAGATGTCAGCAGAGACAGTAGATTGAACCAGACAGGCCCCTGGGCCCTAATCTGAACTCTTGCTTTGGTTTCCAGGTGTCACTCCTCAGAGGCCTGGGTTTGAAGACCAGCATCTGGGGCTTTCCTGAGACACCAAACAGAACAACTATCGTCTACACATGGGAAGCTTCATTGTTGGAGCTGTGTCAAACCCTTCGGTTTGGAGAAACCTGCAGAGTCCCTGAGCCACCGCCACATTCCAAGGTCTCCATGGCCACCAACCCACAGTATGACTCATCCTCAGGAGAGTCCATTTCAACTCAGCCCTCTGAGAAACCCGCCCAAGAGCCTGCAGATTGAGCCTGCCTTGCCCCAAACAGCCAGTGGGAATGTGAGGTGGCATTTGCAGACATTCATGCTTAGACCCCTTCTCTCGAGTCTTTCTGTAGGGGTCATCCTAGAACCATCTCATAGTACTCGACTGTCCTACAGAGGAAACCTTGATGTTTGGGGCAGCTCATAACTCCCAGCGTTGGGAAACCTCCCTGGCCTCATGACGCCCCCACCCCCTTCAGGAAGGGGCCATAATGGACACAAACTCCAACCTGAGGCAACGTCTGATACTCGCCCTGACCTCAGATGCAGGAGATCTTGATTCAGTCTCTGCAGAGTGGGCCTGCCATGCCCTCGGCCCCAAACCTAACGCTAGCTTGTGTTTTCAGACTTCCCTCTTCACACTCCTGGCAAACAAGCCCTCCATACTGGGAATTCCAGAACCACAACACAGTTTTCTGCCTGCCCACCAGAAGAAAAACGTTGCCCTATGGGGCTCTCCAGAAACCACAAATGAGAACCAACCTGCTCTGGCCTCGACCGCACCCTAACTGGAAAAGCTACCCTGGTCAGTAATGCTCTGTCTGACACAGCCTGACGTCCCGACAGACAAGGAAACAGCTGGCTGCACACTAAGCACATCAGACAGGCCATGGCCTTATGCTGTCATCTCTTCCCAACCTGGGTTTTCAGACATCTGACCCTAGATATTATATCAAATCCTGGCAAACGTGGGTAACTGAAGCACAAATCAGATCTTCTCCTTCCCCATGGCTGGAAAGCTTGCTGTTGGCATGGAGTCATACCTTCAGTGTAGGAGAAACCTTCATGGCCCCTGAGGCCAAGCCTAAACTTGAGTGCCTCCTTGGGTACAAACTCGCATTGGGACCATCAGCATGGGCCCCATGTCGAAGTAAGGTCTCTCAGGGCCTGGACCAAGAGCCCGCATATGGGGCTTGCCAAGCCCCTATGATCCCAATCTTCACAAGAGCTCGAGTATTCCATTTGCTCGAACCCAGGACTGTGATCTGGAGTCCCTCTCCTGGAAGAACACCTGAGCCAGACAGCAGGACTCCACCCTTCCCACAAAATGTCCCCAAAATCTTAAGAGCTGGACCAACTCCTCAGAGAGGGAGACTCTTCCATAGCCCCTGAGGTCACCCCTACATTCCACGGCTATGGGAGACAAAACATCCAAAGACAAAAGCTTGCGTGACTGCCTCCCATTTGCCCTTCTTTCATAAGCTGAGGATCTCCTCTCACGGTCTGTGGGTCCATCCTGCCATGCTCTCGGCTCCGCACCCAAGCCGAGTTTGTGTTTTCAGACTTCTGTGCCCACAGCCCGGACCCACACACCCTCCAGGCTAGGGCCTATGGAGACACACTGAAGGACTGTGCCAGTCCTCTCCAAGAAAACTGTACCCAATCCATTGGCCACAACCCTAGAGATTAGGAAAATCCAATAAGGTCTCCAAGGCCATGCCTCGGCCATGGACTAAGAGGGGCACTCTGACACCAGCTGAGCAACTATCTCCACTTAGATACTCAGACAGTGTCCCCAGAGACAGAATATTGAAACGGACAGGCATCTAGGCTCTAATCTGAACCCTAGCTTTGGTTTCCAGGTGTCTCTACTCAGAGAACTGGTTTGAAGACCAGTATCTGGGGCTTTTCTGAGGCACCAAAGAGAACCTGTCTCATCTCGACATAGGGATCTCTTTTTAATTGGAGCAATATTACACCCTTCGGTTAGGCGAATACTTCATGGCCCCTGAGCTGCCAACATATTCCAAGGTCTCCATGCACACAAACCCACATTATGACCCATCCGCAGGAGAGTCCATTTCAATTCAGCCCCCTAGTTAGCTCGCCCCAGAGCCAGTAGTTCAAACATGTCTTGTCACAAAGAGCCAATGGGAATGTGAGGTATGCTGTACAGGCATCCATCCTTCGAATCCTGCTCTCCAGTCTTTCCGTATGGGACATCCTGGAGCCATTCAACAGGACTCGACTGTCCAGCAGATGGAAAGCTTGTGGTATGGGTCAACGCACAAACTAGAGTTTGTGCTGGTGTCTAAGGTGCTGTGCAGGATTCTCCAATCTTGAGGGTTTGGCACAGGTCGAAGGGCATGGTTTCCTACTGGGGACAGGAGATATTCTATTGTGTGGCTCAGGGACCACATGTTGTATCCTAAGTTGGTATTTCAGAACAGGACCCTGAGGACAGATGCCTGAAAACCTAATCTAGTGTTCCAATGACGTCCTAGGAGCATGTCAGGTACAATCTTCTGACCCAGGAACATTGAAATGGCTGTCTGCTTGGATGTAGGTGATCAGGGCGTTTCAGACTGGCATTTGTGTCCAGTGCTGCCGACAATATTGGGTCGGGCTCAGGGCTCTTGCGTGTTTCTCCTAAACTGGAAGGTTTGGGCAGGTTTGACGGGCACAGTTTCCTTGGGGATGGCAGGCCTAGTCATGTGTTGTGGATCCAGAGACCCTGTCCTGGAGGGCATATGAGCCATGGTTTTGGGAGAGAAGTCTGCAAACACAAATGTGGGTTATGGTTAGTGGAAAGGTGATCACAGGCCCAATGAGTAGATCTGGAGTGCAGCTTGTCAGGAGTTGTAATTAGGGTGACTGGAAGGCAGTAGCACAGGCTTTTCTCTCTATATTGTGTGTCCAGGATGGCCTCGGAATGCAGGTATAGTCTCATGGGTCCATGGGAAACTTTTCCTCTCTATGGATCTGTGCAGCTCATAGTTTGGTGGCTTTTTTGGGGAAGGGAAGAGTGTTGTTTTCCATCTTATGGGTGCCCCAAAACAGGGATTCCAGATACAGGCTCTTTTTCTGGGCATCTGGGACTTCCCACCAAGGGTTAGGATTTGCACCTAGGGGTGTATGAGGCCTGCAATGCGGGATCATGATGGTGCAACTGAGAGGGATTGTTTGAAAGCTTGCTCAGGCTGAGTCTCACAATGCCTGTTTGCTCCCATGGCGGCCCTCAGGAGTGGGAGTGGTCTCATTGGTCATATATCTGGCTCCCTCTTAGAGAGTTGGACACCCAACCCAACAGCCAAATGTCCTGCCATGAGGAAGGATGAGTTCTCTTCCGTCAGGTTCCTCTGTGCTTCAGGTTGCCCCATTGGCAGGGTTTCCAGCAAGGTCTCGAGATAGGTGCCTGAATACCAAGGATGGGTGGAGATGACGTACTTGGGCCATAGCAATCCCAAATGCTAGATATGAGGCCTAAAACTCGGTCGGGGCTCAGGCTCTGTCAGACACAGCGCTAGTGGCCATGGCAGCCTTTATATCAGAGTAGATTCGAGGGCGGAGCAGATTGATCCTCATGTGGAGTTTCTTGGGAAGATTCCCAGGCATTTGTTCATTCAATAGGAAAGGCAGAATGCTGTGTTGTGGCTCCAGATTTCCCAATCACGAGAGCTTGGGGACCAGTCAGTTTTGGGTGGAATTGTAAACAAAAGCTATGGTTCAATTCAGTGCCAAGCAGAAGGCAGTTCCAATTTGTAGCAGTTTACTCGAGACATCCAGCACTGGAATAAGGGTGGATGTCAGATGCTTGCTCACACTAGAGTTTGTGTCTATGATGACCGACAAGTGGAGGGGTGGTATAAAGAGGCCATGGAGGAGTTCACATGCTGAGGCCTGTGAACTGCTGCAAAAAGTAACATTTCTTTGTACAGAGTAGTTGAAGTCTGGTTTGTTTACTCTAGGTTTCCCCATGTGGAAAGTTTGTGAAGAAGAGCTCTCCGGCATGGATGCCAGGAAAGCACACCTCCATTGACAATTGCAGCTGAGGAACATGGCAGATTCGTTCTGGTGGCTCTGGGACAAAGTGCCAAGGCCTTGAGTTGACATGGGATCTCTTGCAGATGGGTCACAATGCTTGTTTGTTACCAGGGAGAACTTAGAATGTGCTGGTTGCTAAGGTGCCATGCAGGATTCTCCTACCCTGAGGGTTTGGCACAGGTCGAAGAGCATGGTATTCTTCTGGGGACAGGGGATGTTCTGTCGTGTGGCTCAGAGAAAACATGATGTGTCATAGATTGGTATTTTAGAACAGGCCCGTGAGGACAGATGCCTGAAAACCAAATGGGGTTCCATTGAGAGCCTAGGCGCATTTTAGGTTCAATCGTCTATCTCACGATCATTGACTTGGCTATTTCCCTGGATGTAGGTGATAAGGGTGTTTCAGACTGCGCATTTCCATCCCGACTGGCCGGCAATATTGGTGTGGGCTCAGGGGCCACACAGGTTTCTCCTAATCTGGAAGGTTTGGGCAAATCTGATATGCACAGTGTCCTTGGGGTTGGCAGCCGGGGTTCTGTGGTGTGGCTCCAGAGATCACATTCTGGTGGGCATGAGAGCCATGGTTTTGGGAGAGAAGTCTGCAAACACAAATACAAATTAGGGTGAGTGGCGAGGTGATCACAGGCCCAATGTGTAGACCTGGAGGGAAGCTCGTCATGAACTATAATTAGGGAGACTGGAAGGCAGTAGCACAGGCTTTTCTCTCTGGATTGTGTGTCCAGGATGGCCTTGGAATGCAGGTGTGGTCTCATGGGTCCATGGGAGTCTTTTCCTCTCTATGGATCCTGGTGGCTCTCCATAGTTTGGTGGCTTTTTCGGGGAAGGGGAGAGTGATGTTTTCCACCTTATGGGTGCCCCAAAACAGGGATTCCAGAGACGGGCTCTGGTTCATGGCATCTGGGACATCACAACAAGTGCTAGGATTTGGGCTTAGGGCATATTAGGCCTGCAATGCGGGTTCATGGTGGTGCAACAGAGAAGGATTGTTTGAAAGCATGCTCAGGCTGAGGGTCACAAGGCCTGTTTGCCTCCAGGGCATTCCTGAGGCGTTTGTGTGGTCTCACTGGACTTGTAAATGACTCCCCCTTTCAGGGTTGAACACCCATCCTAACAGCCAAGTTTCCTGATATGAAGAAGGAGGAGTTCTCTATTGTGCTTCAGGATGCCCCATTATCAGGGATTCCAGCAAAGGTCTGGGGACAGGTGCCTGAATACCAAGGATGGGTAGAGATGAAATACTTGAGCCATGGCATTCCCAAATACTAGATGTGGGGCTCAAACTCTGGTGACTGACACTAGGTCTGGGCTCAGGCTCTGTCAGACACAGCACTAGTGGCCAGGGCAACCTATAAATCAGGGTCCCTCCGATATAGGGCCGAGCAGATTGATCCTCATGTGGGGTTTCTGGCCAGACTCACCAGGCACTTGTTTCTATCGGGAAGGCAGAATGCTGTGTTGTGTCTCCATAATTCGCTATCAAGAAGGCTTGGGGACCATTCGGGTGAGGAAGGAATTGTAAACACAAGCTACAGTTCAATTCACTGCCAAGCGGAAGGCAGTTCCTGTGTCCAGCAGCTTTTTCGAGATATCCAGCACCTTAGTAAGGGAGGACGTCGGATATTTGCTCACACTGGAGTTTGTGTCTATGATGACTGACAAATGGAGGGGTGGCGTCAAGAAGCCATGGAGGGATTTTCACGTTGAGACTCATGAGCTGCTCCAAATAGCAAGGTTTCATTCTACTGGACAGGTGGAGTGTGGTTTATTTGCTCCAGGGTCCCCCATGTGGAAAGTTTGGGTAGCAGAGCTCTACCGCATGGATGCCTGGAATGTTCAACTTCATTGACCATTGCAACTGAAGAACATGGCAGCTTTATTCTGGTGTCTCTGTAGCAAAGTACCAAGTCCTTGATTTGACATGGAATCTCTTGCAGATGGGCCACACAGCTGGTTTGTTACCAGGTAAATCTTAGAATGTGCTGGTGGCTTAGTAGTTGTGCAGGAATCTACTACTCTGGGATTTTGCACAGATTGTAGGGCACGGTTTCCTTCTGGGGACAGGAGATGTTCTGTTGTGTGGCCCAGCCACCACATGTTGTATCATAAGTTCGCATTCTAGAACAGGCCTCTGAGGACACATGTCTGAAAACCGAATCAATGGTTCCAATGACGTCCTAGGGGCATGTTAGGTTCATTATTCTGACTCAGGACCATTGACTTGGCTGTGTTCCTGGATGTAGGAGATCAGGGTATTTCAGACTGTGCATTTGTGTTCAGAGCGGCCGCCGAAATTGGGGTAGGCCCAGAGGCCTTGTAGGTTTCTCCTAATCTAGACAGTTTGGGCAACTGTGATGGAAACAGTTTCCTTGTGGATGGCAGGGACAGTCCTGCAGTGTGGATCCAGAGACCCCATCCTGGAGGGCATGTGTGCCATGGTTTTGGTAGATAAGTCTGCAAACACAAATTCGAATTAGGGTGAGTGGCGAAGTGATCACAGGCCCAATGCATATACCTTGAGAGCAGCTCATCTGGAACTGTAATTAGGGTGAATGGAAGGCAGTAGCACAGGCTTTTCTCTCCGGATTGTGTGTCCAGGATGGCCTCGGAATGCAGGTGTGTTCTCATGGGTCCATGGGAGACATTGCCTCTCTATGGATCCTGGTGGCTCCTCATAATTTGGTGACATTTTTGGGGAAGGGATGAGTGCTGTTTTCCATCTGAAGGGTGCACCAAAACAAAAATTCCAGAGATGGTCTCTGCGTCTGGGCACCTCTAAAATCCCACCAAGTTTTATGATTTGAACCTACAGGCATACCAGGCCTGAAATGAGGGATCATTGTGGTGAATCTGAGAGGGATTTTTTGAAAGCATGCTCAGGGTGAGGGTCACAATGCCTGTTTGTGCCAAGGGTAGTCCTCAGGAGTGTGTGTGGTGTCATTGATGTTGTAACTGGCTCCCCCTTTGAGGGTAGAACACCCATCCCAAAAGCCAGGTTTATTGCCATGGGGAAAGAAGAGTTCTCTATTGTGCTTCAAGTTCCCTAATTGGCAGGGATCCCTGCCAAGGTCTGGGGACAGGTGCCTGAATATCAAGGATGGGTAGAGATGACATACTTGGGCCATGGCAATCCCAAATGCTAGATATGGGGCCTGCTCTCTAGTGGCTGAAACTCAGTCGAGCTTAGGCTCTGTCAGACACGGCACTAGTGGCCATGGCAGCCTATAAATCGGTGTTGACTCGAGGGCCGACCTGATTGATCCTCATGTGGGTTTTCAGGGCAGACTCACCAGGCATTTCTTCATTCGATGGGGAAGGCAGAATGCTGCATTGTGGCCCCAGATTTCCCTATCAAGAGGGCTTAGGGACCAGTCAGGTGAGGATGGAATTGTAAACACAAGCTATGGTTCAATTCAGTGCCAAGTGGAAGGCAGTTCCAATGTGCAGTGGTTTATTCAAGACATCCAGCACTGGAATAAGGGTGCATGTCAGATGTTTGCTTAGACTGGAGTTTGTGTCTATGATGACCGACCAATGGAGTGGTGGCATCAAGAGGCCATGGAGCAGTTTACACGCTGAGGCCTGTGAGTTGATCCAAACATAAGGTTTCCTTCTACTGGACAGGGGAGGTCTGGTTTGTTTACACCAGGTTCCCCCATGTGCAAAGTTTGGGTAGCATAGTACTCGCATGTGGATACTGGAAAGCACACCTACATTAACCATTGCTCCTAAGGAACATGGCAGGTTCTTTCTGGTTGCTCTAGGGCAAAGTACCAAGGCCTGGATTCTAATGAAGTTGGGTCACAATGCAGTTTTGTTACCACGGAAATCTTACTATGTGCTGGTGGCTAAGGGGCCATGTTTGATTAGTCTATCCTGATGGTTTGACACCGGTCGAAGAACACGGTTTCTTTCTGGGTATCGGAGATGTTCTGTTGTGGGGCTCACGGACCAAATGTTGTATCATAAGTTGGTATTCCAGAACAGGCCTCTGAGGACAGATGCCTAAAAACTTCATCTAGGGTTCCAATGAAGTCCAAGGGGAATTTCAGGTTGAATCATCAGACTCAGGACCATTGACTTCGGTGTCTGCCTATATGTAGGCAACCAGGGTGTTTCTGACTGTGCCTTTGTGTACAGAGTGGCCTCCAATATTGGGGTGGGCTCTGGGGCCTTGCAGGTTTCTCCTAATCTTGAAGGTTTAGGCAAATTTGTGGGCACGGTTTCCTTGGGGGTGGCAGGCACAGTCCTGTGGTGTGGCTCCAGAGACTCCATCGTGGAGGGCATGTAAGCCATGGTTTTGGGAGAGAAGTCTGCAATCACAAACTCGGATTAGGTTGAGTTGCGAGGTGATCGTAGGCCCAATGCATAGACCTGGAGGGCAGATCGTCAGGAACTGTAAATCACGTACCTCGAAGGCACTAGCACTGGCTTTTGTATCTGGATTGTGTGTCCATGATAGCCTTGGAATGCAGGTGTGTTCTAATGTTTCCATGAGAGTATTTTCCTCTCTACGGATCCTGGAAGCTCCCAATAGTATGGTGGCTTTCTCGTTTGAATGGAAGAGTGCTGTTTTCAATCTTAGATGTTCCCCAAAAAGGGATTCCAGAGAAGGGCTGTGAGTCTGGGTGCTTGGAAAATCCCACCAGGATTAGGATTTGGGCCTAGGGGAGTACCAGGCCTACAATGTGTGACTTGGAGGTACAACTGAGAGCGTTTGTTTGAAAGCATGCTAGTCTGAGTGTCACAATGCCTGATGTGATTAGGGCAGCCCTTATGAGTGGGAGTTGTCTCCTTGTCCATGCAGCTGGCTACCACTTTAATGTAGGACACCCATCCCAACTACCAGGATTCCTGCCATGGAAAAGGAAGAATTCTCTATTGTGCCTCAGGTTCCCCCATTATCAGGTATTCTAGCAAATGTCTGGGGACAGATGCCTGAATACCAAGGATGGGTAGAGATGAGGGACCTGAGACATGGCCAGTCTCACATGCCTGACTCTCTGAGTAGCTGACATGAATTGAGCACTCAGGCTCTGTCAGAAACAGAACTAGTGGTCAGGGCTGAGTATGAATCAGGGATCCCTCAAGGGCTGAGCAGATTGATCCTCATGCAGAGTTTCTGGGCAGAATCACCATGCCCTTCTTCTTTCTAAGGGGAAGGCAAAAAGCTGTGTTGTGGCCCCAGAATTCCCTATCAAGCGGGCTTGGGGACCAGTAGGGTGAGGATGGAATTGTAAACTCAAGCTAAGGTTCAATTCAGTGCCAAGCAAAAGGCAGTTCCATTGTGCAGTGTCTGATTCCAGATATCCAGCACCTGAGTAAAGGTGAAAGTCAGACATTTCCTCATGCTGGAGTTTATGTCTATGATGACCGATGAATGGAGGGGTGGCGTCAAGAGGCCATGGAGGATTTCACATGCTGGGGCTTGTGAGATGCTTCAAACAGCAAAGTTTTCTTCTACCACACAGGGGGAGACTGGTTTATTTGCTCCAGGGTCCCCCATGTGGAAAGTTTGGGTAGCAGAGCACTCCCACGTGGATGCCTGAAAAGCACACCTCCATTAAAATTGCAGCTGAGAAACATGGCCAATTCGTTCTGGTGGCTCTTGGGCGAATTACCAAGGCCTGGAGTTGACATAAAGTCTCATGAAGATGGGTCATAATGCAGGTTTGTTACCATGGAGACCTTACAGTGTGCTGGTGGCTAAGGGACCATGTAGGATTCATCTACCCTGAGGGTTTGACACTGGTCAAAGGGCACGGTTTCCTTCTCGGACCAGAGATGTTCTGATGTGGGGCTAACGGACCAAATGTATCATAATTTGGTATTGCAGAACAGGCCTCTGAGGATAGATGCCTGAAAATTTAATCTAGGGTTCCAATAAAATCCTAACGGAATGTCAGGTTCAATCCTCTGACTCAGTATCATTGACTTCAAAGTCTGCCTAGATGTAGGTGATCAGGGTGTTCCAGACTGTGCATTTGTGTACAGAGTGGCAACCAGTATTGGGGTGGGCTCAGGGGCCTTGCAGGTTTCTCCTAATCTGGAAAGATAGGGCAATTTGATGGGCACAGTTTCCTTGGCAATGGTGGGCACAGTCCTGTGGTGTGGCTCCAGAGACCCCATGCTGGAGGGCATGAGAGCCATGGTTTTGGAAGGGATGTCTGCAAACACAAATGCGGGTTAGGTTTAGTGGCGAAGTGATTGTAGGCCCAATGCATACTCCTGGAGGGAAGCTCCGTGTGAAATGTAAATCGCATGCCTCAAAGGAGGTAGCACAGTCTTTTTTATCTGGATTGTGTATCCACGATGGACTAAGAATGCAGGTGTGGTCTCAGGTGTCCATGGGTGATATTTCCTCTCAAGTATCCTGGCGGCTCCTTATAATGTGGTGGCTTTCTCAGAGAGGAAAGAGTTCTGTTTTCCATATTAAGGGTGTCCCATAACAGGGATTGCAGAGAAGTGCTCTGGCTCTGGGCACCTGGAAATACCCACCAAGGGTTATGATTTGGGCATAGGGGCTTACCAGGCCTCCAATGCAAGTCCTGGAGATACAACTGAGAGCGTTTGTTTGAAAGCATGCTCAGGCTGAGGGTCACTATGCAAGCTTTTGCATAGGGTGGCCCTCAGGAATGGGGGTGGTCTCAATGGCCATTCAGTAGGCTAACACTCTGAGTGTTGGACACCCTTCCGAACTTACAGGAATCCTGCCATGGGGAATGAGGATTTCTCTATTGTGATTCAGGTTCCCTCATTGGTAGGGATTCCAGGAAAGTTCTGGGGACACATGCCTGAATACCAAGGATGGGTAAAGATGACGGCTCTGTTCCGTGGCCAGTCTAACATGCGGGATATGGGCCCCGCCTTCTAGGTGGCTGACACGAGGTCGGGGCTTAGGCTCTGTCAGACACAACACTAGGGGCCAGGGCTGTCTATAATTCAGGGTTCCCTCAAGGGACAAGTAGATTGATCATAATGTGGAGTGTCTGGGCAGACTCACCAGGCCCTTCTTCTTTCTATTGGGAAGGCAGAATGCTGTGTTGTGGCTGCAGAATTCCCTATCATGAGGGCTTGTGGACCAGTAGGGTGAGGATGGAATTGTAAACCCAAGCTATGAATAAATTCAGTGACAAGCGAATGGCATTTCCAGTGTGCAGCGGCTGATTCGAATATCCAGCACCTGAGTAAGCGCAGACGTCAGATGTTTGCTCAAGCTGGAGTTTGTGTCTATAATGACCGACAAATGGAGAGGAGTTGAAAAGAGGTCATAGAGGATTTCCCACACTTGAGCTTGTGAGATGCTCCAAACAGCCAGGTTTCCTTCTACAGGACAGGGCAGTCAGATTTGTTTGCTCGAGAGTCCCCCATGTGGAAAGTTTGGGTAGCAGAGCACTCCCACATGGATGCCTGGAAAGCACACTTCCACTGAACATTGCAGCTGAGGAACATGACAGGTTCTTTCTGAAGGCTCTGGGGTGAAGTACCAAGGCCTATAGTTGACATGGAATCTCATGAAGATGGCTCACAATGCTGGCTTGTTACCAGTGAGATCTTAGAATCTGCTGGTGGCTACGGGCCAAGTAGGATTCATCTACCCTGAGGGTTTGACACAGTTCCAAGAGCACGGCTTCCATCTAAAGAAAGGAGATGTTCTGTTGTGGGGATCAGGGACCATATGTTGTATCTTAAGTTGGTACTCCAGAACAGGTCTCTGATTATAGATGCCTGAAAACCTAATCAGGGGTTACAATGAGGTCATAGGAGCATGTCAGGTTCAATCTTCTGACTGAGAAACACTGACTTGGGTATCTGCCTGGATTCAGGTGATCAGCGTATTTCAGACTGCACATTTGTGTCCAGAGGGGCCTCCAGTATTGGGGTGGGCTCAGGGGCCTTGCAGGTTTCTCCTTATCTCGAAGTTTTAGGCAAATGTGACGGACACATTTTCCTTGGGGATGGCAGGCACAGTCCTTTGGTGTGGCTCCAGAGACCCCATCCTGGAGGAAATATGAGCCATGGTTTCGGGATAGAAGTCTGTAAGCACAAACTCGGGTTAAGGTTAGCGGTGAGGTGATCGCAGGCCCAATGCATAGACCTGGAGGGCAGCTCGTCTGGAACTATAAATTAGTTGCCTTGAAGGTGGTAGCACAGGCTTGTGTATCTGGCTTTTGTGTCCAGGATGTCCTCGGAATACAGGTGTGGTCTCATGGATCCATGGGAGATTTTTCCTCTCAAGGATCCTAGCGGCTCCCTATACTATGGTGGCTTTCTTGGCGAAGGGGAGAGTGCTATTTTCCATCTTAGGGGTGTCCCAAAACAGGGATTCCAGAGACAGGCTGTGTTTCTGGGCCCCTGAAAAATCCCACCAGGTGTTATGATTTGTGCTTAGGGGCATATCAGGCCTGCAAATTTGGATTCTGGAATGCAACTGAGAGTGTTTGTTTGAAAGCATGCTCATGTTGGGGGTCACAATGCCTGCTTGTGTCCAGGGCGGCCCTCATGAGTGGGCGGGTTATCATTGGCCATTCAGCTGGCTACCACTCTGAGGTCTGGAAACCCATCCCAAGAGCCATCATTCCTGCCACGGGGAAGGAGGATTTCCCTATTGTGCTTCTGGTTCCCCCATTGGCAGGGATTTCAGCAAATGTCTGGGGACAGATGCCTGAATCAAGAATGGGTAGAGATGACAGCCCTGGGACATGGCTGGTCTCACATTCTGGAGTTGGAGCCCAGTCTCTGGGTCCTGACACGAGGTCAGAGACGAGGTTCTGTCAGACTCAGCGCTAGTGGCCAGGTAAACCTATAAATGGGGTTCACTCGAGGGTCGAGTAGATTTATCCTCATGTAGGGTTTCTGGGCAGTCTCTCCAGGCTGTTTTTTCTTGCTATGGGGAAGGCAGAATGCTGTGTTGTGGCGTCAGAATTCCCTATCAAGAGAGCTTACTGAACACCAGGGTGAGGATGGAATTGCAAACCCAAGCTACTTTTTTTTTTCAAGATTTTATTTATTTGTCAGAGAGCGAGCGAGAGCAAGCACAGGCAGACAGAGTGGAAGACAGAGTCAGACAGAGAAGCAGGCTCCCTGCGGAGCAAGGAGCCTGATGTGGGACTCGATCCCAGGACGCTGGGATCATGACCTGAGCCGAAGGCAGCTGTTTAACCAACTGAGCCACCCAGGCGTCCCGCCAAGCTACTTTTAAATTCAGTGCCAAGCATAAGGCAATTCCAGTGTGTAGCAGCTGATTCAAATATCCAGCACTTGAGTAAGTGCAGATGTCAGTTGATTGCTCACACTGGAGTTAGTGTCTATGATGACCAACAAATGGATGGGTGGCCTCAAGAGGCCATGGAGGATTACCCACCCTCAGGCTTGAGATACTCCATACAGAAAAGATTCCTTTTACCATACAGGGGAGTCTGGTTTGTTTCCTCCAGGGTTCCCCATGTGGAAAGTTGGTATCAGAGCACTCCTGCTGGATGCCTGGAAAGTACACCTACATTGACCATGGCAGCAGAGGAACATGGCAGTTTCATTCTGGTGGCTCTGGGCCGAAGTACCAAGGGCTGGAGTTGTCATGGAGTCTCATGAAGATGGGTCACAATGCTGGTATGTTGTCAGGGAGGTCATAGAATGTGCTGGTTGCCAGGGGGCCTTGAAGGATTCATCTACCCAGAGTGTTTGACACAGGTCCAGAGCACAGCTTTCTTCTAAGGACAGGAGATGTTCTTTTGTGTGACTCAGTGACCATATTGTATCATACATTGATATTCAGAACAGCCTTCTGAGTACAGATACCTGAAAACCTATTCTAGTGTTCCAGTGAATCCTAGGAGCATGTCAGGTTCAATCTTCTGTCTGAGGACCATTGACTTGGATATCAGCCTGGATGTAGGTGATATGGTGTGTCAGACTGTGCATTTGCGTCCAGAGTGGCCTCCAATATTGGGCTGGGCTTAGGGGCCTTGCAGGTTTCTCCTAATCTAGAGGGTTTGTTTAATAGTGACAATCACAGTTTCCTTTGGGAAGACAGGTACAATCCCGTGGTGTGGCTCCAGTTATCACAAACTGGAGGGCATGTGAGCCATGGTTTTGGGAGGGAAGTCTGAAAACACAAACTTGGGTTAGGGTTAGTGGCAAGGTTATCACAGGCCCAATGCATAGACATGGATGGCAGCTCTTCAGGAACTGTTAATCGGGTGACTCAAAGGCAGAATCACAGGCTTTTTTCTCTGTATTGTGTGCAGGATGGCCTCAGAATGCAGTTGTGGCCTCATGGGTCCATGGGAGATTTTTCCTCTCTAAGGATCCTGGTGGCTCCCAATAGTTGGTGGCTTTTTCGGGGAAGGGAAGAGTGCTTTTTTTCATGTTAGGGGTGCCCCAAAATATGGATTCCAGAGACCGACTCTGGCTTTGGTCCCCTGGAAAATCCCACCAAGTGTTAGGATTTGGGCCTAGTGGCTTACCAGGCCTGCATGCAGGATCCTGGAGGTGCAACTGAGAGGGCTTGTTTGAAATCATTCTCAGGCTGAGGGTCACAATACTTGCTTATGCCCAGGTGGCCCTCATGAGTGGGCGTGGTCACATTGGCCATGCAGCTGGCTCCCACTTTGGGGGTTGGAAAACCATCCCAACAGCCAGAATCCTGCCATGGGGAAAGAGGAGTTCTCTATAGTGCTTCAGGTTCCCCCATTAGCGGGGATTCCAGCAAAGGTCTGGGGACAGAGGCCTGAATACCAAGGATGGGTAAAGATGATGGATATGGGCCATGGCCAGTATCAAATCGTGGATATGGGCCCCGATCACTGGGTGGCTGACACTAGGTCTTGGCTCAGGCTCTGTCAGACACAGCACTAGTGCCCAGGGCAGCCTATAAATTGGGGTTCCCTCAAGTGCCGAGCAGATTGATCCTCATGTATGGTTTCTGGGCAGACTCACCAGGCCCTTCTTGTTTGTAAGGGGAAGGCAGAATGCTGCTTTGTGGCTCTAGAATTCACTATCAAGAGGGCTTGTGGACCAGGAGGCTGAGGATGGAATTGTAAACCTAAGCTATGGTTACATTCTGTATCAAGCAAAAGGAATTTCCAGTGTGCAATGTTTGAATCCAATATTCAGCACTTGAGTGAGGGTGGATGTCAGATATTTGCTCATGCTGGAGTTTGTGTCTATGATGACACAAAAATGGAGGGGTGGCGTCAAGAGGTTATGGAGGATTTCCCAATCTGGTGTTTTTGAGATGCTCCAAACAGCAAGGTTTCCTTCTACCAGACAGGGGCAGTCTGATTTGTTTCCTCCATGGTTCCCCATGTCGAAAGATCGGATAACATAGATCTCCCACATGGGTGACTGGAAAGCACACCTTCATTGACCATGACAGCGAAGGAACATGGCATCTGGTGGCTTTGAGGCGAAGAAATAAAGACTGGATTGGACATGGAACCTCATGAAGATGGGTCAAAATGTTGGTTTGTTACCAGGGAGATCTTAGAATGTGCTGGTGGTTAATGGGCCATGCAGGATTCATCTAGCCTGAGGATTTGACACAGGCCCAAGAGCCCGGATTGCTTCTGGGGGCAGGAGATATTCTGTTGTGGGGCTCAGCGGCCATATGTTGTATCATAAATTGGTAATCCAGAACAGGTCTCTGAGGACAGAAGCCTGAAAACCTAATAAAGGGTTTGAATGAGGCCCTAGGGGAATGTCATTCAATCTTCTGACTCAGGATCATTGACTCTGGTGTCTGACTGGATGCAGGTGATGAGGGTGTTTCAGACTGTGCATTTGTGTCCAGAGTGGCATCCAATAATAGGGTTGGCTCAGGTACCTTGCAGGTTTCTCCTTATATGGGGTTTTTGGACAACTGTGATGGGCAGTTTCCTTGGGGATTGCAGGAACTGTCCTGTGGTGTGACTCCAGAGACCCCATCCTGGAGGACATGTGTGCCATGATTTTGAGAGAGAAGTCTGCAAACACAAACTTAGGTTAGGGTTAGTGGCAAGGTGATCATAGTCCCAATCCATAGACCAGGAGGGCAGCAAGACTGGAACTGTAAATCACGTAACTCAAAGGTGGTAGCACAGGTAATTGTATCTGGATTTAATTTCCAGAATGGCCTTTATTGCAGGTGTTGTCTCAAGGGTCCATGGGAGATTTCTCCTCTAAAGGATCCTGGCGGTTCTCAATAGTTTGTTGGATTTCTCCGGGAAGGGATGAGTACTGTTTTCCAGCTTAGGCGTGCCCCAAAACAGGCATTCCAGAGATGAGCTCTGGGTCTAAGTGCTTGGAAAATCCCACCAAGGGTTAATATTTAGGCCTAGGGCCATACCAGGCCTGCAATGCGGGATCCTGGAGGTGCAACTGAGAGCGTTTGTTTGAAAGTATGGTCAAGCTGAGGGTCCCAATGCCTGCTTGTGCCCCGGAGGCCATCAGGATTGGGCGATGTCTACTCAGCCATGAAGCCAGTTCCCATTCCTAGGGTTGGACACCCATCCAAAAGCCAGGATTCCTGCCATGGCGAAGGATGAATTCTCTATTGTGCTTCAGGTCCCCCCATTGGTAGGGATTCCAGCTAAGATCTAGGGGACAGATGCCTGAATACCAAGGATGGGTAGTAATGACAGCCCTGGGCCATGGCCGGTCTCACATGGTTAATGTGGGCCCCACCCTCTGGGTTGCTGACACGAGGTAGGGGCTCAGGCTCTGTCAGACACAGCACTAGTGGCTAGGGCAAACTATAAATAGGTTTTCCCTCCTGGGCTGAGTATATTGATCTTCATGTGCAGTTTATGGGCAGACTCACCAGGTCCTTCTATCTATGAAGAAGGCAGAATGTTGCGTTGTGGCTCCAGAATTCCCTATCAAGAGATATGGCAGACCAGTAGGGTGAGGATGAAATTGTAGTCTGAAGCTAAGCTTAAATTCATTGCAAAGCGAAAGGCAGTTCCAGTGTGCAGCAGCTGATTCCAATATCAGCGCCTGAATATGGGCGGATGTCAGATGTTTGCTCAGGCTGGAGTTTGTGTCTATGATGACCAACAAATGGAGAGGTGGCGTCAAGAGGCCATGGAGGATTTCCCACCCTGGGGCTCAGGGGCCATAATTTGTATCATAAGTTGGTATTCCAGAAGAGGCCTCTGAGGACAAGTGCCTGAAAAGTTAATCCCTCTTCCAATGAGGTCCTAGGGCCATGTCAGGTTCAATTATCTGACTCAGGACCATTGATTTGGGTGTCTGCCTGGATGGAGGTGATCAGGGTGTTTCAGACTGTGCATTTGCATCCAGAGCAGCCTCCAATATTGGGATGTGCTCAGGAGCCTTCCAGGTTTCTCCTAATCAGGAGGGTTTGGGCAACTGTGATGGGCCCAGTTTCCTTGGAAATGGCAAGCACAGTCTTGTGGTGTGACTCTAGGGGCCCCATCCTGGAGGACATGTGAGCAATGGTTTTTTGAGAGAGATCTGCAAACACAAACTCGGGATAAGGTTAATGGAGAGGTGTTCACAGCCCCAATTCAAAGATCTGGAGGGCAGCACGTCAGGAACTGTAAATCAGGTGACTCAAAGCCAGTAGCACAGTCTCTTGTATCTGGATAGCATATCCACGCTGGCCTCGGAATACAGGTGTGGACTCATGGGGCCATGGGAGATTCTTCTTCTCAAGGATCCTGGGGGATCCCATTAGTTTGGTGGCTTTCTCAGGGAAGTGAAGAGTGCTGTTTTCCATCTTAGGGGTGCCTCAAAACAGGGATTCCAGTGACGGGCTCTGGGTATGTGCACATGGAACATCCCACGATGTGTTAGGATTTGGGCTTAAGGGCATATCAGGCCTGCAATGCAGGATCCTGGAGGTGCAACTAAGAGCATTTTTTTGAAGGCTTGATCAAGCTGAGGGTTACAATGGCAACTTGTGCCCAGGGCAGCCCTCATGAGTGGGCATTGTCTCCTTGGCCATGCAGCTGGCTCCCACTTTGAGGTTTGGACAGGATTCCTACCATGGGGAAGGAGGAGTTCTCTATTGTGCTTTAGGTTACCCCATTGGTAGGGATTACATAAAAGGTCTGGGGACAGGTGCCTGAATACCAAGGATGGGTAGAGATGATGGACTTGGGCCCTGGCCAATCTCACATGCTGGATATGGGCTCATATCTCTGGGTGCCTGAAACTAGGTCTTGGCTCAGGCTCTGTCAGACACAGTACTAGTACTAGTACTAGTACTAGTGCCCAGGACAGCCTATAAATCAAGGTTCCATCGAGTGCCAAGTAGATTGATCCTCATGTGGAGTTTCTGGGAAGATTCACCAGGCCCTATTTCTTTCTAGTGGGAATGCAGAATGTTGCCTTGTGGCTCCAAATTCCCTCTCTAGAGGGCTTGCAGACCAGGAGGCTGAGGATGGAATTCTAAACCCAAGCTATTGTTAAATTCAGTGTCAAGTGAAACGCAGTTCCAGTGTGCAGTGGTGGAAAAGAAAATGCAGAATCTAAATAACGGCAGATTTCAGATGTTTTCTCATGCTGGAGTTTTTGTCTATGATGACTGACAAATGGAGGGGTTGTGTCAAGGGCCATGGAGGATTTCTCCTGCTGGTGCTTCTGAGATGCTCCAAACAGAGGGTTCCCTTCTACTGGTCAGTGGCTGTCTGGTTTGTTTGCTCCAGGGTCCCACATGTGGAAAGAATAAGTAGAAGAGCACTCCCACATGGATGCCTGGAAAGCACACCTCCACTGACCATATCAGGTGAGGAACATGGCAGGTTCATTCTGGTGGCTCTGGGGCGAATTACCAAGGACTTGAAGTGACATGGAATCTCATGAAGATGGATCACAATGCTGTTTGTTTGTTACCAGAGAGATCTTAGAATGTGCTGGGGGCTAAGGGGCTGTGCATAATTCATATACCCCGACCCTTGACACAAGTTGAAGAGCACGAATTCCATCTGGGGACAGGAGATATTCTATTGTGGTGTTCAGGGACCAATCTTCTGACTCAGGACCATTGACTTGGGTGTCTTCCTGGATGGAGGTGATCAGGGTGTTGCACACTGTGCATTTGTGTCCAGAGTGGCCTCCAATATTGGACTGGGCTTAGGGGACTTGCAGGTCTCTCCTAATCTGGAGGGTTTGGGCAACTGTGATGGACACAGTTTCATTGGGGATAGCAGGATCTTTCCTGTGGTGTGGCTACAGAGACCCATCATAGAGGGCATGTGAGCCATGGTTTTGGGAAAGAAGTCTGCAAACACAAACTTGGGGTAGGGTTAATGGCGAGGTGATCACAGGCCCAATGCGTAGGTCTGTAGGGCAGCTCGTCTGGAACTGTAAACCAGGTGATTCGAAGGTGGTAGCACAGTCCCTTGTATCTGGATTGTGTGTCCCGGATGGCCTCGGAATGAAGGTGTGGTCTTATGGAGCCCTGGGAGATTTTTCTTCTCTACGCATCCTGGCAGCTCCTAATAGTTTTCTCAGGGGAGGGAAGAGTGCTGTTTTCCATCATAGGGGTGCTTCAAAACAGAGATTCCAGAGACGGGCTCTGGTTATGTTGGCATGGAAAATCCCACGAAGTGTTAGGATTTGGTCCTAAGGGCATACCAGGCCTGCGATGCGGGACCCTGGAGAAACAACTGAGAGCATTTGTTTGAATGCATGCTAAGGTTGAGGGACACAATGCCTGCTTTGGCCCAGGCGGCCCTTATGATTGGGCGTTGTCTCATTGGCCATGCACCTGGTTCTAATTCTGAGGGTTGGGCACCCATAGCAACAGCCAGGCTTCCTGCCATGGGGAAGGAGGAGTTCTCAATTGTGCTTCAGGTTCCCCCACTGGTAGGGATTCCAGCAAAGATCTGGGATAGTTGCCAGAATACCAAGGATGGGTAGAGATGACTGGGCCATGGCCAGTCCCACATGCTGGATAAGGGCCCCACACTCTGGGTGGCTGACACGAGGTTGGGGCTCAGGCTCTCTCAGACACAGCGCTAGTGGCCAGCACAAAGTATAAATCGGGGTTCCCTCGAGGGCCAAGTAGATTGATCTTCATGGGGAGTTTCTGGGCAGACTCACCAGGCCCTTCTTCTTTCTATGGGGAAGGCAGAATGTTGCGTTTTGTCTCCCTAATTCCCTCTCAAGAGGACTTGCAGTCCAGTAGGGTGAGGATGGAATTGTAAACCCAAACTATGCAAGAATACAGTGTCAAGTGAAAGGTATTTCCAGTGTGCGTGACTGATTCGAATATCCAGCACCTGAGTAAGAGCAGATGTCAGATGTTTGCTCATGCTGGAATTTGTGTCTATGATGACTAACAAATGGAGGGTTGGCATCAAGAGAATGTGGAGGACTTCCCAGGCTGGGGCTTGTGAGATGCTCCAAACAACCAAGGTTTCCTTCAACCTGACAGGAGTAGTCTTATTTGTTTGCTCTAGGGTTCCCTATGTGGAATTTTTGTGTAGCAGAGAACTACCTCTTGGATGCCTAGAAAGCACACGTCCATTGACCTTTGTACCTGAGGAACATGGCAGATTCGTTTCATGGCTCTTGGGCAAAGTACCAACACCTTGAGTTGGCATCAAGTCTCAGGAAGTTGGGTCACAATGCTGGTTTGTTACCAGGGAGATCATAGAAGGTGCTGGGGCTAATGGGTCATGCAGGATCCATCTACCCTGAAAGTTGGACATAGATCCAAGAGCACATTTTCCTTCTGGAGACAGGAGATGTTCTGTTGTGGGAATCAGGGACCACATGTTGTATCATAACTTGGTATTCCAGAACAGGACTCTGAGAACAGATGTCTGAAGACCCAATCTAGGGTTCCAGTGAAGTCCTAGGGGCATGTCAGGTTCAATCATCTGACTCAGAACCATTGACTTGGCTTTCTGCCTCGATGGAGGTGCTCAGGGTGTTTCAGACTGCACGTTTGCATCCAGAGCAACCTCCAATATTGGGGTGGGTTCAGGGGCCTGGCAGGTTTCTCCTAATCTGGAGGGTTTGGACAACCTGATGGGCACAGTTTTCTTGGGGAAGGCAGGAACTTTCCTGTGATGTGGCTTGAGGGACCACATCCTGGTGGGCATGTAAGCCATGGTTTTGGGAGAGAAGTCGGCAAACACAAACTGGGGTTAGGGTTAGTGTCGAGATGTTCACAGGCGCAATGCATAGACATGGAGGGCAGCTCGTCAGGAAATGTAAATAGGATGACTCGAAGGCGGTAGCAAAGACTTTTCTCGCTGGATTGTGTGGACAGGATGGCCTCGGAATGCAGGTTTGTTTTCATGGGTCCATGGGAGATTTTTTCTCTCTAAGGATCCTGGCGGCTCCCAATAGTTTGGTGCCTTTCTCAGGGAAGGGAAGAGTGCTGTTTTCCATCTTAAGGGTGCCCCAAACAGGGATTCTGAGACGGACTCTGGGTCTGGGCACCTGGAAAATCCCACCAAGGGTTAGGATTTGGGCCTAGGGGCATACCAGGCCTGCAATGCTGGTACTGGAGGAGCAACTGAGAGTGTTTGTTTGAAAACATGCTCAGGCTGAGGATCACCATGCCTGCCTGTGCCCATGTCGGCCCTCAGGAGTGGGCATGGTCTCCTTGGCCATGCAGCTGGCTCCCACGCTGAGGGTTGGACAACCAATATTCCTGCCATGGGGAAGGAGGTGTTCTCTATTGTGTTTCAGGTTCGCCATTGGCAGGAATTCCAGCAAAGTTTGGGGGACAGATGACTGGATACCAAGGATGGGTACAGATGATGGCCCAGGGCCATGGCCGATCTCTCATGCTAAATATGGGCCCTCAACTCTGGGTGGCTGACACGAGGTCGTCGGGGCTTAGACTCTGTCAGACACAGCACTAGTGGTCAGGGAAATCTATTAATCAGGGTTGCCTCGTGGTCTGAGTAGATTGATCCTCATGTGAGGTTTCTGGGCAGACTCAACAGGTCCTTCTTCTTTCTATGTGGAAGGCAGAATACTGCGTTGTGGCTCCAGAATTCCCTATCAAGAGATATTGTGGACCAGTGTGGTGAGGATAGAATAGTAATACAAAGCTATGGTTAAGTTCAGTGAAAAGCAAAAGGCAGTTCCAGTGTGCAGCTGCCGTTTTGAATATCCAGCACCTGAGTAAGGGTGGATGTCAGATGTTTGCTCACACTGGAGTTTGTGTCTGTGATTACCCACAAATGGAAGGGTGGCGTCAAGAGGCCATGGAGGATTTCCCATGCTGGGGCTTGTGAGATGCTCCAAATAGCAAAGTTTCTTTCTACCGGACAGGAGAAGTCTGGTTTGTTTTCTCTGGTTTCTCCATGTGGAAAGTTTTGTAGCAGAGAACCCCACAGGGATGCCTGGAAATCACCCCTCTATTGACCATTGCACCTGAGGAACATGGCAGGTGCATTCTGGTGGCTCTGGGGCAATATATCGAGACCTTGAGTTGACATGGAGTCTCATGAAGATGGGGCACAATGATGGTTTGTTACCAGGAATATCATAGAATGTGCTGGTTGCCAAGGGGCCATTCAGGATCCAAATACCCTAAGGGTATGACACAATTCCAGGAGCATGGCTTCCTTTTTGGGGAGGACATATTCTGTTCTGTGGCTCAGGGACTATATATTTTATCATAAGTTGATATTCCAGAGCAGGCCTCTGATGACAGATACCTGTAAACCTAATCTAGTGTGCCAATGAAGTCCTCGGGGCATGTCAGGTTCAATCTTCTGACTCAGGAGCATTGACTTGGGTGTCTGCCTGTATGGAGGGGATCAGGGTGTCTCAGACTGTGCATTTGTGCCCAGAGCGGCCTCCATTATTTGGCTGCGCTCAGGGGCCTTGCAGGTTTCTCCTAATCTAAAGGTATCGGGCAAAAGTGATGGGCACAGTTTCCTTGAGGATCTCAGGCACAGTCTTGTGGTGTGGCTTCAGATGCCAGAACCTGGAGGTCATGTGAGCCATGGTTTTAGGAAGGAAGTCTGCAAACACAAACTCAGTTTAGGTTAATGGCAAGGTGATTGCAGGCCCAATGCATAGACCTGGAAGGCAGCTCGTCAGGAACTGTAAATCCGATGACTCAAAGGTGATAGCACATGATATGTATCTGGATTGTATGTCCAGGATGGCCTCGGAATGCAGGTGTGTTCTCATGGGTCTATGGCAGATTGTTCCACTCAAGGATCCTGGTGGCTACCAAGAGTTTGGTGACTATCTCGGGGAAGGGAAGAGTGCTGTTTTCCATCTTAAGGGTCCCCCAAAATAGGGATTCCAGAGATGGGCTCTGTGTCTGGGCCCCTGTAAAATCCCACCAGGGTTAGGATTTGGGCCTAGGTGTGTACTAGGCCTGCAATTCGGGGTCCCAGAGATGCAATTGAGAGCGTTTGGTTGAAAGCATGCTCAGGCTGAGGTCACAATGCCTGCTTGTGCCCGGGTAAGCCATCATGAGTGCACATGGTCTCCTTGGCCATGGAGCTGCCTTCCACTTTGAGGGTTGAGCAACTATCCCAACTGTCAGAATACCTTCCATGGGGAAGGAGGAGTTCTCTATTGTGCTACAGGTTTCCCCAATGGCAAGGATTTCAGCAAAGGTGTGGGTACAGATGCCTGAATACCAAGAATAGAAGAGAAGACAGACTTGGGCCATAGCTGGTCTCACATGCTGTATATGGGCCCTGATCTCTCAGTGGCTGACACTAGGTCCTGGCTCCGGCTATGTCAGACACAGCACTAGTGCCCAGGGCAGCCTATGAATCAGGGTTCCGTCTAGCACCGAGAAGATTGACCATCATATGGACTTTCTGGGCAGACTCTCCAGGCCCTTTTTCTTTCTATGGGGAAGGCAGAATATTGTGTTGTAGCTCCAGAATTCCCTCACAATAGGGCTTGTGGACCAGTAGGCTGAGGATGGAATTGTAAACCCAAGCTATGGCTTTATTCAGTCAAACTAAAGGCAGTTCCAGTGTGCAGCGATCGAATTGAAATCCAGCAACTGAGTAAGGGCGGATGTCAGATGTTTGCTCATGCTGGAGTTTGTGTCTATGATGACTGACAAATGGAGTTGTGGCTTCAAGAGGAAATGGAGGATTTCCCACGCTGGGGCTTGTGAGATGCTCCAAACAGAAGGTTTCCTTCTACCGGACAGGGGCATTCTGTTTTTTTTGTCTCAAGGGTCCCCGCCAATTGCAAAGTTTGTGTAGCAGAGCACCCCCGTATGGTTGCCTGGAAACCACACCTCCACTAACCATTGCAGCTTAGGAACATGGCAAGTTCATTCTGGTGGCTCTGGGGCGAAGTACTAAGGGCTTATTTCTACATGGAATGTCATGAATATGGGTAACAATGCTGTTTTGTTACCTGGGAATTCTTAGCCTGTCATCTGTACACATCCTTGGTATTAAGGCAACTTTCCACAGACCTTTCCTGTAACCCTGCCAATGGGGGAACCTGCAGCACAATAGAGAACTCCTCTTTCCATTGCAGGAAGCCTGGCTGTTGCAATGGGTGTCCAACCCTCAAAGTGGGATCCAGCTATATGGCCAATGAGACTACGCCCTCTCATGAGGGCCCCCCTGGGCACAAAGAGGCATGATGACCCTCAGCCTGAGCATGCTTTCAAACAAGCCCTCTCTGTTACACCATTAGGATCCTGCATTGCAGGCCTGGAATGCCCCTAGGCCCAAATCCTAACACTTGGTGGGATATCCGGGCACCCAGACCCAGAGCCCGTCTCTGGAATCCCTGTTTTGGCATAAGCCTAAGTTGGAAAACAGCATTCTTCCCTGTTTTGGAGCACCCCTAAGATGGAAAAGAGCACTCTTTTCTTCTCTGAAAAACCACCAATCTATGGAGATCCACCAGGATCCTTAGAGAGGAAAAGTCTCCCATTGAACCATGAGACCACGTCTACATTCAGAGCCCATCCTGGACACACAATCCAGATAGAAAAGCCTGTGCTACCAGCTTTCAGTCACCCTAATTACAGTTCCTGACGTGATGCCTTCTAGGTCTATGCATTGGACCTGCCATCACCTTGCCACTATCCCTGACCCAAATTTGTGTTTGCAGACTTCCCTCCCAAAACCATGGCTCTCATATCCTCAAGGAGGTGGTCTCTGAAGCCTTACCACAGGACTGGGCCTGCCATCCCCAAGGAAACTGTGCCCATCACAGTTCCCCAAAGCCTCCAAGTTAGGAGAAACCTGCAAGGCCCCTGAGCCCACCCCAATAGTGGAAGTGGCTCTGGATGCAAATGCACAGTCTGAAACACCCTGATCACCTACATCCAGTCAGACAACCATATCAATGGTCCTTAGTAAGAAAATTGAACCTGATGGGCACCAAGGACATCATTGGATCTCTAGATTAGGTTGCCAGCATCAATCCTCAGAGGCCTGTTCTTGAATACCAAGTCAGGATACAACATATGTACCCTGAGCCACAAAACAGAACATCTCCTCTCCCAAGATGGAAACTGTGCACATCGACCTGTGACAAACCCTCAGCGTGGCCCATAGCCACCAATACATTCTAAGAACTCCCTTGTATCAAACCAGTTTTGGGACACATCTGTAAGAGATTCCAAGTCAACTCAAGGCCTTGGTACTTGGCACCAGAACCACCAAAACGAACCTGTCATGTTCCTCAGCTGCAATGGTCATTGGACGTGTGCTTTCCAGTCATCCATGCGGGAGGGCTCTGCTACGCAAACTTCCACTTGAGGGACCCTGGAGGAAAAAAAAACAGACTCCTCCTGTCCATTAGAAGGAAACCTTGTTGTTTGGAGCATCTCACAATCTTAAGCGTGGGTAATCCTCCATTGCCTCCTGAAGCCACCCCTCCATTAGTCGTCATCCTAGACACAAACTCCAGTGTGAGCAAATATCTGACATCTGCCCTTACTCAGGTGCTGGATATCTCGTATAAGCTGCTGCACATTGAAACTGACTTCCGCTTGGCACTCAATTTAAGCATAGCTGGTGTTTACAATTGCATTCTCACCCTATTTGTCCCCAAACCCTCTTGATAGGGAATTCTGGATCCATAAGGCAGCATTCTGCCTGCCCCACAGAAAGAAGTGCTTCGTGAGTCTCGCCAGAAACCCTACATGAGGATCAATTTACTCGGCCCTGGAGAGAACCCCAATATATAGACTTCTCTGGCCACTAGTGCTGTGTCTGACACAGCCTGAGCTCAGACCTCGTGTCAGCCACCCAGAGAGCGGGGCCCATATCCAGCATGTGAGAACGGCCATGGCCCAAATCTGTCATCTCTATGCATCCTTGGTATTCAGGCATCTGTCCCCAGACCTTTGCTGTAATCCCTGCCTATGGGGGAACATGAAGCACAATAGATATTTCCTCCTTCCCCATGGCTGGAAACCTGGCCATTGGAATGTGTGTCCATCCCTCAGTGTGGGAGCCAGAAAATGGACAATGGGACCACGCCCACTCCTGAGGGCCACCCTGGGCACAAATAGGCATTGTAATGCTCAGCCTGAGCATGTTTCCAAACAAGCCCTCTCAGTTGCACCACCAAGATCCTGCATTGCAGGCCTCGTCTGCCCATAAGCCCAAATCCCAACCCTTGGTGGGATTTTCCAGGCGCCTAGACCCAGAGCCCATCTCTGGAATCTCTGTTTTGGGGCACACCTAAGATCGAAAATAGCAGTCTTCCCATACCAAAAAGTCATCAAAATATTGGGAGCCGCCTGTATCCTTAGAGGAAAAATCTCCCATGGACCCATGAGGCCACAGCTACATTCTGACGTCACCCTAGACACACAATCCAGATATAAAAGCCTGTGCTTCCGCCTTCGGGTCATTCCAGTTACTGTTCCTGACGAGTAGCCTTCCAGGTCTACACATTGCCCTGCGATAACCTAGCCACTAAACCTAACCCAAGTTTGTGTTTGCAGACTTCCCTCCCAGAACCATGGCTCACATGCCCTCCAGGGTGGAGTCTCTGGAGCCACACCACAGGACTGTGCTTGCCATCCCCATGGAAATTGTGCATGTCAGTTAACCAAACCCTCCAGAGTTTGTTGAAACATTCAAGGCCCCTGTGGCCACCCCAATATTGGAGGTTACTCTGGACATAAGTGCACAGTCTGAAACTCCCTGATCACCTACATCCTGGCAGACACCCAAGTCAACTGTCCTAAGTCTGAAGATTGAACCTCTCATGCCCCTGGGACTCATTGGAACCCTAGATTAGGTTGTCGGGCATCTGTCTTCAGAGGCCTGTTCTTGAATAGGAACTTATGTTACGGCATGTGGTCCCTGAGCCACAAAACACTACATCTCCTGTCCCCAGAAGGTAACCGTGCTCTTCGACCTGTGTTAAACCCTCAGGGTAGGAGAATCCTGCAGGCACCTTAGCCACCAACACATTCTAAGATCTACCTGGTTAAAAAAAAACAGCATTGTAACCCATCTTCAAGAGATTCCATGTCAACTCAAGACCTTGGTGCTTCGCCCCAGAAGCACCGTAAAGAACCTGCATGTTCCTCAGCTGCATTGATCAATGGAGGTGTGCTTTCCAGGCATCCATGTGTAAAGGCTCTGCTACCCATACTTTTCACATGGGGGGCCCTGCAGAAAACATACCAGACTCTAACTGTCCAGTATTAAAAACAACCTTGCTGTTTGGAGCATCTCACATGCATCAGCCTCTTGATGCCACTCCTCCATTCGGTCATCAGAGACACAAACTCCAGTGTGCGTAAACATCTGAAATCCACCTTTACTCAGGTGCTGGATATTTCATTTGTTGGCCACGATAGATACAAACTCTATCATGAGCAGACATCTGACCCTCGCCTGTACTCAGATGCTGGAGATCTCGAAAAAACCACTGCACATTGGAACGGCCATGTTCTCGGCACTGAGATTAAGCATAGATTGTGTTTTCTGCCTTCTGTTCTCACACTCCTCGCCTTCAAGTCCCCCATATTGGGAATTTGGGAGCCACAATGCAGCCTTCTGCCTGCCCACCAGAAAAAAGAGGTGCCCTATGGGTCTGCGTGAAACTCCATATAAGGTTCCACCAGCACAGCCCTCTATAGCACCACAATATCATAGGCCACCTTGTGAACTAATGCTTTGTCTGACACAGCTCGAGCCCCGACCTCCTGGTAGCCACCTAGATAGCGGGACCCATATCTGGCAGGTGTGACCTGCCTTGACCTGAGTCCTTCATCTCAAACCAACCTGGTTATTCACGTACCAGTCCCAGAACATAGCTCAAATTACTGTGCATGGGGTAATCTGAAGCACAAAAGAGTACTCCTCCTTCCTCATAGAAGGAAAATTAAATGTTGATATGGTGGTCCAACCCTCATATTGGGATCCAGGTGCATGGAACAAGAGCCAATGCCCACTCAGGATGGGCATCTGGGCACAAACAGGCATTGTGACCCTTACCCTGAAACCCATTTCCAACAAGTCTCCATGGGATCTGAACCAAAGCCCCACAGAGCCAGGCAGTCAAGCCTCTAGGCCCAAATACTAAGCCTTTGTAGGGTTATCCAGGCACAGGGACCTATAACCCATCTCTGGAATCCCTGTGTTGACGGGAACCGTGAAACAGTAAACCACGCTCTCTCCTTCTCAGTGAGACACCAAACTCTTGGGTGCTGGGCAGAATCCCCAGAGAGGTAGAATATTCCATGGACACATGAGGACACCCCACCATTCCAAGGCCATCCTAGACACAATCCAGACAGAAAAGCCTTTGCTCCTGCCTCCCAGCCACACGAATTTCAAATCCTGAGGAGCTGCCCTCAGCGTCTGCAGATCGGGGCTGCCATCACCTCCCTCCTAATTGATACACAATTTTGTGTCTGAAGACTTTGGTCCCAGAGCCCTTAACCACATTCCCTGCAGGATGGGGCTGACAGAACCACACTACATCACTGGGCCTGATCTCTGGATGAAATTCTGCCGTCTCAGTTGCACAAACCCTCCAGATTAGGAAAAGCCTGCAAGGCCCCTGAGCCCACCCCAATTTCATAGGCCACTCTGGAAAAAATGCACAGTCTGACACAGCCTGAGCATCTACCTCCAGGAAGACTCACAGGTCAAAGTCCCTAAGTCCGAAGGTTGAGGATGACATGCCTCTACAACCTCATAAGAACCCTAGCCTAGATATTCAGGCCTCTGTGCCCAGAGGCCTGGTCTTGAAATCCAACATATGATCCGACATGTGGTCCCTGAGCCATACAAGAGAACCCCTCCTGTCCCGAGAAGGGAACCTGGCTCCTGGGAACTGGGTCTAACCCTCAGGTAGGAGAATCCTGCATGGCCACAGATCCACAACCACATTCTTTTTTTTTATATAGATTTTATTTATTTATTTGACAGAGAGAGATCACAAGTAGGCATAGAGGAAGGCAGAGAGAGAGAGAGGAAGAAGCAGGCTCCCTGCTGAGCAGAGAGCCCGATGCGGGACTCAATCCCAGGACCCTGAGATCATGACCTGAGCCGAAGGCAGCGGCTTAGCCCATTGAGCCACCCAGGCACCCTCACCACCACATTCTAAGGTCTCCCTGGACACCAAGCAGCATTGTGACTCATTAGACTGAGAACATCCGTCAACTTAGATCACTTGGAAATTTGAACAAAAACCAGCAGATCAAGCCTGCAATGTTCCTCAGCTGCAATGGTCATGCAAGGAAGACTTCCCAGGCCCCCATTCAGAGACCTCTGCTGTCGAATCTGTCTATAAGGGGGACCCTGGAGCCTTGTAAGCGGACTTCCCCTGTCCCACAGTAGGACACCTTGCTGTTTGGAGCAGCTCACAAGGTCCTGCTTGGGAAAATCTCCAAGAATTCTTGAGGCCACCCCACAATTCGTTGACCATCATGGATGCAAACCCAGCGTGAGCAGACATCTGACCCTCGCCCATACTCAGGTGCTGGAAATTCGAAACAACCACTGCACAATGGAATGGTCCTGTGGTCGGCACTGAGCTTATCCCTGGCTTGTGTTTTCAGACTTCTGTCTTCACACTCCTCGCCTACAAGCCCTCCATATTGGGAATTCTGAAGCCACAGTGCAGCTTTCTGCCTGCCCACCACAAAGAAGAAGTGCCCTATGGGTCTTCGCAGAAACCCACATGAGGATCCTCCTGCACGGCCCTCAATGGCACCCCAATATAATAGACCGACCTCTGCATAAATTGTCTGTCTGACACCGCCTGATCCCCGACCTCCTGTCAGCCACCCAGATAGTGGGCCCCATATCCTCCAGGTGGGTCCAACCTTGGCCCGAGGCCATCATCTTGAAGCAACCTGGATATTCAGGTACCTGTCCCAGACTTAGCTCAAATTCCTGCCCATAGGGGACTCGGAAGCACAAAAGAGTGCTCCTCCTTCCCCATGGCCAGAAAACTGAATGTTGAGATGGCTGTACAACCCTGAGTGGGAACCAGGTGCATGGTCCATGAGACCACGCCTACACAGGATGGGCAGCTGGGCACAAACAGGCATTGTGACCCTCAGAATGAGACCCCTTTCCAAAGATCCCCCTTGGGATCTGGACCAGGATCCCAAATCGAAGCTTTGGTTAAGTTTTCCCAGTGTCTGGACCCAGAAACCATCTCTGGAATCCCTGTTTGGACAGGATCCCAGAGATGGAATACAGTCTTTTCCTCTTCCCCAGAAAGAAATCAAACTCTTGGGTGCCAAGCAGAATCACCAGAGTGGAAGAATATCCCATGGACACATGAGGTCACCCCTCCATTTAGTGGCCATCCTAGACACAAAATCCAGACAGAAAAGCCTGTGCTCCTCCCTCCCAGCCACCTGAATTTCAAATCCCGAGGAGCTTCCCTCAGGGTCTTCAGATTCGGACTGCCAACACCTCACTCCTATCTCTTATCCGAGGTTGTGTCTAAAGTCTTTGGTCCCAAAGTCCTGACACACATGACCTCCAGGATGGGGCCTCGAGAAACACATGACATCACTGGCCCTGCTCTCCTGAGGAAACCCTGCCCATCTCAGTTTCCCAAAATGTCCAGATTAGGAGAAAACTGCAAGGCCCCTGACTGCACCCCAATTTCATAGGCCACTCTGGAAAAAGTGCACAGCCTGACACAGCTTCAGCACCTACCTCCAGGATGACATGCAGGCCAATGGCACTTAGTCCGAAGATTGAAACTTCCATGGCCCTAAAACCTCATCAGAACCCTAGCTTATGTTTTGATGTCTCTCTCCCTAGAGGGCTGTTCTGGAAATTCAAGCATATGGTCCAACCTGTGGTCCGTGAGCCATACAAGAGCACACCTCCTGTCCCAAGAAGGAAACCTGGCTCCTGGGTACTGGGTCTAATCCTAAGGATAGAGAATCCTCAATGGTCAGAGAGCCGCCACCACATTCTAAGGTCTCCCTGGACATGAAGCAGCATTGGGACCTGTTAGACTGAGAACTTCCATCAACGCAAATCACTTGGAACTTGGAATCAGTGTCATTGGTTCAAGCTTACCCTGTTCCTCAGCTGCAATGGTAACAAGAGATTGGCTTCCCAGGCCTCCAATCAGAGAGCATTGCTATCGAATCTTCCAAATGGGGTCCCTGGAGCCCTGTAAGAAGACTTCTGCTGTCCCTTAGTAGGACACCTTGATGTTTGGAGCAGCTCACAAGCTCCAGCTTGGAAAAACCTCCAAGAATTCTTGAGGCCTCCCCACCATTTGTTGGCCATCATGGATACAAACTCCAGCGTGAGCAGACATCTTCCCCTCGCCCAGGTGCTGAAGATCTCGAAACAACTGCTGTACATTGGAATAGACATGTGCTCGGCACTGAGCGTAACCGTAGCTTATGTTTTCATACTTCTGTCCTCACACTCCTCGCCTGCAAACCCTCCAACTTGGATATTCTGGAGCCGTAATGCAGCCATCTGCCTGCTCACCAGATAGAAGAAGTGAAAAAAGGGTCTGTGCAAAAATCCCCCATGAGGATCCAGTTGCACAGCTCTCAAAAGCACCCCAATATCATAGGCCGAACTCTCCATGAATGTTCTGTTTGACACAGCTCGAGCCCGAGCTCCTGACAGCCACCCAGAAAGCAGGCCTCATTTTCTGCAGGTGGGTCCTGCCTTGGCCCGAGGACCTCATCTCAAAGTGAACTGGGTATTCAGGCACCTGTCCCAGAACTTAGCTCAAATTCCTGCCCATGGGGGAACCTGAAGCATAAAAAAGTACACCTCCTTCCCCATGGCAGGAAAACTGAATGTTGAGATGGCAGTCCAACCCTCAGAGTGGGAGCCAAGTGCATAGCCCATGAGGTCACACCCACTCAGCATGGGCATCTGGGCAAAAACAGGCATTGTGACCCTCAGAATGAGACCCATTTCCAACAAGAACACTCGGGAGCTGTACCAGGAAAACATAGAGCAGGACCCTAGGCCCAAATCCTAAGCCTTGTTGCGGTGATCCAGGCTCCAGATCACAGGACCCATCTCTGGAATGGCTGTTTGGACGGGATCCCTGACTCATAAAACTGCGCTCCTCCCATCCCCCGGAAATACACCAAACTCTTGGGTGCCGAGCAGAATTCCCAGAGAGGTAGAATCTCACATGGACCCATGAGGCCACCCCTCCATTTCGTGGCCATCATAGACAAACAAGTCAGACAGAAAAGACTGTGCTCCTGCCTCACAGCCGTCCGAATTTCATATCTGGAGATGCTTCGCTCAGGGTCTGCAGATTGGGTCTGCCATCACCTCGAGCTTAACTCTTACCCGAGTTTGTGTCTGAAGACTTTGGACCCAGAGTCCTGACCCATATGCCCTCCAGGATGGGGCCTCCAGGAACACACAACAGCACTGGGCCAGCTCTCCCAAGGAATGTCAGCCTGTCTCAGTTTCCCAACCCACCAGATTAAGAGAAAATTGCAAGGCCCCTAATACCACCCCAATTCAATAGGAAGCTCCAGAAAAAATGCATAGTCTGACACAGCCTCAGAATATACCTCCAGGAAGACACCCAGGTCAATGGGAAGGGATGAAATGGCCTAACCCATGGCAGGTTCGATGTGCTGGGTGTGAAGCCAACTGTCTCAATGTCTCTCACAAGGTCTGGGCTCAGGCTATGTAAGACAGAGCATAGTGTTTAGGGTAGCCTATGCAATTGGGGTGTTGCCGAGGGCTGAGCAGGTTGATTTTCATTTGGGGTTTCTGAGCAATGCCATAGACAATGTTTTTCTTTGGGGGGCAGGCAGAGTGCTTCGTTCTGGAACCAGAATTCCCAATCATGAGGGCTTTTGGGCCAGGAGTGCTAGGGTAGAGTCTGAAAACAAAACATAGGGTGAGGTGGGGAGCAGGCCCACTCTGCAAAGGCTGAAAGGATATCTCATGCATCTGAAGTCAGGCTGAGGATCAGACATTGGCTGAGGTTGGATTGTGCCCTTGATGGCACCTTCATGAAGCAGGTGCCTCATGAGGCCAACGAAGTTTTCCCACGCTGAGTTTGGAGGTTGCCACAAACCACAAGGTTTCCTTCTGCGAGACAGTCGAGTCCTGTTGAATGGCTCCAGTACATACCATACGGAAGGACTGAAGAGGAGGGTTCAAAGGATGGATCCCTGAACAACATGCCTCGCATTCCCTTTGGCCATTAACGACAAGATATGTTTGTTCTGCTGGCTCTGGGGCAAGCTAACCAGTGGGCTGAGTTGAAATGGCCTCTCCTGAGGATGCATCATAATGTGGGTTTCTGTCCATGGAGACCTTGGAATGTGATGGTTGTACTGTGGCCCTGCGGAATTCTCCGACCAGAAGGGTTTGATACAGATCCAGTAAGAAAGCACTCCATGTGGAGACGAGAGAGGTTTGGTTTGGAGCCTCAGAAAAACCTAACATGCTGGTATAAGAAACCAGTCCTCTGAGGACAGACACATGAAAACTAAAGCTAAGGTTCATATTAGGGCCTAAGGGCCTGTCCATTTCAATCTTCTGTCTCTGGGGACACTGTCTGAAAGTCTAAGTGGTGATAATGGCAGAGCTGGTGTCAGAGTGCCCCTTTTAGTCCAGGGCAGCCTACACTATCAGGATGGCCTCAGGGGCCTTGGAACTTTTCCCTAACCTGTAGGGTTGTGGTCAATGGATTGGGCACACTTTCCTTGGAGATGGCAGGCACAATCTTTCACTGTGTCTCCAGATGCCCTAGCCTGGAGGGTGTGTGGGTCCAGGCTGTGGGCACATAATTCTGAAAACAAAAACTCAGCTTATGAGTGGCGCCAAGGGTATGGCAGGCCGGATGTACAGATAAAGAGTGAGCTCCTTGGCTTGTGAATCAAGGGCGAGATTCCTTCAGGCTTTTGTCTCTGGATGCGTCCAGGATAGCCGTGGATTGTAGGGGGTGGCCTCAGTGACTGTGGACGAGTAACCTCTCTGGGGATTTGTCCCAGCTAACAGGAGTTTGGGGTCATTTTGTGGGAAGGGTGGAGTCCTGTTGTCTGGCTCATGTGTCTCTCCAAGAAAGTGATTCCAGAGCAGAGCCCCAGGAACAGGGGGGAGACTGGAAAACTCAAACACTGGTGAGGATTGGGTGTATAGGGGCTTGGCACGCCCCATATGAGGGCTCTTGGTCAAGGCCCTGACAGGTCTTTCTTTGATATTGGCCTCATGCTGAGGGTCACAGAGTGAATTTCTGCCCAAGGCAGCACTCAAGTTTGGGCGTGGTTTCAGGGGAAATGAAGGTTTCTCCCACCCTGAAGGTGTGACTGCATGCCAAGAGCAAGCCTTACAGCCATGGGGAAGAAGGAGTTCTGATTTGTGCTTCAGATGCCCAACAGTGTGGGGAATTGATATAATATCTGGGTTTAGATATCGGAAAACCAAGGTTAGGAAGAGATAACGGCATAAGATCATGGCGTGTCAGAAGTGCTAGGTGTGTGGCCAGCTGTCTCCTTGCCTGTCTGGACGTCTGGCATCAGGCTGTGAAAGGCAGAGCATTAGTGCCCAGAGCAGCCTATCAAATCTGAGTGCCGTCGAGGCAAGAGCAGGTTTATCCTCATCTGGGTTTTATGGAAAGCCCAACAAGGAAACGTTTTCTACCGGTGGGCAGTAACTGGGCAGGCTTGTGGTTCTGCAATTCCTACTCTGGAGGGATTGTTTGCCAGGAGTGTGAGGAAGGAAGTCTGAAAACACAAGCTAGCGTGAGGTTTGGAGCCAAGGGCAGAGCAGGCCCACTCTGCAGAGGCTGAATCAAAATCTCCTGCATCTGAAGTCAGGCTGAGGATCAGACGTTGGCTGAGGCTGGAGTATGTGTCCATGATGGCACCTTCATGAAGTGGGGGCCTCATGAGGCCAAGGAAGTTTTCCCACGCTGAGTTTGGAGGTTGCCCCAAACCACAAGGTTTCCTTCTGCGGGACATTCGAGTCCTGTTGCATGGCTCCAGGACATACCATATGGAAGGACTGGAGAGCAGGGTTCGAAGGATGGATCCCTGTACAGCATGCCTCGCATTCCCATTGGCTATTAGCGACAAGATATGTTTGATCTGCTGCCTCTGGAACACGCGACCCAGGGGGCTGAGTTGAAATGACCTCTCCTGAGGATGCGTCATAATGTGCGTTTGGGTCCATGGATACCTTGGAATGTGCTGGTTGTTCAGTGGCCCTGCGGAACTCTCCTACCTGAAGTGTTTGATACATCCCAGTAAGAAAGCTGCCCATGTGGAGATGAGAGAGGTTTGGTTTGGTGTCTCAGAAAAGCCCCATGTGCTGGTCTACAAAACAGTCCTCTGAGAACGGAAACATGGAAACCAAAGCTAAGGTTCAGATTAGGGCCTGGGGGCCTGTCCATTTCAACCTTCTGTCTCTGGGGACACTGTGTGAGAGTCTAAGTGGAGATAGTTGCTCCGCTGGTGTCAGAGAGCCCCTCTTAGTCCAGGGTGGCCTATACTATTGATGGCCTCAGGGACCTTGGAGCTTTTCCCTAACCTGTAGGGTTGTGGTCAATGGATTGGGCACACTTTCCTTGGAGAGGGCAGGCACAATCTTTCGCTGTTTGGTCCAGAGGCCCTAGCCTGGATGATGTGTGGGTCCAGGCTGTGGGCACAGAAGTCTGAATACACAAACTCAGCTTATGAGTGGTGCCTAGGGTATGGCCGGCCGGATGTACAGCCCGAGAGGGAGCTCCTGGGCCTCTGAAACAAGGGCGAGTGGGAGGCGTTCCTTCAGGCTTTTGTCTCTGGATGTTGTGTCCGGGATAGCCGTGGATTGGAGCGGTGGCCTCAGGTACTGTGGACGAGTATCCCTCTCTGGGGATTTGTCCCAGCTCCCAAGAGTTTGGGGTCATTTTGTGGGAAGGGTGGAGTCGTGTTGTCTGGCTCATGGGTCTCTCCAAGAAAGGGATTCCAGAGCAGAGCTCCAGGTACGGGCGGGGCGACTGGAAAATTCAAACCGTGGTGAGGATTGGGTGCATAGGGGCTTGGCAAGCCCCATATGTGGGCTCTTGGTCCAGGCCCTGACAGGCCTTTCTTTGACATGGGGCTCATGCTGAGGGTCACAGTGTGAATTTGTGCCCAAGCAGCACTCAAGTTTGGGCGTGGCATCAGGGGCCATGAAGGTTTCTCCCACCCTGAAGGTGTGACTCCATGCCAAGAGCAAGCTTGACAGCCATGGGGAAGGAGGAGTTCTGTTTTGTGCTTGCTATACCCAGCTGTGTGGAGAATTGATATAATGTCTAGGTTCAGATATCTGAAAACCAAGGTTAGGATGAGGTGACTGCATAAGACCATGGCGTGTCCGAAGTGCTGGGTGTGCGGCCAGCTGTCTCCTTCTCTGTCTGGACGTCTGGCATCAGGCTGTGTCAGGCAGCGCATGAGTGCCCAGAGTAGCCTATCCAGTTCGGGTACCTTCGAGGCCCGAGCAGGTTGATCCTCATCTGGGTTTTCTGGAGAGCCCCACAGGGAAACGTTTTTCTTCCGTTGGGCAGACACTGGGCTGGGTTTTGGTTCCGGAGTTCCTAGTCCGGAGAGCCTGTTTGCCAAGAGTGTGAGGAAGGAAGTCTGAAAACACAAGCTAGCGTGAGGTTTGGGACCGAGGGCAAGGCAGGCCCACTCTGCAGAGGCTGAATCGAGATCTCCTGCACTGAGGTCATGTCAACTATGAGACGTGCCTCAGGCTAGAGTTCTTGTCCAGCATGGCCTCTTCCTGAAGGGTGTGGGGGCTTCATGAGGCCAGAAAGTTTTGGCTACGATGGGATTTGTGAACTGCTCCAAAACTGAAGGTTACCTTCTGCACGACAGTCGAGTCCTATTGGATGGTTCCAAGAGGCCCCATATGGTAAGACTCGAGAGCAGGTGTCTAAGCATGGATGCCTGGGAACGCCACCTCATATTCCCACTCTTTAGTCAGGACAAGGCAGGCTCAATCTGCGGGCTCCTGGGTGAGCTACCCAGAGGGGAGAGTTGAAATGGACTCTCCTGAAAATGAGTCCTCCTGTGGCTTGTTGGCCTGGGAGACCTTGGAATGTGGAGGTGGCTCAGGGACTCTGCAGGATTCTCCAACATGAGGTGTTTGACACGGCTCCAACAAGGAAACTTCCCATGTGGAGACGAGAGGAGTTCTGTCCCGTGCCTCAGGAAAGCCCCATACCCTGTTCCTCGAACCAAAGCCTCTGAGGAGTGACACCTGGAAACCAAAGCAAGAGTTGAGACTACGGCCTAAACGCCTGTCCGGCTCAACCTTCTATCTCTGTTGACATCTGTGTGCATGCATTCATGGATGTAGCTGCTCAGCTTGTGTCCGAATGCCCCTGTGAGTCCAGTGAGGCTCCCAGTAGTGGGATGTCCTCGGAGGCCTTGAGGTTTCTCATATTAAGGAGGTGTGTGGCTAAAGGAATGAACACAGTTTCCCAGGAGAGAGCAGGCACGGTCCTGTTATGGCTCCAGAGGACCCAGCCAGGAGGCTGTGTTTGCCAGGGCTGTGGGGACAGATGTCTGAAAAAGCAAACTTGGCTCAGCTAGGGGCCAATGTAATGGCAGGCCTGATCTCTAGTCCGTGAGGGGAGATCCTCTGGAAATCAAAGTAGGGCAAGTGTGAGGCAGTCACTCAGGATTTTGTCTCTGGGTGTTGCGTTTACAGTGTCCGGTCAGGGTAGGGGTTGTCTCAGAGGCCGAGGAAGAGCCTTCCTCTCGTGGGATTGTCCAAACTCCCAAGTGTTTGTGTTCATTCTGTGGGAATGAAGAGTACTGTTTTCTGCCACAGGGGACCCACCAGGAGAGGGACTCTAGAGCACAGCAGTGGGTTCCCTCAACTGTAATGCACACCATCTAGTTAGTCCTGGGTGCCTATGGGCATGGCAAGCCACATATGCGGGCTCTTGGTCTAGTCACTGAGAGGCATTACTTGAATAAGGTACTCATGCTGAGGGTCACAATGTGTTTTTGTGCCCAAGGCTGCACTCACGCTTGGTCGTGGCCTCATGGGCCAAGCCATTTTCTCCTACACTGAAGGATTGACTCACTGCCAGCAGCAACGTTTCTTGCCATGGGGAAGGAGGGGTTCTGACTTGTGCATCAGGTTCCCCCCTGTGCAGGGATTGGAGATAAGGTCTAGGTTCCGGTGTCTGAAAACCCAGGTTGGGAATGGATGGTGGCCTAAGGCAGTGGCGGGTCCAATGTGCTGGGTGTGCAGCCAGCTGTGTCGGTGTCTGTTGGAAGGTCTGGGCTCAGGCTATTTGCGACAGAGCATCACTGTTTAAGGTAGCCTATGCAATTGGGGTGTTGCCGAGGGCCAAGCAGTTTGATCCTCATTTGGGGTTTCTGGGCATCGCCATAGGCAATGTTTTTCTTTTGGGAGGCAGGCACAGTGCTTCATTGTGGCCCCAGAATTCCCAGTAGGGAGGGTTTGTGGGCCAGGAGTGTGAGGACGGAAGTCTGAAAACACAAGCTAGTGTGAGGATTGGAGCCAAGGGCAGAGCAGGCCCACTCTGCAGAGGCTGAATCAAAATCTCCTGCATCTGAAGTCAGGCTGAGGATCAGACGTTGGCTGAGGCTGGAGTATGTGTCCATGATGGCACCTTCATGAAGTGGGGGCCTCATGAGGCCAAGGAAGTTTTCCCACGCTGAGTTTGGAGGTTGCCCCAAACCACAAGGTTTCCTTCTGCGGGACATTCGAGTCCTGTTGCATGGCTCCAGGACATACCATATGGAAGGACTGGAGAGCAGGGTTCGAAGGATGGATCCCTGTACAGCATGCCTCGCATTCCCATTGGCTATTAGCGACAAGATATGTTTGATCTGCTGCCTCTGGAACACGCGACCCAGGGGGCTGAGTTGAAATGGCCTCTCCTGAGGATGCGTCATAATGTGCGTTTGGGTCCATGGAGACCTTGGAATGTGCTGGTTGTTCAGTGGCCCTGCGGAACTCTCCTACCTGAAGTGTTTGATACATCCCAGTAAGAAAGCTGCCCATGTGGAGATGAGAGAGGTTTGGTTTGGTGTCTCAGAAAAGCCCCATGTGCTGGTCTACAAAACAGTCCTCTGAGAACGGAAACATGGAAACCAAAGCTAAGGTTCAGATTAGGGCCTGGGGGCCTGTCCATTTCAACCTTCTGTCTCTGGGGACACTGTGTGAGAGTCTAAGTGGAGATAGTTGCTCCGCTGGTGTCAGAGAGCCCCTCTTAGTCCAGGGTGGCCTATACTATTGATGGCCTCAGGGACCTTGGAGCTTTTCCCTAACCTGTAGGGTTGTGGTCAATGGATTGGGCACACTTTCCTTGGAGAGGGCAGGCACAATCTTTCGCTGTTTGGTCCAGAGGCCCTAGCCTGGATGATGTGTGGGTCCAGGCTGTGGGCACAGAAGTCTGAATACACAAACTCAGCTTATGAGTGGCGCCTAGGGTATGGCCGGCCGGATGTACAGCCCGAGAGGGAGCTCCTGGGCCTCTGAAACAAGGGCGAGTGGGAGGCGTTCCTTCAGGCTTTTGTCTCTGGATGTTGTGTCCGGGATAGCCGTGGATTGGAGCGGTGGCCTCAGGTACTGTGGACGAGTATCCCTCTCTGGGGATTTGTCCCAGCTCCCAAGAGTTTGGGGTCATTTTGTGGGAAGGGTGGAGTCGTGTTGTCTGGCTCATGGGTCTCTCCAAGAAAGGGATTCCAGAACAGAGCTCCAGGTACGGGCGGGGCGACTGGAAAATTCAAACCGTGGTGAGGATTGGGTGCATAGGGGCTTGGCAAGCCCCATATGTGGGCTCTTGGTCCAGGCCCTGACAGGCCTTTCTTTGACATGGGGCTCATGCTGAGGGTCACAGTGTGAATTTGTGCCCAAGCAGCACTCAATTTTGGGCGTGGCATCAGGGGCCATGAAGGTTTCTCCCACCCTGAAGGTGTGACTCCATGCCAAGAGCAAGCTTGACAGCCATGGGGAAGGAGGAGTTCTGTTTTGTGCTTGCTATACCCAGCTGTGTGGAGAATTGATATAATGTCTAGGTTCAGAAATCTGAAAACCAAGGTTAGGATGAGGTGACGGCATAAGACCATGGCGTGTCCGAAGTGCTGGGTGTGCGGCCAGCTGTCTCCTTCTCTGTCTGGACGTCTGGCATCAGGCTGTGTCAGGCAGAGCATGAGTGCCCAGAGCAGCCTATCCAGTTCGGGTACCGTCGAGGCCCGAGCAGGTTGATCCTCATCTGGGTTTTCTGGAGAGCCCCACAGGGAAACGTTTTTCTTCCGTTGGGCAGACACTGGGCTGGGTTTTGGTTCCGGAGTTCCTAGTCCGGAGAGCTTGTTTGCCAAGAGTGTGAGGAAGGAAGTCTGAAAACACAAGCTAGCGTGAGGTTTGGGACCGAGGGCACGGCAGGCCCACTCTGCAGAGGCTGAATCGAGATCTCCTGCACTGAGGACATGTCAACTATGAGACGTGCCTCAGGCTAGACTTCTTGTCCAGCATGGCCTCTTCCTGAAGGGTGTGGGGGCTTCATGAGGCCAGAAAGTTTTGCCTACGATGGGATTTGTGAACTGCTCCAAAACTGAAGGTTACCTTCTCCACGACAGTCGAGTCCTATTGGATGGTTCCAAGAGGCCCCAAATGGTAAGACTCGAGAGCAGGTGTCTAAGCATGGATGCCTGAGAACGCCACCTCATATTCCCACTCTTTAGTCAGGACAAGGCAGGCTCAATCTTCGGGCTCCTGGGTGAGCTACCCAGAGGGGAGAGTTGAAATGGACTCTCCTGAAAATGAGTCCTCCTGTGGCTTGGTGGCCTCGGAGACCTTGGAATGTGGAGGTGGCTCAGGGACTCTGCAGGATTCTCCAACATGAGGTGTTTGACACGGCTCCAACAAGGAAACTTCCCATGTGGAGACGAGAGGAGTTCTGTCCCGTGCCTCAGGAAAGCCCCATACCCTGTTCTTCGAACCAAAGCCTCTGAGGAGTGACACCTGGAAACCAAAGCAAGAGTTGAGACTACGGCCTAAAGGCCTGTCCGGCTCAACCTTCTATCTCTGTTGACATCTGTGTGCATGCATTCATGGATGTAGCTGCTCAGCTTGTGTCCGAATGCCCCTGTGAGTCCAGTGAGGCTCCCAGTAGTGGGATGTCCTCGGAGGCCTTGAGGTTTCTCATATTCTGGAGGTGTGTGGCCAAAGGAATGGACACAGTTTCCCAGGAGAGAGCAGGCACGGTCCTGTGTTATGGCTCCAGAGGACCCAGCCTAGAGGCTGTGTTTGCCAGGGCTGTGGGGACAGATGTCTGAAAAAGCAAACATGGCTCAGCTAGGGGCCAATGTAATGGCAGGCCTGATCTCTAGACCGTGAGGGGAGATCCTCTGGAAATCAAAGTAGGGCAAGTGGGAGGCAGTCACTCAGGATTTTGTCTCTGGGTGTTGCGTTTACAGTGTCCAGTCAGGGTAGGGGTTGTCTCAGAGGCCGAGGAAGAGCCTTCCTCGGGGGATTGTCCAAGCTCCCAAGTGTTTGTGTTCATTCTGTGGGAATGAAGAGTACTGTTTTCTGCCACAGGGGACCCCCCAGGAGAGGGACTCTAGAGCACAGCAGTGGGTTCCCTCAACTGGAATACACACCATCTAGTTAGTCCTGAGTGCCTATGGGCATGGTAAGCCACATATGCGGGCTTTTGGTCCAGTCACTGAGAGGCATTACTTGAATAAGGTACTCATGCTGAGGGTCACAATATGTGTTTGTGCCCAAGGCTGCCCTCACGCTGGTCGTGGCCTCATGGGCCAAGCCATTTTCTCCTACACTGAAGGATTGACTCACTGCCAGCAGCAACGTTTCTTGCCATGGGGAAGGAGGGGTTCTGACTTGTGCATCAGGTTCCCCCCTGTGCAGGGATTGGAGATAAGGTAGGTTCCGAAGACTGAAAACCCAGGTTGGGAATGGATGGTGGCCTAAGGCAGTGGCGGGTCCAATGTGCTGGGTGTGCAGCCAGCTGTGTCAGTGTCTGTTGGAAGGTCTGGGCACAGGCTATTTGCGACAGAGCAACACTGTTTTAGTTAGCCTATGCAATTGGGGTTTTGCTGAGGGCCAAGCAGTTTGATCCTCATTTGGGGTTTCTGGGCAGCGCCATAGACAATGTTTTTCTCCTGGGAGGCAGGCACAGTGCTTCATTGTGGCCCCAGAATTCCCAGTAGGGAGGGTTTGTGGGACAGGAGTGTGAGGACGGAAGTCTGAAAACACAAGCTAGTGTGAGGTTTGGAGCCAAGGGCAGAGCAGGCCCACTCTGCAGAGGCTGAATCAAAATCTCCTGCATCTGAAGTCAGGCTGAGGATCAGACGTTGGCTGAGGCTGGAGTATGTGTCCATGATGGCACCTTCATGAAGTGGGGGCCTCATGAGGCCAAGAAGTTTTCCCACGCTGAGTTTGGAGGTTGCCCCAAACCACAAGGTTTCCTTCTGCGGGACATACGAGTCCTGTTGCATGGCTCCAGGACATACCATATGGAAGGACTGGAGAGCAGGGTTTGAAGGATGGATCCCTGTACAGCATGCCTCGCATTCCCATTGGCTATTAGCGACAAGATATGTTTGATCTGCTGCCTCTGGAACACGCGACCCAGGGGTTGAACACGCGACTGAGTTGAAATGGCCTCTCCTGAGGATGCGTCATAATGTGCGTTTGGGTCCATGGAGACCTTGGAATGTGCTGGTTGTTCAGTGGCCCTGCGGAACTCTCCTACCGGAAGTGTTTGATACATACCAGTAAGAAAGCTGCCCAAGTGGAGATGAGAGATGTTTGGTTTGGTGCCTCAGAAAAGCCCCATGTGCTGGAATACGAAAACAGTCCTCTGAGAACGGAAACATGGAAACCAAAGCTAAGGTTCAGATTAGGGCCTGGGGGCCTGTCCATTTCAACCTTCTGTCTCTGGGGACACTGTCTGAGAGTCTAAATGGAGATAGTTGCTCCGCTGGTGTCAGAGAGCCCCTCTTAGTCCAGGGTGGCCTATACTATTGATGGCCTCAGGGACCTTAGAGCTTTTCCCTACCTGTAGGGTTGTGTTCAATGGATTGGGCACATTTTCCTTGGAGAGGGCAGGCACAATCTTTCGCTGTTTGGTCCAGAGGCCCTAGCCTGGATGTTGTGTGGGTCCAGGCTGTGGGCACAGAAGTCTGAATACACAAACTCAGCTTATGAGTGGCGCCTAGGGTATGGCAGGCCGGAGGTACAGCCCGAGAGGGAGCTCCTGGGCCTCTGAAACAAGGGCGAGTGGGAGGCGTTCCTTCAGGCTTTTGTCTCTGGATGTTGTGTCCGGGATAGCCGTGGATTGGAGCGGTGGCCTCAGGTACTGTGGACGAGTATCCCTCTCTGGGGATTTGTCCCAGCTCCCAAGAGTTTGTGGTCATTTTGTGGGAAGGGTGGAGTCGTGTTGTCTGGCTCATGGGTCTCTCCAAGAAAGGGATTCCAGAGCAGAGCTCCAGGTACGGGCGGGGCGAGTGGAAAATTCAAACCGTGGTGAGGATTGGGTGCATAGGGGCTTGGCAAGCCCCATATGTGGGCTCTTGGTCCAGGCCCTGACAGGCCTTTCTTTGACATGGGGCTCATGCTGACTGTCACAGTGTGAATTTGTGCCCAAGCAGCACTCAAGTTTGGGCGTGGCATCAGGGGCCATGAAGGTTTCTCCCACCCTGAAGGTGTGACTCCATGCCAAGAGCAAGCTTGACAGCCATGAGGAAGGAGGAGTTCTGTTTTGTGCTTGCTATACCCAGCTGTGTGGAGAATTGATATAATGTCTAGGTTCAGATATCTGAAAACCAAGGTTAGGATGAGGTGACGGCATAAGACCATGGCGTGTCCGAAGTGCTGGGTGTGCGGCCAGCTGTCTCCTTCTCTGTCTGGACGTCTGGCATCAGGCTGTGTCAGGCAGAGCATGAGTGCCCAGAGCAGCCTATCCAGTTCGGGTACCGTCGAGGCCCGAGCAGGTTGATCCTCATCTGGGTTTTCTGGAGAGCCCCACAGGGAAACGTTTTTCTTCCGTTGGGCAGACACTGGGCTGGGTTTTGGTTCCGGAGTTCCTAGTCCGGAGAGCTTGTTTGCCAAGAGTGTGAGGAAGGAAGTCTGAAAACACAAGCTAGCGTGAGGTTTGGGACCGAGGGCACGGCAGGCCCACTCTGCAGAGGCTGAATCGAGATCTCCTGCACTGAGGTCATGTCAACTATGAGACGTGCCTCAGGCTAGAGTTCTTGTCCAGCATGGCCTCTTTCTGAAGTGTGTGGGGGCTTCATGAGGCCAGAAAGTTTTGCCTACGATGGGATTTGTGAACTGCTCCAAAACTGAAGGTTACCTTCTGCACGACAGTCGAGTCCTATTGGATGGTTCCAAGAGGCCCCATATGGTAAGACTTGAGAGCAGGTGTCTAAGCATGGATGCCTGAGAACGCCACCTCATATTCCCACTCTTTAGTCAGGACAAGGCAGGCTCAATCTTCGGGCTCCTGGGTGAGCTACCCAGAGGGGAGAGTTGAAATGGACTCTCCTGAAAATGAGTCCTCCTGTGGCTTGGTGGCCTGGGAGACCTTGGAATGTGGAGGTGGCTCAGGGACTCTGCAGGATTCTCCAACATGAGGTGTTTGACACGGCTCCAACAAGGAAACTTCCCATGTGGAGACGAGAGGAGTTCTGTCCCGTGCCTCAGGAAAGCCCCATACCCTGTTCCTCGAACCAAAGCCTCTGAGGAGTGACACCTGGAAACCAAAGCAAGAGTTGAGACTACGGCCTAAACGCCTGTCCGGCTCAACCTTCTATCTCTGTTGACATCTGTGTGCATGCATTCATGGATGTAGCTGCTCAGCTTGTGTCCGAATGCCCCTGTGAGTCCAGTGAGGCTCCCAGTAGTGGGATGTCCTCGGAGGCCTTGAGGTTTCTCATATTAAGGAGGTGTGTGGCTAAAGGAATGAACACAGTTTCCCAGGAGAGAGCAGGCACGGTCCTTTGTTATGGCTCCAGAGGACCCAGCCTAGAGGCTGTGTTTGCCAGGGCTGTGGGGACAGATGTCTGAAAAAGCAAACTTGGCTCAGCTAGGGGCCAATGTAATGGCAGGCCTGATCTCTAGTCCGTGAGGGGAGATCCTCTGGAAATCAAAGTAGGGCAAGTGTGAGGCAGTCACTCAGGATTTTGTCTCTGGGTGTTGCGTTTACAGTGTCCGGTCAGGGTAGGGGTTGTCTCAGAGGCCGAGGAAGAGCCTTCCTCTCGTGGGATTGTCCAAACTCCCAAGTGTTTGTGTTCATTCTGTGGGAATGAAGAGTACTGTTTGCTGCCACAGGGGACCCACCAGGAGAGGGACTCTAGAGCACAGCAGTGGGTTCCCTCAACTGAAATGCACACCATCTAGTTAGTCCTGGGTGCCTATGGGCATGGCAAGCCACATATGCGGGCTTTTGGTCCAGTCACTGAGAGGCATTACTTGAATAAGGTACTCATGCTGAGGGTCACAATATGTGTTTGTGCCCAAGGCTGCACTCACGCTTGGTCGTGGCCTCATGGGCCATGCCATTTTCTCCTACACTGAAGGATTGACTCACTGCCAGCAGCAACGTTTCTTGCCATGGGGAAGGAGGGGTTCTGACTTGTGCATCAGGGTCCCCCCTGTGCAGGGATTGGAGATAAGGTCTAGGTTCGGATGACTGAAAACCCAGGTTGGGAATGGATGGTGGCCTAAGGCAGTGGCGGGTCCAATGTGCTGGGTGTGCAGCCTGCTGTGTCGGTGTCTGTTGGAAGGTCTGGGCTCAGGCTATTTGCGACAGAGCATCACTGTTTAAGGTAGCCTATGCAATTGGGGTGTTGCCGAGGGCCAAGCAGTTTGATCCTCATTTGGGGTTTCTGGGCAGCGCCATAGGCAATGTTTTTCTTTTGGGAGGCAGGCACAGTGCTTCATTGTGGCCCCAGAATTCCCAGTAGGGAGGGTTTGTGGGCCAGGAGTGTGAGGACGGAAGTCTGAAAACACAAGCTAGTGTGAGGATTGGAGCCAGGGGCAGAGCAGGCCCACTCTGCAGAGGCTGAATCAAAATCTCCTGCATCTGAAGTCAGGCTGAGGATCAGACGTTGGCTGAGGCTGGAGTATGTGTCCATGATGGCACCTTCATGAAGTGGGGGCCTCATGAGGCCAAGGAAGTTTGCCCACACTGAGTTTGGAGGTTGCCCCAAACCACAAGGTTTCCTTCTGCGGGACATTCGAGTCCTGTTGCATGGCTCCAGGACATACCATATGGAAGGACTGGAGAGCAGGGTTCGAAGGATGGATCCCTGTACAGCATGCCTCGCATTCCCATTGGCTATTAGCGACAAGATATGTTTGATCTGCTGCCTCTGGAACACGCGACCCAGGGGGCTGAGTTGAAATGGCCTCTCCTGAGGATGCGTCATAATGTGCGTTTGGGTCCATGGAGACCTTGGAATGTGCTGGTTGTTCAGTGGCCCTGCGGAACTCTCCTACCTGAAGTGTTTGATACATCCCAGTAAGAAAGCTGCCCATGTGGAGATGAGAGAGGATTGGTTTGGTGTCTCAGAAAAGCCCCATGTGCTGGTCTACAAAACAGTCCTCTGAGAACGGAAACATGGAAACCAAAGCTAAGGTTCAGATTAGGGCCTGGGGGCCTGTCCATTTCAACCTTCTGTCTCTGGGGACACTGTCTGAGAGTCTAAGTGGAGATAGTTGCTCCGCTGGTGTCAGAGAGCCCCTCTTAGTCCAGGGTGGCCTATACTATTGATGGCCTCAGGGACCTTGGAGCTTTTCCCTAACCTGTAGGGTTGTGGTCAGTGGATTGGGCACACTTTCCTTGGAGAGGGCAGGCACAATCTTTCGCTGTTTGGTCCAGAGGCCCTAGCCTGGATGATGTGTGGGTCCAGGCTGTGGGCACAGAAGTCTGAATACACAAACTCAGCTTATGAGTGGCGCCTAGGGTATGGCCGGCCGGATGTACAGCCCGAGAGGGAGCTCCTGGGCCTCTGAAACAAGGGCGAGTGGGAGGCGTTCCTTCAGGCTTTTGTCTCTGGATGTTGTGTCCGGGATAGCCGTGGATTGGAGCGGTGGCCTCAGGTACTGTGGACGAGTATCCCTCTCTGGGGATTTGTCCCAGCTCCCAAGAGTTTGGGGTCATTTTGTGGGAAGGGTGGAGTCGTGTTGTCTGGCTCATGGGTCTCTCCAAGAAAGGGATTCCAGAGCAGAGCTCCAGGTACGGGCGGGGCGAGTGGAAAATTCAAACCGTGGTGAGGATTGGGTGCATAGGGGCTTGGCAAGCCCCATATGTGGGCTCTTGGTCCAGGCCCTGACAGGCCTTTCTTTGACATGGGGCTCATGCTGAGGGTCACAGTGTGAATTTGTGCCCAAGCAGCACTCAAGTTTGGGCGTGGCATCAGGGGCCATGAAGGTTTCTCCCACCCTGAAGGTGTGACTCCATGCCAAGAGCAAGCTTGACAGCCATGGGGAAGGAGGAGTTCTGTTTTGTGCTTGCTATACCCAGCTGTGTGGAGAATTGATAATGTCTAGGTTCAGATATCTGAAAACCAAGGTTAGGATGAGGTGACGGCATAAGACCATGGCGTGTCCGAAGTGCTGGGTGTGCGGCCAGCTGTCTCCTTGTCTGTCTGGACGTCTGGCTTCAGGCTGTGTCAGGCAGGGCATGAGTGCCCAGAGCAGCCTATCCAGTTCTGGTACCGTCGAGGCCCGAGCAGGTTGATCCTCATCTGGGTTTTCTGGAGAGCCCCACAGGGAAACGTTTTTCTTCCGTTGGGCAGACACTGGGCTGGGTTTTGGTTCCGGAGTTCCTAGTCCGGAGAGCTTGTTTGCCAGGAGTGTGAGGAAGGAAGTCTGAAAACACAAGCTAGCGTGAGGTTTGGGACCGCGGGCACAGCAGGCCCACTCTACAGAGGCTGAATCGAGATCTCCTGCACTGAGGTCATGTCAACTATGAGACGTGCCTCAGGCTAGAGTTCTTGTCCAGCATGGCCTCTTCCTGAAGGGTGTGGGGGCTTCATGAGGCCAGAAAGTTTTGCCTACGATGGGATTTGTGAACTGCTCCAAAACTGAAGGTTACCTCTGCACGACAGTCGAGTCCTATTGGATGGTTCCAAGAGGCCCCATATGGTAAGACTCGAGAGCAGGTGTCTAAGCATGGATGCCTGGGAACGCCACCTCATATTCCCACTCTTTAGTCAGGACAAGGCAGGCTCAATCTGCGGGCTCCTGGGTGAGCTACCCAGAGGGGAGAGTTGAAATGGACTCTCCTGAAAATGAGTCCTCCTGTGGCTTGTTGGCCTGGGAGACCTTGGAATGTGGAGGTGGCTCAGGGACTCTGCAGGATTCTCCAACATGAGGTGTTTGACACGGCTCCAACAAGGAAACTTCCCATGTGGAGACGAGAGGAGTTCTGTCCCGTGCCTCAGGAAAGCCCCATACCCTGTTCCTCGAACCAAAGCCTCTGAGGAGTGACACCTGGAAACCAAAGCAAGAGTTGAGACTACGGCCTAAACGCCTGTCCGGCTCAACCTTCTATCTCTGTTGACATCTGTGTGCATGCATTCATGGATGTAGCTGCTCAGCTTGTGTCCGAATGCCCCTGTGAGTCCAGTGAGGCTCCCAGTAGTGGGATGTCCTCGGAGGCCTTGAGGTTTCTCATATTAAGGAGGTGTGTGGCTAAAGGAATGAACACAGTTTCCCAGGAGAGAGCAGGCACGGTCCTGTGTTATGGCTCCAGAGGACCCAGCCTAGAGGCTGTGTTTGCCAGGGCTGTGGGGACAGATGTCTGAAAAAGCAAACTTGGCTCAGCTAGGGGCCAATGTAATGGCAGGCCTGATCTCTAGTCCGTGAGGGGAGATCCTCTGGAAATCAAAGTAGGGCAAGTGTGAGGCAGTCACTCAGGATTTTGTCTCTGGGTGTTGCGTTTACAGATCCGGTCAGGGTAGGGGTTGTCTCAGAGGCCGAGGAAGAGCCTTCCTCTCGTGGGATTGTCCAAGCTCCCAAGTTTTTGTGTTCATTCTGTGGGAATGAAGAGTACTGTTTTCTGCCACAGGGGACCCACCAGGAGAGGGACTCTAGAGCACAGCAGTGGGTTCCCTCAACTGGAATGCACACCATCTAGTTAGTCTTGGGTGCCTATGGGCATGGCAAGCCACATATGCGGACTCTTGGTCCAGTCACTGAGAGGCGTTACTTGAATAAGGTACTCACGCTGAGGGTCACAATGTGTGTTTGTGCCCAAGGCGGCCCTCACGCTTGGGCGTGGCCTCATGGGCCATGGCGTTTTCTCCTACACTGAAGGTTTGACTCCCTGCCAGCAGCAAGGTTTCTTGCCATGGGGAAGGAGGGGTTCTGACTTGTGCATCAGGTTCCCCCCTGTGCAGGGATTGGAGATAAGGTCTAGGTTCCGATGACTGAAAACCCAGGTTGGGAATGGATGGTGGCCTAAGGCAGTGGCGGGTCCAATGTGCTGGGTGTGCAGCCAGCTGTGTCGGTGTCTGTTGGAAGGTCTGGGCTCAGGCTATTTGCGACAGAGCATCACTGTTTAAGGTAGCCTATGCAATTGGGGTGTTGCCGAGGGCCAAGCAGTTTGATCCTCATTTCGGGTTTCTGGGCAGCGCCATAGACAAGGTTTTTCTCCTGGGAGGCAGGCACAGTGCTTCATTGTGGCCCCAGAATTCTCAGTAGGGAGGGTTTGTGGGCCAGGAGTGTGAGGACGGAAGTCTGAAAACACAAGCTAGTGTGAGGATTGGAGCCAAGGGCAGAGCAGGCCCACTCTGCAGAGGCTGAATCAAAATCTCCTGCATCTGATGTCAGGCTGAGGATCAGACGTTGGCTGAGGCTGGAGTATGTGTCCATGATGGCACCTTCATGAAGTGGGGGCCTCATGAGGCCAAGGAAGTTTTCCCACGCTGAGTTTGGAGGTTGCCCCAAACCACAAGGTTTCCTTCTGCGGGACATTCGAGTCCTGTTGCATGGCTCCAGGACATACCATATGGAAGGACTGGAGAGCAGGGTTCGAAGGATGGATCCCTGTACAGCATGCCTCGCATTCCCATTGGCTATTAGCGACAAGATATGTTTGATCTGCTGCCTCTGGAACACGCTACCCAGGGGGCTGAGTTGAAATGGCCTCTCCTGAGGATGCGTCATAATGTGCGTTTGGGTCCATGGAGACCTTGGAATGTGCTGGTTGTTCAGTGGCCCTGCGGAACTCTCCTACCTGAAGTGTTTGATACATCCCAGTAAGAAAGCTGCCCATGTGGAGATGAGAGAGGATTGGTTTGGTGCCTCAGAAAAGCCCCATGTGCTGGTCTACGAAAACAGTCCTCTGAGAACGGAAACATGGAAACCAAAGCTAAGGTTCAGATTAGGGCCTGGGGGCCTGTCCATTTCAACCTTCTGTCTCTGGGGACACTGTCTGAGAGTCTAAGTGGAGATAGTTGCTCCGCTGGTGTCAGAGAGCCCCTCTTAGTCCAGGGTGGCCTATACTATTGATGGCCTCAGGGACCTTGGAGCTTTTCCCTAACCTGTAGGGTTGTGGTCAATGGATTGGGCACACTTTCCTTGGAGAGGGCAGGCACAATCTTTCGCTGTTTGGTCCAGAGGCCCTAGCCTGGATGTTGTGTGGGTCCAGGCTGTGGGCACAGAAGTCTGAATACACAAACTCAGCTTATGAGTGGCGCCTAGGGTATGGCCGGCCGGAAGTACAGCCCGAGAGGGAGCTCCTGGCCCTCTGAAACAAGGGCGAGTGGGAGGCGTTCCTTCAGGCTTTTGTCTCTGGATGTTGTGTCCGGGATAGCCGTGGATTGGAGCGGTGGCCTCAGGTACTGTGGACGAGTATCCCTCTCTGGGGATTTGTCCCAGCTCCCAAGAGTTTGTGGTCATTTTGTGGGAAGGGTGGAGTCGTGTTGTCTGGCTCATGGGTCTCTCCAAGAAAGGGATTCCAGAGCAGAGCTCCAGGTACGGGCGGGGCGAGTGGAAAATTCAAACCGTGGTGAGGATTGGGTGCATAGGGGCTTGGCAAGCCCCATATGTGGGCTCTTGGTCCAGGCCCTGACAGGCCTTTCTTTGACATGGGGCTCATGCTGAGGGTCACAGTGTGAATTTGTGCCCAAGCAGCACTCAAGTTTGGGCGTGGCATCAGGGGCCATGAAGGTTTCTCCCACCCTGAAGGTGTGACTCCATGCCAAGAGCAAGCTTGACAGCCATGGGGAAGGAGGAGTTCTGTTTTGTGCTTGCTATACCCAGCTGTGTGGAGAATTGATATAATGTCTAGGTTCAGATATCTGAAAACCAAGGTTAGGATGAGGTGACGGCATAAGACCATGGCGTGTCCGAAGTGCTGGGTGTGCGGCCAGCTGTCTCCTTGTCTGTCTGGACGTCTGTCTTCAGGCTGTGTCAGGCAGAGCATGAGTGCCCAGAGCGGCCTATCCAGTTCGGGTACCGTCGAGGCCCGAGCAGGTTGATCCTCATCTGGGTTTTCTGGAGAGCCCCACAGGGAAACGTTTTTCTTCCGTTGGGCAGACACTGGGCTGGGTTTTGGTTCCGGAGTTCCTAGTCCGGAGAGCTTGTTTGCCAGGAGTGTGAGGAAGGAAGTCTGAAAACACAAGCTAGCGTGAGGTTTGGGACCGAGGGCACGGCAGGCCCACTCTGCAGAGGCTGAATCGAGATCTCCTGCACTGAGGTCATGTCAACTATGAGACGTGCCTCAGGCTAGAGTTCCTGTCCAGCATAGCCTCTTCCTGAAGGGTGTGGGGGCTTCATGAGGCCAGAAAGTTTTGCCTACGATGGGATTTGTGAACTGCTCCAAAACTGAAGGTTACCTTCTGCACGACAGTCGAGTCCTATTGGATGGTTCCAAGAGGCCCCATATGGTAAGACTCGAGAGCAGGTGTCTAAGTATGGATGCCTGGGAACGCCACCTCATATTCCCACTCTTTAGTCAGGACAAGGCAGGCTCAATCTGCGGGCTCCTGGGTGAGCTACCCAGAGGGGAGAGTTGTAATGGACTCTCCTGAAAATGAGTCCTCCTGTGGCTTGTTGGCCTGGGAGACCTTGGAATGTGGAGGTGGCTCAAGGACTCTGCAGGATTCTCCAACATGAGGTGTTTGACACGGCTCCAACAAGGAAACTTCCCATGTGGAGACGAGAGGAGTTCTGTCCCGTGCCTCAGGAAAGCCCCATACCCTGTTCCTCGAACCAAAGCCTTTGAGGAGTGACACCTGGAAACCAAAGCAAGAGTTGAGACTACGGCCTAAAGGCCTGTCCGGCTCAACCTTCTATCTCTGTTGACATCTGTGTGCATGCATTCATGGATGTAGCTGCTCAGCTTGTGTCCGAATGCCCCTGTGAGTCCAGTGAGGCTCCCAGTAGTGGGATGTCCTCGGAGGCCTTGAGGTTTCTCATATTAAGGAGGTGTGTGGCTAAAGGAATGAACACAGTTTCCCAGGAGAGAGCAGGCACGGTCCTGTGTTATGGCTCCAGAGGACCCAGCCTAGAGGCTGTGTTTGCCAGGGCTGTGGGGACAGATGTCTGAAAAAGCAAACTTGGCTCAGTTAGGGGCCAATGTAATGGCAGGCCTGATCTCTAGTCCGTGAGGGGAGATCCTCTGGAAATCAAAGTAGGGCAAGTGTGAGACAGTCACTCAGGATTTTGTCTCTGGGTGTTGCGTTTACAGATCCGGTCAGGGTAGGGGTTGTCTCAGAGGCCGAGGAAGAGCCTTCCTCTCGTGGGATTGTCCAAGCTCCCAAGTGTTTGTGTTCATTCTGTGGGAATGAAGAGTACTGTTTTCTGCCACAGGGGACCCACCAGGAGAGGGACTCTAGAGCACAGCAGTGGGTTCCCTCAACTGGAATGCACACCATCTAGTTAGTCCTGGGTGCCTATGGGCATGGCAAGCCACATATGCGGGCTCTTGGTCCAGTCACTGAGAGGCATTACTTGAATAAGGTACTCATGCTGAGGGTCACAATATGTGTTTGTGCCCAAGGCTGCCCTCACGCTTGGTCGTGGCCTCATGGGCCATGCCATTTTCTCCTACACTGAAGGATTGACTCACTGCCAGCAGCAACGTTTCTTGCCATGGGGAAGGAGGGGTTCTGACTTGTGCATCAGGTTCCCCCCTGTGCAGGGATTGGAGATAAGGTCTAGGTTCCGATGACTGAAAACCCAGGTTGGGAATGGATGGTGGCCTAAGGCAGTGGCGGGTCCAATGTGCTGGGTGTGCAGCCAGCTGTGTCGGTGTCTGTTGGAAGGTCTAGGCTCAGGCTATTTGCGACAGAGCATCACTGTTTAAGGTAGCCTATGCAATTGGGGTGTTGCCGAGGGCCAAGCAGTTTGATCCTCATTTGGGGTTTCTGGGCAGCGCCATAGGCAATGTTTTTCTTTTGGGAGGCAGGCACAGTGCTTCATTGTGGCCCCAGAATTCCCAGTAGGGAGGGTTTGTGGGCCAGGAGTGTGAGGACGGAAGTCTGAAAACACAAGCTAGTGTGAGGAATGGAGCCAAGGGCAGAGCAGGCCCACTCTGCAGAGGCTGAATCAAAATCTCCTGCATCTGAAGTCAGGCTGAGGATCAGACGTTGGCTGAGGCTGGAGTATGTGTCCATGATGGCACCTTCATGAAGTGGGGGCCTCATGAGGCCAAGGAAGTTTTCCCACGCTGAGTTTGGAGGTTGCCCCAAACCACAAGGTTTCCTTCTGCGGGACATTCGAGTCCTGTTGCATGGCTCCAGGACATACCATATGGAAGGACTGGAGAGCAGGGTTCGAAGGATGGATCCCTGTACAGCATGCCTCGCATTCCCATTGGCTATTAGCGACAAGATATGTTTGATCTGCTGCCTCTGGAACACGCGACCCAGGGGGCTGAGTTGAAATGGCCTCTCCTGAGGATGCGTCATACTGTGCGTTTGGGTCCATGGAGACCTTGGAATGTGCTGGTTGTTCAGTGGCCCTGCGGAACTCTCCTACCTGAAGTGTTTGATACATCCCAGTAAGAAAGCAGCCCATGTGGAGATGAGAGAGGTTTGGTTTGGTGTCTCAGAAAAGCCCCATGTGCTGGTCTACAAAACAGTCCTCTGAGAACGGAAACATGGAAACCAAAGCTAAGGTTCAGATTAGGGCCTGGGGGCCTGTCCATTTCAACCTTCTGTCTCTGGGGACACTGTCTGAGATTCTAAGTGGAGATAGTTGCTCCGCTGGTGTCAGAGAGCCCCTCTTTGTCCAGGGTGGCCTATACTATTGATGGCTTCAGGGACCTTGGAGCTTTTCCCTAACCTGTAGGGTTGTGGTCAATGGATTGGGCACACTTTCTTTGGAGAGGGCAGGCACAATCTTTCACTGTTTGGTACAGAGGCCCTAGCCTGGATGATGTGTGGGTCCAGGCTGTGGGCACAGAAGTCTGAATACACAAACTCAGCTTATGAGTGGCGCCTAGGGTATGGCCGGCCGGATGTACAGCCCGAGAGGGAGCTCCTGGGCCTCTGAAACAAGGGCGAGTGGGAGGCGTTCCTTCAGGCTTTTGTCTCTGGATGTTGTGTCCGGGATAGCCGTGGATTGGAGCGGTGGCCTCAGGTACTGTGGACGAGTATCCCTCTCTGGGGATTTGTCCCAGCTCCCAAGAGTTTGTGGTCATTTTTTGGGAAGGGTGGAGTCGTGTTGTCTGGCTCATGGGTCTCTCCAAGAAAGGGATTCCAGAGCAGAGCTCCAGGTACGGGCGGGGCGAGTGCAAAATTCAAACCGTGGTGAGGATTGGGTGCATAGGGGCTTGGCAAGCCCCATATGTGGGCTCTTGGTCCAGGCACTGACAGGCCTTTCTTTGACATGGGTCTCATGCTGACTGTCACAGTGTGAATTTGTGCCCAAGCAGCACTCAATTTTGGGCGTGGCATCAGGGGCCATGAAGGTTTCTCCCACCCTGAAGGTGTGACTCCATGCCAAGAGCAAGCTTGACAGCCATGAGGAAGGAGGAGTTCTGTTTTGTGCTTGCTATACCCAGCTGTGTGGAGAATTGATATAATGTCTAGGTTCAGATATCTGAAAACCAAGGTTAGGATGAGGTGACGGCATAAGACCATGGCGTGTCCGAAGTGCTGGGTGTGCGGCCAGCTGTCTCCTTCTCTGTCTGGACGTCTGGCATCAGGCTGTGTCAGGCAGAGCATGAGTGCCCAGAGCAGCCTATCCAGTTCGGGTACCGTCGAGGCCCGAGCAGGTTGATCCTCATCTGGGGTTTCTGGAGAGCCCCACAGGGAAACGTTTTTCTTCCGTTGGGCAGACACTGGGCTGGGTTTTGGTTCCGGAGTTCCTAGTCCGGACAGCTTGTTTGCCAAGAGTGTGAGGAAGGAAGTCTGAAAACACAAGCTAGCGTGAGGTTTGGGACCGAGGGCACGGCAGGCCCACTCTGCAGAGGCTGAATCGAGATCTCCTGCACTGAGGTCATGTCAACTATGAGACGTGCCTCAGGCTAGAGTTCTTGTCCAGCATGGCCTCTTTCTGAAGGGTGTGGGGGCTTCATGAGGCCAGAAAGTTTTGCCTACGATGGGATTTGTGAACTGCTCCAAAACTGAAGGTTACCTTCTGCACGACAGTCGAGTCCTATTGGATGGTTCCAAGAGGCCCCATATGGTAAGACTCGAGAGCAGGTGTCTAAGCATGGATGCCTGAGAACGCCACCTCATATTCCCACTCTTTAGTCAGGACAAGGCAGGCTCAATCTTCGGGCTCCTGGGTGAGCTACCCAGAGGGGAGAGTTGAAATGGACTCTCCTGAAAATGAGTCCTCCTGTGGCTTGGTGGCCTCGGAGACCTTGGAATGTGGAGGTGGCTCAGGGACTCTGCAGGATTCTCCAACATGAGGTGTTTGACACGGCTCCAACAAGGAAACTTCCCATGTGGAGACGAGAGGAGTTCTTTCCCGTGCCTCAGGAAAGCCCCATACCCTGTTCTTCGAACCAAAGCCTCTGAGGAGTGACACCTGGAAACCAAAGCAAGAGTTGAGACTACGGCCTAAAGGCCTGTCCGGCTCAACCTTCTATCTCTGTTGACATCTGTGTGCATGCATTCATGGATGTAGCTGCTCAGCTTGTGTCCGAATGCCCCTGTGAGTCCAGTGAGGCTCCCAGTAGTGGGATGTCCTCGGAGGCCTTGAGGTTTCTCATATTCTGGAGGTGTGTGGCCAAAGGAATGGACACAGTTTCCCAGGAGAGAGCAGGCACGGTCCTGTGGTATGGCTCCAGAGGACCCAGCCTAGAGGCTGTGTTTGCCAGGGCTGTGGGGACAGATGTCTGAAAAAGCAAACATGGCTCAGCTAGGGGCCAATGTAATGGCAGGCCTGATCTCTAGTCCGTGAGGGGAGATCCTCTGGAAATCAAAGTAGGGCAAGTGGGAGGCAGTCACTCAGGATTTTGTCTCTGGGTGTTGCGTTTACAGTGTCCGGTCAGGGTAGGGGTTGTCTCAGAGGCCGAGGAAGAGCCTTCCTCGGGGGATTGTCCAAGCTCCCAAGTGTTTGTGTTCATTCTGTGGGAATGAAGAGTACTGTTTTCTGCCACAGGGGACCCCCCAGGAGAGGGACTCTAGAGCACAGCAGTGGGTTCCCTCAACTGGAATACACACCATCTAGTTAGTCCTGAGTGCCTATGGGCATGGTAAGCCACATATGCGGGCTCTTGGTCCAGTCACTGAGAGGCATTACTTGAATAAGGTACTCATGCTGAGGGTCACAATATGTGTTTGTGCCCAAGGCTGCCCTCACGCTTGGTCGTGGCCTCATGGGCCAAGCCATTTTCTCCTACACTGAAGGATTGACTCACTGCCAGCAGCAACGTTTCTTGCCATGGGGAAGGAGGGGTTCTGACTTGTGCATCAGGTTCCCCCCTGTGCAGGGATTGGAGATAAGGTAGGTTCCGAAGACTGAAAACCCAGGTTGGGAATGGATGGTGGCCTAAGGCAGTGGCGGGTCCAATGTGCTGGGTGTGCAGCCAGCTGTGTCGGTGTCTGTTGGAAGGTCTGGGCACAGGCTATTTGCGACAGAGCAACACTGTTTTAGGTAGCCTATGCAATTGGGGTGTTGCCGAGGGCCAAGCAGTTTGATCCTCATTTGGGGTTTCTGGGCAGCGCCATAGACAATGTTTTTCTCCTGGGAGGCAGGCACAGTGCTTCATTGTGGCCCCAGAATTCCCAGTAGGGAGGGTTTGTGGGCCAGGAGTGTGAGGACGGAAGTCTGAAAACACAAGCTAGTGTGAGGTTTGGAGCCAAGGGCAGAGCAGGCCCACTCTGCAGAGGCTGAATCAAAATCTCCTGCATATGAAGTCAGGCTGAGGATCAGACGTTGGCTGAGGCTGGAGTATGTGTCCATGATGGCACCTTCATGAAGTGGGTGCCTCATGAGGCCAAGGAAGTTTGCCCACGCTGAGTTTGGAGGTTGCCCCAAACCACAAGGTTTCCTTCTGCGGGACATACGAGTCCTGTTGCATGGCTCCAGGACATACCATATGGAAGGACTGGAGAGCAGGGTTTGAAGGATGGATCCCTGTACAGCATGCCTCGCATTCCCATTGGAATTAGCGACAAGATATGTTTGATCTGCTGCCTCTGGAACACGCGACCCAGGGGTTGAACACGCGACTGAGTTGAAATGGCCTCTCCTGAGGATGCGTCATAATGTGCGTTTGGGTCCATGGAGACCTTGGAATGTGCTGGTTGTTCAGTGGCCCTGCGGAACTCTCCTACCGGAAGTGTTTGATACATACCAGTAAGAAAGCTGCCCAAGTGGAGATGAGAGATGTTTGGTTTGGTGCCTCAGAAAAGCCCCATGTGCTGGAATACGAAAACAGTCCTCTGAGAACGGAAACATGGAAACCAAAGCTAAGGTTCAGATTAGGGCCTGGGGGCCTGTCCATTTCAACCTTCTGTCTCTGGGGACACTGTCTGAGAGTCTAAGTGGAGATAGTTGCTCCGCTGGTGTCAGAGAGCCCCTCTTAGTCCAGGGTGGCCTATACTATTGATGGCCTCAGGGACCTTGGAGCTTTTCCCTACCTGTAGGGTTGTGTTCAATGGATTGGGCACATTTTCCTTGGAGAGGGCAGGCACAATCTTTCGCTGTTTGGTCCAGAGGCCCTAGCCTGGATGATGTGTGGGTCCAGGCTGTGGGCACAGAAGTCTGAATACACAAACTCAGCTTATGAGTGGCGCCTAGGGTATGGCAGGCCGGATGTACAGCCCGAGAGGGAGCTCCTGGGCCTCTGAAACAAGGGCGAGTGGGAGGCGTTCCTTCAGGCTTTTGTCTCTGGATGTTGTGTCCGTGATAGCCGTGGATTGGAGCGGTGGCCTCAGGTACTGTGGACGAGTATCCCTCTCTGGGGATTTGTCCCAGCTCCCAAGAGTTTGGGGTCATTTTGTGGGAAGGGTGGAGTCGTGTTGTCTGGCTCATGGGTCTCTCCAGGAAAGGGATTCCAGAACAGAGCCCCAGGTACGGGAGGGGCGACTGAAAAATTCAAACCGTGGTGAGGATTGGGTGCATAGGGGCTTGGCAAGCCCCATATGTGGGCTCTTGGTCCAAGCCCTGACAGGCCTTTCTTTGACATGGGGCTCATGCTGAGGGGCACAGTGTGAATTTGTGCCCAAGCAGCACTCAAGTTTGGGCGTGGCATCAGGGGCTATGAAGGTTTCTCCCACCCTGAAGGTGTGACTCCATGCCAAGAGCAAGCTTGACAGCCATGGGGAAGGAGGAGTTCTGTTTTGTGCTTGCTATACCCAGCTGTGTGGAGAATTGATATAATGTCTAGGTTCAGATATCTGAAAACCAAGGTTAGGATGAGGTGAAGGCATAAGACCATGGCGTGTCCGAAGTGCTGTGTGTGCGGCCAGCTGTCTCCTTGTCTGTCTGGACGTCTGGATTCAGGCTGTGTCAGGCAGAGCATGAGTGCCCAGAGTAGCCTATCCAGTTAGGGTACCGTCGAGGCCCGAGCAGGTTGATCCTCATCTGGGTTTTCTGGAGAGCCCCACAGGGAAACGTTTTTCTTCCGTTGGGCAGACACTGGGCTGGGTTTTGGTTCCGGAGTTCCTAGTCCGGAGGGCTTGTTTGCCAGGAGTGTGAGGAAGGAAGTCTGAAAACACAAGCTAGCCTGAGGTTTGGGACCGAGGGCACGGCAGGCCCACTCTGCAGAGGCTGAATCGAGATCTCCTGCACTGAGGTCATGTCAACTATGAGACGTGCCTCAGGCTAGAGTTCTTGTCCAGCATGGCCTCTTCCTGAAGGGTGTGGGGGCTTCATGAGGCCAGAAAGTTTTGCCTACGATGGGATTTGTGAATTGCTCCAAAACTGAAGGTTACCTTCTGCACGACAGTCGAGTCCTATTGGATGGTTCCAAGAGGCCCCATATGGTAAGACTCGAGAGCAGGTGTCTAAGCATGGATGCCTGAGAACGCCACCTCATATTCCCACTCTTTAGTCAGGACAAGGCAGGCTCAATCTTCGGGCTCCTGGGTGAGCTACCCAGAGGGGAGAGTTGAAATGGACTCTCCTGAAAATGAGTCCTCCTGTGGCTTGGTGGCCTCGGAGACCTTGGAATGTGGAGGTGGCTCAGCGACTCTGCAGGATTCTCCAACATGAGGTGTTTGACACGGCTCCAACAAGGAAACTTCCCATGTGGAGACGAGAGGAGTTCTTTCCCGTGCCTCAGGAAAGCCCCATACCCTGTTCTTCGAACCAAAGCCTCTGAGGAGTGACACCTGGAAACCAAAGCAAGAGTTGAGACTACGGCCTAAAGGCCTGTCCGGCTCAACCTTCTATCTCTGTTGACATCTGTGTGCATGCATTCATGGATGTAGCTGCTCAGCTTGTGTCCGAATGCCCCTGTGAGTCCAGTGAGGCTCCCAGTAGTGGGATGTCCTCGGAGGCCTTGAGGTTTCTCATATTCTGGAGGTGTGTGGCCAAAGGAATGGACACAGTTTCCCAGGAGAGAGCAGGCACGGTCCTGTGGTATGGCTCCAGAGGACCCAGCCTAGAGGCTGTGTTTGCCAGGGCTGTGGGGACAGATGTCTGAAAAAGCAAACATGGCTCAGCTAGGGGCCAATGTAATGGCAGGCCTGATCTCTAGTCCGTGAGGGGAGATCCTCTGGAAATCAAAGTAGGGCAAGTGGGAGGCAGTCACTCAGGATTTTGTCTCTGGGTGTTGCGTTTACAGTGTCCGGTCAGGGTAGGGGTTGTCTCAGAGGCCGAGGAAGAGCCTTCCTCGGGGGATTGTCCAAGCTCCCAAGTGTTTGTGTTCATTCTGTGGGAATGAAGAGTACTGTTTTCTGCCACAGGGGACCCCACAGGAGAGGGACTCTAGAGCACAGCAGTGGGTTCCCTCAACTGGAATACACACCATCTAGTTAGTCCTGAGTGCCTATGGGCATGGTAAGCCACATATGCGGGCTCTTGGTCCAGTCACTGAGAGGCATTATTGAATAAGGTACTCATGCTGAGGGTCACAATATGTGTTTGTGCCCAAGGCTGCCCTCACGCTTGGTCGTGGCCTCATGGGCCAAGCCATTTTCTCCTACACTGAAGGATTGACTCACTGCCAGCAGCAACGTTTCTTGCCATGGGGAAGGAGGGGTTCTGACTTGTGCATCAGGTTCCCCCCTGTGCAGGGATTGGAGATAAGGTAGGTTCCGAAGACTGAAAACACAGGTTGGGAATGGATGGTGGCCTAAGGCAGTGGCGGGTCCAATGTGCTGGGTGTGCAGCCAGCTGTGTCGGTGTCTGTTGGAAGGTCTAGGCTCAGGCTATTTGCGACAGAGCATCACTGTTTTAGGTAGCCTATGCAATTGGGGTGTTGCCGAGGGCCAAGCAGTTTGATCCTCATTTGGGGTTTCTGGGCAGCGCCATAGACAATGTTTTTCTCCTGGGAGGCAGGCACAGTGCTTCATTGTGGCCCCAGAATTCCCAGTAGGGAGGGTTTGTGGGACAGGAGTGTGAGGACGGAAGTCTGAAAACACAAGCTAGTGTGAGGTTTGGAGCCAAGGGCAGAGCAGGCCCACTCTGCAGAGGCTGAATCAAAATCTCCTGCATCTGAAGTCAGGCTGAGGATCAGACGTTGGCTGAGGCTGGAGTATGTGTCCATGATGGCACCTTCATGAAGTGGGTGCCTCATGAGGCCAAGGAAGTATGCCCACGCTGAGTTTGGAGGTTGCCCCAAACCACAAGGTTTCCTTCTGCGGGACATACGAGTCCTGTTGCATGGCTCCAGGACATACCATATGGAAGGACTGGAGAGCAGGGTTTGAAGGATGGATCCCTGTACAGCATGCCTCGCATTCCCATTGGCTATTAGCGACAAGATATGTTTGATCTGCTGCCTCTGGAACACGCGACCCAGGGGTTGAACACGCGACTGAGTTGAAATGGCCTCTCCTGAGGATGCGTCATAATGTGCGTTTGGGTCCATGGAGACCTTGGAATGTGCTGGTTGTTCAGTGGCCCTGCGGAACTCTCCTACCGGAAGTGTTTGATACATACCAGTAAGAAAGCTGCCCAAGTGGAGATGAGAGATGTTTGGTTTGGTGCCTCAGAAAAGCCCCATGTGCTGGAATACGAAAACAGTCCTCTGAGAACGGAAACATGGAAACCAAAGCTAAGGTTCAGATTAGGGCCTGGGGGCCTGTCCATTTCAACCTTCTGTCTCTGGGGACACTGTCTGAGAGTCTAAGTGGAGATAGTTGCTCCGCTGGTGTCAGAGAGCCCCTCTTAGTCCAGGGTGGCCTATACTATTGATGGCCTCAGGGACCTTGGAGCTTTTCCCTACCTGTAGGGTTGTGTTCAATGGATTGGGCACATTTTCCTTGGAGAGGGCAGGCACAATCTTTCGCTGTTTGGTCCAGAGGCCCTAGCCTGGATGATGTGTGGGTCCAGGCTGTGGGCACAGAAGTCTGAATACACAAACTCAGCTTATGAGTGGCGCCTAGGGTATGGCAGGCCAGATGTACAGCCCGAGAGGGAGCTCCTGGGCCTCTGAAACAAGGGCGAGTGGGAGGCGTTCCTTCAGGCTTTTGTCTCTGGATGTTGTGTCCGTGATAGCCGTGGATTGGAGCAGTGGCCTCAGGTACTGTGGACGAGTATCCCTCTCTGGGGATTTGTCCCAGCTCCCAAGAGTTTGGGGTCATTTTGTGGGAAGGGTGGAGTCGTGTTGTCTGGCTCATGGGTCTCTCCAGGAAAGGGATTCCAGAACAGAGCCCCAGGTACGGGCGGGGTGACTGGAAAATTCAAACCGTGGTGAGGATTGGGTGCATAGGGGCTTGGCAAGCCCCATATGTGGGCTCTTGGTCCAAGCCCTGACAGGCCTTTCTTTGAAATGTGGCTCATGCTGAGGGGCACAGTGTGAATTTGTGCCCAAGCAGCACTCAAGTTTGGGCGTGGCATCAGGGGCTATGAAGGTTTCTCCCACCCAGATGGTGTGACTCCATGCCAAGAGCAAGCTTGACAGCCATGGGGAAGGAGGAGTTCTGTTTTGTGCTTGCTATACCCAGCTGTGTGGAGAATTGATATAATGTCTAGGTTCTGAAAACCAAGGTTAGGATGAGGTGAAGGCATAAGACCATGGCGTGTCCGAAGTGCTGTGTGTGCGGCCAGCTGTCTCCTTGTCTGTCTGGACGTCTGGCTTCAGGCTGTGTCAGGCAGAGCATGAGTGCCCAGAGTAGCCTATCTAGTTCGGGTACCGTCGAGGCCCGAGCAGGTTGATCCTCATCTGGGTTTTCTGGAGAGCCCCACAGGGAAACGTTTTTCTTCCGTTGGGCAGACACTGGGCTGGGTTTTGGTTCTGGAGTTCCTAGTCCGGAGGGCTTGTTTGCCAGGAGTGTGAGGAAGGAAGTCTGAAAACACAAGCTAGCGTGAGGTTTGGGACCGAGGGCACGGCAGGCCCACTCTGCAGAGGCTGAATCGAGATCTCCTGCACTGAGGTCATGTCAACTATGAGACGTGCCTCAGGCTAGAGTTCTTGTCCAGCATGGCCTCTTCCTGAAGGGTGTGGGGGCTTCATGAGGCCAGAAAGTTTTGCCTACGATGGGATTTGTGAACTGCTCCAAAACTGAAGGTTACCTTCTGCACGACAGTCGAGTCCTATTGGATGGTTCCAAGAGGCCCCATATGGAAAGACTCGAGAGCAGGTGTCTAAGCATGGATGCCTGGGAACGCCACCTCATATTCCCACTCTTTAGTCAGGACAAGGCAGGCTCAATCTGCGGGCTCCTGGGTGAACTACCCAGAGGGGAGAGTTGAATTGGACTCTCCTGAAGATGAGTCCTACTGTGGCTTGGTGGCCTTGGAGACCTTGGAATGTGGAGTTGGCTCAGGGACTCTGCAGGATTCTTCAACATGAGGTGTTTGACACAGCTCCAACAAGGAAACTTCCCATGTGGAGACGAGAGGAGTTCTGTTCCGTGCCTCAGGAAAGCCCCATACCCTGTTCTTCGAACCAAAGCCTCTGAGGAGTGACACATGGAAACCAAAGCAAGAGTTGAGACTACGGCCTAAAGGCCTGTCCGGCTCAACCTTCTATCTCTGTTGACATCTGTGTGCATGCATTCATGGATGTAGCTGCTCAGCTTGTGTCCGAATGCCCCTGTGAGTCCAGTAAGGCTCCCAGTAGTGGGATGTCCTCGGAGGCCTTGAGGTTTCTCATATTAAGGAGGTGTGTGGCCAAAGGAATGGACACAGTTTGCCAGGAGAGAGCAGGCACGGTCCTGTGGTATGGCTCCAGAGGACCCAGCCTAGAGGCTGTGTTTGCCAGGGCTGTGGGGACAGATGTCTGAAAAAGCAAACTTGGCTCAGCTAGGGGCCAATGTAATGGCAGGCCTGATCTCTAGTCCGTGAGGGGAGATCCTCTGGAAATCAAAGTAGGGCAAGTGTGAGGCAGTCACTCAGGATTTTGTCTCTGGGTGTTGCGTTTACAGTGTCCGGTCAGGGTAGGGGTTGTCTCAGAGGCCGAGGAAGAGCCTTCCTCTCGGGGGATTGTCCAAGCTCCCAAGTGTTTTTGTTCATTCTGTGGGAATGAAGAGTACTGTTTCTGCCACAGGGGACCCCCCAGGAGAGGGACTCTAGAGCACAGCAGTGGGTTCCCTCAACTGGAATACACACCATCTAGTTAGTCCTGGGTGCCTATGGGCATTGCAAGCCACATATGCGGGCTCTTGGTCCAGTCACTGAGAGGCGTTACTTGAATAAGGTACTCACGCTGAGGGTCACAATGTGTGTTTGTGCCCAAGGCAGCCCTCACGCTTGGGCGTGGCCTCATGGGCCATGCCGTTTTCTCCTACACTGAAGGTTTGACTCACTGCCAGCAGCAAGGTTTCTTGCCATGGGGAAGGAGGGGTTCTGACTTGTGCATCAGGTTCCCCCCTGTGCAGGGATTGAAGATAAGGTCTAGGTTCCGATGCCTGAAAACCCAGGTTGGGAATGGATGGTGGCCTAAGGCAGTGGCGGGTCCAATATGCTGGGTGTGCAGCCAGCTGTGTCGGTGTCTGTTGGAAGGTCTGGGCTCAGGCTATTTTCGACAGAGCATCACTGTTTAAGGTAGCCTATGCAATTGGGGTGTTGCCGAGGGCCAAGCAGTTTGATCCTCATTTGGGGTTTCTGGGCAGCGCCATAGACAATGTTTTTCTCCTGGGAGGCAGGCATAGTGCTTCATTGTGGCCCCAGAATTCCCAGTAGGGAGGGTTTGTGGGCCAGGAGTGTGAGGACGGAAGTCTGAAAACACAAGCTAGTGTGAGGATTGGAGCCAAGGGCAGAGCAGGCCCACTCTGCAGAGGCTGAATCAAAATCTCCTGCATCTGAAGTCAGGCTGAGGATCAGACGTTGGCTGAGGCTGGAGTATGTGTCCATGATGGCACCTTCATGAAGTGGGGGCCTCATGAGGCCAAGGAAGTTTTCCCACGCTGAGTTTGGAGGTTGCCCCAAACCACAAGGTTTCCTTCTGCGGGACATTCGAGTCCTGTTGCATGGCTCCAGGACATACCATATGGAAGGACTGGAGAGCAGGGTTCGAAGGATGGATCCCTGTACAGCATGCCTCGCATTCCCATTGGCTATTAGCGACAAGATATGTTTGATCTGCTGCCTCTGGAACACGCGACCCAGGGGGCTGAGTTGAAATGGCCTCTCCTGAGGATGCGTCATAATGTGCGTTTGGGTCCATGGAGACCTTGGAATGTGCTGGTTGTTCAGTGGCCCTGCGGAACTCTCCTACCTGAAGTCTTGATACATGCCAGTAAGAAAGCTGCCCATGTGGAGATGAGAGATGTTTGGTTTGGTGCCTCAGAAAAGCCCCATGTGCTGGAATACGAAAACCGTCCTCTGAGAACGGAAACATGGAAACCAAAGCTAAGGTTCAGATTAGGGCCTGGGCGCCTGTCCATTTCAACCTTCTGTCTCTGGGGAAACTCTCTGAGAGTCTAAGTGGAGATAGTTGCTCCGCTGGTGTCAGAGAGCCCCTCTTAGTCCAGGGTGGCCTATACTATTGATGGCCTCAGGGACCTTGGAGCTTTTCCCTAACCTGTAGGGTTGTGTTCAATGGATTGTGCACATTTTCCTTGGAGAGGGCAGGCACAATCTTTCGCTGTTTGGTCCAGAGGCCCTAGCCTGGATGTTGTGTGGGTCCAGGCTGTGGGCACAGAAGTCTGAATACACAAACTCAGCTTATGAGTGGCACCTAGGGTATGGCAGGCCGGATGTACAGCCCAAGAGGGAGCTCCTGGGCCTCTGAAACAAGGGCGAGTGGGAGGCGTTCCTTCAGGCTTTTGTCCCTGGATGTTGTGTCTGGGATAGCCGTGGATTGGAGCGGTGGCCTCAGGTACTGTGGACGAGTATCCCTCTCTGGGGATTTGTTCCAGCTCCCAAGAGTTTGGGGTCATTTTGTGGGAAGGGTGGAGTCGTGTTGTCTGGCTCATGGGTCTCTCCAAGAAAGGGATTCCAGAGCAGAGCTCTAGGTACGGGCGGGGCGACTGGAAAATTCAAACCGTGGTGAGGATTGGGTGCATAGGGGCTAGGCAAGCCCCATATGTGGGCTCTTGGTCCAGGCCCTGACAGGCCTTTCTTTGACATGGGGCTCATGCGGAGGGTCACAGTGTGAATTTGTGCCCAAGCAGCACTCAAGTTTGGGCGTGGCATCAGGGTCCATGAAGGTTTCTCCCACCCTGAAGGTGTGACTCCAAACCAAGAGCAAGCTTGACAGCCATGGGGAAGGAGGAGTTCTGTTTTGTGCTTGCTATACCCAGATGTGTGGAGAATTGTTATAATGTCTAGGTTCAGATATCTGAAAACCAAGGTTAGGATGAGGTGACGGCATAAGACCATGGCATGTCCGAAGTGCTGGGTGTGCGGCCAGCTGTCTCCTTGTCTGTCTGGATGTCTGGCTTCAGGCTGTGTCAGGCAGAGCATGAGTGCCCAGAGCAGCCTATCCAGTTCGGGTACCGTCGAGGCCCGAGCAGGTTGATCCTCATCTGGGTTTTCTGGAGAGCCCAACAGGGAAACGTTTTTCTTCCGTTGGGCAGACACAGGGCTGGGTTTTGGTTCTGGAGTTCCTAGTCCGGAGGGCTTGTTTGCCAGGAGTGTGAGGAAGGAAGTCTGAAAACACAAGCTAGAGTGAGGTTTGGGACCGAGGGCACGGCTGGCCCACTCTGCAGAGGCTGAATCGAGATCTCCTGCACTGAGGTCATGTCAACTATGAGACGTGCCTCAGGCTAGAGTTTTTGTCCAGCATGGCCTCTTCCTGAAGGGTGTGGGGGCTTCATGAGGCCAGAAAGTTTTGCCTACGATGGGATTTGTGAACTGCTCCAAAACTGAAAATTACCTTCTGCACGACAGTCGAGTCCTATTGGATGGTTCCAAGAGGCCCCATATGGAAAGACTCGAGAGCAGGTGTCTAATCATGGATGCCTGGGAACGCCTCTCTTTAGTCAGGACAAGGCAGGCTCAATCTGCGGGCTCCTGGGTGAGCTACCCAGAGGGGAGAGTTGAAATGGTCTCTCCTGAAGATGAGTCCTACTGTGGCTTGGTGGCCTGGGAGACCTTGGAATGTGGAGGTGGCTCAGGGACTCTGCAGGATTCTCCAACATGAGGTGTTTGACACGGCTCCAACAAGGAAACTTCCCATGTGGAGACGAGAGGAGTTCTGTTCCGTGCCTCAGGAAAGCCCCATACCCTGTTCTTCGAACCTAAGCCTCTGAGGAGTGACACCTGGAAACCAAAGCAAGAGTTGAGACTACGGCCTAAAGGCCTGTCCGGCTCAACCTTCTATCTCTGTTGACATCTGTGTGCATGCATTCATGGATGTAGCTGCTCAGCTTGTGTCCGAATGCCCCTGTGAGTCCAGTGAGGCTCCCAGTAATGGGATGTCCTCGGAGGCCTTGAGGTTTCTCATATTCTGGAGGTGTGTGGCCAAAGGAATGGACACAGTTTGCCAGGAGAGAGCAGGCACGGTCCTGTGGTATGGCTCCAGAGGACCCAGCCTAGAGGCTGTGTTTGCCAGGGCTGTGGGGACAGATGTCTGAAAAAGCAAACTTGGCTAAGCTAGGGGCCAATGTAATGGCAGGCCTGATCTCTAGTCCGTGAGGGGAGATCCTCTGGAAATCAAAGTAGGGCAAGTGGGAGGCAGTCACTCAGGATTTTGTCTCTGGGTGTTGCGTTTACAGTGTCCGGTCAGGGTAAGGGTTGTCTCAGAGGCCGAGGAAGAGCCTTCCTCTCGGGGGATTGTCCAAGCTCCCAAGTGTTTGTGTTCATTCTGTGGGAATGAAGAGTACTGTTTTCTGCCACAGGGGAACCCCCAGGAGAGGGACTCTAGAGCACAGCAGTGGGTTCCCTCAACTGGAATACACACCATCTAGTTAGTCCTGGGTGCCTATGGGCATGGCAAGCCACATATGCGGGCTCTTGGTCCAGTCACTGAGAGGCGTTACTTGAATAAGGTACTCACGCTGAGGGTCACAATGTGTGTTTGTGCCCAAGGCGGCCCTCACGCTTGGGCGTGGCCTCATGGGCCATGCCGTTTTCTCCTACACTGAAGGTTTGACTCCCTGCCAGCAGCAAGGTTTCTTGCCATGGGGAAGGAGGGGTTCTGACTTGTGCATCAGGTTCCCCCCTGTGCAGGGATTGGAGATAAGGTCTAGGTTCCGATGACTGAAAACCCAGGTTTGGAATGGATGGTGGCCTAAGGCAGTGGCGGGTCCAATGTGCTGGGTGTGCAGCCAGCTGTGTCGGTGTCTGTTGGAAGGTCTGGGCTCAGGCTATTTGCGACAGAGCATCACTGTTTAAGGTAGCCTATGCAATTGGGGTGTTGCCGAGGGCCAAGCAGTTTGATCCTCATTTGGGGTTTCTGGGCAGCGCCATAGACAATGTTTTTCTCCTGGGAGGCAGGCACAGTGCTTCATTGTGGCCTCAGAATTCCCAGTAGGGAGGGTTTGTGGGCCAGGAGTGTGAGGACGGAAGTCTGAAAACACAAGCTAGTGTGAGGATTGGAGCCAAGGGCAGAGCAGGCCCACTCTGCAGAGGCTGAATCAAAATCTCCTGCATCTGAAGACAGGCTGAGGATCAGATGTTGGCTGAGGCTGGAGTATGTGTCCATGATGGCACCTTCATGAAGTGGGTGCCTCATGAGGCCAAGGAAGTTTGCCCACGCTGAGTTTGGAGGTTGCCCCAAACCACAAGGTTTCCTTCTGCGGGACATTCGAGTCCTGTTGCATGGCTCCAGGACATACCATATGGAAGGACTGGAGAGCAGGGTTCGAAGGATGGATCCCTGTACAGCATGCCTCGCATTCCCATTGGCTATTAGCTACAAGATATGTTTGATCTGCTGCCTCTGGAACACGCGACCCAGAGGGCTGAGTTGAAATGGCCTCTCCTGAGGATGCGTCATAATGTGCGTTTGGGTCCATGGAGACCTTGGAATGTGCTGGTTGTTCAGTGGCCCTGCGAACTCTCCTTCCTGAAGTCTTGATACATGCCCGTAAGAAAGCTGCCCATGTGGAGATGAGATATGTTTGGTTTGGTGCCTCAGAAAAGCCCCATGTGCTGGAAAACGAAAACCGTCCTCTGAGAACGGAAACATGGAAACCAAAGCTAAGGTTCAGATTAGGGCCTGGGGGCCTGTCCATTTCAACCTTCTGTCTCTGGGGACACTGTCTGAGAGTCTAAGTGGAGATAGTTGCTCCGCTGGTGTCAGAGAGCCCCTCTTAGTCCAGGGTGGCCTATACTATTGATGGCCTCAGGGAACTTGGAGCTTTTCCCTAACCTGTAGGGTTGTGTTCAATGGATTGGGCACATTTTCCTTGGAGAGGGCAGGCACAATCTTTCGCTGTTTGGTCCAGAGGCCCTAGCCTGGATGTTGTGTGGGTCCAGGCTGTGGGCACAGAAGTCTGAATACACAAACTCAGCTTATGAGTGGCACCTAGAATATGGCAGGCCGGATGTACAGCCCGAGAGGGAGCTCCTGGGCCTCTGAAACAAGGGCGAGTGGGAGGCGTTCCTTCAGGCTTTTGTCCCTGGATGTTGTGTCCGTGATAGCCGTGGATTGGAGCGGTGGCCTCAGGTACTGTGGACGAGTATCCCTCTCTGGGGATTTGTCCCAGCTCCCAAGAGTTTGGGGTCATTTTGTGGGAAGGGTGGAGTCGTGTTGTCTGGCTCATGGGTCTCTCCAAGAAAGGGATTCCAGAGCGAGCTCTAGGTACGGGCGGGGCGACTGGAAAATTCAAACTGTGGTGAGGATTGGGTGCATAGGGGCTTGGCAAGCCCCATATGTGGGCTCTTGGTCCAGGCCCTGACAGGCCTTTCTTTGACATGGGGCGCATGCGGAGGGTCACAGTGTGAATTTGTGCCCAAGCAGCACTCAAGTTTGGGCGTGGCATCAGGGGCCATGAAGGTTTCTCCCACCCTGAAGGTGTGACTCCATGCCAAGAGCAAGCTTGACAGCCATGGGGAAGGAGGAGTTCTGTTTTGTGCTTGCTATACCCAGCTGTGTGGAGAATTGATATAATGTCTAGGTTCAGATATCTGAAAACCAAGGTTAGGATGAGGTGACGGCATAAGACCATGGCATGTCCGAAGTGCTGGGTGTGCGGCCAGCTGTGTCCTTGTCTGTCTGGATGTCTGGCTTCAGGCTGTGTCAGGCAGAGCATGAGTGCCCAGAGCAGCCTATCCAGTTCGGGTACCGTCGAGGCCCGAGCAGGTTGATCCTCATCTGGGTTTTCTGGAGAGCCCCACAGGGAAACGTTTTTCTTCCGTTGGGCAGACACTGGGCTGGGTTTTGGTTCCGGAGTTCCTAGTCCGGAGGGCTTGTTTGCCAGGAGTGTGAGGAAGGAAGTCTGAAAACACAAGCTAGCGTGAGGTTTGGGACCGAGGGCACGGCAGGCCCACTCTGCAGAGGCTGAATCGAGATCTCCTGCACTGAGGTCATGTCAACTATGAGACGTGCCTCAGGCTAGAGTTTTTGTCCAGCATGGCCTCTACCTGAAGGGTGTGGGGGCTTCATGAGGCCAGAAAGTTTTGCCTACGATGGGATTTGTGAACTGCTCCAAAACTGAAAATTACCTTCTGCACGACAGTGAGTCCTATTGGATGGTTCCAAGAGGCCCCATATGGAAAGACTCGAGAGCAGGTGTCTAAGCATGGATGCCTGGGAACGCCACTCTTTAGTCAGGACAAGGCAGGCTCAATCTGCGGGCTCCTGGGTGAGCTACCCAGAGGGGAGAGTTCAAATGGTCTCTCCTGAAGATGAGTCCTACTGTGGCTTGGTGGCCTGGGAGACCTTGGAATGTGGAGGTGGCTCAGGGACTCTGCAGGATTCTCCAACATGAGGTGTTTGACACGGATCCAACAAGGAAACTTCCCATGTGGAGACGAGAGGAGTTCTGTTCCGTGCCTCAGGAAAGCCCCATACCCTGTTCTTCAAACCTAAGCCTCTGAGGAGTGACGCCTGGAAACCAAAGCAAGAGTTGAGACTACGGCCTAAAGGCCTGTCCGGCTCAACCTTCTATCTCTGTTGACATCTGTGTGCATGCATTCATGGATGTAGCTGCTCAGCTTGTGTCCGAATGCCCCTGTGAGTCCAGTGAGGCTCCCAGTAATGGGATGTCCTCGGAGGCCTTGAGGTTTCTCATATTCTGGAGGTGTGTGGCCAAAGGAATGGACACAGTTTGCCAGGAGAGAGCAGGCACGGTCCTGTGGTATGGCTCCAGAGGACCCAGCCTAGAGGCTGTGTTTGCCAGGGCTGTGGGGACAGATGTCTGAAAAAGCAAACTTGGCTCAGCTAGGGGCCAATGTAATGGCAGGCCTGATCTCTAGTCCGTGAGGGGAGATCCTCTGGAAATCAAAGTAGGGCAAGTGGGAGGCAGTCACTCAGGATTTTGTCTCTGGGTGTTGCGTTTACAGTGTCCGGTCAGGGTAGGGGTTGTCTCAGAGGCCGAGGAAGAGCCTTCCTCTCGGGGGATTGTCCAAGCTCCCAAGTGTTTGTGTTCATTCTTTGGGAATGAAGAGTACTATTTCTGCCACAGGGGAACCCCCAGGAGAGGGACTCTAGAGCACAGCAGTGGGTTCCCTCAACTGGAATACACACCATCTAGTTAGTCCTGGGTGCCTATGGGCATGGCAAGCCACATATGCGGGCTCTTGGTCCAGTCACTGAGAGGCGTTACTTGAATAAGGTACTCACGCTGAGGGTCACAATGTGTGTTTGTGCCCAAGGCGGCCCTCATGCTTGGGCGTGGCCTCATGGGCCATGCCGTTTTCTCCTACACTGAAGGTTTGACTCACTGCCAGCAGCAAGGTTTCTTGCCATGGGGAAGGAGGGGTTCTGACTTGTGCATCAGGTTCCCCCCTGTGCAGGGATTGGAGATAAGGTCTAGGTTCCGATGACTGAAAACCCAGGTTGGGAATGGATGGTGGCCTAAGGCAGTGGCGGGTCCAATGTGCTGGGTGTGCAGCCAGCTGTGTCGGTGTCTGTTGGAAGGTCTGGGCTCAGGCTATTTGCGACAGAGCATCACTGTTTAAGGTAGCCTATGCAATTGGGGTGTTGCCGAGGGCCAAGCAGTTTGATCCTCATTTGGGGTTTCTGGGCAGCGCCATAGACAAGGTTTTTCTCCTGGGAGGCAGGCACAGTGCTTCATTGTGGCCCCAGTAGGGAGGGTATGTGGGCCAGGAGTATGAGGACGGAAGTCTGAAAACACAAGCTAGTGTGAGGATTGGAGCCAAGGGCAGAGCAGGCCCACTCTGCAGAGGCTGAATCAAAATCTCCTGCATCTGAAGTCAGGCTGAGGATCAGACGTTGGCTGAGGCTGGAGTATGTGTCCATGATGGCACCTTCATGAAGTGGGGGCCTCATGAGGCCAAGGAAGTTTGCCCACGCTGAGTTTGGAGGTTGCCCCAAACCACAAGGTTTCCTTCTGCGGGACATTCGAGTCCTGTTGCATGGCTCCAGGACATACCATATGGAAGGACTGGAGAGCAGGGTTTGAAGGATGGATCCCTGTACAGCATGCCTCGCATTCCCATTGGCTATTATCGACAAGATAAGTTTGATCTGCTGCCTCTGGAACACGCGACCCAGGGGGCTGAGTTGAAATGGCCTCTCCTGAGGATGCGTCATAATGTGCGTTTGGGTCCATGGAGACCTTGGAATGTGCTGGTTGTTCAGTGGCCCTGCGGAACTCTCCTACCTGAAGTCTTGATACATGCCAGTAAGAAAGCTGCCCATGTGGAGATGAGAGATGTTTGGTTTGGTGCCTCAGAAAAGCCCCATGTGCTGGAATACGAAAACAGTCCTCTGAGAACGGAAACATGGAAACCAAAGCTAAGGTTCAGATTAGGGCCTGGGGGCCTGTCCATTTCAACCTTCTGTCTCTGGGGACACTGTGTGAGAGTCTAAGTGGAGATAGTTGCTCCGCTGGTGTCAGAGAGCCCCTCTTAGTCCAGGGTGGCCTATACTATTGATGACCTCAGGGACCTTGGAGCTTTTCCCTAACCTGTAGGGTTGTGTTCAATGGATTGGGCACATTTTCCTTGGAGAGGGCAGGCACAATCTTTCGCTGTTTGGTCCAGAGGCCCTAGCCTGGATGTTGTGTGGGTCCAGGCTGTGGGCACAGAAGTCTGAATACACAAACTCAGCTTATGAGTGGCACCTAGGGTATGGCAGGCCGGATGTACAGCCCGAGAGGGAGCTCCTGGGCCTCTGAAACAAGGGCGAGTGGGAGGCGTTCCTTCAGGCTTTTGTCCCTGGATGTTGTGTCCGTGATAGCCGTGGATTGGAGCGGTGGCCTCAGGTACTGTGGACGAGTATCCCTCTCTGGGGATTTGTCCCAGCTCCCAAGAGTTTGGGGTCATTTTGTGGGAAGGGTGGAGTCGTGTTGTCTGGCTCATGGGTCTCTCCAAGAAAGGGATTCCAGAGCAGAGCTCTAGGTACGGGCGGGGCGACTGGAAAATTCAAACCGTGGTGAGGATTGGGTGCATAGGGGCTTGGCAAGCCCCATATGTGGGCTCTTGGTCCAGGCCCTGACAGGCCTTTCTTTGACATGGGGCTCATGCGGAGGGTCACAGTGTGAATTTGTGCCCAAGCAGCACTCAAGTTTGGGCGTGGCATCAGGGGCCATGAAGGTTTCTCCCACCCTGAAGGTGTGACTCCATGCCAAGAGCAAGCTTGACAGCCATGGGGAAGGAGGAGTTCTGTTTTGTGCTTGCTATACCCAGATGTGTGGAGAATTGTTATAATGTCTAGGTTCAGATATCTGAAAACCAAGGTTAGGATGAGGTGACGGCATAAGACCATGGCGTGTCCGAAGTGCTGGGTGTGCGGCCAGCTGTCTCCTTGTCTGTCTGGACGTCTGGCATCAGGCTGTGTCAGGCAGAGCATGAGTGCCCAGAGCAGCCTATCCAGTTCGGGTACCGTCGAGGCCCGAGCAGGTTGATCCTCATCTGGGTTTTCTGGAGAGCCCCACAGGGAAACGTTTTTCTTCCGTTGGGCAGACACTGGGCTGGGTTTTGGTTCCGGAGTTCCTAGTCCGGAGGGCTTGTTTGCCAGGAGTGTGAGGAAGGAAGTCTGAAAACACAAGCTAGCGTGAGGTTTGGGACCGAGGGCACGGCAGGCCCACTCTGCAGAGGCTGAATCGAGATCTCCAGCACTGAGCTCATGTCAACTATGAGACGTGCCTCAGGCTAGAGTTTTTGTCCAGCATGGCCTCTTCCTGAAGGGTGTGGGGGCTTCATGAGGCCAGAAAGTTTTGCCTACGATGGGATTTGTGAACTGCTCCAAAACTGAAAATTACCTTCTGCACGACAGTGAGTCCTATTGGATGGTTCCAAGAGGCCCCATATGGAAAGACTCGAGAGCAGGTGTCTAAGCATGGATGCCTGGGAACGCCACTCTTTAGTCAGGACAAGGCAGGCTCAATCTGCGGGCTCCTGGGTGAGCTACCCAGAGGGGAGAGTTGAAATGGTCTCTCCTGAAGATGAGTCCTACTGTGGCTTGGTGGCCTGGGAGACCTTGGAATGTGGAGGTGGCTCAGGGACTCTGCAGGATTCTCCAACATGAGGAGTTTGACACGGCTCCAACAAGGAAACTTCCCATGTGGAGACGAGAGCAGTTCTGTTCCGTGCCTCAGGAAAGCCCCATACCCTGTTCTTCGAACCAAAGCCTCTGAGGAGTGACACCTGGAAACCAAAGCAAGAGTTGAGACTACGGCCTAAAGGCCTGTCCGGCTCAACCTTCTATCTCTGTTGACATCTGTGTGCATGCATTCATGGATGTAGCTGCTCAGCTTGTGTCCGAATGCCCCTGTGAGTCCAGTGAGGCTCCCAGTAATGGGATGTCCTCGGAGGCCTTGAGGTTTCTCATATTCTGGAGGTGTGTGGCCAAAGGAATGGACACAGTTTGCCAGGAGAGAGCAGGCACGGTCCTGTGGTATGGCTCCAGAGGACCCAGCCTAGAGGCTGTGTTTGCCAGGGCTGTGGGGACAGATGTCTGAAAAAGCAAACTTGGCTCAGCCAGGGGCCAATGTAATGGCAGGCCTGATCTCTAGTCCGTGAGGGGAGATCCTCTGGAAATCAAAGTAGGGCAAGTGGGAGGCAGTCACTCAGGATTTTGTCTCTGGGTGTTGCGTTTACAGTGTCTGGTCAGGGTAGGGGTTGTCTCAGAGGCCGAGGAAGAGCCTTCCTCTCGGGGGATTGTCCAAGCTCCCAAGTGTTTGTGTTCATTCTGTGGGAATGAAGAGTACTGTTTTCTGCCACAGGGGAACCCCAGGAGAGGGACTCTAGAGCACAGCAGTGGGTTCCCTCAACAGGAATACACACCATCTAGTTAGTCCTGGGTGCCTATGGGCATGGCAAGCCACATATGCGGGCTCTTGGTCCAGTCACTGAGAGGCGTTACTTGAATAAGGTACTCACGCTGAGGGTCACAATGTGTGTTTGTGCCCAAGGCGGCCCTCACGCTTGGGCGTGGCCTCATGGGCCATGCCGTTTTCTCCTACACTGAAGGTTTGACTCACTGCCAGCAGCAAGGTTTCTTGCCATGGGGAAGGAGGGGTTCTGACTTGTGCATCAGGTTCCCCCCTGTGCAGGGATTGGAGATAAGGTCTAGGTTCCGATGACTGAAAACCCAGGTTGGGAATGGATGGTGGCCTAAGGCAGTGGCGGGTCCAATGTCCTGGGTGTGCAGCCAGCTGTGTCGGTGTCTGTTGGAAGGTCTGGGCTCAGGCTATTTGCGACAGAGCATCACTGTTTAAGGTAGCCTATGCAATTGGGGTGTTGCCGAGGGCCAAGCAGTTTGATCCTCATTTGGGGTTTCTGGGCAGCGCCATAGACAAGGTTTTTCTCCTGGGAGGCAGACACAGTGCTTCATTGTGGCCCCAGAATTCCCAGTAGGGAGGGTTTGTGGGCCAGGAGTGTGAGGACGGAAGTCTGAAAACACAAGCTAGTGTGAGGATTGGAGCCAAGGGCAGAGCAGGCCCACTCTGCAGAGGCTGAATCAAAATCTCCTGCATCTGAAGTCAGGCTGAGGATCAGACGTTGGCTGAGGCTGGAGTATGTGTCCATGATGGCACCTTCATGAAGTGGGTGCCTCATGAGGCCAAGGAAGTTTGCCCACGCTGAGTTTGGAGGTTGCCCCAAACCACAAGGTTTCCTTCTGCGGGACATTCGAGTCCTGTTGCATGGCTCCAGGACATACCATATGGAAGGACTGGAGAGCAGGGTTTGAAGGATGGATCCCTGTACAGCATGCCTCGCATTCCCATTGGCTATTAGCGACAAGATATGTTTGATCTGCTGCCTCTGGAACACGCGACCCAGGGGGCTGAGTTGAAATGGCCTCTCCTGAGGATGCGTCATAATGTGCGTTTGGGTCCATGGAGACCTTGGAATGTGCTGGTTGTTCAGTGGCCCTGCGGAACTCTCCTACCTGAAGTCTTGATACATGCCAGTAAGAAAGCTGCCCATGTGGAGATGAGAGATGTTTGGTTTGGTGCCTCAGAAAAGCCCCATGTGCTGGAATACGAAAACAGTCCTCTGAGAACGGAAACATGGAAACCAAAGCTAAGGTTCAGATTAGGGCCTGGGGGCCTGTCCATTTCAACCTTCTGTCTCTGGGGACACTGTGTGAGAGTCTAAGTGGAGATAGTTGCTCCGCTGGTGTCAGAGAGCCCCTCTTAGTCCAGGGTGGCCTATACTATTGATGGCCTCAGGGACCTTGGAGCTTTTCCCTAACCTGTAGGGTTGTGTTCCATGGATTGGGCACATTTTCCATGGAGAGGGCAGGCACAATCTTTCGCTGTTTGGTCCAGAGGCCCTAGCCTGGATGTTGTGTGGGTCCAGGCTGTGGGCACAGAAGTCTGAATACACAAACTCAGCTTATGAGTGGCACCTAGGGTATGGCAGGCCGGATGTACAGCCCGAGAGGGAGCTCCTGGGCCTCTGAAACAAGGGCGAGTGGGAGGCGTTCCTTCAGGCTTTTGTCCCTGGATGTTGTGTCCGGGATAGCCGTGGATTGGAGCGGTGGCCTCAGGTACTGTGGACGGGTATCCCTCTCTGGGGATTTGTCCCAGCTCCCAAGAGTTTGGGGTCATTTTGTGGGAAGGGTGGAGTCGTGTTGTCTGGCTCATGGGTCTCTCCAAGAAAGGGATTCCAGAGCAGAGCTCTAGGTACGGGCGGGGCGACTGGAAAATTCAAACCGTGGTGAGGATTGGGTGCATAGGGGCTTGGCAAGCCCCATATGTGGGCTCTTGGTCCAGGCCCTGACAGGCCTTTCTTTGACATGGGGCTCATGCGGAGGGTCACAGTGTGAATTTGTGCCCAAGCAGCACTCAAGTTTGGGCGTGGCATCAGGGGCCATGAAGGTTTCTCCCACCCTGAAGGTGTGACTCCATGCCAAAGGCAAGCTTGACAGCCATGGGGAAGGAGTAGTTCTGTTTTGTGCTTGCTATACCCAGCTGTGTGGAGAATTGTTATAATGTCTAGGTTCAGATATCTGAAAACCAAGGTTAGGATGAGGTGACGGCATAAGACCATGGCGTGTCCGAAGTGCTGGGTGTGCGGCCAGCTGTCTCCTTGTCTGTCTGGACGTCTGGCTTCAGGCTGTGTCAGGCAGAGCATGAGTGCCCAGAGCAGCCTATCCAGTTCGGGTACCGTCGAGGCCCGAGCAGGTTGATCCTCATCTGGGTTTTCTGGAGAGCCCCACAGGGAAACGTTTTTCTTCCGTTGGGCAGACACTGGGCTGGGTTTTGGTTCCGGAGTTCCTAGTCCGGAGGGCTTGTTTGCCAGGAGTGTGAGGAAGGAAGTCTGAAAACACAAGCTAGCGTGAGGTTTGGGACCGAGGGCACGGCAGGCCCACTCTGCAGAGGCTGAATCGAGATCTCCTGCACTGAGGTCATGTCAACTATGAGACGTGCCTCAGGCTAGAGTTTTTGTCCAGCATGGCCTCTTCCTGAAGGGTGTGGGGGCTTCATGAGGCCAGAAAGTTTTGCCTACGATGGGATTTGTGAACTGCTCCGAAACTGAAAATTACCTTCTGCACGACAGTCGAGTCCTATTGGATGGTTCCAAGAGGCCCCATATGGAAAGACTCGAGAGCAGGTGTCTAAGCATGGATGCCTGGGAACGCCACTCTTTAGTCAGGACAAGGCAGGCTCAATCTGCGGGCTCCTGGGTGAGCTACCCAGAGGGGAGAGTTGAAATGGTCTCTCCTGAAGATGAGTCCTACTGTGGCTTGGTGGCCTGGGAGACCTTGGAATGTGGAGGTGGCTCAGGGACTCTGCAGGATTCTCCAACATGAGGTGTTTGACACGGCTCCAACAAGGAAACTTCCCATGTGGAGACGAGAGGAGTTCTGTTCCGTGCCTAGGTAAGCCCCATACCCTGTTCTTCGAACCTAAGCCTCTGAGGAGTGACACCTGGAAACCAAAGCAAGAGTTGAGACTACGGCCTAAAGGCCTGTCCGGCTCAACCTTCTATCTCTGTTGACATCTGTGTGCATGCATTCATGGATGTAGCTGCTCAGCTTGTGTCCGAATGCCCCTGTGAGTCCAGTGAGGCTCCCAGTAGTGGGATGTCCTCGGAGGCCTTGAGGTTTCTCATATTAAGGAGGTGTGTGGCCAAAGGAATGGACACAGTTTGCCAGGAGAGAGCAGGCACAGTCCTGTGGTATGGCTCCAGAGGACCCAGCCTAGAGGCTGTGTTTGCCAGGGCTGTGGGGACAGATGTCTGAAAAAGCAAACTTGGCTCAGCTAGAGGCCAATGTAATGGCAGGCCTGATCTCTAGTCCGTGAGGGGAGATCCTCTGGAAATCAAAGTAGGGCAAGTGGGAGGCAGTCACTCAGGATTTTGTCTCTGGGTGTTGGGTTTACAGTGTCCGGTCAGGGTAGGGGTTGTCTCAGAGGCCGAGGAAGAGCCTTCCTCTCGGGGGATTGTCCAAGCTCCCAAGTGTTTGTGTTCATTCTGTGGGAATGAAGAGTACTGTTTTCTGCCACAGGGGAACCCCCAGGAGAGGGACTCTAGAGCACAGCAGTGGGTTCCCTCAACTGGAATACACACCATCTAGTTAGTCCTGGGTGCCTATGGGCATGGCAAGCCACATATGCGGGCTCTTGGTCCAGTCACTGAGAGGCGTTACTTGAATAAGGTACTCACGCTGAGGGTCACAATGTGTGTTTGTGCCCAAGGCGGCCCTCATGCTTGGGCGTGGCCTCATGGGCCATGCCCTTTTCTCCTACACTGAAGGTTTGACTCACTGCCAGCAGCAAGGTTTCTTGCCATGGGGAAGGAGGGGTTCTGACTTGTGCATCAGGTTCCCCCCTGTGCAGGGATTGGAGATAAGGTCTAGGTTCCGATGACTGAAAACCCAGGTTGGGAATGGATGGTGGCCTAAGGCAGTGGCGGGTCCAATGTGCTGGGTGTGCAGCCAGCTGTGTCGGTGTCTGTTGGAAGGTCTGGGCTCAGGCTATTTGCGACAGAGCATCACTGTTTAAGGTAGCCTATGCAATTGGGGTGTTGCCGAGGGCCAAGCAGTTTGATCCTCATTTGGGGTTTCTGGGCAGCGCCATAGACAAGGTTTTTCTCCTGGGAGGCAGGCACAGTGCTTCATTGTGGCCCCAGAATTCCCAGTAGGGAGGGTTTGTGGGCCAGGAGTGTGAGGACGGAAGTCTGAAAACACAAGCTAGTGTGAGGATTGGAGCCAAGGGCAGAGCAGGCCCACTCTGCAGAGGCTGAATCAAAATCTCCTGCATCTGAAGTCAGGCTGAGGATCAGACGTTGGCTGAGGCTGGAGTATGTGTCCATGATGGCACCTTCATGAAGTGGGTGCCTCATGAGGCCAAGGAAGTTTGCCCACGCTGAGTTTGGAGGTTGCCCCAAACCACAAGGTTTCCTTCTGCGGGACATTCGAGTCCTGTTGCATGGCTCCAGGACATACCATATGGAAGGACTGGAGAGCAGGGTTTGAAGGATGGATCCCTGTACAGCATGCCTCGCATTCCCATTGGCTATTAGCGACAAGATATGTTTGATCTGCTGCCTCTGGAACACGCGACCCAGGGGGCTGAGTTGAAATGGCCTCTCCTGAGGATGCGTCATAATGTGCGTTTGGGTCCATGGAGACCTTGGAATGTGCTGGTTGTTCAGTGGCCCTGCGGAACTCTCCTACCTGAAGTCTTGATACATGCCAGTAAGAAAGCTGCCCATGTGGAGATGAGAGATGTTTGGTTTGGTGCCTCAGAAAAGCCCCATGTGCTGGAATACGAAAACAGTCCTCTGAGAACGGAAACATGGAAACCAAAGCTAAGGTTCAGATTAGGGCCTGGGGGCCTGTCCATTTCAACCTTCTGTCTCTGGGGACACTGTGTGAGAGTCTAAGTGGAGATAGTTGCTCCGCTGGTGTCAGAGAGCCCCTCTTAGTCCAGGGTGGCCTATACTATTGATGGCCTCAGGGACCTTGGAGCTTTTCCCTAACCTGTAGGGTTGTGTTCCATGGATTGGGCACATTTTCCATGGAGAGGGCAGGCACAATCTTTCGCTGTTTGGTCCAGAGGCCCTAGCCTGGATGTTGTGTGGGTCCAGGCTGTGGGCACAGAAGTCTGAATACACAAACTCAGCTTATGAGTGGCACCTAGGGTATGGCAGGCCGGATGTACAGCCCGAGAGGGAGCTCCTGGGCCTCTGAAACAAGGGCGAGTGGGAGGCGTTCCTTCAGGCTTTTGTCCCTGGATGTTGTGTCCGTGATAGCCGTGGATTGGAGCGGTGGCCTCAGGTACTGTGGACGAGTATCCCTCTCTGGGGATTTGTCCCAGCTCCCAAGAGTTTGGGGTCATTTTGTGGGAAGGGTGGAGTCGTGTTGTCTGGCTCATGGGTCTCTCCAAGAAAGGGATTCCAGAGCAGAGCTCTAGGTACGGGCGGGGCGACTGGAAAATTCAAACCGTGGTGAGGATTGGGTGCATAGGGGCTTGGCAAGCCCCATATGTGGGCTCTTGGTCCAGGCCCTGACAGGCCTTTCTTTGACATGGGGCTCATGCGGAGGGTCACAGTGTGAATTTGTGCCCAAGCAGCACTCAAGTTTGGGCGTGGCATCAGGGGCCATGAAGGTTTCTCCCACCCTGAAGGTGTGACTCCATGCCAAGAGCAAGCTTGACAGCCATGGGGAAGGAGGAGTTCTGTTTTGTGCTTGCTATACCCAGCTGTGTGGAGAATTGTTATAATGTCTAGGTTCAGATATCTGAAAACCAAGGTTAGGATGAGGTGACGGCATAAGACCATGGCGTGTCCGAAGTGCTGGGTGTGCGGCCAGCTGTCTCCTTGTCTGTCTGGACGTCTGGCATCAGGCTGTGTCAGGCAGAGCATGAGTGCCCAGAGCAGCCTATCCAGTTCGGGTACCGTCGAGGCCCGAGCAGGTTGATCTTCATCTGGGTTTTCTGGAGAGCCCCACAGGGAAACGTTTTTCTTCCGTTGGGCAGACACTGGGCTGGGTTTTGGTTCCGGAGTTCCTAGTCCGGAGGGCTTGTTTGCCAGGAGAGTGAGGAAGGAAGTCTGAAAACACAAGCTAGCGTGAGGTTTGGGACCGAGGGCACGGCAGGCCCACTCTGCAGAGGCTGAATCGAGATCTCCTGCACTGAGGTCATGTCAACTATGAGACGTGCCTCAGGCTAGAGTTTTTGTCCAGCATGGCCTCTTCCTGAAGGGTGTGGGGGCTTCATGAGGCCAGAAAGTTTTGCCTACGATGGGATTTGTGAACGGCTCCAAAACTGAAAATTACCTTCTGCACGACAGTCGAGTCCTATTGGATGGTTCCAAGAGGCCCCATATGGAAAGACTCGAGAGCAGGTGTCTAAGCATGGATGCCTGGGAACGCCACTCTTTAGTCAGGACAAGGCAGGCTCAATCTGCGGGCTCCTGGGTGAGCTACCCAGAGGGGAGGGTTGAAATGGTCTCTCCTGAAGATGAGTCCTACTGTGGCTTGGTGGCCTGGGAGACCTTGGAATGTGGAGGTGGCTCAGGGACTCTGCAGGATTCTCCAACATGAGGAGTTTGACACGGCTCCAACAAGGAAACTTCCCATGTGGAGATGAGAGCAGTTCTGTTCCGTGCCTCAGGAAAGCCCCATACCCTGTTCTTCGAACCAAAGCCTCTGAGGAGTGACACCTGGAAACCAAAGCAAGAGTTGAGACTACGGCCTAAAGGCCTGTCCGGCTCAACCTTCTATCTCTGTTGACATCTGTGTGCATGCATTCATGGATGTAGCTGCTCAGCTTGTGTCCGAATGCCCCTGTGAGTCCAGTGAGGCTCCCAGTAGTGGGATGTCCTCGGAGGCCTTGAGGTTTCTCATATTCTGGAGGTGTGTGGCCAAAGGAATGGACACAGTTTCCCAGGAGAGAGCAGGCACGGTCCTGTGGTATGGCTCCAGAGGACCCATCCTAGAGGCTGTGTTTGCCAGGGCTGTGGGGACAGATGTCTGAAAAAGCAAACTTGGCTCAGCTAGGGGCCAATGTAATGGCAGGCCTGATCTCTAGTCCGTGAGGGGAGATCCTCTGGAAATCAAAGTAGGGCAAGTGTGAGGCAGTCACTCAGGATTTTGTCTCTGGGTGTTGCGTTTACAGTGTCCGGTCAGGGTAGGGGTTGTCTCAGAGGCCGAGGAAGAGCCTTCCTCTCGGGGGATTGTCCAAGCTCCCAAGTGTTTGTGTTCATTCTGTGGGAATGAAGAGTACTGTTTTCTGCCACAGGGGAACCCCCAGGAGAGGGACTCTAGAGCACAGCAGTGGGTTCCCTCAACTGGAATACACACCATCTAGTTAGTCCTGGGTGCCTATGGGCATGGCAAGCCACATATGCGGGCTCTTGGTCCAGTCACTGAGAGGCGTTACTTGAATAAGGTACTCACGCTGAGGGTCACAATGTGTGTTTGTGCCCAAGGCGGCCCTCATGCTTGGGCGTGGCCTCATGGGCCATGCCGTTTTCTCCTACACTGAAGGTTTGACTCACTGCCAGCAGCAAGGTTTCTTGCCATGGGGAAGGAGGGGTTCTGACTTGTGCATCAGGTTCCCCCCTGTGCAGGGATTGGAGATAAGGTCTAGGTTCCGATGACTGAAAACCCAGGTTGGGAATGGATGGTGGCCTAAGGCAGTGGCGGGTCCAATGTGCTGGGTGTGCAGCCAGCTGTGTCGGTGTCTGTTGGAAGGTCTGGGCTCAGGCTATTTGCGACAGAGCATCACTGTTTAAGGTAGCCTATGCAATTGGGGTGTTGCCGAGGGCCAAGCAGTTTGATCCTCATTTGGGGTTTCTGGGCAGCGCCATAGACAAGGTTTTTCTCCTGGGAGGCAGGCACAGTGCTTCATTGTGGCCCCAGAATTCCCAGTAGGGAGGGTTTGTGGGCCAGGAGTGTGAGGACGGAAGTCTGAAAACACAAGCTAGTGTGAGGATTGGAGCCAAGGGCAGAGCAGGCCCACTCTGCAGAGGCTGAATCAAAATCTCCTGCATCTGAAGTCAGGCTGAGGATCAGACGTTGGCTGAGGCTGGAGTATGTGTCCATGATGGCACCTTCATGAAGTGGGTGCCTCATGAGGCCAAGGAAGTTTGCCCACGCTGAGTTTGGAGGTTGCCCCAAACCACAAGGTTTCCTTCTGCGGGACATTCGAGTCCTGTTGCATGGCTCCAGGACATACCATATGGAAGGACTGGAGAGCAGGGTTTGAAGGATGGATCCCTGTACAGCATGCCTCGCATTCCCATTGGCTATTAGCGACAAGATATGTTTGATCTGCTGCCTCTGGAACACGCGACCCAGGGGGCTGAGTTGAAATGGCCTCTTCTGAGGATGCGTCATAATGTGCGTTTGGGTCCATGGAGACCTTGGAATGTGCTGGTTGTTCAGTGGCCCTGCGGAACTCTCCTACCTGAAGTCTTGATACATGCCAGTAAGAAAGCTGCCCATGTGGAGATGAGAGATGTTTGGTTTGGTGCCTCAGAAAAGCCCCATGTGCTGGAATACGAAAACAGTCCTCTGAGAACGGAAACATGGAAACCAAAGCTAAGGTTCAGATTAGGGCCTGGGGGCCTGTCCATTTCAACCTTCTGTCTCTGGGGACACTGTGTGAGAGTCTAAGTGGAGATAGTTGCTCCGCTGGTGTCAGAGAGCCCCTCTTAGTCCAGGGTGGCCTATACTATTGATGGCCTCAGGGACCTTGGAGCTTTTCCCTAACCTGTAGGGTTGTGTTCCATGGATTGGGCACATTTTCCATGGAGAGGACAGGCACAATCTTTCGCTGTTTGGTCCAGAGGCCCTAGCCTGGATGTTGTGTGGGTCCAGGCTGTGGGCACAGAAGTCTGAATACACAAACTCAGCTTATGAGTGGCACCTAGGGTATGGCAGGCCGGATGTACAGCCCGAGAGGGAGCTCCTGGGCCTCTGAAACAAGGGCGAGTGGGAGGCGTTCCTTCAGGCTTTTGTCCCTGGATGTTGTGTCCGTGATAGCCGTGGATTGGAGCGGTGGCCTCAGGTACTGTGGACGAGTATCCCTCTCTGGGGATTTGTCCCAGCTCCCAAGAGTTTGGGGTCATTTTGTGGGAAGGGTGGAGTCGTGTTGTCTGGCTCATGGGTCTCTCCAAGAAAGGGATTCCAGAGCAGAGCTCTAGGTACGGGCGGGGCGACTGGAAAATTCAAACCGTGGTGAGGATTGGGTGCATAGGGGCTTGGCAAGCCCCATATGTGGGCTCTTGGTCCAGGCCCTGACAGGCCTTTCTTTGACATGGGGCTCATGCGGAGGGTCACAGTGTGAATTTGTGCCCAAGCAGCACTCAAGTTTGGGCGTGGCATCAGGGGCCATGAAGGTTTCTCCCACCCTGAAGGTGTGACTCCATGCCAAGAGCAAGCTTGACAGCCATGGGGAAGGAGGAGTTCTGTTTTGTGCTTGCTATACCCAGCTGTGTGGAGAATTGTTATAATGTCTAGGTTCAGATATCTGAAAACCAAGGTTAGGATGAGGTGACGGCATAAGACCATGGTGTGTCCGAAGTGCTGGGTGTGCGGCCAGCTGTCTCCTTGTCTGTCTGGACGTCTGGCATCAGGCTGTGTCAGGCAGAGCATGAGTGCCCAGAGCAGCCTATCCAGTTCGGGTACCGTCGAGGCCCGAGCAGGTTGATCCTCATCTGGGTTTTCTGGAGAGCCCCACAGGGAAACGTTTTTCTTCCGTTGGGCAGACACTGGGCTGGGTTTTGGTTCTGGAGTTCCTAGTCCGGAGGGCTTGTTTGCCAGGAGTGTGAGGAAGGAAGTCTGAAAACACAAGCTAGCGTGAGGTTTGGGACCGAGGGCACGGCAGGCCCACTCTGCAGAGGCTGAATCGAGATCTCCTGCACTGAGGTCATGTCAACTATGAGACGTGCCTCAGGCTAGAGTTCTTGTCCAGCATGGCCTCTTCCTGAAGGGTGTGGGGGCTTCATGAGGCCAGAAAGTTTTGCCTACGATGGGATTTGTGAACTGCTCCAAAACTGAAAATTACCTTCTGCACGACAGTCGAGTCCTATTGGATGGTTCCAAGAGGCCCCATATGGAAAGACTCGAGAGCAGGTGTCTAAGCATGGATGCCTGGGAACGCCACTCTTTAGTCAGGACAAGGCAGGCTCAATCTGCGGGCTCCTGGGTGAGCTACCCAGAGGGGAGAGTTGAAATGGTCTCTCCTGAAGATGAGTCCTACTGTGGCTTGGTGGCCTGGGAGACCTTGGAATGTGGAGGTGGCTCAGGGACTCTGCAGGATTCTCCAACATGAGGAGTTTGACACGGCTCCAACAAGGAAACTTCCCATGTGGAGACGAGAGCAGTTCTGTTCCGTGCCTCAGGAAAGCCCCATACCCTGTTCTTCGAACCAAAGCCTCTGAGGAGTGACACCTGGAAACCAAAGCAAGAGTTGAGACTACGGCCTAAAGGCCTGTCCGGCTCAACCTTCTATCTCTGTTGACATCTGTGTGCATGCATTCATGGATGTAGCTGCTCAGCTTGTGTCCGAATGCCCCTGTGAGTCCAGTGAGGCTCCCAGTAGTGGGATGTCCTCGGAGGCCTTGAGGTTTCTCATATTCTGGAGGTGTGTGGCCAAAGGAATGGACACAGTTTCCCAGGAGAGAGCAGGCACGGTCCTGTGGTATGGCTCCAGAGGACCCAGCCTAGAGGCTGTGTTTGCCAGGGCTGTGGGGACAGATGTCTGAAAAAGCAAACTTGGCTCAGCTAGGGGCCAATGTAATGGCAGTTCTGATCTCTAGTCCGTGAGGGGAGATCCTCTGGAAATCAAAGTAGGGCAAGTGGGAGGCAGTCACTCAGGATTTTGTCTCTGGGTGTTGCATTTACAGTGTCCGGTCAGGGTAGGGGTTGTCTCAGAGGCCGAGGAAGAGCCTTCCTCTCGGGGGATTGTCCAAGCTCCCAAGTGTTTGTGTTCATTCTGTGGGAATGAAGAGTACTGTTTTCTGCCACAGGGGAACCCCCAGGAGAGGGACTCTAGAGCACAGCAGTGGGTTCCCTCAACTGGAATACACACCATCTAGTTAGTCCTGGGTGCCTATGGGCATGGCAAGCCACATATGCGGGCTCTTGGTCCAGTCACTGAGAGGCGTTACTTGAATAAGGTACTCACGCTGAGGGTCACAATGTGTGTTTGTGCCCAAGGCGGCCCTCATGCTTGGGCGTGGCCTCATGGGCCATGCCGTTTTCTCCTACACTGAAGGTTTGACTCACTGCCAGCAGCAAGGTTTCTTGCCATGGGGAAGGAGGGGTTCTGACTTGTGCATCAGGTTCCCCCCTGTGCAGGGATTGGAGATAAGGTCTAGGTTCCGATGACTGAAAACCCAGGTTGGGAATGGATGGTGGCCTAAGGCAGTGGCGGGTCCAATGTGCTGGGTGTGCAGCCAGCTGTGTCGGTGTCTGTTGGAAGGTCTGGGCTCAGGCTATTTGCGACAGAGCATCACTGTTTAAGGTAGCCTATGCCATTGGGGTGTTGCCGAGGGCCAAGCAGTTTGATCCTCATTTGGGGTTTCTGGGCAGCGCCATAGACAAGGTTTTTCTCCTGGGAGGCAGGCACAGTGCTTCATTGTGGCCCCAGAATTCCCAGTAGGGAGGGTTTGTGGGCCAGGAGTGTGAGGACGGAAGTCTGAAAACACAAGCTAGTGTGAGGATTGGAGCCAAGGGCAGAGCAGGCCCACTCTGCAGAGGCTGAATCAAAATCTCCTGCATCTGAAGTCAGGCTGAGGATCAGACGTTGGCTGAGGCTGGAGTATGTGTCCATGATGGCACCTTCATGAAGTGGGTGCCTCATGAGGCCAAGGAAGTTTGCCCACGCTGAGTTTGGAGGTTGCCCCAAACCACAAGGTTTCCTTCTGCGGGACATTCGAGTCCTGTTGCATGGCTCCAGGACATACCATATGGAAGGACTGGAGAGCAGGGTTTGAAGGATGGATCCCTGTACAGCATGCCTCGCATTCCCATTGGCTATTAGCGACAAGATATGTTTGATCTGCTGCCTCTGGAACACGCGACCCAGGGGGCTGAGTTGAAATGGCCTCTCCTGAGGATGCGTCATAATGTGCGTTTGGGTCCATGGAGACCTTGGAATGTGCTGGTTGTTCAGTGGCCCTGCGGAACTCTCCTACCTGAAGTCTTGATACATGCCAGTAAGAAAGCTGCCCATGTGGAGATGAGAGATGTTTGGTTTGGTGCCTCAGAAAAGCCCCATGTGCTGGAATACGAAAACAGTCCTCTGAGAACGGAAACATGGAAACCAAAGCTAAGGTTCAGATTAGGGCCTGGGGGCCTGTCCATTTCAACCTTCTGTCTCTGGGGACACTGTGTGAGAGTCTAAGTGGAGATAGTTGCTCCGCTGGTGTCAGAGAGCCCCTCTTAGTCCAGGGTGGCCTATACTATTGATGGCCTCAGGGACCTTGGAGCTTTTCCCTAACCTGTAGGGTTGTGTTCCATGGATTGGGCACATTTTCCATGGAGAGGGCAGGCACAATCTTTCGCTGTTTGGTCCAGAGGCCCTAGCCTGGATGTTGTGTGGGTCCAGGCTGTGGGCACAGAAGTCTGAATACACAAACTCAGCTTATGAGTGGCACCTAGGGTATGGCAGGCCGGATGTACAGCCCGAGAGGGAGCTCCTGGGCCTCTGAAACAAGGGCGAGTGGGAGGCGTTCCTTCAGGCTTTTGTCCCTGGATGTTGTATCCGTGATAGCCGTGGATTGGAGCGGTGGCCTCAGGTACTGTGGACGAGTATCCCTCTCTGGGGATTTGTCCCAGCTCCCAAGAGTTTGGGGTCATTTTGTGGGAAGGGTGGAGTCGTGTTGTCTGGCTCATGGGTCTCTCCAAGAAAGGGATTCCAGAGCAGAGCTCTAGGTACGGGCGGGGCGACTGGAAAATTCAAACCGTGGTGAGGATTGGGTGCATAGGGGCTTGGCAAGCCCCATATGTGGGCTCTTGGTCCAGGCCCTGACAGGCCTTTCTTTGACATGGGGCTCATGCGGAGGGTCACAGTGTGAATTTGTGCCCAAGCAGCACTCAAGTTTGGGCGTGGCATCAGGGGCCATGAAGGTTTCTCCCACCCTGAAGGTGTGACTCCATGCCAAGAGCAAGCTTGACAGCCATGGGGAAGGAGGAGTTCTGTTTTGTGCTTGCTATACCCAGCTGTGTGGAGAATTGTTATAATGTCTAGGTTCAGATATCTGAAAAACAAGGTTAGGATGAGGTGACGGCATAAGACCATGGCGTGTCCGAAGTGCTAGGTGTGCGGCCAGCTGTCTCCTTGTCTGTCTGGACGTCTGGCATCAGGCTGTGTCAGGCAGAGCATGAGTGCCCAGAGCAGCCTATCCAGTTCGGGTACCGTCGAGGCCCGAGCAGGTTGATCCTCATCTGGGTTTTCTGGAGAGCCCCACAGGGAAACGTTTTTCTTCCGTTGGGCAGACACTGGGCTGGGTTTTGGTTCTGGAGTTCCTAGTCCGGAGGGCTTGTTTGCCAGGAGTGTGAGGAAGGAAGTCTGAAAACACAAGCTAGCGTGAGGTTTGGGACCGAGGGCACGGCAGGCCCACTCTGCAGAGGCTGAATCGAGATCTCCTGCACTGAGGTCATGTCAACTATGAGACGTGCCTCAGGCTAGAGTTCTTGTCCAGCATGGCCTCTTCCTGAAGGGTGTGGGGGCTTCATGAGGCCAGAAAGTTTTGCCTACGATGGGATTTGTGAACTGCTCCAAAACTGAAAATTACCTTCTGCACGACAGTCGAGTCCTATTGGATGGTTCCAAGAGGCCCCATATGGAAAGACTCGAGAGCAGGTGTCTAAGCATGGATGCCTGGGAACGCCACTCTTTAGTCAGGACAAGGCAGGCTCAATCTGCGGGCTCCTGGGTGAGCTACCCAGAGGGGAGAGTTGAAATGGTCTCTCCTGAAGATGAGTCCTACTGTGGCTTGGTGGCCTGGGAGACCTTGGAATGTGGAGGTGGCTCAGGGACTCTGCAGGATTCTCCAACATGAGGTGTTTGACACGGCTCCAACAAGGAAACTTCCCATGTGGAGACGAGAGGAGTTCTGTTCCGTGCCTCAGGAAAGCCCCATACCCTGTTCTTCGAACCTAAGCCTCTGAGGAGTGACACCTGGAAACCAAAGCAAGAGTTGAGACTACGGCCTAAAGGCCTGTCCAGCTCAACCTTCTATCTCTGTTGACATCTGTGTGCATGCATTCATGGATGTAGCTGCTCAGCTTGTGTCCGAATGCCCCTGTGAGTCCAGTGAGGCTCCCAGTAGTGGGATGTCCTCGGAGGCCTTGAGGTTTCTCATATTCTGGAGGTGTGTGGCCAAAGGAATGGACACAGTTTGCCAGGAGAGAGCAGGCACGGTCCTGTGGTATGGCTCCAGAGGACCCAGCCTAGAGGTTGTGTTTGCCAGGGCTGTGGGGACAGATGTCTGAAAAAGCAAACTTGGCTCAGCTAGGGGCCAATGTAATGGCAGGCCTGATCTCTAGTCCGTGAGGGGAGATCCTCTGGAAATCAAAGTAGGGCAAGTGGGAGGCAGTCACTCAGGATTTTGTCTCTGGGTGTTGCGTTTACAGTGTCCGGTCAGGGTAGGGGTTGTCTCAGAGGCCGAGGAAGAGCCTTCCTCTCGGGGGATTGTCCAAGCTCCCAAGTGTTTGTGTTCATTCTGTGGGAATGAAGAGTACTGTTTTCTGCCACAGGGGAACCCCCAGGAGAGGGACTCTAGAGCACAGCAGTGGGTTCCCTCAACTGGAATACACACCATCTAGTTAGTCCTGGGTGCCTATGGGCATGGCAAGCCACATATGCGGGCTCTTGGTCCAGTCACTGAGAGGCGTTACTTGAATAAGGTACTCACGCTGAGGGTCACAATGTGTGTTTGTGCCCAAGGCGGCCCTCATGCTTGGGCGTGGCCTCATGGGCCATGCCGTTTTCTCCTACACTGAAGGTTTGACTCACTGCCAGCAGCAAGGTTTCTTGCCATGGGGAAGGAGGGGTTCTGACTTGTGCATCAGGTTCCCCCCTGTGCAGGGATTGGAGATAAGGTCTAGGTTCCGATGACTGAAAACCCAGGTTGGGAATGGATGGTGGCCTAAGGCAGTGGCGGGTCCAATGTGCTGGGTGTGCAGCCAGCTGTGTCGGTGTCTGTTGGAAGGTCTGGGCTCAGGCTATTTGCGACAGAGCATCACTGTTTAAGGTAGCCTATGCAATTGGGGTGTTGCCGAGGGCCAAGCAGTTTGATCCTCATTTGGGGTTTCTGGGCAGCGCCATAGACAAGGTTTTTCTCCTGGGAGGCAGGCACAGTGCTTCATTGTGGCCCCAGAATTCCCAGTAGGGAGGGTTTGTGGGCCAGGAGTGTGAGGACGGAAGTCTGAAAACACAAGCTAGTGTGAGGATTGGAGCCAAGGGCAGAGCAGGCCCACTCTGCAGAGGCTGAATCAAAATCTCCTGCATCTGAAGTCAGGCTGAGGATCAGACGTTGGCTGAGGCTGGAGTATGTGTCCATGATGGCACCTTCATGAAGTGGGTGCCTCATGAGGCCAAGGAAGTTTGCCCACGCTGAGTTTGGAGGTTGCCCCAAACCACAAGGTTTCCTTCTGCGGGACATTCGAGTCCTGTTGCATGGCTCCAGGACATACCATATGGAAGGACTGGAGAGCAGGGTTTGAAGGATGGATCCCTGTACAGCATGCCTCGCATTCCCATTGGCTATTAGCGACAAGATATGTTTGATCTGCTGCCTCTGGAACACGCGACCCAGGGGGCTGAGTTGAAATGGCCTCTCCTGAGGATGCGTCATAATGTGCGTTTGGGTCCATGGAGACCTTGGAATGTGCTGGTTGTTCAGTGGCCCTGCGGAACTCTCCTACCTGAAGTCTTGATACATGCCAGTAAGAAAGCTGCCCATGTGGAGATGAGAGATGTTTGGTTTGGTGCCTCAGAAAAGCCCCATGTGCTGGAATACGAAAACAGTCCTCTGAGAACGGAAACATGGAAACCAAAGCTAAGGTTCAGATTAGGGCCTGGGGGCCTGTCCATTTCAACCTTCTGTCTCTGGGGACACTGTGTGAGAGTCTAAGTGGAGATAGTTGCTCCGCTGGTGTCAGAGAGCCCCTCTTAGTCCAGGGTGGCCTATACTATTGATGGCCTCAGGGACCTTGGAGCTTTTCCCTAACCTGTAGGGTTGTGTTCCATGGATTGGGCACATTTTCCATGGAGAGGACAGGCACAATCTTTCGCTGTTTGGTCCAGAGGCCCTAGCCTGGATGTTGTGTGGGTCCAGGCTGTGGGCACAGAAGTCTGAATACACAAACTCAGCTTATGAGTGGCACCTAGGGTATGGCAGGCCGGATGTACAGCCCGAGAGGGAGCTCCTGGGCCTCTGAAACAAGGGCGAGTGGGAGGCGTTCCTTCAGGCTTTTGTCCCTGGATGTTGTGTCCGTGATAGCCGTGGATTGGAGCGGTGGCCTCAGGTACTGTGGACGAGTATCCCTCTCTGGGGATTTGTCCCAGCTCCCAAGAGTTTGGGGTCATTTTGTGGGAAGGGTGGAGTCGTGTTGTCTGGCTCATGGGTCTCTCCAAGAAAGGGATTCCAGAGCAGAGCTCTAGGTACGGGCGGGGCGACTGGAAAATTCAAACCGTGGTGAGGATTGGGTGCATAGGGGCTTGGCAAGCCCCATATGTGGGCTCTTGGTCCAGGCCCTGACAGGCCTTTCTTTGACATGGGGCTCATGCGGAGGGTCACAGTGTGAATTTGTGCCCAAGCAGCACTCAAGTTTGGGCGTGGCATCAGGGGCCATGAAGGTTTCTCCCACCCTGAAGGTGTGACTCCATGCCAAGAGCAAGCTTGACAGCCATGGGGAAGGAGGAGTTCTGTTTTGTGCTTGCTATACCCAGCTGTGTGGAGAATTGTTATAATGTCTAGGTTCAGATATCTGAAAACCAAGGTTAGGATGAGGTGACGGCATAAGACCATGGTGTGTCCGAAGTGCTGGGTGTGCGGCCAGCTGTCTCCTTGTCTGTCTGGACGTCTGGCATCAGGCTGTGTCAGGCAGAGCATGAGTGCCCAGAGCAGCCTATCCAGTTCGGGTACCGTCGAGGCCCGAGCAGGTTGATCCTCATCTGGGTTTTCTGGAGAGCCCCACAGGGAAACGTTTTTCTTCCGTTGGGCAGACACTGGGCTGGGTTTTGGTTCTGGAGTTCCTAGTCCGGAGGGCTTGTTTGCCAGGAGTGTGAGGAAGGAAGTCTGAAAACACAAGCTAGCGTGAGGTTTGGGACCGAGGGCACGGCAGGCCCACTCTGCAGAGGCTGAATCGAGATCTCCTGCACTGAGGTCATGTCAACTATGAGACGTGCCTCAGGCTAGAGTTCTTGTCCAGCATGGCCTCTTCCTGAAGGGTGTGGGGGCTTCATGAGGCCAGAAAGTTTTGCCTACGATGGGATTTGTGAACTGCTCCAAAACTGAAAATTACCTTCTGCACGACAGTCGAGTCCTATTGGATGGTTCCAAGAGGCCCCATATGGAAAGACTCGAGAGCAGGTGTCTAAGCATGGATGCCTGGGAACGCCACTCTTTAGTCAGGACAAGGCAGGCTCAATCTGCGGGCTCCTGGGTGAGCTACCCAGAGGGGAGAGTTGAAATGGTCTCTCCTGAAGATGAGTCCTACTGTGGCTTGGTGGCCTGGGAGACCTTGGAATGTGGAGGTGGCTCAGGGACTCTGCAGGATTCTCCAACATGAGGAGTTTGACACGGCTCCAACAAGGAAACTTCCCATGTGGAGACGAGAGCAGTTCTGTTCCGTGCCTCAGGAAAGCCCCATACCCTGTTCTTCGAACCAAAGCCTCTGAGGAGTGACACCTGGAAACCAAAGCAAGAGTTGAGACTACGGCCTAAAGGCCTGTCCGGCTCAACCTTCTATCTCTGTTGACATCTGTGTGCATGCATTCATGGATGTAGCTGCTCAGCTTGTGTCCGAATGCCCCTGTGAGTCCAGTGAGGCTCCCAGTAGTGGGATGTCCTCGGAGGCCTTGAGGTTTCTCATATTCTGGAGGTGTGTGGCCAAAGGAATGGACACAGTTTCCCAGGAGAGAGCAGGCACGGTCCTGTGGTATGGCTCCAGAGGACCCAGCCTAGAGGCTGTGTTTGCCAGGGCTGTGGGGACAGATGTCTGAAAAAGCAAACTTGGCTCAGCTAGGGGCCAATGTAATGGCAGGCCTGATCTCTAGTCCGTGAGGGGAGATCCTCTGGAAATCAAAGTAGGGCAAGTGGGAGGCAGTCACTCAGGATTTTGTCTCTGGGTGTTGCGTTTACAGTGTCCGGTCAGGGTAGGGGTTGTCTCAGAGGCCGAGGAAGAGCCTTCCTCTCGGGGGATTGTCCAAGCTCCCAAGTGTTTGTGTTCATTCTGTGGGAATGAAGAGTACTGTTTTCTGCCACAGGGGAACCCCCAGGAGAGGGACTCTAGAGCACAGCAGTGGGTTCCCTCAACTGGAATACACACCATCTAGTTAGTCCTGGGTGCCTATGGGCATGGCAAGCCACATATGCGGGCTCTTGGTCCAGTCACTGAGAGGCGTTACTTGAATAAGGTACTCACGCTGAGGGTCACAATGTGTGTTTGTGCCCAAGGCGGCCCTCATGCTTGGGCGTGGCCTCATGGGCCATGCCGTTTTCTCCTACACTGAAGGTTTGACTCACTGCCAGCAGCAAGGTTTCTTGCCATGGGGAAGGAGGGGTTCTGACTTGTGCATCAGGTTCCCCCCTGTGCAGGGATTGGAGATAAGGTCTAGGTTCCGATGACTGAAAACCCAGGTTGGGAATGGATGGTGGCCTAAGGCAGTGGCGGGTCCAATGTGCTGGGTGTGCAGCCAGCTGTGTCGGTGTCTGTTGGAAGGTCTGGGCTCAGGCTATTTGCGACAGAGCATCACTGTTTAAGGTAGCCTATGCCATTGGGGTGTTGCCGAGGGCCAAGCAGTTTGATCCTCATTTGGGGTTTCTGGGCAGCGCCATAGACAAGGTTTTTCTCCTGGGAGGCAGGCACAGTGCTTCATTGTGGCCCCAGAATTCCCAGTAGGGAGGGTTTGTGGGCCAGGAGTGTGAGGACGGAAGTCTGAAAACACAAGCTAGTGTGAGGATTGGAGCCAAGGGCAGAGCAGGCCCACTCTGCAGAGGCTGAATCAAAATCTCCTGCATCTGAAGTCAGGCTGAGGATCAGACGTTGGCTGAGGCTGGAGTATGTGTCCATGATGGCACCTTAATGAAGTGGGTGCCTCATGAGGCCAAGGAAGTTTGCCCACGCTGAGTTTGGAGGTTGCCCCAAACCACAAGGTTTCCTTCTGCGGGACATTCGAGTCCTGTTGCATGGCTCCAGGACATACCATATGGAAGGACTGGAGAGCAGGGTTTGAAGGATGGATCCCTGTACAGCATGCCTCGCATTCCCATTGGCTATTAGCGACAAGATATGTTTGATCTGCTGCCTCTGGAACACGCGACCCAGGGGGCTGAGTTGAAATGGCCTCTCCTGAGGATGCGTCATAATGTGCGTTTGGGTCCATGGAGACCTTGGAATGTGCTGGTTGTTCAGTGGCCCTGCGGAACTCTCCTACCTGAAGTCTTGATACATGCCAGTAAGAAAGCTGCCCATGTGGAGATGAGAGATGTTTGGTTTGGTGCCTCAGAAAAGCCCCATGTGCTGGAATACGAAAACAGTCCTCTGAGAACGGAAACATGGAAACCAAAGCTAAGGTTCAGATTAGGGCCTGGGGGCCTGTCCATTTCAACCTTCTGTCTCTGGGGACACTGTGTGAGAGTCTAAGTGGAGATAGTTGCTCCGCTGGTGTCAGAGAGCCCCTCTTAGTCCAGGGTGGCCTATACTATTGATGGCCTCAGGGACCTTGGAGCTTTTCCCTAACCTGTAGGGTTGTGTTCCATGGATTGGGCACATTTTCCATGGAGAGGGCAGGCACAATCTTTCGCTGTTTGGTCCAGAGGCCCTAGCCTGGATGTTGTGTGGGTCCAGGCTGTGGGCACAGAAGTCTGAATACACAAACTCAGCTTATGAGTGGCACCTAGGGTATGGCAGGCCGGATGTACAGCCCGAGAGGGAGCTCCTGGGCCTCTGAAACAAGGGCGAGTGGGAGGCGTTCCTTCAGGCTTTTGTCCCTGGATGTTGTATCCGTGATAGCCGTGGATTGGAGCGGTGGCCTCAGGTACTGTGGACGAGTATCCCTCTCTGGGGATTTGTCCCAGCTCCCAAGAGTTTGGGGTCATTTTGTGGGAAGGGTGGAGTCGTGTTGTCTGGCTCATGGGTCTCTCCAAGAAAGGGATTCCAGAGCAGAGCTCTAGGTACGGGCGGGGCGACTGGAAAATTCAAACCGTGGTGAGGATTGGGTGCATAGGGGCTTGGCAAGCCCCATATGTGGGCTCTTGGTCCAGGCCCTGACAGGCCTTTCTTTGACATGGGGCTCATGCGGAGGGTCACAGTGTGAATTTGTGCCCAAGCAGCACTCAAGTTTGGGCGTGGCATCAGGGGCCATGAAGGTTTCTCCCACCCTGAAGGTGTGACTCCATGCCAAGAGCAAGCTTGACAGCCATGGGGAAGGAGGAGTTCTGTTTTGTGCTTGCTATACCCAGCTGTGTGGAGAATTGTTATAATGTCTAGGTTCAGATATCTGAAAACCAAGGTTAGGATGAGGTGACGGCATAAGACCATGGCGTGTCCGAAGTGCTAGGTGTGCGGCCAGCTGTCTCCTTGTCTGTCTGGACGTCTGGCATCAGGCTGTGTCAGGCAGAGCATGAGTGCCCAGAGCAGCCTATCCAGTTCGGGTACCGTCGAGGCCCGAGCAGGTTGATCCTCATCTGGGTTTTCTGGAGAGCCCCACAGGGAAACGTTTTTCTTCCGTTGGGCAGACACTGGGCTGGGTTTTGGTTCTGGAGTTCCTAGTCCGGAGGGCTTGTTTGCCAGGAGTGTGAGGAAGGAAGTCTGAAAACACAAGCTAGCGTGAGGTTTGGGACCGAGGGCACGGCAGGCCCACTCTGCAGAGGCTGAATCGAGATCTCCTGCACTGAGGTCATGTCAACTATGAGACGTGCCTCAGGCTAGAGTTCTTGTCCAGCATGGCCTCTTCCTGAAGGGTGTGGGGGCTTCATGAGGCCAGAAAGTTTTGCCTACGATGGGATTTGTGAACTGCTCCAAAACTGAAAATTACCTTCTGCACGACAGTCGAGTCCTATTGGATGGTTCCAAGAGGCCCCATATGGAAAGACTCGAGAGCAGGTGTCTAAGCATGGATGCCTGGGAACGCCACTCTTTAGTCAGGACAAGGCAGGCTCAATCTGCGGGCTCCTGGGTGAGCTACCCAGAGGGGAGAGTTGAAATGGTCTCTCCTGAAGATGAGTCCTACTGTGGCTTGGTGGCCTGGGAGACCTTGGAATGTGGAGGTGGCTCAGGGACTCTGCAGGATTCTCCAACATGAGGTGTTTGACACGGCTCCAACAAGGAAACTTCCCATGTGGAGACGAGAGGAGTTCTGTTCCGTGCCTCAGGAAAGCCCCATACCCTGTTCTTCGAACCTAAGCCTCTGAGGAGTGACACCTGGAAACCAAAGCAAGAGTTGAGACTACGGCCTAAAGGCCTGTCCGGCTCAACCTTCTATCTCTGTTGACATCTGTGTGCATGCATTCATGGATGTAGCTGCTCAGCTTGTGTCCGAATGCCCCTGTGAGTCCAGTGAGGCTCCCAGTAGTGGGATGTCCTCGGAGGCCTTGAGGTTTCTCATATTCTGGAGGTGTGTGGCCAAAGGAATGGACACAGTTTGCCAGGAGAGAGCAAGCACGGTCCTGTGGTATGGCTCCAGAGGACCCAGCCTAGAGGCTGTGTTTGCCAGGGCTGTGGGGACAGATGTCTGAAAAAGCAAACTTGGCTCAGCTAGGGGCCAATGTAATGGCAGGCCTGATCTCTAGTCCGTGAGGGGAGATCCTCTGGAAATCAAAGTAGGGCAAGTGGGAGGCAGTCACTCAGGATTTTGTCTCTGGGTGTTGCGTTTACAGTGTCCGGTCAGGGTAGGGGTTGTCTCAGAGGCCGAGGAAGAGCCTTCCTCTCGGGGGATTGTCCAAGCTCCCAAGTGTTTGTGTTCATTCTGTGGGAATGAAGAGTACTGTTTTCTGCCACAGGGGAACCCCCAGGAGAGGGACTCTAGAGCACAGCAGTGGGTTCCCTCAACTGGAATACACACCATCTAGTTAGTCCTGGGTGCCTATGGGCATGGCAAGCCACATATGCGGGCTCTTGGTCCAGTCACTGAGAGGCGTTACTTGAATAAGGTACTCACGCTGCGTGTCACAATGTGTGTTTGTGCCCAAGGCGGCCCTCATGCTTGGGCGTGGCCTCATGGGCCATGCCGTTTTCTCCTACACTGAAGGTTTGACTCACTGCCAGCAGCAAGGTTTCTTGCCATGGGGAAGGAGGGGTTCTGACTTGTGCATCAGGTTTCCCCCTGTGCAGGGATTGGAGATAAGGTCTAGGTTCCGATGACTGAAAACCCAGGTTGGGAATGGATGGTGGCCTAAGGCAGTGGCGGGTCCAATGTGCTGGGTGTGCAGCCAGCTGTGTCGGTGTCTGTTGGAAGGTCTGGGCTCAGGCTATTTGCGACAGTGCATCACTGTTTAAGGTAGCCTATGCAATTGGGGTGTTGCCGAGGGCCAAGCAGTTTGATCCTCATTTGGGGTTTCTGGGCAGCGCCATAGACAAGGCTTTTCTCCTGGGAGGCAGGCACAGTGCTTCATTGTGGCCCCAGAATTCCCAGTAGGGAGGGTTTGTGGGCCAGGAGTGTGAGGACGGAAGTCTGAAAACACAAGCTAGTGTGAGGATTGGAGCCAAGGGCAGAGCAGGCCCACTCTGCAGAGGCTGAATCAAAATCTCCTGCATCTGAAGTCAGGCTGAGGATCAGACGTTGGCTGAGGCTGGAGTATGTGTCCATGATGGCACCTTCATGAAGTGGGTGCCTCATGAGGCCAAGGAAGTTTGCCCACGCTGAGTTTGGAGGTTGCCCCAAACCACAAGGTTTCCTTCTGCGGGACATTCGAGTCCTGTTGCATGGCTCCAGGACATACCATATGGAAGGACTGGAGAGCAGGGTTTGAAGGATGGATCCCTGTACAGCATGCCTCGCATTCCCATTGGCTATTAGCGACAAGATATGTTTGATCTGCTGCCTCTGGAACACGCGACCCAGGGGGCTGAGTTGAAATGGCCTCTTCTGAGGATGCGTCATAATGTGCGTTTGGGTCCATGGAGACCTTGGAATGTGCTGGTTGTTCAGTGGCCCTGCGGAACTCTCCTACCTGAAGTCTTGATACATGCCAGTAAGAAAGCTGCCCATGTGGAGATGAGAGATGTTTGGTTTGGTGCCTCAGAAAAGCCCCATGTGCTGGAATACGAAAACAGTCCTCTGAGAACGGAAACATGGAAACCAAAGCTAAGGTTCAGATTAGGGCCTGGGGGCCTGTCCATTTCAACCTTCTGTCTCTGGGGACACTGTGTGAGAGTCTAAGTGGAGATAGTTGCTCCGCTGGTGTCAGAGAGCCCCTCTTAGTCCAGGGTGGCCTATACTATTGATGGCCTCAGGGACCTTGGAGCTTTTCCCTAACCTGTAGGGTTGTGTTCCATGGATTGGGCACATTTTCCATGGAGAGGGCAGGCACAATCTTTCGCTGTTTGGTCCAGAGGCCCTAGCCTGGATGTTGTGTGGGTCCAGGCTGTGGGCACAGAAGTCTGAATACACAAACTCAGCTTATGAGTGGCACCTAGGGTATGGCAGGCCGGATGTACAGCCCGAGAGGGAGCTCCCTGGCCTCTGAAACAAGGGCGAGTGGGAGGCGTTCCTTCAGGCTTTTGTCCCTGGATGTTGTGTCCGTGATAGCCGTGGATTGGAGCGGTGGCCTCAGGTACTGTGGACGAGTATCCCTCTCTGGGGATTTGTCCCAGCTCCCAAGAGTTTGGGGTCATTTTGTGGGAAGGGTGGAGTCGTGTTGTCTGGCTCATGGGTCTCTCCAAGAAAGGGATTCCAGAGCAGAGCTCTAGGTACGGGCGGGGCGACTGGAAAATTCAAACCGTGGTGAGGATTGGGTGCATAGGGGCTTGGCAAGCCCCATATGTGGGCTCTTGGTCCAGGCCCTGACAGGCCTTTCTTTGACATGGGGCTCATGCGGAGGGTCACAGTGTGAATTTGTGCCCAAGCAGCACTCAAGTTTGGGCGTGGCATCAGGGGCCATGAAGGTTTCTCCCACCCTGAAGGTGTGACTCCATGCCAAGAGCAAGCTTGACAGCCATGGGGAAGGAGGAGTTCTGTTTTGTGCTTGCTATACCCAGATGTGTGGAGAATTGTTATAATGTCTAGGTTCAGATATCTGAAAACCAAGGTTAGGATGAGGTGACGGCATAAGACCATGGCGTGTCCGAAGTGCTGGGTGTGCGGCCAGCTGTCTCCTTGTCTGTCTGGACGTCTGGCTTCAGGCTGTGTCAGGCAGAGCATGAGTGCCCAGAGCAGCCTATCCAGTTCGGGTACCGTCGAGGCCCGAGCAGGTTGATCCTCATCTGGGTTTTCTGGAGAGCCCCACAGGGAAACGTTTTTCTTCCGTTGGGCAGACACTGGGCTGGGTTTTGGTTCTGGAGTTCCTAGTCCGGAGGGCTTGTTTGCCAGGAGTGTGAGGAAGGAAGTCTGAAAACACAAGCTAGCGTGAGGTTTGGGACCGAGGGCACGGCAGGCCCACTCTGCAGAGGCTGAATCGAGATCTCCTGCACTGAGGTCATGTCAACTATGAGACGTGCCTCAGGCTAGAGTTTTTGTCCAGCATGGCCTCTTCCTGAAGGGTGTGGGGGCTTCATGAGGCCAGAAAGTTTTGCCTACGATGGGATTTGTGAACTGCTCCAAAACTGAAAATTACCTTCTGCACGACAGTCGAGTCCTATTGGATGGTTCCAAGAGGCCCCATATGGAAAGACTCGAGAGCAGGTGTCTAAGCATGGATGCCTGGGAACGCCACTCTTTAGTCAGGACAAGGCAGGCTCAATCTGCGGGCTCCTGGGTGAGCTACCCAGAGGGGAGAGTTGAATTGGTCTCTCCTGAAGATGAGTCCTACTGTGGCTTGGTGGCCTGGGAGACCTTGGAATGTGGAGGTGGCTCAGGGACTCTGCAGGATTCTCCAACATGAGGTGTTTGACACGGCTCCAACAAGGAAACTTCCCATGTGGAGACGAGAGGAGTTCTGTTCCGTGCCTCAGGAAAGCCCCATACCCTGTTCTTCGAACCTAAGCCTCTGAGGAGTGACACCTGGAAACCAAAGCAAGAGTTGAGACTACGGCCTAAAGGCCTGTCCGGCTCAACCTTCTATCTCTGTTGACATCTGTGTGCATGCATTCATGGATGTAGCTGCTCAGCTTGTGTCCGAATGCCCCTGTGAGTCCAGTGAGGCTCCCAGTAGTGGGATGTCCTCGGAGGCCTTGAGGTTTCTCATATTCTGGAGGTGTGTGGCCAAAGGAATGGACACAGTTTGCCAGGAGAGAGCAGGCACGGTCCTGTGGTATGGCTCCAGAGGACCCAGCCTAGAGGCTGTGTTTGCCAGGGCTGTGGGGACAGATGTCTGAAAAAGCAAACTTGGCTCAGCTAGGGGCCAATGTAATGGCAGGCCTGATCTCTAGTCCGTGAGGGGAGATCCTCTGGAAATCAAAGTAGGGCAAGTGGGAGGCAGTCACTCAGGATTTTGTCTCTGGGTGTTGCGTTTACAGTGTCCGGTCAGGGTAGGGGTTGTCTCAGAGGCCGAGGAAGAGCCTTCCTCTCGGGGGATTGTCCAAGCTCCCAAGTGTTTGTGTTCATTCTGTGGAAATGAAGAGTACTGTTTTCTGCCACAGGGGAACCCCCAGGAGAGGGACTCTAGAGCACAGCAGTGGGTTCCCTCAACTGGAATACACACCATCTAGTTAGTCCTGGGTGCCTATGGGCATGGCAAGCCACATATGCGGGCTCTTGGTCCAGTCACTGAGAGGCGTTACTTGAATAAGGTACTCACGCTGCGTGTCACAATGTGTGTTTGTGCCCAAGGCGGCCCTCATGCTTGGGCGTGGCCTCATGGGCCATGCCGTTTTCTCCTACACTGAAGGTTTGACTCACTGCCAGCAGCAAGGTTTCTTGCCATGGGGAAGGAGGGGTTCTGACTTGTGCATCAGGTTTCCCCCTGTGCAGGGATTGGAGATAAGGTCTAGGTTCCGATGACTGAAAACCCAGGTTGGGAATGGATGGTGGCCTAAGGCAGTGGCGGGTCCAATGTGCTGGGTGTGCAGCCAGCTGTGTCGGTGTCTGTTGGAAGGTCTGGGCTCAGGCTATTTGCGACAGTGCATCACTGTTTAAGGTAGCCTATGCAATTGGGGTGTTGCCGAGGGCCAAGCAGTTTGATCCTCATTTGGGGTTTCTGGGCAGCGCCATAGACAAGGCTTTTCTCCTGGGAGGCAGGCACAGTGCTTCATTGTGGCCCCAGAATTCCCAGTAGGGAGGGTTTGTGGGCCAGGAGTGTGAGGACGGAAGTCTGAAAACACAAGCTAGTGTGAGGATTGGAGCCAAGGGCAGAGCAGGCCCACTCTGCAGAGGCTGAATCAAAATCTCCTGCATCTGAAGTCAGGCTGAGGATCAGACGTTGGCTGAGGCTGGAGTATGTGTCCATGATGGCACCTTCATGAAGTGGGTGCCTCATGAGGCCAAGGAAGTTTGCCCACGCTGAGTTTGGAGGTTGCCCCAAACCACAAGGTTTCCTTCTGCGGGACATTCGAGTCCTGTTGCATGGCTCCAGGACATACCATATGGAAGGACTGGAGAGCAGGGTTTGAAGGATGGATCCCTGTACAGCATGCCTCGCATTCCCATTGGCTATTAGCGACAAGATATGTTTGATCTGCTGCCTCTGGAACACGCGACCCAGGGGGCTGAGTTGAAATGGCCTCTTCTGAGGATGCGTCATAATGTGCGTTTGGGTCCATGGAGACCTTGGAATGTGCTGGTTGTTCAGTGGCCCTGCGGAACTCTCCTACCTGAAGTCTTGATACATGCCAGTAAGAAAGCTGCCCATGTGGAGATGAGAGATGTTTGGTTTGGTGCCTCAGAAAAGCCCCATGTGCTGGAATACGAAAACAGTCCTCTGAGAACGGAAACATGGAAACCAAAGCTAAGGTTCAGATTAGGGCCTGGGGGCCTGTCCATTTCAACCTTCTGTCTCTGGGGACACTGTGTGAGAGTCTAAGTGGAGATAGTTGCTCCGCTGGTGTCAGAGAGCCCCTCTTAGTCCAGGGTGGCCTATACTATTGATGGCCTCAGGGACCTTGGAGCTTTTCCCTAACCTGTAGGGTTGTGTTCCATGGATTGGGCACATTTTCCATGGAGAGGGCAGGCACAATCTTTCGCTGTTTGGTCCAGAGGCCCTAGCCTGGATGTTGTGTGGGTCCAGGCTGTGGGCACAGAAGTCTGAATACACAAACTCAGCTTATGAGTGGCACCTAGGGTATGGCAGGCCGGATGTACAGCCCGAGAGGGAGCTCCCTGGCCTCTGAAACAAGGGCGAGTGGGAGGCGTTCCTTCAGGCTTTTGTCCCTGGATGTTGTGTCCGTGATAGCCGTGGATTGGAGCGGTGGCCTCAGGTACTGTGGACGAGTATCCCTCTCTGGGGATTTGTCCCAGCTCCCAAGAGTTTGGGGTCATTTTGTGGGAAGGGTGGAGTCGTGTTGTCTGGCTCATGGGTCTCTCCAAGAAAGGGATTCCAGAGCAGAGCTCTAGGTACGGGCGGGGCGACTGGAAAATTCAAACCGTGGTGAGGATTGGGTGCATAGGGGCTTGGCAAGCCCCATATGTGGGCTCTTGGTCCAGGCCCTGACAGGCCTTTCTTTGACATGGGGCTCATGCGGAGGGTCACAGTGTGAATTTGTGCCCAAGCAGCACTCAAGTTTGGGCGTGGCATCAGGGGCCATGAAGGTTTCTCCCACCCTGAAGGTGTGACTCCATGCCAAGAGCAAGCTTGACAGCCATGGGGAAGGAGGAGTTCTGTTTTGTGCTTGCTATACCCAGATGTGTGGAGAATTGTTATAATGTCTAGGTTCAGATATCTGAAAACCAAGGTTAGGATGAGGTGACGGCATAAGACCATGGCGTGTCCGAAGTGCTGGGTGTGCGGCCAGCTGTCTCCTTGTCTGTCTGGACGTCTGGCTTCAGGCTGTGTCAGGCAGAGCATGAGTGCCCAGAGCAGCCTATCCAGTTCGGGTACCGTCGAGGCCCGAGCAGGTTGATCCTCATCTGGGTTTTCTGGAGAGCCCCACAGGGAAACGTTTTTCTTCCGTTGGGCAGACACTGGGCTGGGTTTTGGTTCTGGAGTTCCTAGTCCGGAGGGCTTGTTTGCCAGGAGTGTGAGGAAGGAAGTCTGAAAACACAAGCTAGCGTGAGGTTTGGGACCGAGGGCACGGCAGGCCCACTCTGCAGAGGCTGAATCGAGATCTCCTGCACTGAGGTCATGTCAACTATGAGACGTGCCTCAGGCTAGAGTTTTTGTCCAGCATGGCCTCTTCCTGAAGGGTGTGGGGGCTTCATGAGGCCAGAAAGTTTTGCCTACGATGGGATTTGTGAACTGCTCCAAAACTGAAAATTACCTTCTGCACGACAGTCGAGTCCTATTGGATGGTTCCAAGAGGCCCCATATGGAAAGACTCGAGAGCAGGTGTCTAAGCATGGATGCCTGGGAACGCCACTCTTTAGTCAGGACAAGGCAGGCTCAATCTGCGGGCTCCTGGGTGAGCTACCCAGAGGGGAGAGTTGAATTGGTCTCTCCTGAAGATGAGTCCTACTGTGGCTTGGTGGCCTGGGAGACCTTGGAATGTGGAGGTGGCTCAGGGACTCTGCAGGATTCTCCAACATGAGGTGTTTGACACGGCTCCAACAAGGAAACTTCCCATGTGGAGACGAGAGGAGTTCTGTTCCGTGCCTCAGGAAAGCCCCATACCCTGTTCTTCGAACCTAAGCCTCTGAGGAGTGACACCTGGAAACCAAAGCAAGAGTTGAGACTACGGCCTAAACGCCTGTCCGGCTCAACCTTCTATCTCTGTTGACATCTGTGTGCATGCATTCATGGATGTAGCTGCTCAGCTTGTGTCCGAATGCCCCTGTGAGTCCAGTGAGGCTCCCAGTAGTGGGATGTCCTCGGAGGCCTTGAGGTTTCTCATATTCTGGAGGTGTGTGGCCAAAGGAATGGACACAGTTTCCCAGGAGAGAGCAGGCACGGTCCTGTGGTATGGCTCCAGAGGACCCAGCCTAGAGGCTGTGTTTGCCAGGGCTGTGGGGACAGATGTCTGAAAAAGCAAACTTGGCTCAGCTAGGGGCCAATGTAATGGCAGGCCTGATCTCTAGTCCGTGAGGGGAGATCCTCTGGAAATCAAAGTAGGGCAAGTGGGAGGCAGTCACTCAGGATTTTGTCTCTGGGTGTTGCGTTTACAGTGTCCGGTCAGGGTAGGGGTTGTCTCAGAGGCCGAGGAAGAGCCTTCCTCTCGGGGGATTGTCCAAGCTCCCAAGTGTTTGTGTTCATTCTGTGGGAATGAAGAGTACTGTTTTCTGCCACAGGGGAACCCCCAGGAGAGGGACTCTAGAGCACAGCAGTGGGTTCCCTCAACTGGAATACACACCATCTAGTTAGTCCTGGGTGCCTATGGGCATGGCAAGCCACATATGCGGGCTCTTGGTCCAGTCACTGAGAGGCGTTACTTGAATAAGGTACTCACGCTGAGGGTCACAATGTGTGTTTGTGCCCAAGGCGGCCCTCATGCTTGGGCGTGGCCTCATGGGCCATGCCGTTTTCTCCTACACTGAAGGTTTGACTCACTGCCAGCAGCAAGGTTTCTTGCCATGGGGAAGGAGGGGTTCTGACTTGTGCATCAGGTTCCCCCCTGTGCAGGGATTGGAGATAAGGTCTAGGTTCCGATGACTGAAAACCCAGGTTGGGAATGGATGGTGGCCTAAGGCAGTGGCGGGTCCAATGTGCTGGGTGTGCAGCCAGCTGTGTCGGTGTCTGTTGGAAGGTCTGGGCTCAGGCTATTTGCGACAGAGCATCACTGTTTAAGGTAGCCTATGCAATTGGGGTGTTGCCGAGGGCCAAGCAGTTTGATCCTCATTTGGGGTTTCTGGGCAGCGCCATAGACAAGGCTTTTCTCCTGGGAGGCAGGCACAGTGCTTCATTGTGGCCCCAGAATTCCCAGTAGGGAGGGTTTGTGGGCCAGGAGTGTGAGGACGGAAGTCTGAAAACACAAGCTAGTGTGAGGATTGGAGCCAAGGGCAGAGCAGGCCCACTCTGCAGAGGCTGAATCAAAATCTCCTGCATCTGAAGTCAGGCTGAGGATCAGACGTTGGCTGAGGCTGGAGTATGTGTCCATGATGGCACCTTCATGAAGTGGGTGCCTCATGAGGCCAAGGAAGTTTGCCCACGCTGAGTTTGGAGGTTGCCCCAAACCACAAGGTTTCCTTCTGCGGGACATTCGAGTCCTGTTGCATGGCTCCAGGACATACCATATGGAAGGACTGGAGAGCAGGGTTTGAAGGATGGATCCCTGTACAGCATGCCTCGCATTCCCATTGGCTATTAGCGACAAGATATGTTTGATCTGCTGCCTCTGGAACACGCGACCCAGGGGGCTGAGTTGAAATGGCCTCTCCTGAGGATGCGTCATAATGTGCGTTTGGGTCCATGGAGACCTTGGAATGTGCTGGTTGTTCAGTGGCCCTGCGGAACTCTCCTACCTGAAGTCTTGATACATGCCAGTAAGAAAGCTGCCCATGTGGAGATGAGAGATGTTTGGTTTGGTGCCTCAGAAAAGCCCCATGTGCTGGAATACGAAAACAGTCCTCTGAGAACGGAAACATGGAAACCAAAGCTAAGGTTCAGATTAGGGCCTGGGGGCCTGTCCATTTCAACCTTCTGTCTCTGGGGACACTGTGTGAGAGTCTAAGTGGAGATAGTTGCTCCGCTGGTGTCAGAGAGCCCCTCTTAGTCCAGGGTGGCCTATACTATTGATGGCCTCAGGGACCTTGGAGCTTTTCCCTAACCTGTAGGGTTGTGTTCCATGGATTGGGCACATTTTCCATGGAGAGGGCAGGCACAATCTTTCGCTGTTTGGTCCAGAGGCCCTAGCCTGGATGTTGTGTGGGTCCAGGCTGTGGGCACAGAAGTCTGAATACACAAACTCAGCTTATGAGTGGCACCTAGGGTATGGCAGGCCGGATGTACAGCCCGAGAGGGAGCTCCTGGGCCTCTGAAACAAGGGCGAGTGGGAGGCGTTCCTTCAGGCTTTTGTCCCTGGATGTTGTGTCCGGGATAGCCGTGGATTGGAGCGGTGGCCTCAGGTACTGTGGACGGGTATCCCTCTCTGGGGATTTGTCCCAGCTCCCAAGAGTTTGGGGTCATTTTGTGGGAAGGGTGGAGTCGTGTTGTCTGGCTCATGGGTCTCTCCAAGAAAGGGATTCCAGAGCAGAGCTCTAGGTACGGGCGGGGCGACTGGAAAATTCAAACCGTGGTGAGGATTGGGTGCATAGGGGCTTGGCAAGCCCCATATGTGGGCTCTTGGTCCAGGCCCTGACAGGCCTTTCTTTGACATGGGGCTCATGCTGAGGGTAACAGTGTGAATTTGTGCCTAGGCAGCACTCAAGTTTGGGCGTGGCATCAGGGGCCATGAAGATTTCAACCACCCTGAAGGTGTGACTCCATGCCAAGAGCAAGCTTGACAGCCATAGGGAAGGAGGAGTTCTGTTTTGTGCTTGGTATACCCAGATGTGTGGAGAATTGATATAATGTCTAGGTTCAGATATCTGAAAACCAAGGTTAGGATGAGGTGACGGCATAAGACCATGGCGTGTCCGAAGTGCTGGGTGTGCGGCCAGCTGTCTCCTTGTCTGTCTCGGCGTCTGGCTTCAGGCTGTGCCAGGCAGAGCATGAGTGCCCAGAGCAGCCTATCCAGTTCGGGTACCGTCGAGGCCCGAGCAGATTGATCCTCATCTGGGTTTTCTGGAGAGCCCCACAGGGAAATGTTTTTCTTCCGTTGGGCAGACACTGGGCTGATTTTGGTTCCGGAGTTCCTAGTCCGGAGGGCTTGTTTGCCAGGAGTGTGAGGAAGGAAGTCTGAAAACACAAGCTAGCGTGAGGTTTGGGACCGAGGGCACGGCAGGCGCACTCTGCAGAGGCTGAATCGAGATCTCCTGCACTGAGGTCATGTCAACTATGAGACGTGCCTCAGGCTAGAGTTTTTGTCCAGCATGGCCTCCTCCTGAAGGGTGTGGGGGCTTCATGAGGCCAGAAAGTTTTGCCTACGATGGGATTTGTGAACTGCTCCAAAACTGAAGGTTACCTTTGCACGACAGTCGAGTCCTATTGGATGGTTCCAAGAGGCCCCATATGGAAAGACTCGAGAGCAGGTGTCTAAGCATGGATGCCTGGGAACGCCACCTCATATTCCCACGCTTTAGTCAGGACAAGGCAGGCTCAATCTGCGGGCTCCTGGGTGAGCTACCCAGAGGGGAGAGTTGAAATGGACTCTCCTGAAGATGAGTCCTACTGTGGCTTGGTGGCCTGGGAGACCTTGGAATGTGGAGGTGGCTCAGGGACTCTGAAGGATTCTCCAACATGAGGTGTTTGACACGGCTCCAACAAGGAAACTTCCCATGTGGAGACGAGAGGAGTTCTGTTCCGTGCCTCAGGAAAGCCCCATACCCTGTTCTTCGAACCAAAGCCTCTGAGGAGTGACACCTGGAAACCAAAGTAAGAGTTGAGACTACGGCCTAAAGGCCTGTCCGGCTCAACCTTCTATCTCTGTTGTCATCTGTGTGCATGCATTCATGGATGTAGCTGCTCAGCTTGTGTCCGAATGCCCCTGTGAGTCCAGTGAGGCTCCCAGTAGTGGGATGTCCTCGGAGGCCTTGAGGTTTCTCATATTCTGGAGGTGTGTGGCCAAAGGAATGGACACAGTTTCCCAGGAGAGAGCAGGCACGGTCCTGTGGTATGGCTCCAGAGGACCCAGCCTAGAGGCTGTGTTTGCCAGGGCTGTGGGGACAGATGTCTGAAAAAGCAAACTTGGCTCAGCTAGGGGCCAATGTAATGGCAGGCCTGATCTCTAGTCCGTGAGGGGAGATCCTCTGGAAATCAAAGTAGGGCAAGTGGGAGGCAGTCACTCAGGCTTTTGTCTCTAGTTGTTGCGTTTACAGTGTCCGGTCAGGGTAGGGGTTGTCTCAGAGGCCGAGGAAGAGCCTTCCTCTCAGGGGATTGTCCAAGCTCCCAAGTGTTTGTGTTCATTCTGTGGAAATGAAGAGTACTGTTTTCTGCCACAGGGGACCCACCAGGAGAGGGACTCTAGAGCACAGCAGTGGGTTCCCTCAACTGGAATACACACCATCTAGTTAGTCCTGGGTGCCTATGGGCATGGCAAGCACATATGCGGGCTCTTGGTCCAGTCACTGAGAGGCGTTACTTGAATAAGGTACTCACGCTGAGGGTCACAATGTGTGTTTGTGCCCAAGGCGGCCCTCACGCTTGGGCGTGGCCTCATGGGCCATGCCGTTTTCTCCTACACTGAAGGTTTGACTCACTGCCAGCAGCAAGGTTTCTTGCCATGGGGAAGGAGGGGTTCTGACTTGTGCATCAGGTTCCCCCCTGTGCAGGGATTGGAGATAATGTCTAGGTTCCGATGACTGAAAACCCAGGTTGGGAATGGATGGTGGCCTAAGGCAGTGGCGGGTCCAATGTGCTGGGTGTGCAGCCAGCTGTGTCGGTGTCTGTTGGAAGGTCTGGGCTCAGGCTATTTGCGACAGAGCATCACTGTTTAAGGTAGCCTATACAATTGGGGTGTTGCCGAGGGCCAAGCAGTTTGATCCTCATTTGGGGTTTCTGGGCAGCGCCATAGACAAGGTTTTTCTCCTGGGAGGCAGGCACAGTGCTTCATTGTGGCCCCAGAATTCCCAGTAGGGAGGGTTTGTGGGCCAGGAGTGTGAGGACGGAAGTCTGAAAACACAAGCTAGTGTGAGGATTGGAGCCAAGGGCAGAGCAGGCCCACTCTGCAGAGGCTGAATCAAAATCTCCTGCATCTGAAGTCAGGCTGAGGATCAGACGTTGGCTGAGGCTGGAGTATGTGTCCATGATGGCACCTTCATGAAGTGGGGGCCTCATGAGGCCAAGGAAGTTTTCCCACGCTGAGTTTGGAGGTTGCCCCAAACCACAAGGTTTCCTTATGCGGGACATTCGAGTCCTGTTGCATGGCTCCAGGACATACCATATGGAAGGACTGGAGAGCAGGGTTTGAAGGATGGATCCCTGTACAGCATGCCTCGCATTCCCATTGGCTATTAGCGACAAGATATGTTTGATCTGCTGCCTCTGGAACACGCGCCCCAGCGGGCTGAGATGAAATGGCCTCTCCTGAGGATGCGTCATAATGTGCGTTTGGGTCCATGGAGACCTTGGAATGTGCTGGTTGTTCAGTGGCCCTGCGGAACTCTCCTACCTGAAGTCTTGATACATGCCAGTAAGAAAGCTGCCCATGTGGAGATGAGAGATGTTTGCTTTGGTGCCTCAGAAAACCCCCAGGTGCTGATCTTCTAAAACAGTACTCTGAGAACGGAAACATGGAAACCAAAGCTAAGGTTCAGATTAGGGCCTGGGGGCCTGTCCATTTCAACCTTCTGTCTCTGGGGACACTGTCTGAGAGTCTAAGTGGAGATAGTTGCTCTGCTGGTGTCAGAGAGCCCCTCTTAGTCCAGGGTGGCCTATACTATTGATGGCCTCAGGGACCTTGGAGTTTTTCCCTAACCAGTAGGGTTGTGGTCAATGGATTGGGCACACTTTCCTTGGAGAGGGCAGGCACAATCTTTCGCTGTTTGGTCCAGAGGCCCTAGCCTGGATGTTGTGTGGGTCCAGGCTGTGGGCACAGAAGTCGGAATACACAAACTCAGCTTATGAGTGGCGCCTAGGGTATGGCAGGCCGGATGTACAGCCCGAGAGGGAGCTCCTGGGCCTCTGAAACAAGGGCGAGTGGGAGGCGTTCCTTCAGGCTTTTGTCTCTGGATGTTGTGTCCGGGATAGCCGTGGATTGGAGCGGTGGCCTCAGGTACTGTGGTCGAGTATCCCTCTCTGGGGATTTGTCCCAGCTCCCAAGAGTTTGGGGTCATTTTGTGGGAAGGGTGGAGTCGTGTTGTCTGGCTCATGGGTCTCTCCAAGAAAGGGATTCCAGAGCAGAGCTCCAGGTACGGGCGGGGCGACTGGAAAATTCAAACCGTGGTGAGGATTGGGTGCATAGGGGCTTGGCAAGCCCCATATGTGGGCTCTTGGCCAGGCCCTGACAGGCCTTTCTTTGACATGGGGCTCATGCTGAGGGTCACAGTGTGAATTTGTGCCTAGGCAGCACTCAAGTTTGGGCGTGGCATCAGGGGCCATGAAGATTTCAACCACCCTGAAGGTGTGACTCCATGCCAAGAGCAAGCTTGACAGCCATAGGGAAGGAGGAGTTCTGTTTTGTGCTTGGTATACCCAGATGTGTGGAGAATTGATATAATGTCTAGGTTCAGATATCTGAAAACCAAGGTTAGGATGAGGTGACGGCATAAGACCATGGCGTGTCCGAAGTGCTGGGTGTGCGGCCAGCTGTCTCCTTGTCTGTCTCGGCGTCTGGCTTCAGGCTGTGCCAGGCAGAGCATGAGTGCCCAGAGCAGCCTATCCAGTTCGGGTACCGTCGAGGCCCGAGCAGATTGATCCTCATCTGGGTTTTCTGGAGAGCCCCACAGGGAAATGTTTTTCTTCCGTTGGGCAGACACTGGGCTGATTTTGGTTCCGGAGTTCCTAGTCCGGAGGGCTTGTTTGCCAGGAGTGTGAGGAAGGAAGTCTGAAAACACAAGCTAGCGTGAGGTTTGGGACCGAGGGCACGGCAGGCGCACTCTGCAGAGGCTGAATCGAGATCTCCTGCACTGAGGTCATGTCAACTATGAGACGTGCCTCAGGCTAGAGTTTTTGTCCAGCATGGCCTCTTCCTGAAGGGTGTGGGGGCTTCATGAGGCCAGAAAGTTTTGCCTACGATGGGATTTGTGAACTGCTCCAAAACTGAAGGTTACCTTTGCACGACAGTCGAGTCCTATTGGATGGTTCCAAGAGGCCCCATATGGAAAGACTCGAGAGCAGGTGTCTAAGCATGGATGCCTGGGAACGCCACTCTTTAGTCAGGACAAGGCAGGCTCAAACTGCAAGCTCCTGGGTGAGCTACCCAGAGGGGAGAGTTGAAATGGTCTCTCCTGAAGATGCGTCCTACTGTGGCTTGGTGGCCTGGGAGACCTTGGAATGTGGAGGTGGCTCAGGGACTCTGCAGGATTCTCCAACATGAGGTGTTTGACACGGCTCCAACAAGGAAACTTCCCATGTGGAGACAAGAGGAGTTCTGTTCCGTGCCTCAGGAAAGCCCCATACCCTGTTCTTCGAACCAAAGCCTCTGAGGAGTGACACCTGGAAACCAAAGCAAGAGTTGAAACTACGGCCTAAAGGATTGTCCGGCTCAACCTTCTATCTCTGTTGACATCTGTGTGCATGCATTCATGGATGTAGCTGCTCAGCTTGTGTCCGAATGCCCCTGTGAGTCCAGTGAGGCTCCCAGTAGTGGGATGTCCTCGGAGGCCTTGAGGTTTCTCATATTCTGGAGGTGTGTGGCCAAAGGAATGGACACAGTTTCCCAGGAGAGAGCAGGCACGGTCCTGTGGTATGGCTCCAGAGGACCCAGCCTAGAGGCTGTGTTTGCCAGGGCTGTGGGGACAGATGTCTGAAAAAGCAAACTTTGCTCAGCTAGGGGCCAATGTAATGGCAGGCCTGATCTCTAGTCCGTGAGGGGAGATCCTCTGGAAATCAAAGTAGGGCAAGTGGGAGGCAGTCACTCAGGCTTTTGTCTCTAGTTGTTGCGTTTACAGTGTCCGGTCAGGGTAGGGGTTGTCTCAGAGGCCGAGGAAGAGCCTTCCTCTCGGGGGATTATCCAAGCTCCCAAGTGTTTGTGTTCATTCTGTGGGAATGAAGAGTACTGTTTTCTGCCACAGGGGACCCACCAGGAGAGGGACTCTAGAGCACAGCAGTGGGTTCCCTCAACTGGAATACACACCATCTAGTTAGTCCTGGGTGCCTATGGGCATGGCAAGCCACATATGCGGGCTCTTGGTCCAGTCACTGAGAGGCGTTACTTGAATAAGGTACTCACGCTGAGGGTCACAATGTGTGTTTGTGCCCAAGGCGGCCCTCACGCTTGGGCGTGGCCTCATGGGCCATGCCGTTTTCTCCTACAGTGAAGGTTTGACTCACTGCCAGCAGCAAGGTTTCTTGCCATGGGGAAGGAGGGGTTCTGACTTGTGAATCAGGTTCCCCCCAGTGCAGGGATTGGAGATAAGGTCTAGGTTCCGATGACTGAAAACCCAGGTTGGGAATGGATGGTGGCCTAAGGCAGTGGCGGGTCCAATGTGCTGGGTGTGCAGCCAGCTGTGTCGGTGTCTGTTGGAAGGTCTGGGCTCAGGCTATTTGCGACAGAGCATCACTGTTTAAGGTAGCCTATGCAATTGGGGTGTTGCCGTGGGCCAAGTAGTTTGATCCTCATTTGGGGTTTCTGGGCAGCGCCATAGACAAGGTTTTTCTCCTGGGAGGCAGGCATAGTGCTTCATTGTGGCCCCAGAATTCCCAGTAGGGAGGGTTTGTGGGCCAGGAGTGTGAGGACGGAAGTCTGAAAACACAAGCTAGTGTGAGGATTGGAGCCAAGGGCAGAGCAGGCCCACTCTGCAGAGGCTGAATCAAAATCTCCTGCATCTGAAGTCAGGCTGAGGATCAGACGTTGGCTGAGGCTGGAGTATGTGTCCATGATGGCACCTTCATGAAGTGGGGGCCTCATGAGGCCAAGGAAGTTTTCCCACGCTGAGTTTGGAGGTTGCCCCAAACCACAAGGTTTCCTTCTGCGGGACATTCGAGTCCTGTTGCATGGCTCCAGGACATACCATATGGAAGGACTGGAGAGCAGGGTTCGAAGGATGGATCCCTGTACAGCATGCCTCGCATTCCCATTGGCTATTAGCGACAAGATATGTTTGATCTGCTGCCTCTGGAACACGCGCCCCAGCGGGCTGAGATGAAATGGCCTCTCCTGAGGATGCGTCATAATGTGCGTTTGGGTCCATGGAGACCTTGGAATGTGCTGGTTGTTCAGAGGCCCTGCGGAACTCTCCTACCTGAAGTGTTTGATACATCCCAGTAAGAAAGCTGCCCATGTGGAGATGAGAGAGGTTTGCTTTGGTGCCTCAGAACCCCCCAGGTGCTGATCTACGAAAACAGTACTCTGAGAACGGAAACATGGAAACCAAAGCTAAGGTTCAGATTAGGGCCTGGAGGCCTGTCCATTTCAACCTTCTGTCTCTGGGGACACTGTCTGAGAGTCTAAGTGGAGATAGTTGCTCCGCTGGTGTCAGAGAGCCCCTCTTAGTCCAGGGTGGCCTATACTATTGATGGCCTCAGGGACCTTGGATCTTTTCCCTAACCGGTAGGGTGGTGGTCAATGGATTGGGCACACTTTCCTTGGAGAGGGCAGGCACAATCTTTCGCTGATTGGTCCAGAGGCCCTAGCCTGGATGTTGTGTGGGTCCAGGCTGTGGGCACAGAAGTCGGAATACACAAACTCAGCTTATGAGTGGCGCCTAGGGTATGGCAGGCGGGATGTACAGCCCGAGGGGGAGCTCCTGGGCCTCTGAAACAAGGGCGAGTGGGAGGCGTTCCTTCAGGCTTTTGTCTCTGGATGTTGTGTCCGGGATAGCCGTGGATTGGAGCGGTGGCCTCAGGTACTGTGGTCGAGTATCCCTCTCTGGGGATTTGTCCCAGCTCCCAAGAGTTTGGGGTCATTTTGTGGGAAGGGTGGAGTCGTGTTGTCTGGCTCATGGGTCTCTCCAAGAAAGGGATTCCAGAGCAGAGCTCCAGGTACGGGCGGGGTGACTGGAAAATTCAAACCGTGGTGAGGATTGGGTGCATAGGGGCTTGGCAAGCCCCATATGTGGGCTCTTGGTCCAGGCCCTGACAGGCCTTTCTTTGACATGGGGCTCATGCTGAGGGTCACAGTGTGAATTTGTGCCCAAGCAGCACTCAAGTTTGGGCGTGGCATCAGGGGCCATGAAGGTTTCTCCCACCCTGAAGGTGTGACTCCATGCCAAGAGCAAGCTTGACAGCCATGGGGAAGGAGGAGTTCTGTTTTGTGCTTGCTATACCCAGCTGTGTGGAGAATTGATATAATGTCTAGGTTCAGATTTCTCAAAACCAAGGTTAGGATGAGGTGACGGCATAAGACCATGGCGTGTCCGAAGTGCTGGGTGTGCGGCCAGCTCTCTCCTTGTCTGTCTGGACGTCTGGCTTCAGGCTGTGTCAGGCAGAGCATGAGTGCCCAGAGCAGCCTATCCAGTTCGGGTACCGTCGAGGCCCGAGCAGGTTGATCCTCATCTGGGTTTTCTGGAGAGCCCCACAGGGAAACGTTTTTCTTCCGTTGGGCAGACACTGGGCTGGGTTGTGGTTCCGGAGTTCCTAGTCCGGAGGGCTTGTTTGCCAGGACTGTGAGGAAGGAAGTCTGAAAACACAAGCTAGCGTGAGGTTTGGGACCGAGGGCACGGCAGGCCCACTCTGCAAAGGCTGAATCGAGATCTCCTGCACTGAGGTCATGTCAACTATGAGACGTGCCTCAGGCTAGAGTTTTTGTCCAGCATGTCCTCTTCCTGAAGGGTGTGGGGGCTTCATGAAGCCAGGGAGGTTGCCTACGATGGGATTTGTGAACTACTCCAAACCTCAAGATTTCCTTCTTCTCGACAGTCGAGTCCTATTGGATGGTTCCAGGAGGCCCCATACGGAAAGACTCGAGAGCAGGTGTCAAAGCATGGATGCCTGTGAACACCACCTCATATTCCCACTGTTTAGTCAGGACAAGTCAGGCTCAATCTGCAGGCTCCTGGGTGAGCTGCGTAGAGGGGAGAGTTGAAATGGACTCTCCTGAAGATGAGTTCTACTGTGGCTTGGTGGCCTGGGAGACCTTGGAATGTGGAGGTGGCTCGGGGACTCTGCAGGGTTTTCCAAACTGAGGCGTTTGACACAGCTCCAACAAGGAAGCTTCCCATGTGGAGACGAGAGGAGTTCTGTTCTTTGCCTCAGGAAAGCCCCATATCCTGTTATTCGAACCAAAGCCTCTGAGGATTAACACCGGAACCCAAAGCAAGAGTTGAGATTAGGGCCTAAGGGCCTGTCCGGCTCAACCTTCTATCTCTGTTGACATCTGTGTGCATGCCTTCGTGGAGGTAGCTGCTCAGCTTGTGTCCGAATGCCCCTGTGTGTCCAGGGAGGCTCCCAGTAGTGGGATGACCTCGGGGGCCTTGAGGTTTCTCATATTCTGGAGGTGTGTGGCCAAAGGAATGGACACAGTTTCCCAGGAGAGAGCAGGCACGGTCCTGTGGTATGGCTCCAGAGGACCCAGCCTAGAGGCTGTGTTGCCAGGGCTCTGGGGACTGATGTCTGAAAGAGCAAACTTGGCTCAGGTAGGGGCCAAGGTAATGGCAGGCCTGATCTCCAGTCCGTGAGGGGAGATCCTCTGGATATCAAAGGAGGGCAAGTGGGAGGCAGTCGCTCAGGCTTTTGTCTCTGGGTGTTGCGTTCACAGTGTCCGGTCAGGGTAGGGGTTGCCTCAGGGTCCGAAAAAGAGCCTTCCTTTCGGGGGATTGTCCAAGCTCCCAAGAGTTTGGGGTCATTTTGTGGGAAGGGTGGAGTCGTGTTGTCTGGCTCATGGGTCTCTCCAAGAAAGGGATTCCAGAGCAGAGCTCCAGGTACGGGCGGGGTGACTGGAAAATTCAAACCGTGGTGAGGATTGGGTGCATAGGGGCTTGGCAAGCCCCATATGTGGGCTCTTGGTCCAGGCCCTAACAGGCCTTTCTTTGACATGGGGCTCATGCTGAGGGTCACAGTGTGAATTTGTGCCCAAGCAGCACTCATGTTTGGGCGTGGCATCAGGGGCCATGAAGGGTTCCCCACGTGAAGGTGTGACTCCATGCGAAGAACAAGCATTACAGCCTTGTGGAAGGCAGAGTTCTGATTGTGATTCCGATACTCAAACTCAGCTTTCTTTGGGGAAATCGGTATGGCAGGCCCAATCTACAAACCATGAGAAGAACTCATGAAGATTTGAATATAGAGTGAGTCTGAGGCGCTTGCTCAGGCATTTGTCTCTGGAATTTGTATCAGCGATCTCCGTGGAATGTCGGGGATGACTCATGGGCCATGGACGAATCTTCCTCTCTGAGGATTTGGCCCGATTCCCAATTGCTTTTCGTCTATCTGTGGGATGGGAGGTCTCCTTTCAGGTTTGTTACCTCAGGTGTCCCACCAAAAGAGGAATTCCAAAGCAAAGCCGTGGGTAAGACTGAAGGGACAACCCGAACTATGGTTATAAATTGGGGCCTACGGGCATGGCAAGCACAATATGCTATCTCTTCATCCAGCCACTGAGTGGCCTTACTTGAGGACTGGGCTCAGCCTGATGGTCACAATGTGTGTTTGTGAACAAAGTGGCCCGCGAGCATGGGTGGGGCCTCATGGGCCACACTGGTTTCAACTACACTGAACGTTGGACAACATGCCAACCACAAGGTTTCTTGCCATGGGGAAGGAGTTCTGATTTCTGCATCATCTTCAACCCTGGGCAGTGATTGGAGATAAGGTCTAGGTTCTGAATCCTGAAAACTGAGGTTGGGAAGATATGACGACCTAAGGCCATGGCGGCTCGATGTGCTCAGTGTGCGGACAGCTGTCTGGGAGAATCCAGGGGGTCCAGGATCAGGCTGTGTCAGAAAGGGCATTAGTGCCCTGGTCAGCCTATGTATTTGGGGTACAGCCAAGGTCGGTGCAGGTTGATCCTCATTTGGGATGACTGGGTAGCCCCAGAGGACAAAGTTTTTCTTCTGGAGGGCCGGCAGAGTGCTGCATTGTAGTTCTGGATTGCCAAACTGGAGGGCTTGTGGGCCAGTAGTCTGACGACAAAAGTCTGAGAACACAAGCTAGGCTTAGGTTTCTGGGTGAGGCCATGGCAGGCACAATCTACAGACCTGAATCGAGATCTCGTGCATCTAAAGTCAGGGCGAGGATCAGACGATCGCTCAGGTAGGAGTTTCTGTCCCTGATGGCCCCTTCATAAATGGGGGGTCATCACGAGGCCATGGGGCTTTCCAACGATGGGAGTTGTGAGAAGCTCCAAACTGCAGAGAGTCTTCGGCAGGACAATTGAGACCTGTTGTTTGGCTCCAGGCCAATGATTCTGAGCAGGGTTCTAAGGATGGATGGCTGGGTAGCCCACCTCGCATTCCAATTGTCTCCTAGCAACAAGACAGGTTAGATCTCCTGGATCTGTGGGGAGCAACCGAGGACGATGAGTTGAAATGGACACCCCTGGGGATGGGTCCTAACGTGCTTTTGTGTCTATGGAGACCTTGGAATGAAGCGGTGGCACTGGGGCCCTAAAGGGTTCTCCTAAACAGAGGCTTTGACACAGCTCCAACGTGCAAGTTTCCCATGTGTAGATGAGATGTTATCTGATGGGTGAGTCAAGAAACAGCTATATGCTGCTTTTGAAATCCAGGCCTCTGAGGAGAGATGCCTGGAAACCAAAGCAATGGATCTGATTAGTGCCTAGGGGCCTGTTCTTTCCTTTTTACCTCTGGGGACATCTCTCTATGGGTCTGAGTGCAGGTAGGTGCTCAGTTGGGCTCAGATTGCCCCTGTATTTCCTGGGAAGCCACCACTATTGAGATGGATCAGGGACTTTGGAGGTTTATCCTATTAGAAGGGTTGTGGCCATTGGAATGGGCACACACAATTCCCTTGGAGAGGGCAAGTACAGTCATCAGGTTTGGCACCAGGGGCCTGAGCCTGTAGGTTGTGTAGGCCAGGGCTGTTTGGTCAGTTCTCTGAAAACACAAACTCGGCTTATGTTTCGGGTCATAGGTATGGCAGGACTGATCTACAGACCATGAGGAGAACTCTTCGGGATTTGAAAGAAGGGCTAGTGTGAGGCTCCTGCTCAAGTTTTTGTCTCTGGATATCATGTCACTCATGGTCGTGGAATTTCTGGGTGACATCATGGGAAATGGACGAGTCTTACTTTCTGGTGGTTTGGCCCCGTCCAAAGAGTTTGGGGTCATTCTTTGGGCTGGAAGAAGTCTGTTTTTTTTTGTTGTTGTTGTTGTTGTTTTTTTTCTTTTTTAACCTCCGGTGTACCACCAAATGAGGGATTCCAGAGTAGAGCCCTGGGGAGGGGCGACTGGACAATCATAAATCTGGTTAAAAATTGGGGTCTAGGGACATGTCAAGCCCATTATGACATCTAATGGTCCAGCCACTGAGAGGACTTACTAGACTACATGACTCAAGCTGAGGGTCACAATGTTTGTGTATGCCCTCGTCACACTCAAGAATGGGCGGGGTCAGGGTGAATGCTGGTTTCTTCTACTCTGAACGTTGGACAACGTGCCAACCGCAAGGGTTCTTGCCATGGGTAAAGAGGAGTTCTGATTTCTACATCACACTCACCCCTGGGCAGTGATTGGAGATAAGGTCTCGGTTCTGAAGCCTGAAAACTGAGGTAGGGAAGAGATGATGACCTAAGGCCATGGCGGGTTTTTTGTGCTCAGTGTTCGGTCAGCTTTCTGGGTGTTGATCAGGAGGTCCGGGCTCAGGTTGTGTTCGACAGTGCATTAGTGCCCAGGTTAGACTATATAATTTGGGTAAAGTTGAGTGTTGTGTAGGTTTACCCTCATTTAAGGTGCCTGGGCAGCTCATGAGGCAATAATTTTTTTTTCTAGAGGGCAGGCAGAGTGCTGCATTGTGGGTCCGGAATTGCCAAACTTGAGGGCTTCGGGGCCAGGAGTGTGAGGACGGAAGTCTGAGAAGACAAGCTAGACTTGGTTTTCAGGGCGAGGGCACGGCATGTACACCCTGCAGATATGAAAAAATATCTCATGCATCTGATGTCAGGGCAAGGATCAGACTTTGGCTCAGGTTGGAGAATCTGAGCATGACGGCCGCTTCTTGAAGGCAGCGGAATCTCGAGGTCATTGAGGTTTTCCCACGTTGGGAGTTGTGGGATGCCCCCTTCAAGGAAACCTTCTGCGGGACAATTAAGACTTGTTGGACAGCTCCAGGACATCCCATATGGAATGACTCCAGAGCACCGTTCGCGGATGGATGCCTGGGAAGCTCGCCTCGCATTCCAAATGTCTCCTAGCAACAAGACAGTTTAGATCTGATGGCTCTGCGGGAGCAACCGGGGTGGCTGAGTTGAAATGGACTTTCCTGAGGATGGGTCCTAATGTCTTTTTGTGTCCATGAGGGCCTTGGAATGGGGCGGTGGTACCGGGACCCTGAAGTACCCTCCTAAGCTTTGGACATGGCTCCCATGCACAGGTTTCCTTGTGGAGACGAGATGAGTTCTGATGGGTGCCTCAGGAAAACCCCTATGCTCGTATTGGAATCAGGCTTTTGAGGACACATGCCTGTAACCCAAAGCAATGGATCCTATTATGGCCTAGGGTCCTGTCTGGTTCAATCTTCTTCTCTGGGGACAACCATCTCTGTTATGAGTATAGGTCGATTATCAGCTGGTGTAAGACAGCCCTTGATTGTTCTGGGCGACCTACACTATTGGGATGGCCTCAGGGACTTTGGAGGTTTCTCCTAATTTGTACGATTTTGGACAATGGAATGGGCAGAATTCCCATGGATTGGTAGGCACAGTCCGAATGTGTGGCTCCAGGGGCCCAGCCTGGAGGGTGTGTGGCCCAAGACTTTGAGGACAGAAGTCTGAAAACACAAACTCAGCTTAGGTTTGGGGACGTAGGTATGGCAGGCCCGATCTACAAACCATGAGAAGAACTCTTCAGGATATGAAGAAAGTGCGAGTCTGAGGCGCTTGCTCAGGCTTTTGTCTCTGGATTTTGTATCAGCGATGGCCGTGGAATGTCGGGGAGGCCTCATGGGCCACGGACGAATCTTCCTCTCTGAGGATTTGGCCCGATTCCCAATTGCTTTTCGTCAATCTGTGGGATGGGAGGACTCCTTTCAGTTTTGTTACCTCAGGTGTCCCACCAAAAGAGGAATTCCAAAGCCAAGCCGTGGGAAGAATGAAGGAACAACCCGAACTATGGTTAAAAATTGGGGCCTAGGGGCATGGCAAGCCCAATATGCTATCTCTTCATCCAGCCACTTAGTGGCCTTACTTGAGGACTGGGCTCAGCCTGAGCGTCACAATGTGTGTTTGTGAGCAATGTGGAGCACGAGCATGGGCGGGGCCTCAAGGGCCACACAGGTTTCAACTACAATGAACGTTGGACTACATGCCAACCACAAGGTTTCTTGCCATGGGGAAGGAGTTCTGATTTCTGCAACACCTTCAACCCTGGGCAGTGATTGGATATAAGGTCTAGGTTCTGAAACCTGAAAATTGATGTTGGGAATAGATGACGACCTAAGGCCATGGCGGCTCGATGTGCTCAGTTTGCGGCCAGCTGTCTGGGAGGGGCCAGGGGGTCCAGGCTCAGGCTGTACCAGAAAGGGCATTAGAGCCCTGGTCAGCCTGTGTATTTGTGGTACAGCCAAGGTCGGTGCAGGTTGATCCTCATTTGGGGTTACTGGGTAGCCCCAGAGGACAATGTTTTTCTTCTGGAGGGCCGGCAGAGTGCTGCGTTGTAGTTCTGGATTGCCAACCTGGAGGGCTTGTGGGCCAGTAGTGTGACGACAAAAGTCTGAGAACACAAGCTAGGCTTAGGTTTCTGGGTGAGGCCATGGCAGGCACAATCTACAGACCTTAATCGAGATCTGGTGCATCTGAAGTCAGGGCGAGGATCAGACGATCGCTCAGGTTGGAGTTTCTGACCCTGATGGCCCCTTCATGAATGGGGCGGGCATCACGAGGCCATGGGTCTTTTCCCACGATGAGAGTTGTGAGAAGCTCCAAACTGCAGAGAGTCTTCTGCAGGACAATTGAGACCAGTTGTTTGGCTCCAGGCCAATGATTCTGAGCAGGGTTCTAAGGATGGATGGCTGGGTAGCCCACCTCGCATTCCAATTGTCTCCTAGCAACAAGACAGGTTAGATCTCCTGGATCTGTGGGGAGCAACCGAGGACGCTGAGTTGAAATGGACACCCCTGGGGATGGGTCCTAACGTGCTTTTGTGTCTATGGAGACCTTGGAATGAAGCGGTGGCACTGGGGCCCTAAAGGGTTCTCCTAAACAGAGGCTTTGACACAGCTCCAACGTGCAAGTTTCCCATGTGTAGATGAGATGTTATCTGATGGGTGAGTCAAGAAACAGCTATATGCTGCTTTTGAAATCCAGGCCTCTGAGGAGAGATGCCTGGAAACCAAAGCAATGGATCTGATTAGTGCCTAGGGGCCTGTTCTTTCCTTTTTACCTCTGGGGACATCTCTCTATGGGTCTGAGTGCAGGTAGGTGCTCATTTGGGCTCAGATTGCCCCTGTATTTCCTGGGAAGCCACCACTATTGAGATGGATCAGGGACTTTGGAGGTTTATCCTATTAGAAGGGTTGTGGCCATTGGAATGGGCACACACAATTCCCTTGGAGAGGGCAAGTACAGTCCTCAGGTTTGGCTCCAGGGGCCTGAGCCTGTAGGTTGTGTAGGCCAGGGCTGTTTGGACAGTTGTCTGTAAACCAAATCTCGGCCTATGTTTCGGGTCATGGGTATGGCAGGACTGATCTACAGACCATGAGGAGAACTCTTCGGGATTTGAAAGAAGGGCTAGTGTGAGGCTCCTGCTCAAGTTTTTGTCTCTGGATATCGTGTCACTCATGGTGGTAGAATTTCTGGGTGACTTCATAGGAAATGGACGAGTCTTACTCTCTGGTAGTTTGGCCCCGTCCAAAGAGTTTGGGGTCATTCTTTGGGCTGGAAGAAGTCTGTTTTTTTTTTTGTTGTTGTTGTTGTTGTTGTTTTTCTTTTTTAACCTCAGGAGTCCCACCGAATGAGAGATTCCAGAGTAGAGCCCTGGGGAGGGGCGACTGGACCATCAGAAATCTGGTTAGAAATTGGGGCCTAGGGACATGTGAAGCCCATTATGACATCTAATGGTCCAGCAACTGAGAGGACTTACTGTAGGACAGGACTCATGATTAGGGTCACAGTGCGTGTGTATGCCCTCGTCGCACTCAAGAATGGGCGGGGCCTCAGGGTGAATGCTGGTTTCTCCTACACTGAACGTTGGACAACGTGCCAACCACAAGGGTTCTTGCCATGGGTAAGGAGGAGTTCTGATTTCTGCATCACACTCACCCCTGGGCAGTGATTGGAGATAAGGTCTCGGACTGAATCCTGAAAACTGAGGTAGGGAAGACATGATGACCTAAGGCCATGGCGGGTTTTATGTGCTCAGTGTGCTGTCAGCTTTCAGGGTGTTGGTCAGCAGGTCCGGGCTCAGGTTGTGTTAGACAGTGCAGTAGTGCCCAGGTTAGACTATATAATTTGGGTAAAGTCGAGTGCTGTGTAGGTTTACCCGCATTTAAGGTGCATGGGCAGGTCATGAGGCAATAATTTTTTTTCTAGAGGGCAGGCAGAGTGCTGCATTGTGGGTCCATAATTGCCAAACTTGAGGGCTTCGGGGCCAGGAGTGTGAGGACGGAAGTCTGAGAAGACAAGCTAGACTTGGGTTTCAGGGCGAGGGCACGGCAGGTACCCCCTGCAGATCTGAACCAATATCTCATGCATCTGAAGTCAGGGCGAGGATCAGACGTTGGCTCAGGGTGGAGTTTCTTTGCATGACGGCCGCTTCATGAAGGGAGCGGAATCTCGAGGCCATTGAGGTTTTCCCACGTTGGGAGTAGTGGGATGCCCCCTTCAAGGATTCCTTCTGCGGGACAATTGAGACCTGTTGGACAGCTCCAGGACATCCCATATGGAATGACTCCAGAGCACCGTTCGCGGATGGATGCCTGGGAAGCGCGCCTCGCATTCCAATTGTCTCCTAGCAACAAGACAGTTTAGATCTGATGGCTCTGCGGGAGCAACCAGGGTGGCTGAGTTGAAATGGACTTTCGTGAGGATGGGTCCTAATGTGTTTTTGTGTCCATGAGTTCCTTGGAATGGGGCGGTGGCACCGGGATCCTGAAGTACTCTCCTAAGCTTTGGACATGGCTCCCATTCACAGATTTCCTTGTGGAGATGAGATGAGTTCTGATGGGTGCCTCAGGAAAACACATATGCTCGTATTGGAATCAGGCTTTTGAGGACACATGCCTGTAACCCAAAGCAATGGATCCTATTATGGCCTAGGGTCCTGTCTGGTTCAATCTTCTTCTCTGGGGACATCCATCTATGGTATGAGTGGAGGTCGATTATCAGCTGGTGTCAGACAGCCCTTGTTTGTTTCGGGCGACCTACACTATTGGGATGGCCTCGGGGACTTTGGAGGTTTCTCCTAATTTGTACGATTTTGGACCATGGATGGGCAGAATTCCCATGGATTGGTAGGCACAGTCCTAATGTGTGGCTCCAGGGGCCCAGCCTGGAGGGTGTGTGGCCCAAGACTTTGAGGACAGAAGTCTGAAAACACAAACTCAGCTTAGGTTTGGGGACGTAGATATGTCAGGCCCGATCGACAAACCATGAGAAGAACTCTTCAGGATATGAAGAAAGTGCGAGTCTGAGGCGCTTGCTCAGTCTTTTGTCTCTGGATTTTGTATCAGCAATGGCCGTGGAATGTCGGGGAGGCCTCATGGGCCATGGACGAATCTTCCTCTCTGAGGATTTGGCCCGATTCCCAATTACTATTCATCAATCTGTGGGATGGGAGGACTCATTTCAGTTTTGTTACCTCAGGTGTCCCACCAAAAGAGGAATTCCAAAGCCAAGCCGTGGGGAAGACTGAAGGGACAACCCGAACTATGGTTAAAAATTGGGGCTTAGGGGCATGGCAAGCCCAATATGCTATCTCTTCATCCAGCCACTTAGTGGCCTTACTTGAGGACTGACTCAGCCTGAGTGTAACAATGTGTGTTTGTGACCAATGTGGCCCATGAGCATGGGCGGGGCCTCATGGGCCACACTGGTTTCAACTACACTGAACGTTGGACAACATGCCAACCACAAGGTTTCTTGCCATGGGGAAGGAATTCTGATTTCTGCATCACCTTCAACCCTGGGCAGTGATTGGAGATAAGGTCTAGGTTCTGAACCTGAAAACCGAGGTTGCGAAGAGATGACGACCTAAGGCCATGGCGGCTCGTTGTGCTCAGTGTGCGGCCAGCTTCTGGGAGGGGCCAGGGGGTCCAGGCTCAGGCTGTACCAGAAAGGGCATTAGTGCCCTGGTCAGCCTATGTATTTGGGGTACAGCCAAGGTCGGTGCAGGTTGATCCTCATTTAAGGTTACTGGGTAGCCCCAGAGGACAATGTTTTTCTTCTGGAGTGCCGGCAGAGTGCTGCATTGTATTTCTGGATTGCCAAACTGGAGGGCTTGTGGGCCAGTAGTCTGACAACAAAAGTCTGAGAACACAAGCTAGGCTTAGGTTTCTGGGTGAGGCCATGGCAGGCACAATCTACAGACCTGAATCGAGATCTCGTGCATCTGAAGTCAGGGCGAGGATCAGACGATCGCTCAGGTTGGAGTTTCTGACCCTGATGGCCCCTTCATGAATGGGGGGGCATCACGAGGGCATGGGTGTTTTCCCACGATGGGAGTTGTGAGAAGCTCCAAACTGCAGAGAGTCTTCCGCAGGACAATTGAGACCAGTTGTTTGGCTCCAGGCCAATGATTCTGAGCAGGGTTCTAAGGATGGATGGCTGGGTAGCCCACCTCGCATTCCAATTGTCTCCTAGCAACAAGACAGGTTAGATCTCCTGGATCTGTGGGGAGCAACCGAGGACGCTGAGTTGAAATGGACACTCCTGGGGATGGGTCCTAACGTGCTTTTGTGTCTATGGAGACCTTGGAATGAAGCGGTGGCACTGGGGCCCTAAAGGGTTCTCCTAAACAGAGGCTTTGACACAGCTCCAACGTGCAAGTTTCCCATGTGTAGATGAGATGTTATCTGATGGGTGAGTCAAGAAACAGCTATATGCTGCTTTTGAAATCCAGGCCTCTGAGGAGAGATGCCTGGAAACCAAAGCAATGGATCTGATTAGTGCCTAGGGGCCTGTTCTTTCCTTTTTACCTCTGGGGACATCTCTCTATGGGTCTGAGTGCAGGTAGGTGCTCAGTTGGGCTCAGATTGCCCCTGTATTTCCTGGGAAGCCACCACTATGGAGATGGATCAGGGACTTTGGAGTTTTATCCTATTAGAAGGCTTGTGGCCATTGGAATGGGCACACACAATTCCCTTGGAGAGGGCAAGTACAGTCCTCAGGTTTGGCTCCAGGGGCCTGAGCCTGTAGGTTGTGTAGGCCAGGGCTGTTTGGACAGTTGTCTGAAAACCAAAACTCGGCCTATGTTTCGGGTCATGGGTATGGCAGGACTGATCTACAGACCATGAGGAGAACTCTTCGGGATTTGAAAGAAGGGCGAGTGTGAGGCTCCTGCTCAAGTTTTTGTCTCTGGATATCGTGTCACTCATGGTCATAGAATTTCTGGGTGACTTCATAGGAAATGGACGAGTCTTACTCTCTGGTAGTTTGGCCCCGTCCAAAGAGTTTGGGGTCATTCTGTGGGCTGTAAGAAGTCCGTTTTTTTTTTATTGTTGATTTTTCCTTTTTTAACCTCAGGAGTCCCACCAAATGAGGGATTCCCTAGTAGAGCCCTGGGGAGGGGCGACTGGACCATCAGAAATCTGGTTAGAAATTGGGGCCTAGGGACATGTGAAGCCCATTATGACATCTAATGGTCCAGCAACTGAGAGGACTTACTGTAGGACAGGACTCATGATTAGGGTCACAGTGCGTGTGTATGCCCTCGTCGCACTCAAGAATGGGCGGGGCCTCAGGGTGAATGCTGGTTTCTCCTACACTGAACGTTGGACAACGTGCCAACCACAAGGGTTCTTGCCATGGGTAAGGAGGAGTTCTGATTTCTGCATCACACTCACCCCTGGGCAGTGATTGGAGATAAGGTCTCGGTCTGAAGCCTGAAAACTGAGGTAGGGAAGACATGATGACCTAAGGCCATGGCGGGTTTTATGTGCTCAGTGTGCTGTCAGCTTTCAGGGTGTTGGTCAGGAGGTCCGGGCTCAGGTTGTGTTCGTCAGTGCATTAGTGCCCAGGTTTGACTATATAATTTGGGTAAAGTCGAGTGCTGTGTAGGATTACCCTCATTTAAGGTGCCTGGTCAGCTCATGAGGCAATAATTTTTTTTCTAGAGGGCAGGCAGAGTGCTGCATTGTGGGTCCGGAATTGCCAAACTTGAGGGCTTCGAGGCCAGGAGTGTGAGGACGGAAGTCTGAGAAGACAAGCTAGACTTGGGTTTCAGGGCGAGGGCACGGCAGGTACCCCCTGCAGATCTGAACCAATATCTCATCCATCTGAAGTCAGGGCGAGGATCAGACGTTGGCTCAGGGTGGAGTTTCTTTGCATGACGGCCGCTTCATGAAGGGAGCGGAATCTCGAGGCCATTGAGGTTTTCCCACGTTGGGAGTTGTGGGATGCCCCCTTCAAGGATTCCTTCTGCGGGACAATTGAGACCTGTTGGACAGCTCCAGGACATCCCATATGGAATGACTCCAGAGCCCCATTCGCGGATGGATGCCTGGGAAGCGCCTCGCATTACAATTGTCTCCTAGCAACAAGACAGTTTAGATCTGATGGCTCGCCGGAGCATCCGGGGTGGCTGAGTTGAAATGGACTTTCCTGAGGATGGGTCCTAATGTGTTTTTGTGTCCATGAGAGCCGTGGAATGGGGCGGTGGCACCGGGAACCTGAAGTACTCTCCTAAGATTTGGACATGGCTCCCATGCCCAGGTTTCCTTGTGGAGACGAGATGAGTTCTAATGGGTGCCTCAGGAAAACACCTATGCTCGTATTGGAATCAGGCTTTTGAGGACACATGCCTGTAACCCAAAGCAATGGATCCTATTATGGCCTAGGGTCCTGTCTGGTTCAATCTTCTTCTCTGGAGACATCCATCTATGGTATGAGTGGAGGTCGATTATCAGCTGGTGTCAGACAGCCCTTGTTTGTTTCGGGCGACCTACACTATTGGGATGGCCTCAGGGACTTTGGAGGTTTCTCCTAATTTGTACGATTTTGGACCATGGAATGGGCAGAATTCCCATGGATTGGTAGGCACAGTCCTGATGTGTGGCTCCAGGGGCCCAGCCTGGAGGGTGTGTGGCCCAAGACTTTGAGGACAGAAGTCTGAAAACACAAACTCAGCTTAGGTTTGGGGACGTAGGTATGTCAGGCCCGATCGACAAACCATGAGAAGAACTCTTCAGGATATGAAGAAAGTGCGAGTCTGAGGCGCTTGCTCAGGCTTTTGTCTCTGGATTTTGTATCAGCAATGGCCGTGGAATGTCGGGGAGGCCTCATGGGCCATGGACGAATCTTCCTCTCTGAGGATTTGGCCCGATTCCCAAATACTATTCGTCAATCTGTGGGATGGGAGGACTCATTTCAGTTTTGTTACCTCAGGTGTCCCACCAAAAGAGGAATTCCAAAGCCAAGCCGTGGGGAAGACTGAAGGGACAACCCGAACTATGGTTAAAAATTGGGGCCTAGGGGCATGGCAAGACCAATATGCTATCTCTTCATCCAGGCACTTAGTGGCCTTACTTGAGGACTGACTCAGCCTGAGTGTAACAATGTGTGTTTGTGACCAATGTGGCCCATGAGCATGGGCGGGGCCTCATGGGCCACACTGGTTTCAACTACACTGAACGTTGGACAACATGCCAACCACAAGGTTTCTTGCCATGGGGAAGGAATTCTGATTTCTGCATCACCTTCAACCCTGGGCAGTGATTGGAGATAAGGTCTAGGTTCTGAACCTGAAAACCGAGGTTGCGAAGAGATGACGACCTAAGGCCATGGCGGCTCGTTGTGCTCAGTGTGCGGCCAGCTTCTGGGAGGGGCCAGGGGGTCCAGGCTCAGGCTGTACCAGAAAGGGCATTAGTGCCCTGGGCAGCCTATGTATTTGGGGTACAGCCAAGGTCGGTGCAGGTTGATCCTCATTTGGGGTTACTGGGTAGCCCCAGAGGACAATGTTTTTCTTCTGGAGGGCCGGCAGAGTGCTGCATTGTAGTTCTGGATTGCCAAACTGGAGGGCTTGTGGGCCAGTAGTCTGACAACAAAAGTCTGAGAACACAAGCTAGGCTTAGGTTTCTGGGTGAGGCCATGGCAGGCACAATCTACAGACCTGAATCGAGATCTCGTGCATCTGAAGTCAGGGCGAGGATCAGACGATCGCTCAGGTTGGAGTTTCTGACCCTGATGGCCCCTTCATGAATGGGGGGGCATCACGAGGCCATGGGTGTTTTCCCACGATGGGAGTTGTGAGAAGCTCCAAACTGCAGAGAGTCTTCCGCAGGACAATTGAGACCTGTTGTTTGGCTCCAGGCCAATGATTCTGAGCAGGGTTCTAAGGATGGATGGCTGGGTAGCCCACCTCGCATTCCAATTGTCTCCTAGCAACAAGACAGGTTAGATCTCCTGGATCTGTGGGGAGCAACCGAGGACGCTGAGTTGAAATGGACACCCCTGGGGATGGGTCCTAATGTGCTTTGTGTCAATGGAGACCTTGGAATGAAGCGGTGGCACTGGGGCCCTAAAGGGTTCTCCTAAACAGAGGCTTTGACACAGCTCCAACGTGCAAGTTTCCCATGTGTAGATGAGATGTTTTCTGATGGGTGAGTCACGAAACAGCTATATGCTGCTTTTGAAATCCAGGCCTCTGAGGAGAGATGCCTGGAAACTAAAGCAATGGATCTGATTAGTGCCTAGGGGCCTGTTCTTTCCTTTTTACCTCTGGGGACATCTGTCTATGGGTCTGAGTGCAGGTAGGTGCTCAGTTGGGCTCAGATTGCCCCTGTTTTTCCTGGGAAGCCACCACTATTGAGATGGATCAGGGACTTTGGAGGTTTATCCTATTAGAAGGCTTGTGGCCATTGGAATGGGCACACACAATTCCCTTGGAGAGGGCAAGTACAGTCCTCAGGTTTGGCTCCAGGGGCCTGAGCCTGTAGGTTGTGTAGGGCAGGGCTGTTTGGAGAGTTGTCTGAAAACACAAACTCGGCTTATGTTTCGGGTCATAGGTATGGCAGGACTGATCTACAGACCATGAGGAGAACTCTTCGGGATTTGAAAGAAGGGCGATTGTGAGGCTCCTGCTCAAGTGTTTGTCTCTGGATATCGTGTCACTCCTGGTCGTGGAATTTCTGGGTGACTTCATGGGAAATGGACGAGTCTTACTCTCTGGTGGTTTGGCCCCGTCCAAAGAGTGTGGGGTCATTCTGTGGGCTTGAAGAAGTCCGGTTTTTTTTTTTTTTGTTGTTGTTGTTGTTTTTCTTTTTTAACCTCAGGTGTCCCACCGAATGAGAGATTCCAGAGTAGAGCCCTGGGGCGGGGCGACTGGACAATCAGAAATCTGGTTAAAAATTGATGCCTAGGGACATGTCAAGCCCATTATGACATCTAATGGTCCAGACACTGAGAGGACTTACTAGAGGGCAGGACTCATGCTTTAGGTCACAATGCGTGTGTATGCCCTCGTCGCACTCAAGGATGGGCGGGGCCTCAGGGTGAATGCTGGTTTCTCCAAAACTGAACGTTGGACAACGTGCCAACCACAAGTGTTCTTGCCATGGGTAAGGAGGAGTTCTGATTTCTGCATCACACTCACCCCTGGGCAGTGATTGGAGATAAGGTCTCGGTTCTGAAGCCTGAAAACTGAGGTAGGGAAGAGATGATGACCTAAGGCCATGGCGGGTTTTATGTGCTCAGTGTGCGGTCAGCTTTCTGGGTGTTGGTCAGGAGGTCCGGGCTCAGGTTGTGTTCGACAGTGCATTAGTGCCCAGGTTTGACTATATAATTTGGGTAAAGTCGAGTGCTGTGTAGGATTACCCTCATTTAAGGTGCCTGGTCAGCTCATGAGGCAATAATTTTTTTTCTAGAGGGCAGGCAGAGTGCTGCATTGTGGGTCCGGAATTGCCAAACTTGAGGGCTTCGAGGCCAGGAGTGTGAGGACGGAAGTCTGAGAAGACAAGCTGGACTTGGGTTTCAGGGCGAGGGCACGGCAGGTACCCCCTGCAGATCTGAACCAATATCTCATGCATCTGAAGTCAGGGCGAGGATCAGACGTTGACTCAGGTTGGAGTTTCTGAGCATGACGTCCGCTTCATGAAGGGAGCGGAATCTCGAGGCCATTGAGGTTTTCCCACGTTGGGAGTTGTGGGATGCACCCGTCAAGGATTCCTTCTGCGGGACAATTGAGACCTGTTGGACAACTCCAGGACATCCCATATGGAATGACTCCAGAGCCCCATTCGCGGATGGATGCCTGGGAAGCACGCCTCGCATTACAATTGTCTCCTAGCAACAAGACAGTTTAGATCTGATGGCTCGCCGGAGCATCCGGGGTGGCTGAGTTGAAATGGACTTTCCTGAGGATGGGTCCTAATGTGTTTTTGTGTCCATGAGAGCCGTGGAATGGGGCGGTGGCACCGGGAACCTGAAGTACTCTCCTAAGATTTGGACATGGCTCCCATGCACAGGTTTCCTTGTGGAGACGAGATGAGATCTAATGGGTGCCTCAGGAAAACACCTATGCTCGTATTGGAATCAGGCTTTTGAGGACACATGCCTGTAACCCAAAGCAATGGATCCTATTATGGCCTAGGGTCCTGTCTGGTTCAATCTTCTTCTCTGGAGACATCCATCTATGGTATGAGTGGAGGTCGATTATCAGCTGGTGTCAGACAGCCCTTGTTTGTTCCGGGCGACCTACACTATTGGGATGGCCTCAGGGACTTTGGAGGTTTCTCCTAATTTGTACGATTTTGGACCATGGAATGGGCAGAATTCCATAGGATTGGTAGGCACAGTCCTAATGTGTGGCTCCAGGGGCCCAGGCTGGAGGGTGTGTGGCCCACGACTTTGAGGACAGAAGTCTGAAAATACAAACTCAGCTTAGGTTTGGGGACGTAGGTATGGCAGGCCCGATCGACAAACCATGAGAAGAACTCTTCAGGATATGAAGAAAGTGCGAGTCTGAGGCGCTTGCTCAGGCTTTTGTCTCTGGATTTTGTATAAGCGATGGCCGTGGAATGTCGGGGAGGCCTCATGGGCCATGGACGAATCTTCCTCTCTGAGGATTTGGCCCGATTCCCAATTGCTTTTCGTCAATCTGTGGGATGGGAGGACTCATTTCAGTTTTGTTACCTCATGTGTCCCACCAAAAGAGGAATTCCAAAGCAAAGCCGAGGGGAAGACTGAAGTTACAACCCGAACTATGGTTAAAAATTGGGGCCTAGGGGCATGGCAAGCCCAATATACTATCTCTTCATCCAGTCACTGAGTGGCCTTACTTGAGGACTGGGCTCAGCCTGAGTGTCACAATGTGTGTTTGTGACCAAGGTGGCCCGTGAGCATGGGCGGGGCATCATGGGCCACACTGGTTTCAACTACACTGAACGTTGGACAACATGCCAACCACAAGGTTACTTGCCATGGGGAAGGAGTTCTGATTTCTGCATCACCTTCAACCCTGGGCAGTGATTGGAGATATGGCCTAGGTTCTGAAACCTGAAAACTGAGGTTGGGAAGAGATGACGACCTAAGGCCATGGCGGCTCGATGTGCTCAGTGTGCGGCCAGCTGTCTGGGAGGGGCCAGGGGGTCCAGGCTCAGGCTGTGTCAGAAAGGGCATTAGTGCCCTGGTCAGCCTATGTATTTGGGGTACCGCCAAGGTCGGTGCAGGTTGATCCTCATTTGGGGTTACTGGGTAGCCCCAGAGGACAATGTTTTTCTTCTGGAGGGCCGGCAGAGTGCTGCATTGTAGTTCTGGATTGCCAAAATGGAGGGCTTGTGGGCCAGTGGTGTGACGACAAAAGTCTGAGAACACAAGCTAGGCTTAGGTTTCTGGGTGAGGCCATGGCAAGCACAATCTACAGACCTGAATCGAGATCTCTTGTATCTGAAATCAGGGCGAAGATCAAACGATCGCTCAGGTTGGAGTTTCTGAACCTGATGGCCCCTTCATGAATGGGGGGGCATCACGAGGCCATGGGTGTTTTCCCACGATGGGAGTTGTGAGAAGCTCCAAACTGCAGAGAGTCTTCTGCAGGACAATTGAGACCTGTTGTTTGGCTCCAGGCCAATGATTCTGAGCAGGGTTCTAAGGATGGATGGCTGGGTAGCCCACCTCGCATTCCAATTGTCTCCTAGCAACAAGACAGGTTAGATCTCCTGGATCTGTGGGGAGCAACCGAGGACGCTGAGTTGAAATGGACACCCCTGGGGATGGGTCCTAACGTGCTTTTGTGTCTATGGAGACCTTGGAATGAAGCGGTGGCACTGGGGCCCTAAAGGGTTCTCCTAAACAGAGGCTTTGACACAGCTCCAACGTGCAAGTTTCCCATGTGTAGATGAGATGTTTTCTGATGGGTGAGTCAAGAAACAGCTATATGCTGCTTTTGAAATCCAGGCCTCTGAGGAGAGATGCCTGGAAACCAAAGCAATGGATCTGATTAGTGCCTAGGGGCCTGTTCTTTCCTTCATACCTCTGGGGACATCTGTCTATGGGTCTGAGTGCAGGTAGGTGCTCAGTTGGGCTCAGATTGCCCATGTTTTTCCTGGGAAGCCACCACTATTGAGATGGATCAGGGACTTTGGAGGTTTATCCTATTAGAAGGGTTGTGGCCATTGGAATGGGCACACACAATTCCCTTGGAGAGGGCAAGTACAGTCCTCAGGTTTGGCTCCAGGGGCCTGAGCCTGTAGGTTGTGTAGGCCAGGGCTGTTTGGACAGTTGTCTGAAAACACAAACTCGGCTTATGTTTCGGGTCATAGTTATGGCAGGACTGATGTACAGACCATGAGGAGAACTCTTCGGGATTTGAAAGAAGGGCTAGTGTGAGGCTCCTGCTCAAGTTTTTGTCTCTGGATATCGTGTCACTCATGGTGGTGGAATTTCTGGGTGACTTCATGGGAAATGGACGGGTCTTACTCTCTGGTGGTTTGGCCCCGTCCAAAGAGTTTGGGGTCATACTGTGGGCTGGAAGAAGTCCGTTTTTTGTTGTTGTTGTTGTTGTTTTCTTTTTTAACCTCAGGTGTCCCAACAAATGAGGGATTCCAGAGTAGAGCCCTGGGGAGGGGCGACTGGACAATCAGAAATTTGGTTAAAAATTGGGGCCTAGGGACATGTCAAGCCCATTATGACATCTAATGGTCCAGCCACTGAGAGGACTTACTAGAGGACAAGACTCATGCGGAGGGTCACAATGCGTGTGTATGCCCTCGTCGCACTCAAGAATGGGCGGGGCCTCAGGGTGAATGCTGGTTTCTCCTACACTGAACGTTGGACAATGTGCCAACCACAAGGGTTCTTGCCATGGGTAAGGAGGAGTTCTGATTTCTGCATCACACTCACCCCTGGGCAGTGATTGGAGATAAGGTCTCGGTTCTGAAGCCTGAAAACTGAGGTAGGGGAGACATGATGACCTAAGGCCATGGAGGGTTTTTTGTGCTCATTGTGCGGTCAGCTTTCTGGGTGTTGGTCAGGAGGTCCGGGCTCAGGTTGTGTTCGACAGTGCATTAGTGCCCAGGTTAGACTATATAATTTGGGTAAAGTCGAATGCTGTGTAGGTTTACCCTCATTTAAGGTGCCTGGGCAGCTCATGAGGCAATATTTTTTTTTCTAAAGGGCAGGCAGAGTGCTGCATTGTGGGTCCGGAATTGCCAAACTTGAGGGCTTCGGGGCCAGGAGTGTGAGGACTGAAGTCTGAGAAGACAAGCTAGACTCGGTTTTCAGGGCGAGGGCACGGCAGGTACCCCCTGCAGATCTGAACCAATATCTCATGCATCTGAAGTCAGGGAGAGGATCAGACGTTGGCTCAGGTTGGAGTTTCTGAGCATGACGGCCGCTTCATGAAGGGAGCGGAAACTCGAGGCCATTGAGGTTTTCCCACGTTGGGAGTTGTGGGATGCCCCCTTCAAGGATTCCTTCTGCGGGACAATTGAGACCTGTTGGACAGCTCCAGGACATCCCATATGGAATGACTCCAGAGCCCCGTTCGCGGATGGATGCCTGGGAAGCCCGCCTCGCATTCCAATTGTCTCCTAGCAACAAGACAGTTTAGATCTGATGGCTCTGCCGGAGCAACCGGGGTGGCTGAGTTGAAATGGACTTTCCTGAGGATGGGTCCTAATGTGTTTTTGCGTCCATGAGGGCCTTGGAATGGGGCGAAGGCACCGGGATCCTGAAGTACTCTCCTAAGCTTTGGACATGGCTCCCATGCACAGGTTTCCTTGTGGTATCGAGATGAATTCTGATGGGTGCCTCAGGAAAACCCCTATGATCGTATTGGAATCAGGCTTTTGAGGACACATGCCTGTAACCCAAAGCAATGGATCTTATTATGGCCTAGGGTCCTGTCTGGTTCAATCTTCTTCTCTGGGGACATCCATCTATGGTTTGAGTGGAGGTCGATTATCAGCTGGCATTAGACAGCCCTTGTTTGTTCTGGGCGACCTTCACTATCGGGATGGCCTCAGGGACTTTGGAGGTTTCTCCTAATTTGTACGATTTTGGACCATGGAATGGGCAGAATTCCCATGGATTGGTAGGCACAGTCCTAATGTGTGGCTCCAGGGGCCCAGCCTGGATGGTGTGGGGCCCAAGACTTTGAAGACAGAAGTCTGAAAACACAAACTCAGCTTAGGTTTGGGGACGTAGGTACGGCAGGCCCGATCGACAAAACATGAGAAGAACTCTTCAGGATATGAAGAAAGTGCGGTCTGAGGCGCTTGCTCAGGCTTTTGTCTCTGGATTTTGTATCAGCAATGGCCGTGGAATGTCGGGGAGGCCTCATGGGCCATGGACGAATCTTCCTCTCTGAGGATTTGGCCCGATTCCCAATTACTTTTCGTCAATCTGTGGGATAGGAGGACTCAGTTCAGGTTTGTTACCTCAGGTGTCCCACCAAAAGAGGAATTCCAAAGCCAAGCCGTCGGGAAGACTGAAGGGACAAGCCGAACTATGGTTAAAAATTGGGGCCTAGGGGCATGGCAAGCCCAATATGCTATCTCTTCATCCAGTCACTGAGTGGCCTTACTTGAGGACTGGGCTCAGCCTGAGCGTCACAATGTGTGTTTGTGACCAATGTGCCCCATGAGCATGGGCGTGGCCTCATGGGCCACACTGATTTCAACTACACTGAACGTTGGACAACATGCCAACCACAAGGTTTCTTGCCATGGGGAAGGAGATCAGATTTCTGCATCACATTAAACCCTGGGCAGTGATTGGAGATATGGCCTAGGATCTGGAACCTTAAAACCGAGGTTGGGAAGAGATGACGACCTAAGGCCATGGCGGCTCGATGTGCTCAGTGTGCGGCCAGCTGTCTGGGAGGGGCCAGGGGTCCAGGCTCAGGCTGTGTTAGAAAGGGCATTAGTGCCCTGGTCAGCCTATGTATTTGGGGTTCACCAAGGTCGGTGCAGGTTGATCCTCATTTGGGGTTATTGGGTAGCCCCAGAGGACAATGTTTTTTTTCTGGGGGGCCGGCAGAGTTCTGCATTGTAGTTCTGGATTGCCAAACTGGAGGGCTTGTGGGCCAGTAGTCTGACAACAAAAGTCTGAGAACACAAGCTAGGCTTAGGTTTCTGGGTGAGGCCATGGCACGCACAATCTACAGACCTGAATCGAGATCTCGTGCATCTGAAGTCAGGGCGAGGATCAGACGATCGCACAGGTTGGAGTTTCTGACCCTGATGGCCCCTTCATGAATGGGGGGGGCATCATGAGGCCATGGGTGTTTTCCCACGATGGGAGTTGTGAGAAGCTCCAAACAGCAGAGAGTCTTCCGCAGGACAATTGAGACCTGTTGTTTGGCTCCAGGCCAATGATTCTGAGCAGGGTTCTAAGGATGGATGGCTGGGTAGCCCACCTCGCATTCCAATTGTCTCCTAGCAACAAGACAGGTTATATCTCCTGTATCTGTGGGGAGCAACCGAGGACGCTGAGTTGAAATGGACACCCCTGGGGATGGGTCCTAATGTGCTTTGTGTCTATGGATACCTTGGAATGAAGCTGTGGCACTGGGGCCCTAAAGGGTTCTCCTAAACAGAGGCTTTGACACAGCTCCAACGTGCAAGTTTCCCATGTGTAGATGAGATGTTTTCTGATGGGTGAGTCAAGAAACAGCTATATGCTGCTTTTGAAATCCAGGCCTCTGAGGAGAGATGCCTGGAAACCAAAGCAATGGATCTGATTAGTGCCTAGGGGCCTGTTCTTTCCTTCATACCTCTGGGGACATCTGTCTATGGGTCTGAGTGCAGGTAGGTGCTCAGTTGGGCTCAGATTGCCCATGTTTTTCCTGGGAAGCCACCACTATTGAGATGGATCAGGGACTTTGGAGGTTTATCCTATTAGAAGGGTTGTGGCCATTGGAATGGGCACACACAATTCCCTTGGAGAGGGCAAGTACAGTCCTCAGGTTTGGCTCCAGGGGCCTGAGCCTGTAGGTTGTGTAGGCCAGGGCTGTTTGGACAGTTGTCTGAAAACACAAACTCGGCTTATGTTTCGGGTCATAGTTATGGCAGGACTGATCTACAGACCATGAGGAGAACTCTTCGGGATTTGAAAGAAGGGCTAGTGTGAGGCTCCTGCTCAAGTTTTTGTCTCTGGATATCGTGTCACTCATGGTCGTGGAATTTCTGGGTGACTTCATGGGAAATGGACGAGTCTTACGCTCTGGGGGTTTGGCCCCGTCCAAAGAGTTTGGGGTCATTCTGTGGGCTGGAAGAAGTCCGTTTTTTTTTGTTGTTGTTGTTGTTGTTTTCTTTTTTAACCTCAGGTGTCCAACGTAATGATGGATTCCAGAGTAGCGCACTGGGAGGGGCGACTGGACAATCAGAAATCTGGTTAAAAATTGGGGCCTAGGGCCATGGCAAGCCCAATATGATATCTCTTCATCCAGCCACTGAGTGGCCTTACTTGAGGACTGGGCTCAGCCTGAGCGTCACAATGTGTGTTTGTGACCAATGTGGCCCGTGAGCATGGGCGGGGCCTCATGGGCCACACTGGTTTCAACTACACTGAACGTTGGACAACATGCCAACCGAAAGGTTTCTTGCCATGGGGAAGGAGTTCTGATTTCTGCATCACCTTCAACCCTGGGCAGTGATTGGAGATAAGGTCTAGGTTCTGAAACCTGAAAACTGAGGTTGGGAAGAGATGACGACCTAAGGCCATGGCGGCTCGATGTGCTCAGTGTGCGGACAGCTGTCTGGGAGGGGCCAGGGGGTCCAGGCTCAGGCTGTGTCAGAAAGGGCATTAGTGCCCTGGTCAGCCTATGTATTTAGGGTACAGCCAAGGTCGGTGCAGGTTGATCCTCATTTGGGATTACTGGGTAGCACCAGAGGACAATGTTTTTCTTCTGGAGGTCCGGCAGAGTGCTGCATTGTTGTTCTGGATTGCCAAACTGGAGGGCTTGTGGGCCAGTAGTCTGACGACAAAAGTCTGAGAACACAAGCTAGGCTTAGGTTTCTGGGTGAGGCCATGGCACGCACAATCTACAGACCTGAATCGAGATCTCGAACATCTGAAGTCAGTGCGAGGATCAGACGATCGCTCAGGTTGGACTTTCTGTCCCTGATGGCCCCTTCATGAATGGGCGGGGGTATCACGAGGCCATGGGGGTTTTCCCACGATGGGAGTTGTGAGAAGCTCCAAACTGCAGAGAGTCTTCTGCAGGACAATTGAGACCTGTTGTTTGGCTCCAGGCCAATGATTCTGAGCACTGTTCTAAGGATGGATGGCTGGGTAGCCCACCTCGCATTCCAATTGTCTCCTAGCAACAAGACAGGTTAGATCTCCTGGATCTGTGGGGAGCAACCGAGGACGCTGAGTTGAAATGGACACCCCTGGGGATGGGTCCTAACGTGCTTTTGTGTCTATGGAGACCTTGGAATGAAGCGGTGGCACTGGGGCCCTAAAGGGTTCTCCTAAACAGAGGCTTTGACACAGCTCCAACGTGCAAGTTTCCCATGTGTAGATGAGATGTTATCTGATGGGTGAGTCAAGAAACAGCTATATGCTGCTTTTGAAATCCAGGCCTCTGAGGAGAGATGCCTGGAAACCAAAGCAATGGATCTGATTAGTGCCTAGGGGCCTGTTCTTTCCTTCATACCTCTGGGGACATCTGTCTATGGGTCTGAGTGCAGGTAGGTGCTCAGTTGGGCTCAGATTGCCCCTGTTTTTCCTGGGAAGCCACCACTATTGAGATGGATCAGGGACTTTGGAGGTTTATCCTATTAGAAGGCTTGTGGCCATTGGAATGGGCACACACAATTCCCTTGGAGAGGGCAAGTACAGTCCTCAGGTTTGGCTCCAGGGGCCTGAGCCTGTAGGTTGTGTAGGCCAGGGCTGTTTGGACAGATGTCTGAAAACACAAACTCGGCTTATGTTTCGGGTCATAGGTATCGCAGGACTGATCTACAGACCATGAGGAGAACTCTTCGGGATTTGAAAGAAGGGCTAGTGTGAGGCTCCTGCTCAAGTGTTTGTCTCTGGATATCGTGTCACTCATGGTCGTGGAATTTCTGGGTGACTTCATGGGAAATGGACGAGTCTTACTCTCTGGTGGTTTGGCCCCTTCCAAAGAGTTTGGGGTCATTCTGTGGGCTGGAAGAAGTCCGTTTTTTGTTGTTGTTGTTGTTGTTTTCTTTTTTAACCTCAGGTGTCCCAACAAATGAGGGATTCCAGAGTAGAGCCCTGGGGAGGGGCGACTGGACAATCAGAAATTTGGTTAAAAATTAGGGCCTAGGGACATGTCAAGCCCATTATGACATCTAATGGTCCAGCCACTGAGAGGACTTACTAGAGGACAAGACTCATGCGGAGGGTCACAATGCGTGTGTATGCCCTCGTCGCACTCAAGAATGGGCGGGGCCTCAGGGTGAATGCTGGTTTCTCCTACACTGAACGTTGGACAACGTGCCAACCACAAGGGTTCTTGCCATGGGTAAGGAGGAGTTCTGATTTCTGCATCACACTCACCCCTGGGCAGTGATTGGAGATAAGGTCTCGGTTTTGAAGCCTGAAAACTGAGGTAGGGGAGAGATGATGACCTAAGGCCATGGCGGGTTTTTTGTGCTCAGTGTGCGGTCAGCTTTCTGGGTGTTGGTCAGGAGGTCCGGGCTCAGGTTGTGTTCGACAGTGCATTAGTGCCCAGGTTAGACTATATAATTTGGGTAAAGTCGAATGCTGTGTAGGTTTACCCTCATTTAAGGTGCCTGGGCAGCTCATGAGGCAATATTTTTTTTTCTAAAGGGCAGGCAGAGTGCTGCATTGTGGGTCCGGAATTGCCAAACTTGAGGGCTTCGGGGCCAGGAGTGTGAGGACTGAAGTCTGAGAAGACAAGCTAGACTTGGGTTTCAGGGCGAGGGCACGGCAGGTACCCCCTGCAGATCTGAACCAATATCTCATGCATCTGAAGTCAGGGAGAGGATCAGACGTTGGCTCAGGTTGGAGTTTCTGAGCATGACGGCCGCTTCATGAAGGGAGCAGAAACTCGAGGCCATTGAGGTTTTCCCACGTTGGGAGTTGTGGGATGCCCCCTTCAAGGATTCCTTCTGCGGGACAATTGAGACCTGTTGGACAGCTCCAGGACATCCCATATGGAATGACTCCAGAGCCCCGTTCGCGGATGGATGCCTGGGAAGCCCGCCTCGCATTCCAATTGTCTCCTAGCAACAAGACAGTTTAGATCTGATGGCTCTGCCGGAGCAACCGGGGTGGCTGAGTTGAAATGGACTTTCCTGAGGATGGGTCCTAATGTGTTTTTGCGTCCATGAGGGCCTTGGAATGGGGCGAAGGCACCGGGATCCTGAAGTACTCTCCTAAATTTGGAAATGGCTCCCATGCACAGGTTTCCTTGTGGTATCGAGATGAATTCTGATGGAAAACCCCTATGATCGTATTGGAATCAGGCTTTTGAGGACACATGCCTGTAACCCAAAGCAATGGATCTTATTATGGCCTAGGGTCCTGTCTGGTTCAATCTTCTTCTCTGGGGACATCCATCTATGGTATGAGTGGAGGTCGATTATCAGCTGGCGTTAGACAGCCCTTGTTTGTTCTGGGCGACCTTCACTATCGGGATGGCCTCAGGGACTTTGGAGGTTTCTCCTAATTTGTACGATTTTGGACCATGGAATGGGCAGAATTCCCATGGATTGGTAGGCACAGTCCTAATGTGTGGCTCCAGGGGCCCAGCCTGGATGGTGTGGGGCCCAAGACTTTGAAGACAGAAGTCTGAAAACACAAACTCAGCTTAGGTTTGGGGACGTAGGTACGGCAGGCCCGATCGACAAAACATGAGAAGAACTCTTCAGGATATGAAGAAAGTGCGAGTCTGAGGCGGTTGCTCAGGCTTTTGTCTCTGGATTTTGTATCAGCGATGGCCGTGGAATGTCGGGGACGCCTCATGGGCCATAGACGAATCTTCCTCTCTGAGGATTTGGCCCGATTCCCAATTGCTTTTCGTCAATCTGTGGGATGGGAGGACTCATTTCAGTTTTGTTACCTCAGGTGTCCCACCAAAAGAGGAATTCCAAAGCCAAGCCGTGGGGAAGACTGAAGGGACAACCCGAACTATGGTTAAAAATTGGGGCCTAGGGGCATGGCAAGCCCAATATGATATCTCTTCATCCAGCCACTGAGTGGCCTTACTTGAGGACTGGGCTCAGCCTGAGCGTCACAATGTGTGTTTGTGACCAATGTGGCCCGTGAGCATGGGCGGGGCCTCATGGGCCACACTGGTTTCAACTACACTGAACGTTGGACAACATGCCAACCACAAGGTTTCTTGCCATGGGGAAGGAGTTCTGATTTCTGCATCACCTTCAACCCTGGGCAGTGATTGGAGAAAAGGTCTAGGTTCTGAAACCTGAAAACTGATGTTGGGAAGAGATGACGACCTAAGGCTATGGCGGCTCGATGTGCTCAGTGTGCGGCCAGCTGTCTGGGAGGGGCCAGGGGGTCCAGGCTCAGGCTGTGTCAGAAAGGGCATTAGTGCCCTGGTCAGCCTATGTATTTGGGGTACAGCCAAGGTCGGTGCAGGTTGATCCTCATTTGGGATTACTGGGTAGCACCAGAGGACAATGTTTTTCTTCTGGAGGGCCGGCAGAGTGCTGCATAGTAGTTCTGGATTGCCAAACTGGAGGGCTTGTGGGCCAGTAGTCTGACGACAAAAGTCTGAGAACACAAGCTAGGCTTAGGTTTCTGGGTGAGGCCATGGCACGCACAATCTACAGACCTGAATCCAGATCTCGTGCATCTGAAGTCAGGGCGAGGATCAGACGATCGCTCAGGTTGGAGTTTCTGTCCCTGATGGCCCCTTCATGAATGGGCGGGGGCATCACGAGGCCATGGGGGTTTTCCCACGATGGGAGTTGTGAGAAGCTCCAAACTGCAGAGAGTCTTCTGCAGGACAATTGAGACCTGTTGTTTGGCTCCAGGCCAATGATTCTGAGCAGGGTTCTAAGGATGGATGGCTGGGTAGCCCACCTCGCATTCCAATTGTATCCTAGCAACAAGACAGGTTAGATCTCCTGGATCTGTGGGGAGCAACCGAGGACGCTGAGTTGAAATGGACACCCCTGGGGATGGGTCCTAACGTGCTTTTGTGTCTATGGAGACCTTGGAATGAAGCGGTGGCACTGGGGCCCTAAAGGGTTCTCCTAAACAGAGGCTTTGACACAGCTCCAACGTGCAAGTTTCCCATGTGTAGATAAGATGTTTTCTGATGGGTGAGTCAAGAAACAGCTATATGCTGCTTTTGAAATCCAGGCCTCTGAGGAGAGATGCCTGGAAACCAAAGCAATGGATCTGATTAGTGCCTAGGGGCCTGTTCTTTCCTTCATACCTCTGGGGACATCTGTCTATGGGTCTGAGTGCAGGTAGGTGCTCAGTTGGGCTCAGATTGCCCATGTTTTTCCTGGGAAGCCACCACTATTGAGATGGATCAGGGACTTTGGAGGTTTATCCTATTAGAAGGGTTGTGGCCATTGGAATGGGCACACACAATTCCGTTGGAGAGGGCAAGTACAGTCCTCAGATTTGGCTCCAGGGGCCTGAGCCTGTAGGTTGTGTAGGCCAGGGCTGTTTGGACAGTTGTCTGAAAACACAAACTCGGCTTATGTTTCGGGTCATAGGTATGGCAGGACTGATCTACAGACCATGAGGAGAACACTTCGGGATTTGAAAGAAGTTCGAGTGTGAGGCTCCTGCTCAAGTTTTTGTCTCTGGATATCGTGTCACTCATGGTCGTGGAATTTCTGGGTGTCTTCATGGGAAATGGACGAGTCTTACTCTCTGGTGGTTTGGCCCCGTCCAAAGAGTTTGGGGTCATTCTGTGGGCTGGAAGAATTCCGTTTTTTTTTTATTCTTGTTTTTTTTCTTTTTTATCCTCAGGTGTCCCACCAAATGAGGGATTCCAGAGTAGAGCCCTGGGGAGGGGCGACTGGACCATCAGAAATTTGGTTAAAAATTGGGGCCTAGGGACATGTCAAGCCCATTATGACATCTAATGGTCCAGCAACTGAGAGGACTTACTAGAGGACAGGACTCATGCTGAGGGTCACAATGCGTGTGTATGCCCACGTCGCACTCAAGAATGGGCGGGGCCTCAGCGTGAATGCTTGTTTCTCCTACACTGAACGTTGGACAACGTGCCAACCACAGGGTTCTTGCCATGGGTAAGGAGGAGTTCTGATTTCTGCATCACACTCACCCCTGGGAAGTGATTGGAGATAAGGTCTCGTTTCTGAAGCCTGAAAACTGAGGTAGGGATGAGATGATGACCTAAGGCCATGGCGGGTTTTATGTGCTCAGTGTGCGGTCAGCTTTCTGGGTGTTGGTCAGGAGGTCCGGGCTCAGGTTGTGTTCGACAGTGCATTAGTGCCCAGGTTAGACTATATAATTTGGGTAAAGTCGAGTGCTGTGTAGGTTTACCCTCATTTAAGGTGCCTGGGCAGCTCATGAAGCAATAATTTTTTTTCTAGAGGGCAGGCAGAGTGCTGCATTGTGGGTCCGGAATTGCCAAACATGAGGGCTTCGGGGCCAGGAGTGTGAGGACGGAAGTCTGAGAAGACAAGCTAGACTTGGGTTTCAGGGCGAGGGCACGGCAGGTACCCCCTGCAGATCTGAACCAATATCTCATGCATCTGAAGTCAGGGCGAGGATCAGACGTTGGCTCAGGTTGGAGTTTCTGAGCATGACGGCCGCTTCATGAAGGGAGCGGAATCTCGAGGCCATTGAGGTTTTCCCACGTTGGGAGTTGTGGGATGCCCCCTTCATGGATTTCTTCTGCGGGACAATTGAGACCTGTTGGACAGCTCCAGGACATCCCATATGGAATGACTCCAGAGCACCGTTCGCGGATGGATGCCTGGGAAGCCCGCCTCGCATTCCAATTGTCTCCTAGCAACAAGACAGTTTAGATCTGATGTCTCTGCGGGAGCAACCGGGGTGGCTGATTTGAAATGGACTTTCGTGAGGATGGATCCTAATGTGTTTTTGTGTCCATGAGGGCCTTGGAATGGGGCGGTGGCACCGGGACCCTGAAGTACTCTCCTAAGCTTTGGACATGGCTCCCATGCACAGGTTTCCTTGTGGAGACGAGATGAGTTCTGATGGGTGCCTCAGCAAAACCCCTATGCTCGTATTGGAATCAGGCTTTTGAGGACACATGCCTGTAACCCAAAGCAATGGATCCTATTATGGCCTAGGGTCCTGTCTGGTTCAATCTTCTTCTCTGGGGACATCCATCTATGGTATGAGTGGAGGTCGATTATCAGCTGGTGTCAGACAGCCCATGTTGGTTCCGGGCGACCTACACTATTGGGATGGCCTCAGGGACTTTGGAGATTTCTCCTAATTTGTACGATTTTGGACCATGGAATGGGCAGAATTCCCATGGATTGGTAGGCACAGTCCTAATGTGTGGCTCCAGGGGCCCAGCCTGGATGGTGTGGGGCCCAAGACTTTGAGGACAGAAGTCTGAAAACACAAACTCAGCTTAGGTTTGGGGACGTAGGTATGGCAGGCCCGATCTACAAACCATGAGAAGAACTCTTCAGGATATGAAGAATGTGTGAGTCTGAGGCTCTTGCTCAGGCTTTTGTCTCTGGATTTTGTATCAGCGATGGCCGTGGAATATCGGGGACGCCTCATGGGCCATAGACGAATCTTCCTCTCTGAGGATTTGGCCCGTTTCCCAATTGCTTTTCGTCAATCTGTGGGATGGGAGGACTCATTTCAGTTTTGTTACCTCAGGTGTCCCACCAAAAGAGGAATTCCAAAGCCAAGCCGTGGGGAAGACTGAAGGGACAACCCGAACTATGGTTAAAAATTGGGGCCTAGGGGCATGGCAAGCCCAATATGATATCTCTTCATCCAGCCACTGAGTGGCCTTACTTGAGGACTGGGCTCAGCCTGAGCGTCACAATGTGTGTTTGTGACCAATGTGGCCCGTGAGCATGGGCGGGGCCTCATGGGCCACACTGGTTTCAACTACACTGAACGTTGGACAACATGCCAACCACAAGGTTTCTTGCCATGGGGAAGGAGTTCTGATTTCTGCATCACCTTCAACCCTGGGCAGTGATTGGAGATAAGGTCTAGGTTCTGAAACCTGAAAACTGATGTTGGGAAGAGATGACGACCTAAGGCCATGGCGGCTCGATGTGCTCAGTGTGCGGCCAGCTGTCTGGGAGGGGCCAGGGGGTCCAGGCTCAGGCTGTGTCAGAAAGGGCATTAGTGCCCTGGTCAGCCTATGTATTTGGGGTACAGCCAAGGTCGGTGCAGGTTGATCCTCATTTGGGATTACTGGGTAGCACCAGAGGACAATGTTTTTCTTCTGGAGGGCCGGCAGAGTGCTGCATTGTAGTTCTGGATTGCCAAACTGGAGGGCTTGTGGGCCAGTAGTCTGACGACAAAAGTCTGAGAACACAAGCTAGGCTTAGGTTTCTGGGTGAGGCCATGGCACGCACAATCTACAGACATGAATCGAGATCTCGTGCATCTGAAGTCAGGGCGAGGATAAGACGATCGCTCAGGTTGGAGTTTCTGTCCCTTATGGCCCCTTCATGAATGGGCGGGGGCATCACGAGGCCATGGGGGTTTTCCCACGATGGGAGTTGTGAGAAGCTCCAAACTGCAGAGAGTCTTCTGCAGGACAATTGAGACCTGTTGTTTGGCTCCAGGCCAATGATTCTGAGCAGGGTTCTAAGGATGGATGGCTGGGTAGCCCACCTCGCATTCCAATTGTCTCCTAGCAACAAGACAGGTTAGATCTCCTGGATCTGTGGGGAGCAACCGAGGACGCTGAGTTGAAATGGACACCCCTGGGGATGGGTCCTAACGTGCTTTTGTGTCTATAGAGACCTTGGAATGAAGCGGTGGCACTGGGGCCCTAAAGGGTTCTCCTAAACAGAGGCTTTGACACAGCTCCAACGTGCAAGTTTCCCATGTGTAGATGAGATGTTATCTGATGGGTGAGTCAAGAAACAGCTATATGCTGCTTTTGAAATCCAGGCCTCTGAGGAGAGATGCCTGGAAACCAAAGCAATGGATCTGATTAGTGCCTAGGGGCCTGTTCTTTCCTTCATACCTCTGGGGACATCTGTCTATGGGTCTGAGTGCAGGTAGGTGCTCAGTTGGGCTCAGATTGCCCATGTTTTTCCTGGGAAGCCACCACTATTGAGATGGATCAGGGACTTTGGAGGTTTATCCTATTAGAAGGGTTGTGGCCATTGGAATGGGCACACACAATTCCGTTGGAGAGGGCAAGTACAGTCCTCAGGTATGGCTCCAGGGGCCTGAGCCTGTAGGTTGTGTAGGCCAGGGCTGTTTGGACAGTTGTCTGAAAACACAAACTCGGCTTATGTTTCGGGTCATAGGTATGGCAGGACTGATCTACAGACCATGAGGAGAACACTTCAGGATTTGAAAGAAGGGCGAGTGTGAGGCTCCTGCTCAAGTTTTTGTCTCTGGATATCGTGTCACTCATGGTCGTGGAATTTCTGGTTGTCTTCATGGGAAATGGACGAGTCTTACTCTCTGGTGGTTTGGCCCCGTCCAAAGAGTTTGGGGTCATTCTGTGGGCTGGAAGAATTCCGTTTTTTTTTTATTCTTGTTTTTTTTCTTTTTTATCCTCAGGTGTCCCACCAAATGAGGGATTCCAGAGTAGAGCCCTGGGGAGGGGCGACTGGACCATCAGAAATTTGGTTAAAAATTGGGGCCTAGGGACATGTCAAGCCCATTATGACATCTAATGGTCCAGCAACTGAGAGGACTTACTAGAGGACAGGACTCATGCTGAGGGTCACAATGCGTGTGTATGCCCACGTCGCACTCAAGAATGGGCGGGGCCTCAGCGTGAATGCTTGTTTCTCCTACACTGAACGTTGGACAACGTGCCAACCACAGGGTTCTTGCCATGGGTAAGGAGGAGTTCTGATTTCTGCATCACACTCACCCCTGGGAAGTGATTGGAGATAAGGTCTCGTTTCTGAAGCCTGAAAACTGAGGTAGGGATGAGATGATGACCTAAGGCCATGGCGGGTTTTATGTGCTCAGTGTGCGGTCAGCTTTCTGGGTGTTGGTCAGGAGGTCCGGGCTCAGGTTGTGTTCGACAGTGCATTAGTGCCCAGGTTAGACTATATAATTTGGGTAAAGTCGAGTGCTGTGTAGGTTTACCCTCATTTAAGGTGCCTGGGCAGCTCATGAAGCAATAATTTTTTTTCTAGAGGGCAGGCAGAGTGCTGCATTGTGGTTCCGGAATTGCCAAACATGAGGGCTTCGGGGCCAGGAGTGTGAGGACGGAAGTCTGAGAAGACAAGCTAGACTTGGGTTTCAGGGCGAGGGCACGGCAGGTACCCCCTGCAGATCTGAACCAATATCTCATGCATCTGAAGTCAGGGCGAGGATCAGACGTTGGCTCAGGTTGGAGTTTCTGAGCATGACGGCCGCTTCATGAAGGGAGCGGAATCTCGAGGCCATTGAGGTTTTCCCACGTTGGGAGTTGTGGGATGCCCCCTTCATGGATTTCTTCTGCGGGACAATTGAGACCTGTTGGACAGCTCCAGGACATCCCATATGGAATGACTCCAGAGCACCGTTCGCGGATGGATGCCTGGGAAGCCCGCCTCGCATTCCAATTGTCTCCTAGCAACAAGACAGTTTAGATCTGATGGCTCTGCGGGAGCAACCGGGGTGGCTGATTTGAAATGGACTTTCGTGAGGATGGATCCTAATGTGTTTTTGTGTCCATGAGGGCCTTGGAATGGGGCGGTGGCACCGGGACCCTGAAGTACTCTCCTAAGCTTTGGACATGGCTCCCATGCACAGGTTTCCTTGTGGAGACGAGATGAGTTCTGATGGGTGCCTCAGCAAAACCCCTATGCTCGTATTGGAATCAGGCTTTTGAGGACACATGCCTGTAACCCAAAGCAATGGATCCTATTATGGCCTAGGGTCCTGTCTGGTTCAATCTTCTTCTCTGGGGACATCCATCTATGGTATGAGTGGAGGTCGATTATCAGCTGGTGTCAGACAGCCCATGTTGGTTCCGGGCGACCTACACTATTGGGATGGCCTCAGGGACTTTGGAGATTTCTCCTAATTTGTACGATTTTGGACCATGGAATGGGCAGAATTCCCATGGATTGGTAGGCACAGTCCTAATGTGTGGCTCCAGGGGCCCAGCCTGGATGGTGTGGGGCCCAAGACTTTGAGGACAGAAGTCTGAAAACACAAACTCAGCTTAGGTTTGGGGACGTAGGTATGGCAGGCCCGATCTACAAACCATGAGAAGAACTCTTCAGGATATGAAGAATGTGTGAGTCTGAGGCTCTTGCTCAGGCTTTTGTCTCTGGATTTTGTATCAGCGATGGCCGTGGAATATCGGGGACGCCTCATGGGCCATAGACGAATCTTCCTCTCTGAGGATTTGGCCCGTTTCCCAATTGCTTTTCGTCAATCTGTGGGATGGGAGGACTCATTTCAGTTTTGTTACCTCAGGTGTCCCACCAAAAGAGGAATTCCAAAGCCAAGCCGTGGGGAAGACTGAAGGGACAACCCGAACTATGGTTAAAAATTGGGGCCTAGGGGCATGGCAAGCCCAATATGATATCTCTTCATCCAGCCACTGAGTGGCCTTACTTGAGGACTGGGCTCAGCCTGAGCGTCACAATGTGTGTTTGTGACCAATGTGGCCCGTGAGCATGGGCGGGGCCTCATGGGCCACACTGGTTTCAACTACACTGAACGTTGGACAACATGCCAACCACAAGGTTTCTTGCCATGGGGAAGGAGTTCTGATTTCTGCATCACCTTCAACCCTGGGCAGTGATTGGAGATAAGGTCTAGGTTCTGAAACCTGAAAACTGATGTTGGGAAGAGATGACGACCTAAGGCCATGGCGGCTCGATGTGCTCAGTGTGCGGCCAGCTGTCTGGGAGGGGCCAGGGGGTCCAGGCTCAGGCTGTGTCAGAAAGGGCATTAGTGCCCTGGTCAGCCTATGTATTTGGGGTACAGCCAAGGTCGGTGCAGGTTGATCCTCATTTGGGATTACTGGGTAGCACCAGAGGACAATGTTTTTCTTCTGGAGGGCCGGCAGAGTGCTGCATTGTAGTTCTGGATTGCCAAACTGGAGGGCTTGTGGGCCAGTAGTCTGACGACAAAAGTCTGAGAACACAAGCTAGGCTTAGGTTTCTGGGTGAGGCCATGGCACGCACAATCTACAGACATGAATCGAGATCTCGTGCATCTGAAGTCAGGGCGAGGATAAGACGATCGCTCAGGTTGGAGTTTCTGTCCCTTATGGCCCCTTCATGAATGGGCGGGGGCATCACGAGGCCATGGGGGTTTTCCCACGATGGGAGTTGTGAGAAGCTCCAAACTGCAGAGAGTCTTCTGCAGGACAATTGAGACCTGTTGTTTGGCTCCAGGCCAATGATTCTGAGCAGGGTTCTAAGGATGGATGGCTGGGTAGCCCACCTCGCATTCCAATTGTCTCCTAGCAACAAGACAGGTTAGATCTCCTGGATCTGTGGGGAGCAACCGAGGACGCTGAGTTGAAATGGACACCCCTGGGGATGGGTCCTAACGTGCTTTTGTGTCTATAGAGACCTTGGAATGAAGCGGTGGCACTGGGGCCCTAAAGGGTTCTCCTAAACAGAGGCTTTGACACAGCTCCAACGTGCAAGTTTCCCATGTGTAGATGAGATGTTATCTGATGGGTGAGTCAAGAAACAGCTATATGCTGCTTTTGAAATCCAGGCCTCTGAGGAGAGATGCCTGGAAACCAAAGCAATGGATCTGATTAGTGCCTAGGGGCCTGTTCTTTCCTTCATACCTCTGGGGACATCTGTCTATGGGTCTGAGTGCAGGTAGGTGCTCAGTTGGGCTCAGATTGCCCATGTTTTTCCTGGGAAGCCACCACTATTGAGATGGATCAGGGACTTTGGAGGTTTATCCTATTAGAAGGGTTGTGGCCATTGGAATGGGCACACACAATTCCGTTGGAGAGGGCAAGTACAGTCCTCAGGTATGGCTCCAGGGGCCTGAGCCTGTAGGTTGTGTAGGCCAGGGCTGTTTGGACAGTTGTCTGAAAACACAAACTCGGCTTATGTTTCGGGTCATAGGTATGGCAGGACTGATCTACAGACCATGAGGAGAACACTTCAGGATTTGAAAGAAGGGCGAGTGTGAGGCTCCTGCTCAAGTTTTTGTCTCTGGATATCGTGTCACTCATGGTCGTGGAATTTCTGGTTGTCTTCATGGGAAATGGACGAGTCTTACTCTCTGGTGGTTTGGCCCCGTCCAAAGAGTTTGGGGTCATTCTGTGGGCTGGAAGAATTCCGTTTTTTTTTTATTCTTGTTTTTTTTCTTTTTTATCCTCAGGTGTCCCACCAAATGAGGGATTCCAGAGTAGAGCCCTGGGGAGGGGCGACTGGACCATCAGAAATTTGGTTAAAAATTGGGGCCTAGGGACATGTCAAGCCCATTATGACATCTAATGGTCCAGCAACTGAGAGGACTTACTAGAGGACAGGACTCATGCTGAGGGTCACAATGCGTGTGTATGCCCACGTCGCACTCAAGAATGGGCGGAACCTCAGCGTGAATGCTTGTTTCTCCTACACTGAACGTTGGACAACGTGCCAACCACAGGGTTCTTGCCATGGGTAAGGAGGAGTTCTGATTTCTGCATCACACTCACCCCTGGGAAGTGATTGGAGATAAGGTCTCGGTTCTGAAGCCTGAAAACTGAGGTAGGGATGAGATGATGACCTAAGGCCATGGCGGGTTTTATGTGCTCAGTGTGCGGTCAGCTTTCTGGGGGTTGGTCAGGAGGTCCGGCCTCAGGTTGTGTTCGACAGTGCATTAGTGCCCAGGTTAGACTATATAATTTGGGTAAAGTCGAGTGCTGTGTAGGTTTACCCTCATTTAAGGTGCCTGGGCAGCTCAAGAGGCAATAATTTTTTTTCTAGAGGGCAGGCAGAGTGCTGCATTGTGGGTCCGGAATTGCCAAACATGAGGGCTTCGGGGCCAGGAGTGTGAGGACGGAAGTCTGAGAAGACAAGCTAGACTTGGGTTTCAGGGCGAGGGCACGGCAGGTACCCCCTGCAGATCTGAACCAATATCTCATGCATCTGAAGTCAGGGCGAGGATCAGACGTTGGCTCAGGTTGGAGTTTCTGAGCATGACGGCCGCTTCATGAAGGGAGCGGAATCTCGAGGCCATTGAGGTTTTCCCACGTTGGGAGTTGTGGGATGCCCCCTTCATGGATTCCTTCTGCGGGACAATTGAGACCTGTTGGACAGCTCCAGGACATCCCATATGGAATGACTCCAGAGCACCATTCGCGGATGGATGCCTGGGAAGCCCGCCTCACATTCCAATTGTCTCCTAGCAACAAGACAGTTTAGATCTGATGGCTCTGCGGGAGCAACCGGGGTGGCTGATTTGAAATGGACTTTCGTGAGGATGGATCCTAATGTGTTTTTGTGTCCATGAGGGCCTTGGAATGGGGCGGTGGCACCGGGACCCTGAAGTACTCTCCTAAGCTTTGGACATGGCTCCCATGCACAGGTTTCCTTGTGGAGACGAGATGAGTTCTGATGGGTGCCTCAGCAAAACCCCTATGCTCGTATTGGAATCAGGCTTTTGAGGACACATGCCTGTAACCCAAAGCAATGGATCCTATTATGGCCTAGGGTCCTGTCTGGTTCAATCTTCTTCTCGGGGGACATCCATCTATGGTATGAGTGGAGGTCGATTATCAGCTGGGGTCAGACAGCCCTTGTTGGTTCCGGGCGACCTACACTATTGGGATGGCCTCAGGGACTTTGGAGATTTCTCCTAATTTGTACGATTTTGGACCATGGAATGGGCAGAATTCCCATGGATTGGTAGGCACAGTCCTAATGTGTGGCTCCAGGGGCCCAGCCTGGAGGGTGTGTGGCCCAAGACTTTGAGGACAGAAGTCTGAAAACACAAACTCAGCTTAGGTTTGGGGACGTAGGTATGGCAGGCCCGATCTACAAACCATGAGAAGAACTCTTCAGGATATGAAGAATGTGTGAGTCTGAGGCTCTTGCTCAGGCTTTTGTCTCTGGATTTTGTATCAGCGATGGCCGTGGAATGTCGGGGATGCCTCATGGGCCATAGACGAATCTTCCTCTCTGAGGATTTGGCCCGTTTCCCAATTGCTTTTCGTCAATCTGTGGGATGGGAGGACTCATTTCAGTTTTGTTACCTCAGGTGTCCCACCAAAAGAGGAATTCCAAAGCCAAGCCGTGGGGAAGACTGAAGGGACAACCCGAACTATGGTTAAAAATTGGGGCCTAGGGGCATGGCAAGCCCAATATGATATCTCTTCATCCAGCCACTGAGTGGCCTTACTTGAGGACTGGGCTCAGCCTGAGCGTCACAATGTGTGTTTGTGACCAATGTGGCCCGCGAGCATGGGCGGGGCCTCATGGGCCACACTGGTTTCAACTACACTGAACGTTGGACAACATGCCAACCACAAGGTTTCTTGCCATGGGGAAGGAGTTCTGATTTCTGCATCACCTTCAACCCTGGGCAGTGATTGGAGATAAGGTCTAGGTTCTGAAACCTGAAAACTGATGTTGGGAAGAGATGACGACCTAAGGCCATGGCGGCTCGATGTGCTCAGTGTGCGGCCAGCTGTCTGGGAGGGGCCAGGGGGTCCAGGCTCAGGCTGTGTCAGAAAGGGCATTAGTGCCCTGGTCAGCCTATGTATTTGGGGTACAGCCAAGGTCGGTGCAGGTTGATCCTCATTTGGGATTACTGGGTAGCACCAGAGGACAATGTTTTTCTTCTGGAGGGCCGGCAGAGTGCTGCATTGTAGTTCTGGATTGCCAAACTGGAGGGCTTGTGGGCCAGTAGTCTGACGACAAAAGTCTGAGAACACAAGCTAGGCTTAGGTTTCTGGGTGAGGCCATGGCACGCACAATCTACAGACCTGAATCGAGATCTCGTGCATCTGAAGTCAGGGCGAGGATCAGACGATTGCTCAGGTTGGAGTTTCTGTCCCTGATGGCCCCTTCATGAATGGGCGGGGGCATCAAGAGGCCATGGGTGTTTTCCCACGATGGGAGTTGTGAGAAGCTCCAAACTGCAGACAGTCTTCTGCAGGACAATTGAGACCTGTTGTTTGGCTCCAGGCCAATGATTCTGAGCAGGGTTCTAAGGATGGATGGCTGGGTAGCCCACCTCGCATTCCAATTGTCTCCTAGCAACAAGACAGGTTAGATCTCCTGGATCTGTGGGGAGCAACCGAGGACGCTGAGTTGAAATGGACACCCCTGGGGATGGGTCCTAACGTGCTTTTGTGTCTATGGAGACCTTGGAATGAAGCGGTGGCACTGGGGCCCTAAAGGGATCTCCTAAACAGAGGCTTTGACACAGCTCCAACGTGCAAGTTTCCCATGTGTAGATGAGATGTTTTCTGATGGGTGAGTCAAGAAACAGCTATATGCTGCTTTTGAAATCCAGGCCTCTGAGGAGAGATGCCTGGAAACCAAAGCAATGGATCTGATTAGTGCCTAGGGGCCTGTTCTTTCCTTCATACCTCTGGGGACATCTGTCTATGGGTCTGAGTGCAGGTAGGTGCTCAGTTGGGCTCAGATTGCCCCTGTTGTTCCTGGGAAGCCACCACTATTGAGATGGATCAGGGACTTTGGAGGTTTATCCTATTAGAAGGGTAGTGGCCATTGGAATGGGCACACACAATTCCCTTGGAGAGGGCAAGTACAGTCCTCAGGTATGGCTCCAGGGGCCTGAGCCTGTAGGTTGTGTAGGCCAGGGCTGTTTGGACAGTTGTCTGAAAACACAAACTCGGCTTATGTTTCGGGTCATAGGTATGGCAGGACTGATCTACAGACCATGAGGAGAACTCTTCGGGCTTTGAAAGAAGGGCGAGTGTGAGGCTCCTGCTCAAGTTTTTGTCTCTGGATATCGTGTCACTCATGGTCGTGGAATTTCTGGGTGACTTCATGGGAAATGGACGAGTCTTACTCTCTGGTGGTTTGGCCCCGTCCAAAGAGTTTGGGGTCATTCTGTGGGCGGGAAGAAGTCCGTTTTTTTTTTTATTCTTGTTTTTTTCTTTTTTATCCTCAGGTGTCCCACCAAATGAGGGATTCCAGAGTAGAGCCCTGGGGAGGGGCGACTGGACCATCAGAAATTTGGTTAAAAATTGGGGCCTAGGGACATGTCAAGCCCATTATGACATCTAATGGTCCAGCAACTGAGAGGACTTACTAGAGGACAGGACTCATGCTGAGGGTCACAATGCGTGTGTATGCCCTCGTCGCACTCAAGAATGGGCGGGGCCTCAGGGTGAATGCTTGTTTCTCCTACACTGAACGTTGGACAACGTGCCAACCACAGGGTTCTTGCCATGGGTAAGGAGGAGTTCTGATTTCTGCATCACACTCACCCCTGGGAAGTGATTGGAGATAAGGTCTAATTTCTGAAGCCTGAAAACTGAGGTACGGAAGAGATGATGACCTAAGGCCATGGCGGGTTTTATGTGCTCAGTGTGCGGTCAGCTTTCTGGGTGTTGGTCAGGAGGTCCGGCCTCAGGTTGTGTTCGACAGTGCATTAGTGCCCAGGTTAGACTATATAATTTGGGTAAAGTCGAGTGCTGTGTAGGTTTACCCTCATTTAAGGTGCCTGGGCAGCTCATGAGGCAATAATTTTTTTTTCTAGAGGGCAGGCAGAGTGCTGCATTGTGGGTCCGGAATTGCCAAACTTGAGGGCTTCGGGGCCAGGAGTGTGAGGACGGAAGTCTGAGAAGACAAGCTAGACTTGGGTTTCAGGGCGAGGGCACGGCAGGTACCCCATGCAGATCTGAACCAATATCTCATGCATCTGAAGTCAGGGTGAGGATCAGACGTTGGCTCAGGTTGGAGTTTCTGAGCATGACGGCCGCTTCATCAAGGGAGCGGAATCTCGAGGCCATTGAGGTTTTCCCACGTTGGGAGTTGTGGGATGCCCCCTTCATGGATTCCTTCTGCGGGACAATTGAGACCTGTTGGACAGCTCCAGGACATCCCATATGGAATGACTCCAGAGCACCGTTCGCGGATGGATGCCTGGGAAGCCCGCCTCGCATTCCAATTGTCTCCTAGCAACAAGACAGTTTAGATCTGATGGCTCTGCGGGAGCAACCGGGGTGGCTGAGTTGAAATGGACTCTCCTGAGGATGGGTCCTAATGTGTTTTTGTGTCCATGAGGGCCTTGGAATGGGGCGGTGGCACCGGGACCCTGAAGTACTCTCCTAAGCTTTGGACATGGCTCCCATGCACAGGTTTCCTTGTGGAGACGAGATGAGTTCTGATGGGTGCCTCAGCAAAACCCCTATGCTCGTATTCGAATCAGGCTTTTGAGGACACATGCCTGTAACCCAAAGCAATGGATCCTATTATGGCCTAGGGTCCTGTCTGGTTCAATCTTCTTCTCTGGGGACATCCATCTATGGTATGAGTGGAGGTCGATTATCAGCTGCTGTCAGACAGCCCATGTTTGTTCCGGGCGACCTACACTATTGGGATGGCCTCAGGGACTTTGGAGATTTCTCCTAATTTGTACGATTTTGGACCATGGAATGGGCAGAATTCCCATGGATTGGTAGGCACAGTCCTAATGTGTGGCTCCAGGGGCCCAGCCTGGAGGGTGTGTGGCCCAAGACTTTGAGGACAGAAGTCTGAAAACACAAACTCAGCTTAGGTTTGGGGACGTAGGTATGGCAGGCCCGATCTACAAACCATGAGAAGAACTCTTCAGGATATGAAGAATGTGTGAGTCTGAGGCTCTTGCTCAGGCTTTTGTCTCTGGATTTTGTATCAGCGATGGCCGTGGAATGTCGGGGACGCCTCATGGGCCATAGACGAATCTTCCTCTCTGAGGATTTGGCCCGATTCCCAATTGCTTTTCGTCAATCTGTGGGATGGGAGGACTCATTTCAGTTTTGTTACCTCAGGTGTCCCACCAAAAGAGGAATTCCAAAGCAAAGCCGTGGGGAAGACTGAAGGGACAATCCGAACTATGGTTAAAAATTGGGGCCTAGGGGCATGGCAAGCCCAATATGATATCTCTTCATCCAGCCACTGAGTGGCCTTACTTGAGGACTGGGCTCAGCCTGAGCGTCACAATGTGTGTTTGTGACCAATGTGGCCCACGAGCATGGGCGGGGCCTCATGGGCCACACTGGTTTCAACTACACTGAACGTTGGACAACATGCCAACCACAAGGTTTCTTGCCATGGGGAAGGAGTTCTGATTTCTGCATCACCTTCAACCCTGGGCAGTGATTGGAGATAAGGTCTAGGTTCTGAAACCTGAAAACTGATGTTGGGAAGAGATGACGACCTAAGGCCATGGCGGCTCGATGTGCTCAGTGTGCGGCCAGCTGTCTGGGAGGGGCCAGGGGGTCCAGGCTCAGGCTGTGTCAGAAAGGGCATTAGTGCCCTGGTCAGCCTATGTATTTGGGGTACAGCCAAGGTCGGTGCAGGTTGATCCTCATTTGGGATTACTGGGTAGCACCAGAGGACAATGTTTTTCTTCTGGAGGGCCGGCAGAGTGCTGCATTGTAGTTCTGGATTTCCAAACTGGAGGGCTTGTGAGCCAGTAGTCTGACGACAAAAGTCTGAGAAAACAAGCTAGGCTTAGGTTTCTGGGTGAGGCCATGGCACGCACAATCTACAGACCTGAATCGAGATCTCGTGCATCTGAAGTCAGGGCGAGGATCAGACGATCGCTCAGGTTGGAGTTTCTGTCCCTGATGGCCCCTTCATGAATGGGCGGGGGCATCACGAGGCCATGGGGCTTTTCCCACGATGGGAGTTGTGAGAAGCTCAAAACTGCAGAGCGTCTTCTGCAGGACAATTGAGACCTGTTGTTTGGCTCCAGGCCAATGATTCTGAGCAGGGTTCTAAGGATGGATGGCTGGGTAGCCCACCTCGCATTCCAATTGTCTCCTAGCAACAAGACAGGTTAGATCTCCTGGATCTGTGGGGAGCAACCGAGGACGCTGAGTTGAAATGGACACCCCTGGGGATGGGTCCTAACGTGCTTTTGTGTCTATGGAGACCTTGGAATGAAGCGGTGGCACTGGGGCCCTAAAGGGTTCTCCTAAACAGAGGCTTTGATACAGCTCCAACGTGCAAGTTTCCCATGTGTAGATGAGATGTTTTCTGATGGGTGAGTCAAGAAACAGCTATATGCTGCTTTTGAAATCCAGGCTTCTGAGAAGAGATGCCTGAAAACCAAAGCAATGGATCTGATTAGTGCCTAGGGGCCTGTTCTTTCCTTTTTACCTCTGGGGACATCAGTCGATGGGTCTGAGTGCAGGTAGGTGCTCAGTTGCGCTCAGATTGCCCCTGTTTTTCCTGGGAAGCCACCAATATTGAGATGGATCAGGGACATTGGTGGTTCATCCTATTAGAAGGGTTGTGGCCATTGGAATGGGCACACACAATTCCCTTGGAGAGGGCAAGTACAGTCCTCAGGTTTGGCTCCAGGGGCCTGAGCCTATAGGTTGTGTAGGCCAGGGCTGTTTGGACAGTTGTCTGAAAACACAAACTAGGCTTATGTTTAGAGTCATAGGTATGGCAGGACTGATCTACAGACCATGAGGAGAACTCTTCGGGATTTGAAAGAAGGGCGAGTGTGAGGCTCCTGCTCAAGTTTTTGTCTCTGGATTTCGTGCCCTCATGGTCGTGCAATTTCTGGGTGACTTCATGGGAAATGGACGAGTCTTACTCTCTGGTGGTTTGGCCTGGTCCAAAGAGTTTGGGGTCATTCTGTGGGCTGGAAGAAGTCCGTTTTTTTTTTTTTATTCTTGTATTTTTCTTTTTTATCCTCAGGTGTTCCACCAAATGAGGGATTCCAGAGTAGAGCCCTGGGGAGGGGCGACTGGACCATCAGAAATTTGGTTAAAAATTGGGGCCTAGGGACATGTCAAGCCCATTATGACATCTAATGGTCCAGCCACTGAGAGGACTTACTAGAGGACAGGACTCATGCTGAGGGTCACAATGCGTGTGTATGCCCTCGTCGCACTCAAGAATGCGCGGGGCCTCAGGGTGAATGCTGGTTTATCCTACACTGAACGTTGGACAACGTGCCAACCACAGAGTTCTTGCCATGGGTAAGGAGGAGTTCTGATTTCTGCATCACACTCACCCCTAGAAGTGATTGAACATAAGGTCTCGGTTCTGAAGCCTGAAAACTGAGGTAGGGAAGAGATGATGACCTAAGGCCATGGCGGGTTTTATGTGCTCAGTGTGCGGTCAGCTTTCTGGGTGTTGGTCAGGAGGTCCGGGCTCAGGTTGTGTTCGACAGTGCATTAGTGCCCAGGTTAGACTATATAATTTGGGTAAAGTCGAGTGCTGTGTAGGTTTACCCTCATTTAAGGTGCCTGGGCAGCTCATGAGGCAATAATTTTTTTTCTAGAGGGCAGGCAGAGTGCTGCATTTTGGGTCCGGAATTGCCAAACTTGAGGGTTTCGGGGCCAGGAGTGTGAGGACGGAAGTCTGAGAAGACAAGCTAGACTTGGGTTTCAGGGCGAGGGCACGGCACGTACCCCCTGCAGATCTGAACCAATATCTCATGCATCTGAAGTCAGGGCGAGGATCAGACGTTGGCTCAGGTTGGAGTTTCTGAGCATGACGGCCGCTTCATCAAGGGAGCGGAATCTCGAGGCCATTGAGGTTTTCCCACGTTGGGAGTTGTGGGATGCCCCCTTCATGGATTCCTTCTGCGGGACAATTGAGACCTGTTGGACAGCTCCAGGACATCCCATATGGAATGACTCCAGAGCACCGTTCGCGGATGGATGCCTGGGAAGTGCGCCTTGCATTCCAATTGTCTCCTAGCAACAAGACAGTTTAGATCTGATGGCTCTGCGGGAGCAACCGGGGTGGCTGATTTGAAATGGACTTTCGTGAGGATGGATCCTAATGTGTTTTTGTGTCCATGAGTGCCTTGGAATGGGGCGGTGGCACCGGGACCCTGAAGTACTCTCCTAAGCTTTGGACATGGCTCCCATGCACAGGTTTCCTTGTGGAGACGAGATGAGTTCTGATGGGTGCCTCAGCAAAACCCCTATGCTCGTATTGGAATCAGGCTTTTGAGGACACATGCCTGTAACCCAAAGCAATGGATCCTATTATGGCCTAGGGTCCTGTCTGGTTCAATCTTCTTCTCTGGGGACATCCATCTATGGTATAAGTGGAGGTCGATTATCAGCTGCTGTCAGACAGCCCATGTTTGTTCCGGGCGACCTACACTATTGGGATGGCCTCAGGGACTTTGGAGATTTCTCCTAATTTGTACGATTTTGGACCATGGAATGGGCAGAATTCCCATGGATTGGTAGGCACAGTCCTAATGTGTGGCTCCAGGGGCCCAGCCTGGAGGGTGTGTGGCCCAAGACTTTGAGGACAGAAGTCTGAAAACACAAACTCAGCTTAGGTTTGGGGACGTAGGTATGGCAGGCCCGATCTACAAACCATGAGAAGAACTCTTCAGGATATGAAGAATGTGTGAGTCTGAGGCTCTTGCTCAGGCTTTTGTCTCTGGATTTTGTATCAGCGATGGCCGTGGAATGACGGGGAGGCCTCATGGGCCATGGACGAATCTTCCTCTCTGAGGATTTGGCCCGATTCCCAATTGCTTTTCGTCAATCTGTGGGATGGGAGGACTCATTTCAGTTTTGTTACCTCAGGTGTCCCACCAAAAGAGGAATTCCAAAGCCAAGCCGTGGGGAAGACTGAAGGGACAACCCGAACTTGGTTAAAAATTGGGGCCTAGGGGCATGGCAAGCCCAATATGATATCTCTTCATCCAGCCACTGAGTGGCCTTACTTGAGGACTGGGCTCAGCCTGAGCGTCACAATGTGTGTTTGTGACCAATGTGGCCCACGAGCATGGGCGGGGCCTCATGGGCCACACTGGTTTCAACTACACTGAACGTTGGACAACATGCCAACCACAAGGTTTCTTGCCATGGGGAAGGAGTTCTGATTTCTGCATCACCTTCAACCCTGGGCAGTGATTGGAGATAAGGTCTAGGTTCTGAAACCTGAAAACTGATGTTGGGAAGAGATGACGACCTAAGGCCATGGGGGCTCGATGTGCTCAGTGTGCGGCCAGCTGTCTGGGAGGGGCCAGGGGGTCCAGGCTCAGGCTGTGTCAGAAAGGGCATTAGTGCCCTGGTCAGCCTATGTATTTGGGGTACAGCCAAGGTCGGTGCAGGTTGATCCTCATTTGGGATTACTGGGTAGCACCAGAGGACAATGTTTTTCTGCTGGAGGGCCGGCAAAGTGCTGCATTGTAGTTCTGGATTGCCAAACTGGAGGGCTTGTAAGCCAGTAGTCTGACGACAAAAGTCTGAGAACACAAGCTAGGCTTAGGTTTCTGGGTGAGGCCATGGCACGCACAATCTACAGACCTGAATCGAGATCTCGTGCATCTGAAGTCAGGGCGAGGATCAGACGATCGCTCAGGTTGGAGTTTCTGTCCCTGATGGCCCCTTCATGAATGGGCGGGGGCATCACGAGGCCATGGGGCTTTTCCCACGATGGGAGTTGTGAGAAGCTCAAAACTGCAGAGAGTCTTCTGCAGGACAATTGAGACCTGTTGTTTGGCTCCAGGCCAATGATTCTGAGCAGGGTTCTAAGGATGGATGGCTGGGTAGCCCACCTCGCATTCCAATTGTCTCCTAGCAACAAGACAGGTTAGATCTCCTGGATCTGTGGGGAGCAACCGAGGACGCTGAGTTGAAATGGACACCCCTGGGGATGGGTCCTAACGTGCTTTTGTGTCTATGGAGACCTTGGAATGAAGCGGTGGCACTGGGGCCCTAAAGGGTTCTCCTAAACAGAGGCTGTGATACAGCTCCAACGTGCAAGTTTCCCATGTGTAGATGAGATGTTTTCTGATGGGTGAGTCAAGAAACAGCTATATGCTGCTTTTGAAATCCAGGCTTCTGAGGAGAGATGCCTGAAAACCAAAGCAATGGATCTGATTAGTGCCTAGGGGCCTGTTCTTTCCTTTTTACCTCTGGGGACATCTGTCTATGGGTCTGAGTCCAGGTAGGTGCTCAGTTGCGCTCAGATTGCCCCTGTTTTTCCTGGGAAGCCACCAATATTGAGATGGATCAGGGACATTGGTGGTTTATCCTATTAGAAGGGTTGTGGCCATTGGAATGGGCACACACAATTCCCTTGGAGAGGGCAAGTACAGTCCTCAGGTTTGGCTCCAGGGGCCTGAGCCTATAGGTTGTGTAGGCCAGGGCTGTTTGGACAGTTGTCTGAAAACACAAACTCGGCTTATGTTTCGGGTCATAGGTATGGCAGGACTGATCTACAGACCATGAGGAGAACTCTTCGGGATTTGAAAGAAGGGCGAGTGTGAGGCTCCTGCTCAAGTTTTTGTCTCTGGATTTCGTGCCACTCATGGTCGTGCAATTTCTGGGTGACTTCATGGGAAATGGACGAGTCTTACTCTCTGGTGGTTTGGCCTGGTCCAAAGAGTTTGGGGTCATTCTGTGGGCTGGAAGAAGTCCGTTTTTTTTTTTATTCTTGTTTTTTTCTTTTTTATCCTCAGGTGTCCCACCAAATGAGGGATTCCAGAGTAGAGCCCTGGGGAGGGGCGACTGGACCATCAGAAATTTGGTTAAAAATTGGGGCCTAGGGACATGTCAAGCCCATTATGACATCTAATGGTCCAGCCACTGAGAGGACTTACTAGAGGACAGGACTCATGCTGAGGGTCACAATGCGTGTGTATGCCCTCGTCGCACTCAAGAATGGGCAGGGCCTCAGGGTGAATGCTGGTTTATCCTACACTGAACGTTGGACAACGTGCCAACCACAGAGTTCTTGCCATGGGTAAGGAGGAGTTCTGATTTCTGCATCACACTCACCCCTGAGAAGTGATTGGACATAAGGTCTCGGTTCTGAAGCCTGAAAACTGAGGTAGGGAAGAGATGATGACCTAAGGCCATGGCGGGTTTTATGTGCTCAGTGTGCGGTCAGCATTCTGGGTGTTGGTCAGGAGGTCCGGGCTCAGGTTGTGTTCGACAGTGCATTAGTGCCCAGGTTAGACTATATAATTTGGGTAAAGTCGAGTGCTGTGTAGGTTTACCCTCATTTAAGGTGCCTGGGCAGCTCATGAGGCAATCATTTTTTTTCTAGAGGGCAGGCAGAGTGCTGCATTGTGGGTCCGGAATTGCCAAACATGAGGGCTTCGGGGCCAGGAGTGTGAGGACGGAAGTCTGAGAAGACAAGCTAGACTTGGGTTTCAGGGCGAGGGCACGTCAGGTACCCCCTGCAGATCTGAACCAATATCTCATGCATCTGAAGTCAGGGCGAGGATCAGACGTTGGCTCAGGTTGGAGTTTCTGAGCATGACGGCCGCTTCATGAAGGGAGCGGAATCTCGAGGCCATTGAGGTTTTCCCACGTTGGGAGTTGTGGGATGCCCCCTTCATGGATTCCTTCTGCGGGACAATTGAGACCTGTTGGACAGCTCCAGGACATCCCATATCGAATGACTCCAGAGCACCGTTCGCGGATGGATGCCTGGGAAGCCCGCCTCGCATTCCAAATGTCTCCTAGCAACAAGACAGTTTAGATCTGATGGCTCTACGGGAGCAACCGGGGTGGCTGAGTTGAAATGGACTTTCCTGAGGATGGGTCCTAATGTGTTTTTGTGTCCATGAGTGCCTTGGAATGGGGCGGTGGCACCGGGACCCTGAAGTACTCTCCTAAGCTTTGGACATGGCTCCCATGCACAGGTTTCCTTGTGGAGACGAGATGAGTTCAGATGGGTGCCTCAGGAAAACCCCTATGCTCGTATTGGAATCAGGCTTTTGAGGACACATGCCTGTAACCCAAAGCAATGGATCCTATTATGGCCTATGGTCCTGTCTGGTTTAATCTTCTTCTCTGGTGACATCCATCTATGGTATGAGTGGAGGTCGATTATCAGCTGGTGTCAGACAGCCCTTGTTTGTTCCGGGCGACCTACACTATTGGGATGGCCTCAGGGACTTTGGAGGTTTCTCCTAATTTGTATGATTTTGGACCATGGAATGGTCAGAATTCCCAAGGATTGGTAGGCACAGTCCTAATGTGTGGCTCCAGGGCCCAGCCTGGAGGGTTTATGGCCCAAGACTTTGAGGACAGAAGTCTGAAAACACAAACTCATCTTAGGTTTGGGGACGTAGGTATGGCAGGCCCGATCTACAAACCATGAGAAGAACTCTTCAGGATATGAAGAAATTGCGAGTCTGAGGCGCTTGCTCAGGCTTTTGTCTCTGGATTTTGTATCAGCGATGGCCGTGCAATGTCGGGGAGGCCTCATGGGCCATGGACGAATCTTCCTCTCTGAGGATTTGGCCCGATTCCCAATTGCTTTTCGTCAATCTGTGGGATGGGAGGACTCATTTCAGGTTTGTTACCTCAGGTGTCCCACCAAAAGAGGAATTCCAAAGCCAAGCCGTGGGGAAGACTGAAGGGACAACCCGAACTATGGTTAAAAATTGGGGCCTAGGGGCATGGCAAGCCCAATATGATATCTCTTCATCCAGCCACTGAGTGGCCTTACTTGAGGACTGGGCTCAGCCTGAGCGTCACAATGTGTGTTTGTGACCTTGTGGCCCGCGAGCATGGCGGGGCCTCATGGGCCACACTGGTTTCAACTACACTGAACGTTGGACAACATGCCAACCACAAGTTTTCTTGCCATGGGGAAGGAGTTCTGATTTCTGCATCACCTTCAACCCTGGGCAGTGATTGGAAATAAGGTCTAGGTTCTGAAACCTGAAAACCGAGGTTGGGAAGAGATGACGACCTAAGGCCACGGCGGCTCGATGTGCTCAGTGTGCGGCCAGCTGTCTGGGAGGGTCCAGGGGGTCCAGGCTCAGGCTGTGTCGAAAGGGCATTAGTGCCCTGGTCAGCCTATGTATTGGGGGTAAAGCCAAGGTCGGTGCAGGTTGATCCTCATTTGGGGTTACTGGGTAGCCCCAGAGGACAATGTTTTTCTTCTGGAGGGCAGGCAGAGTGCTCCATTGTAGTTCTGGATTGCCAAACTGGAGGGCTTGTGGGCCAGTAGTCTGACGACAAAAGTCTGAGAACACAAGCTAGGCTTAGGTTTCTGGGTGAGGCCATGGCACGCACAATCTACAGACCTGAATCGAGGTCTCGTGCATCTGAAGTCAGGGCGAGGATCAGACGATCGCTCAGGTTGGAGTTTCTGTCCCTGATGGGCCCTTTTTGAATGGGGGGGGGGGCATCACGAGGCCATGGGGGTTTTCTCACGATGGGAGTTGTGAGAAGCTCCAAACTGCAGAGAGTCTTCTGCAGGACAATTGAGACCTGTTGTTTGGCTCCAGGCCAATGATTCTGAGCAAGGTTCTAAGAATGGATGGCTGGGTAGCCCACCACGCATTCCAATTGTCTCCTAGCAACCAGACAGGTTAGATCTCCTGGATCTGTGGGGAGCAACCGAGGACGCTGAGTTGAAATGGACATCCCTGGGGATGGGTCCTAACGTGCTTTTGTGTCTATGGAGACCTTGGAATGAAGCAGTGGCACTGGGGCCCTAAAGGGTTCTCCTAAACAGAGGCTGTGATACAGCTCCAACGTGCAAGTTTCCCATGTGTAGATGAGATGATTTCTGATGGGTGAGTCAAGAAACAGCTAGATGCTGCTTTTGAAATCTAGGCCTCTGAGGAGAGATGCCTGGAAACCAAAGCAATGGATCTGATTAGTGCCTAGGGGCCTGTTCTTTTCTTTTTACCTCTGGGGACATCTGTCTATGGGTCTGAGTGCAGGTAGTTGCTCAGTTGGGCTCAGATTGCCCCTGTTTTTCCTGGGAAGCCACCACTATTGAGATGGATCAGGGTCTTTGGAGGTTTATCCTATTAGAAGGGTTGTGGCCATTGGAATGGGCACACACAATTCCCTTGGAGAGGGCAAGTACAGTCCTCAAGTTTGGCTCCAGGGGCCTGTAGGTTGTGTAGGCCAGGGCTGTTTGGTCAGTTCTCTGAAAACACAAACTCGGCTTATGTTTCGGGTCATATGTATGGCAGGACTGATCTACAGGCCATGAGGAGAACTCTTCGGGATTTGAAAGAAGGGCGAGTGTGAGGCTCCTGCTCAAGTTTTTGTTTCTGGATATCGTGTCACCCATGGTCGTGGAATTTCTGGGTGACTTCATGGGAAATGGACGAGTCTTACTCTCTGGTGGTTTGGCCCCGTCCAAAGAGTTTGGGGTCATTCTGTGGGCTGGAAGAAGTCCGTTTTTTTTATTATTCTTGTTTTTTTCTTTTTTATCCTCAGGTGTCCCAACAAATGAGGGATTCCAGAGTAGAGCCCTGGGGAGGGGCGACTGGACCATCAGAAATTTGGTTAAAAATTGGGGCCTAGGGACATGTCAAGCCCATTATGACATCTAATGGTCCAGCAACTGAGAGGACTTACTAGAGGACAGGACTCATGCTGAGGGTCACAATGCGTGTGTATGCCCTCGTCGGACTCAAGAATGGGCGGGGCCTCAGGGTGAATGCTGGCTTCTCCTACACTGAACGTTGGACAATGTGCCAACCACAAGGGTTCTTGCCATGGGTAAGGAGGAGTTCTGATTTCTGCATCACACTCACCCATGGGAAGTGATTGGAGATAAGGTCTCGGTTCTGAAGCCTGAAAACTGAGGGAGGGAAGAGATGATGACCTAAGGCCATGGCGGGTTTTATGTGCTCAGTGTGCGGTCAGCTTTCTGGGTGTTGGTCAGGAGGTCCGGGCTCAGGTTGTGTTCGACAGTGCATTAGTGCCCAGGTTAGACTATATAATTTGGGTAAAGTCGAGTGCTGTGTAGGTTTACCCTCATTTAAGGTGCCTGGGCAGCTCATGAGGCAATAATTTTTTTTCTAGAGGGCAGGCAGAGTGATGCATTGTGGGTCCGGAATTGTCAAACTTGAGGGCTTCGGGGCCAGGAGTGTGAGGACGGAAGTCTGAGAAGACAAGCTAGACTCGGGTTTCAGGGCGAGGGCACGGCAGGTACCCCCTGCAGATCTGAACCAATATCTCATGCATCTGAAGTCAGGGCGAGGATCAGACGTTGGCTCAGGTTGGAGTTTCTGAGCATGACGGCCGCTTCATGAAGGGAGCAGAATCTCGAGGCCATTGAGGTTTTCCCACGTTGGGAGTTGTGGGATGCCCCCTTCATGGATTCCTTCTGCGGGACAATTGAGACCTGTTGGACAGATCCAGGACATCCCATATGGAATGACTCCAGAGCACCGTTCGCGGATGGATGCCTGGGAAGCCCGCCTCGCATTCCAATTGTCTCCTAGCAACAAGACAGTTTACATCTGATGGCTCTGCGGGAGCAACCGGGGTGGCTGATTTGAAATGGACTTTCGTGAGGATGGGTCCTAATGTGTTTTTGTGTCCATGAGGGCCTTGGAATGGGGCGGTGGCACCGGGACCCTCAAGTACTCTCCTAAGCTTTGGACATGGCTCCCATGCACAGGTTTCCTTGTGGAGACGAGATGAGTTCTGATGGGTGCCTCAGGAAAACCCCTATGCTCGTATTGGAATCAGGCTTTTGAGGACACATGCCTGTAACCCAAAGCAATGGATCCTATTATGGCCTAGGGTCCTGTCTGGTTCAATCTTCTTCTCTGGGGACATCCATCTATGGTATGAGTGGAGGTCGATTATCAGCTGGTGTCTGACAGCCCTTGTTTGTTCCGGGTGACCTACACTATTGGGATTTCCTCAGGGACTTTGGAGATTTCTCCTAATTTTTACGATTTTGGACCATGGAATGGGCAGAATTCCCATGGATTGGTAGGCACAGTCCTAATGTGTGGCGCCAGGCACCCAGCCTGGAGGGTGTGTGGCCCAAGACTTTGAGGACAGAAGTCTGAAAACACAAACTCAGCTTAGGTTTGGGGACGTAGGTATGGCAGGCCCGATCGACAAACCATGAGAAGAACTCTTCAGGATATGAAGAAAGTGCGAGTCTGAGGCGCTTGCTCAAGCTTTTGTCTCTGGATTTTGTATCAGCGATGGCCGTGGAATGTCGGGGAGGCCTCATGGGCCATGGACGAATCTTCCCCTCTGAGAATTTGGCCCGATTCCCAATTGCTTTTCGTCATTCTGTGGGATGGGAGGTCTCCTTTCAGGTTTGTTACCTCAGGTGTCCCACCAAAGAGGAATTCCAAATCCAAGTCGTGGGGAAGACTGAAGGGACATCCCGAACTATGGTTAAATGTTGGGGCCTAGGGGCATGGCAAGCCCAATATGCTATCTCTTCATCCAGCCACTGAGCGGCCTTACTTGAGGACTGGGCTCAGCCTGAGCGTCACAATGTGTGTTTGTGACCAATGTGGCCCGCGAGCATGGGCGGGGCCTCATGGGCCACACTGGTTTCAACTACACTGAACGTTGGACAACATGCCAACCACAAGGTTTCTTGCCATGGGGAAGGAGTTCTGATTTCTGCATCACCTTCAACCGTGGGCAGTGATTGGAGATAAGGTCTAGGTTCTAAAACCTGAAAACCGAGGTTGGGAAGAGATGACGACCTAAGGCCATGGCGGCTGGATGTGCTCAGTGTGCGGCCAGCTGTCTGGGAGGGGCCAGGGGGTCCAGGCTCAGGCTGTGTCAGAAAGGGCATTAGTGCCCTGGTCAGCCTATGTATTTGGGGTACAGCCAAGGTCGGTGCAGGTTGATCCTCATTTGGGGTTACTGGGTATCCCCAGAGGACAATGTTTTTCTTCTGGAGGGCAGGCAGAGTGCTGCATTGTAGTTCTGGATTGCCAAATGGAGGGCTTGTGGGCCAGTAGTCTGACGACAAAAGTCTGAGTACACAAGCTAGGCTTAGGTTTCTGGGTGAGGCTATGGCAGGCACAATCTGCAGACCTGAATCGAGATCTCGTGCATCTGAAGTCAGGGCGAGGATCAGACGATTGATCAGGTTGGAGTTTCTGTCCCTGATGGCCCCTTCATGAATGGGGGGGCATCACGAGGCCATGGGGGTTTTCCCACGATGGGAGTTGTGAGAATCTCCAAACAGCAGAGAGTCTACTGCAAGACAATTGAGACCTGTTGTTTGGCTCAAGGCCAATGATTCTGAGTAGGGTTCTAAGGATGGATGGCTGCGTAGCCCACCTCGCATTCCAATTGTCTCCTAGCAAGAAGACAGGTTAGATCTCCTGGATATGTGGGCAGCTACCGAGGATGCTGAGTTGAAATGGACACCCCTGGGGATGGGTCCTAATGTGCTTTTGTGTCTATGGAGACCTTGGAATGAAGCGGTGGCACTGGGGCCCTAAAGGGTTCTCCTAAACAGAGGCTTTGACACAGCTCCAACGTGCAAGTTTCCCATGTGTAGATGAGATGTTTTCTGATGGGTGAATCAAGAAACAGCTATATGCTGCTTTTGAAATCCAGGCCTCTGAGGAGAGATGCCTGGAAACCAAAGCAATGGATCTGATTAGTGCCTAGGGGCCTGTTCTTTCCTTTTTACCTCTGGGGACATCTGTCTATGCGTCTGAGTGCAGGTAGGTGCTCATTTGGGCTCAGATTGCCCCTGTTTTTCCTGGGAAGCCACCACTTTTGAGATGGATCAGGGACTTTGGAGGTTTATCCTATTAGAAGGGTTGTGGCCATTGGAATGGGCACACACAATTCACTTGGAGAGGGCAAGTACAGTCCTCAGGTTTAGCTCCAGGGGCCTGAGCCTGTATTTTGTGTAGCCCAGGGCTGTTTGGACAGTTGTCTGAAAACAAACTCAGCTTAGGTTTGGGGCCGTAGGTATGGCAGGCCCGATCTACAAACCATGAGAAGAACTCTTCAGGATATGAAGAAAGTGCGAGTCTGAGTCGCTTGCTCAGGCTTTTGTCTCTGGATTTTGTATCAGCGATGGCCGTGGAATGTCGGGGAGGCCTCATGGGCCATGGACGAATCTTCCTCTCTGAAGATTTGGCCCGATTCCCAATTGCTTTTCGTCAATCTGTGGGATGGGAGGACTCATTTCAGGTTTGTTACCTCTGGTGTACCACCAAAAGAGGAATTCCAAAGCAAAGCCGTGGGGAAGACTGAAGGGACAACCCGAAGTATGGTTAAAAATTGGGGCCTAGGGGCATGGCAAGCCCAATATGCTATCTCTTCATGCAGCCACTGAGTGGCCTTACTTGAGGACTGGGTCAGCCTGAGGGTCACAATGTGTGTTTGTGACCAATGTGGCCCGCGAGCATGGGCGGGGCCACATGGGCCACACTGGTTTCAACCACACTGAACGTTGGACAACATGCCAACCACAAGGTTTCTTGCCATGGGGAAGGAGTTCTGATTTCTGCATCACCTTCAACCTTGGGCAGTGATTGGAGATAAGGTCTAGGTTCTGAAACCTGGAAACCGAGGGTGGGAAGAGATGACGACCTAAGGCCACGGAGGCTCGATGTGCTCAGTGTGCGGCCAGCTGCCTGGGACGGGCCAGGGAGTCCAGGCTCAGGCTGTGTCAGAAAGGGTATTAGTGCCCTGGTCAGCCTATGTATTTGGGGTACAGCCAAGGTCGGTGCAGGTTGATCCTCATTTGGGGTTACTGGGTATCCCCAGAGGACAATGTTTTTCTTCTGGAGGGCCGGCAAGTGATCATTGTAGTTCTGGAGTGCCAAACTGGAGGAATTGTGGGCCAGTAGTCTGACGACAAAAGTCTGAGAACACAAGCTAGGCTTAGGTTTCTGGGTGAGGCCATGGCAGGCACAATCTACAGACCTGAATCGAGATCTCGTGCATCTGAAGTCAGGGCGAGGATCAGACGATCGCTCAGGTTGGAGTTTCTGTCCCTGATGGCCCCTTCAAGAATGGGGGGGGCATCACGAGGCCATAGGGGTTTTCCCACGATGGGAGTTATGAGAAGCTCCAAACTGCAGAGAGTCTTCTGCAGGATAATTGAGACCTGTTGTTTGGCTCCAGGCCAATGATTCTGAGCAGGGTTCTAAGGATGGATGGCTGGGTAGCCCACCTCGCATTCCAATTGTCTCCTAGCAACAAGACAGGTTAGATCTCCTGGATCTGTGGGGAGCAACCGAGTACGCTGAGTTGAAAGGGACACCCCTGGGGATGGGTCCTAACGTGCTTTTGTGTCTATGGAGACCTTGGAATGAAGCGGTGGCACTGGGGCCCTAAAGGGTTCTCCTAAACAGAGGCTTTGACACAGCTCCAACGTGCAAGTTTCCCATGTGTAGATGAGATGTTTTCTGATGGGTGAGTCAAGAAACAGCTATATGCTGCTTTTGAAATCCAGGCCTCTGAGGAGAGATGCCTGGAAACCAAAGCAATGGATCTGATTAGTGCCTAGGGGCCTGTTCTTTCCATTTTACCTCTGGGGACATCTGTCTATGGGTCTGAGTGCAGGTAGGTGCTCATTTGGGCTCAGATTGCCCCTGTTTTTCCTGGGAAGCCACCACTTTTGAGATGGATCAGGGTCTTAGGAGGTTTATCCTATTAGAAGGGTTGTGGCCATTGGAATGGGCACACACAATTCCCTTGGAGAGGGCAAGTACAGTCCTCAGGTTTGGCTCCAGGGGCCTGAGCCTGTAAGTTGTGTAGGCCAGGGCTGTTTGGACAGTTGTCTGAAAACACAAACTCGGCTTATGTTTCGGGTCATAGGTATGGCAGGACTGATGTACAGACCATGAGGAGAACTCTTCGGGATTTGAAAGAAAGGCAAGTGTGAGGCTCTGCTCAAGTTTTTGTCTCTGGATATCGTGTCACTCATGGTCGTGAAATTTCTGGGTGACTTTATGGGAAATGGACGAGTCTTACTCTTTGGCGGTTTGGCCCCGTCCAAAGAGATTTGGGTCATTCTGTGGGCTTGAAGAAGTCCGTTTTTTTTTTGTTTGTTTGTTTTCTTTTTTAACCTCAGGTGTCCCACCAAATGAGGCATTCCAGAGTAGAGACCTGGGGAGGGGCGACTGGACAGTCAGAAATCTGGTTAAATATTGGGGCCTAGGGACATGTCAAGCCCATTATGACATCTAAAGGTCCAGTTACTGAGAGGACTTACTAGAGGACAGGACTCATGCTGAGGGTCACATGCGTGTGTATGCCCTCGTCGCACTCAAGAATGGGCGGGGCCTCAGGGTGAATGCTGGTTTCTCCTACACTGAACGTTGGACAACGTGCCAACTACAAGGGTTCTTGCCATGGGTAAGGAGGAGTTCTGATTTCTGCATCACACTCACCCCTGGGCAGTGATTGGAGATAAGGTCTCGGTTCTGAAGCCTGAAAACTGAGGTAGGGAAGAGATGATGACCTAAGGCCATGGCGGGTTTTATGTGGTCAGTGTGCGGTCAGCTTTCTGGGTGTTGGTCAGGAGGTCCGGGCTCAGGTTGTGTTCGACAGTGCATTAGTGCCCAGGTTAGACTATATAATTTGGGTAAAGTCGAGTGCTGTGTAGGTTTACCCTCATTTAAGGTGCATGGGCAGCTCATGAGGCAATAATTTTTTTTCTAGAGGGCAGGCAGAGTGCTGCATTGTGGGTCCGGAATTGCCAAACTTGAGGGCTTCGGGGCCAGGAGTGTGAGGACGGAAGTCTGAGAAGACAAGCTAGACTTGGGTTTCAGGGCGAGGGCACGGCAGGTACCCCCTGCAGATCTGAACCTATATCTCATGCATCTGAAGTCAGGGCGAGGATCAGACGTTGGCTCAGGTTGGAGTTTCTGAGCATGACGGCCGCTTCATGAAGGGAGCGGAATCTCGAGGCCATTGAGGTTTTCCCACGTTGGGAGTTGTGGGATGCCCCCTTCATGGATTCCTTCTGCGGCACAATTGAGACCTGTTGGACAGCTCCAGGACATCCCATATGGAATGACTCCAGAGCACCGTTCGCGGATGGATGCCTGGGAAGCCCGCCTCGCATTCCAATTGTCTCCTAGCAACAAGACAGTTTAGATCTGATGGCTCTGCGGGAGCAACCGGGGTGGCTGAGTTGAAATGGACTTTCCTGAGGATGGGTCCTAATGTGTTTTTGTGTCCATGAGGGCCTTGGAATGGGGCGGTGGCACCGGGACCCTGAAGTACTCTCCTAAGCTTTGGACATGGCTCCCATGCACAGGTTTCCTTGTGGAGACGAGATGAGTTCTGATGGGTGCCTCAGGAAACCCCCTATGCTCTTATTGGAATCAGGCTTTTGAGGACACATGCCTGTAACCCAAAGCAATGGAGGCCTAGGGTCCTGTCTGGTTCAATCTTCTTCTCTGGGGACATCCATCTATGGTATGAGTGGAGGTCGATTATCAGCTGGTGTCAGACAGCCCTTGTTTGTTCCGGGTGACCTACACTATTGGGATGGCCTCAGGGAATTTGGAGGTTTCTCCTAATTTGTACGATTTTGGACCATGGAATGGTCAGAATTCCCATGGATTGGGCGGCACAGTCCTAATGTGTGGCTCCAGGGAGCCAGCCTGGAGGGTGTGTGGCCCAAGACTTTGAGGACAGAAGTCTGAAAACACAAACTCACCTTAGGTTTGGGGACGTAGGTATGGCAGGCCCGATCTACAAACCATGAGAAGAACTCTTCAGGATATGAAGAAAGTGCGAGTCTGAGGCGCTTGCTCAGGCTTTTGTCTCTGGATTTTGTATCAGCGATGGCCGTGGAATGTCGGGGAGGCCTCATGGGCCATGGACGAATCTTCCTCTCTGAGGATTTGGCCTGATTCCCAATTGCTTTTCGTCAATCTGTGGGATGGGAGAACTCATTTCAGTTTTGTTACCTCAGGTGTCCCACCAAAAGAGGAATTCCAAAGCCAAGCCGTGGGGAAGACTGAAGGGACAACCCGAACTATGGTTAAAAATTGGGGCCTAGGGGCATGGCAAGCCCAATATGCTATCTCTTCATCCAGCCACTGAGCGGCCTTACTTGAGGACTGGGCTCAGCCTGAGCGTCACAATGTGTGTTTGTGACCAATGTGGCCAGCGTTCATGGGCGGGGCCTCATGGGCCACACTGGTTTCAACTACACTGAACGTTGGACAACATGCCAACCACAAGGTTTCTTGCCATGGGGAAGGAGTTCTGATTTGTGCATCACCTTCAACCCTGGGCAATGATTGGAGTTAAGGTCTAGGTTCTGAAACCTGAAAACCGAGGTTGGGAAGAGATGACAACCTAAGGCCATGGCGGCTCGATGTGCTCAGTGTGCGGCCAGCTGTCTGGGAGGGTCCAGGAGGTCCAGGCTCAGGCTGTGTCAGAAAGGGCATTAGTGCCCTGGTCAGCCTATGTATTTGGGGTACAGCCAAGGTCGGTGCAGGTTGATCCTCATTTGGGGTTACTGGGTAGCCCCAGAGGACAATGTTTTCTTCTGCAGACCCGGCAGAGTGCTGCATTGTAGTTCTGGATGCCAAACTGGAGGGCTTGTGGGCCAGTAGTCTGACGACAAAAGTCTGAGAACACAAGCTAGGCTTAGGTTTCTGGGTGAGGCCATGGCAGGCACAATCTACAGACCTGAATCGAGATCTGGTGCATCTAAAGTCAGGGCGAGGATCAGACGATCGCTCTGGTTGGAGTTTCTGTCCCTGATGGCCCCTTCATGAATGGGCAGGGCATCACGAGGCCATGGGTGCTTTCCCACGATGGGAGTTGTGAGAAGCTCCAAACTGCAGAGAGTCTTCTGCAGGACAATTGAGACCTGTTGTTTGGCTCCAGGCCAATGATTCTGAGCAGGGTTCTAAGGATGGATGGCTGGGTAGCCCACCTCGCATTCCAATTGTCTCCTAGCAACAAGACAGGTTAGATCTCCTGGATCTGTGGGGAGCAACCGAGGACGCTTTGTTGAAATGGACACCCCTGGGGATGGGTCCTAATGTGCTTTTGAGTCTATGGAGACCTTGGAATGAAGCGGTGGCACTGGGGCCCTAAAGGGTTCTCCTAAACAGAGGCTTTGACACAGCTCCAACGTGCAAGTTTCCCATGTGTAGATGAGATGTTTTCTGATGGGTGAGTCAAGAAACAGCTATATGCTGCTTTTGAAATCCAGGCCTCTGAGGAGAGATGCCTGGAAACCAAAGCAATGGATCTGATTAGTGCCTAGGGGCCTTTTCTTTCCTTTTTACCTCTGGGGACATCTGTCTATGGGTCTGAGTGCAGGTAGGTGCTCAGTTGGGCTCAGATTGCCCCTGTTTTACCTGGGAAGCCACCACTATTGAGATGGATCAGGGACTTTGGAGGTTTATCCTATTAGAAGGGTTGTGGCCATTGGAATGGGCACACACAATTCCCTTGGAGAGGGCAAGTACAGTCCTCAGGTTTGGCTCCAGGGGCCTGAGCCTGTACGTTGTGTAGGCCAGGGCTGTTTGGACAGTTGTCTGAAAACACAAACTCGGCTTATGTTTCGGGTCATAGGTATGGCAGGACTGATCTACAGACCATGAGGAGAACTCTTCGGAATTTCAAAGAAGGGCGAGTGTGAGGCTCCTGCTCAAGTTTTTGTCTCTGGATATCGTGTCACACATGGTCGTGCAATTTCTGGGTGACTTCATGGGAAATGGACGAGTCTTACTCTCTGGTGGTTTGGCCCCGTCCAAAGAGTTTGGGGTCATTCTGTGGGCTGGAAGAAGTACGTTTTTTTTTTTTTTTTTTTTTTTGTTGTTGTTGTTGTTGTTTTCTTTTTTAACCTCAGGTGTCCGACCAAATGATGGATTCCAGAGTAGAGCCCTGGGGAGGGGCGACTGGACAATCAGAAATCTGGTTAAAAATTGGGGCCTAGGGACATGTCAAGCCCATTATGACATCTAATGGTCCAGCCACTGAGAGGACTTACTAGAGGACAGGACTCATGCTGAGGGTCACAATGCGTGTGTATGCCCTCGTCGCACTCAAGAATGGGCGGGGCCTCAGGGTGAATGCTCATTTCTCCTACACTTAACGTTGGACAACGTGCCAACCACAAGGATTCTTGCCATGGGTAAGGAGGAGTTCTGACTTCTGAATCACACTCACCCCTCGGCAGTGATTGGAGATAAGGTCTCGGTTCTGAAGCCTGAAAACTGAGGTAGGGAAGAGATGATGACCTAAGGCCATGGCGGGTTTTATGTGCTCAGTGTGCGGTCAGCTTTCTGGGTGTTGGTCAGGAGGTCCGGGCTCAGGTTGTGTTCGACAGTGCATTAGTGCCCAGGTTTGACTATATAATTTGGGTAAAGTCGAGTGCTGTGTAGGTTTACCCTCATTTAAGGTGCCTGGGCAGCTCATGAGGCAATAATTTTTTTTCTAGAGGGCAGGCAGAGTGCTGCATTGTGGGTCCGGAATTGCCAAACTTGAGGGCTTCGGGGCCAGGAGTGTGAGGACGGAAGTCTGAGAAGACAAGCTAGACTTGGGTTTCAGGGCGAGGGCACGGTAGGTACCCCCTGCAGATCTGAACCTATATCTCATGCATCTGAAGTCAGGGCGAGGATCAGACGTTGGCTCAGGTTGGAGTTTCTGAGCATGACGTCCGCTTCATGAAGGGAGCGGAATCTCGAGGCCATTGAGGTTTTCCCACGTTGGGAGTTGTGGGATGCCCCCTTCAAGGATTCCTTCTGCGGGACAATTGAGACCTGTTGGACAGCTCCAGGACATCCCATATGGAATGACTCCAGAGCACCGTTCGCGGATGGATGCCTGGGAAGCCCGCCTCGCATTCCAATTGTCTCCTAGCAACAAGACAGTTTACATCTGATGGCTCTGCCGGAGCAACCGGGGTGGCTGAGTTGAAATGGACTTTCCTGAGGATGGGTCCTAATGTGTTTTTGTGTCCATGAGGGCCTTGGAATGGGGAGGAGGCACCGGGACCCTGAAGTACTCTCCTAAGCTTTGGACATGGCTCCCATGCACAGGTTTCCTTGTGGAGACGAGATGAGTTCAGATGGGTGCCTCAGGAAAACCCCTATGCTCGTATTGGAATCAGGCTTGAGGACACATGCCTGTAACCCAAAGCAATGGATCCTATTATGGCCTAGGGTCCTGTCTGGTTCAATCTTCTTCTCTGGGGACATCCATCTATGGTATGAGTGGAGGTCGATTATCAGCTGGTGTCAGACAGCCCTTGTTTGGTCCGGGCGACCTACACTATTGGGATGGCCTCAGGGACTTTGGAGGTTTCTCCTAATTTGTACGATTTTGGACCATGGAATGGGCAGAATTCCCATGGATTGGTAGGCACAGTCCTAATGTGTGGCTCCAGGGGCCCAGCCTCGAGGGTGTGGGGCCCAAGACTTTGAGGACAGAATTCTGAAAACACAAACTCAGCTTAGGTTTGGGGACGTAGGTATGGCAGGCCCGATCTACAAACCATGAGAAGAGCTCTTCAGGATATGAAGAAAGTGCGAGTCTGAGGCGCTTACTCAGGCTTTTGTCTCTGGATTTTGTAACAGCGATGGCCGTGGAATGTAGGGGAGGCCTCATGGGCCATGGACGAATCTTCCTCTCTGAGGATTTGGCCCAATTCCCAATTGCTTTTCGTCAATCTGTGGGATGGGAGGTCTCCTTTCAGTTTTGTTACCTCAGGTGTCCCACCAAAAGAGGAATTCCAAAGCCAAGCGGTGGGGAAGACTGACGGGACCACCCGAACTATGGTTAAAAATTGGGGCCTAGGGGCATGGCAAGCCCAATATTCTATCTCTTCATCAGGCCACTGAGTGGCCTTACTTGAGGACTGGGCTCAGCCTGAGCGTCACAATGTGTGTTTGTGACCAATGTGGCCCGCGAGCATGGGCGGGGCCTCATGGGCCACACTGGTTTCAACTACATGAACGTTGGACAACATGCCAACCACAAGGTTTCTTGCCATGGGGAAGGAGTTCTGATTTCTGCATCACCTTCAACCCTGGGCAGTGATCGGAGATAAGGTCTCGGTTCTGAAACCTGAAAACCGAGGTTGGGAAGAGATGACGACCTAAGGCCATGGCGGCTCGATGTGCTCAGTGTGCGGCCAGCTGTCTGGGAGGGTCCAGGGGGTCCAGGCTCAGGCTGTGTCAGAAAGGGCATTAGTGCCCTGGTCAGCCTATGTATTTGGGGTACAGCCAAGGTCGGTGCAGGTTGATCCTCATTTGGGGTTACTGGGTAGCCCCAGAGGACAATATTTTTCTTCTGGAGGGCCGGCAGAGTGCTGCATTGTAGTTCTGGATTGCCAAACTGGAGGGCTTGTGGGCCAGTAGTCTGACGACAAAAGTCTGAGAACACAAGCTAGGCTTAGGTTTCTGGGTGAGGCCATGGCAGGCACAATCTACAGACCTGAATCGAGATCTCGTGCATCTGAAGTCAGGGCGAGGATCAGAGGATCGCTCAGGTTGGAGTTTCTGTCCCTGATGGCCCCTTCATGAATGGGGGGGCATAACGTGGCCATGGGTGTTTTCCCACGATGGGAGTTGTGAGAAGCTCCAAACTGCAGAGAGTCTTCTGCAGGACAATTGAGACCTGTTGTTTGGCTCCAGGCCAATGATTCTGAGCAGGGTTCTAAGGATGGATGGCTGGGTAGCCCACCTCGCATTCCAATTGTCTCCTAGCAACCAGACAGGTTAGATCTCCTGGATCTGTTGGGAGCAACCGAGGACGCTGAGTTGAAATGGACACCCCTGGGGATGGGTCCTAACGTGCTTTTGTGTCTATGGAGACCTTGGAATGAAGCGGTGGCACTGGGGTCCTAAAGGGTTCTCCTAAACAGAGGCTTTGACACAGCTCCAACGTGCAAGTTTCCCATGTGTAGATGAGATGTTTTCTGATGGGTGAGTCAAGAAACAGCTATATGCTGCTTTTGAAATCCAGGCCTCTGAGGAGAGATGCCTGGAAACCAAAGCAATGGATCTGATGAGTGCCTAGGGGCCTGTTCTTTTCTTTTTACCTCTGGGGACATCTGTCTATGTGTCTGAGTGCAGGTAGGTGCTCAGTTGTGCTCAGATTGCCCCTGTCTTTCCTGGGAAGCCACCACTATTGAGATGGATCAGGGACTTTGGAGGTTTATCCTATTAGAAGGGTTGTGGCCATTGGAATGGGCACACACAATTCCCTTGGAGAGGGCAAGTACAGTCCTCAGGTTTGGCTCCAGGGGCCTGAGCCTGTAGGTTGTGTAGGCCAGGGCTGTTTGGACAGTTGTCTGAAAACACAAACTCGCTTATGTTTCGGGTCATAGGTATGGCAGGACTGATCTACAGGCCATGAGGAGAACTCTTCGCGATTTGAAAGAAGGGCGAGTGTGAGGCTCCTGCTCAAGTTTTTGTCTCTGGATATCGTGTCACTCATGGTCGTGCAATTTCTGGGTGACTTCATGGGAAATGGACGAGTCTTACTCTCTGGTGGTTTGGCCCCGTCCAAAGAGTTTGGGGTCATTCTGTGGGCTGGAAGAAGTCCGTTTTTTTTTGTTGTTGTTGTTGTTGTTGTTTTCTTTTTTAAACTCAGGTGTCCCACCAAATGATGGATTCCAGAGTAGAGCCCTGGGGAGGGGCGACTGGACAATCAGAAATCTGGTTAAAAATTGGGGCCTAGGGACATGTCAAGCCCATTATGACATCTAATGGTCCAGCCACTGAGAGGACTTACTAGAGGAAAGGACTCATGCTGAGGGTCACAATGCGTGTGTATGCCCTCGTCGCACTCAAGAATGGGCGGGGCCTCAGGGTGAATGCTGGTTTCTCCTACACTGAACGTTGGACAACGTGCCAACCACAAGGGTTCTTGCCATGGGTAAGGAGGAGTTCTGATTTCTCCATCACACTCACCCCTGGGCAGTGATTGGAGATAAGGTCTCCCTTTTGAAGCCTGAAAACTGAGGTAGGGAAGACATGATGACCTAAGGCAATGGTGGGTTTTATGTGCTCAGTGTGCGGGCAGCTTTCTGGGTGTTGGTCAGGAGGTCCGGGCTCAGGTTGTGTTAGACAGTGCAGTAGTGCCCAGGTTAGACTATATAATTTGGGTAAAGTTGAGTGCTGTGTAGGTTTACCCGCATTTAAGGTGCCTGGGCAGGTCATGAGGCAATAATTTTTTTTCTAGAGGGCAGGCAGAGTGCTGCATTGTGGGTCCGGAATTGCCAAACTTGAGGGCTTCGGGGCCAGGAGTGTGAGGACGGAAGTCTGAGAAGACAAGCTAGACTTGGGTTTCAGGGCGAAGGCACGGCAGGTACCCCCTGCAGATCTGAACCAATTTCTCATGCATCTGAATTCAGGGCGAGGATCAGACGTTGGCTCAGGTTGGAATTTCTGAGCATGACGGCCGCTTCATGAAGGGAGCGGAATCTCGAGGCCATTGAAGTTTTCCCACGTTGGGAGTTGTGGGATGCCCCCTTCAAGGATTCCTTCTGCGGGACAATTGAGACCTGTTGTACAGCTCCAGGACATCCCATATGGAATGATTCCAGAGCACCGTTCGCGGATGGATGCCTGGGAAGCCCTCCTCGCATTCCAATTGTCTCCTAGCAACAAGACAGTTTAGATCTGATGGCTCTGCGGGAGCAACCGGGTTGGCTGAGTTGAAATGGACTTTCCTGAGGATGGGTCCTAATGTGTTTTTGTGTCCATGAAGGCCATGGAATGGGGCGGTGGCACCGGGACCCTGAAGTACTCTCCTAAGCTTTGGACATGGCTCCCATTCACAGGTTTCCTTGTGGAGACGAGATGAGTTCTGATGGGTGCCTCAGGAAACCCCCTGATGGTGAAAACACACACCCTTCATGCCAGGGCCCCTGGAACCACACATCAGGATTGTTCCTGCCCTCTCAAAGGGAATTCTTCATATTCCTTTGGCCACAACCATATAAATCAGGAGAAATCTCCAATGTCCCTGGGACCATCCCAATATTGTAGGCTGCTCGGAACAAACAGGGGTGATCTGACACTACCTGAGCAACTAGCTCCACACAGACTCGGAGACAGATGTCCCCAGAGAAGAACATTGAACTGGACAGGCCCCTAGGCCCTAATCAGATCCATTGCTTTGGTTTCCAGGCATCTCTTCTCAGAGGCCTGGTTTCCAATACCAGCCTATGGGGTTTCCATAGGCTCCTTCAGTGCAAGTCTTGTCTGCACATTGGAAACTTGCTCCAGGAGCTATGTCAGAACCTCAGAGGCCTGGTTTTCAATACCACCATATGGGGGTTTCCTGAGGCATCAGTCAGAACAAATGTCTTCTCCACATGGGAAATGTGCTCTTTCAAGCTGTGTCAAAACCTCCGGCTAGGAAAATCCTTCAGGGCCCCGGTGCCACCACCTCATTCCAAGGTCTCCATGGACAAAATCCCACATTAGGACTCATCTGCAGGAGAGTCTATTTCAACTCAGTGCCCTTGGGTGCTCCCCTAGAGCCAGCAGATCGAACCTATCTTGTCACTAGGAGACAATTGGAATGTGAGGCTGGCTGGCTAGGCATCCATCTGTAGAAAACGACTCTGAAGTAATTCCATATGGGACGTCCTGGAGCCATCCAACAGGTCACAGCTGTCCTGCAGAAGGAATCCTTGCGCTTTGGAGCACCTCACAACTCCCATCATGGGAAAAGCTCTGTGGCCTCGTGGTGCACTGTCCCCTTCATGAAAGAGCCATCTTGGACAGAAACTCCAACCTGAGCCAACGTCTAATCCTCGCCCTGACTTCAGATGCACGAAATCTTGATTCAACTCTGCAGAGTGTGCCTGCCGAAACCCCGTCCCGAAGCAAAACCTAGCTATTGTTCTCAGACTTCGTCCTCACACTCCGAGCCCACCAGCCCTCCAGTTAGGGAATTCTGGAGAGACACAATGCAGCACTCTGACTGCCCTCCAGAAGAGAAACGTTGTCCTATGGGGCTAACCAGAAACACCAAATGAGGATCAACCTGCATGCCACTTGACTCTACCCCAATTATACAGTTTCGCTTCGGCGTTAATGCCCTGTCTTGCACAGCCTGAGGTCTGAATTTTCAACCGACACCCAGACAGCTGGCTGTACACTGAGCACATCAGACCCGCCATGGCTTTAGGTCATCATCTCTTTTCAACCTTGGTTTTCAGGCTTCAGAACCTAGAACTTATATATACTCACTACCCAGGGGTGAACGTGATGCAGAAATGAAACTCCTTCTTCCTCAAGGCAAGAAACCTTGTGGTTGGCATGTTTTCCAACGTTCAGTGGAGGAGAATCCAGTGTAGCCCATGAGTCCCCGCCCATGCTTGAGAACCGCAATGGGCACAAACACATTGGGACCCTCAGTGTGAGCCCTGTCCTCAAGTAAAGCCTCTCAGGGGCTGGACCAAGAACCCGCATTGCCATCCCTAGTCCCCCAATATTAATGAGAGGTTGAGAGTTCTAGTCACCCCTATTCAGGTCTCTGCTCTGGAACCCCTGAGGAAAAAAAATATTGAAGGGTCTCCTCCATCCCCTGAATGAGCCCCAAAACTTGGGATCTGACCAAATCTTAAAAGAGAAAGAATCATCCATGGCCAAAGAGGCCATCCCGTCATTCCATGGCCATCATTGACACAAAATCTAGAGACAAAATCCTGGAGATATGCCTCACACTTGCCCTTTGTTCATAGCCTGATAAATTCTCCTCATGGTCTATAGATCAGGCATGTCATACCTACGTCCCCAAATCTAAGCTGAGTTTGGGTTTTCAGGTTTCTGTCCCCACTGTCCTGGCCCACACACCCTCCAGGCTGGGTCCCCTGGAGCCATGCCTCAGGACTGTGCCTGCCTTCTCCAAGCAAATTCTGCCCATTCCATTGGCCACAACCCTAAAGAATAGGAGAACACTCCAACGTCCCTGAGGCCATCCCAATAGTGTTGGCCACTCAGGGCAAACAGGGTGATCTGTCCCAAGATGAGCAACTACCTCAACTCAGATCCATAGACAGATAACCCCAGAGAAGAAGATTGAACCGGACAGGCACCTAGGCCCTAATCAGATCCATTGCTTTTGATTCCAGGCATCTCTCCTCAGAGGCCTGGTTTCCAATACCAGCATATGTGTTCTTCAGGAGGTACCAGTCTGAACAAATCTCATTTCCACATGGGAAACATGCATTTTGGAGCTGTGTCACAACCTCCAGTTAAGGGAAACCTTCAGGTCCCAGCAGCCAACACCCCATTCCAAGGTCTCCATGGACACAAACCCGCATTATGACCCATCCGCAGGCGAGTCCATTTCAACACATCCCCTTTGGTTGCTCCCCAAAAGAAGCAGATCGAACCTGCCTTGTCACTAGGAGACAATAGGAATGTGAGGCGGGCACTCCAGGAATCCATCCTTAGAACCCTGCACTGCTGTGGTTCCGCATGGGACGTCCTGGAGCAATCTGACCGGTCTCGACTGTCCCGTAGAAGGAATCCTTGCCGATTGGAGCAACTTACAATGCCAATCGTGGGAAAGTCTCCATAGCCCCATGATGCCCCCCACCATCATGAAGGGGCCATCCTGAACAGAAACTTCAACCTGAGCCTACGTCTGATCCTCGCCCTGACTTCAGATGCATGAGATTTAGATTTAGCTCTACAGAGTGTGCCTGCCATGATCTTGACCCAAAACCGAAGCCTAGCTTGTGTTCTCTCACTTCCTTCCTCACAATTCTGGCCCACAAGCCCTCCAGTGTGAGAATTCCGTCGCCACAATGCAGCACTCTTCCTTCCCTCCAGAAGAAAAACGTTGCCCCTGGGGCTACCCAGAAACGCCAAATGAGGATCAACCTGCATGCCACTCAACTTTACTCCAATTATACAGTCTAAGCTTGGCACTAATGCCCTGTCTGACACAGCCTGAGCCTGGACCTCCTGGATGACACCCAGAAAGGTGGTGTCACACCTAAGGACTGTGCCAGTGCTCTCCAAGGGAACTCTGCCCGTTTCATTTGCCACAACCTTACAGATTAGGAGAAACCTCCAATTCCCAAGACCAGCCCAATAGTGTTGGCCTCCCCCAACAAACATGGGTGATCTGACACAAGCTGAGCAGTGACCTCCATTCTGAATCTTAGACAGAGACACTCAGAGGAGAATATTGAAAAGGACAGGCCCCTAGACCGTAATCAGATCCATTGCTTTGGATTCCAGGCATTGTTCCCCAGATGCTTGGTTTCCAATACCAGGTTGTGGGGGTTTCAGAACAAATCTCGTCTCTACATGGGAAACTTGCTCTTTGGAGCTGCATCAAAACCTCAGGTTAGGAGAATTCTTCAGGGCAACAGAGCCACTGCCCCATTCCAAGGGATCCATGGACACAAATCCACATCATGACTGATCCTCATGAGAGTCCATTTCAATTCAGCCCCCTCGGTTGTTCCCCCAGTGACAGCAGATCGAATCCTCCTTTTCACTAGGACACAACTGGAATGCAAGTTGGACTGCCCAGGCATCCATCATTAGAACTGTGCTTTGGAGCATTTCTTATGGGACGTCCTTGATCCATCCAAAAGGTCGTGACTGTCCCGCTGACGGAATCCTTGTGGTTTGGAGCATCACACACTCACAAAGTTGGAAATCTTCCATGGTTTCCTGATGCCCCCCCACCTTCATGAAGGGGACATCATGTACAGAAACTCCAACCTAAGCCAACATCTGATCCTCGCCCTGACTTCAGATGCACGAGATCTCATTTCAGGTCTGTAGAGTGTGCCTGCCATGTCACCGCTGCGAATTCTAAGCTGAACTTGTGTTCTCAGACTTCTGTCCAAAAACACCTGGCCCACAAGCCCTGAAGTTGGCAATTCTGGAGCCAGAATGCAGCACTCTGCCTGCCCTCCAGAAGAAAATCTTTGCCCTATGGGGCCAACCAGAAACCCCAAATGAGGACCAACCTTCACATCACTCGACTGTACCCCAATTATACAGTCTAGCCTGGGGACTAATGCCCTGCCTAACACAGCCTGAGCCCAGACCTCATGATGGACACAGACATCTGGCCGCACACTAAGTGCATCGGACCCACCATGGCCTTAGGTCGTCATCTCTTACCAACCTCGGTTTTCAGGCTTCAGAATCTAGACCTTATCTCTACTCACTGCCATGCCGTGTACGTGATGCAGAAATTAGAACTCCTCCTTCCCCATGACCAGAAACCCTGTGGTTGGCATGTTGTCCAACGTGCAGTGTAGGAGAAACCAGCATGGCCCATGAGGCCTCAGACATGCTTGAGGGCTGCGATGGGCACAAACACACATTAGGACCCTAAGCATGAACCCTGGCCTCAAGTAAAGCCTCTCCGGGGCTGGACCAAGAGCCCACATATGGAGATTACCATGCCCCTACTCCCCAAACCTTAACCAGTGCTTGAGAAGTCTAGTCACCCCTACTCAGATCTCTTCTCTAGAATCCCTCCTTGGTGGGACACATGAGGTTAAAAAAAAATAGAGAAAGGACTCCTACCGTCCAAAGAATGACCGCAAACACTTGGAATTGGGCCAAATTCACAGAGAGAAATACTCGTCCATGGCTGATGAGGCCATCCTGACATTCCACGGCCACCATTGACACAAAATCCGGAGACAAAAGCCTGAAAAAGCGCCACACACTCGCCCTTTGTTCAAAGCCTGAAAAATTCTCACGGTCTGTAGATCGGGCCTGCCATACCTATGTCCCCAAACCTAAGCCAAGTTTGTGTTTTCAGACTTCTGTCTCCATTGTCCTGGCCCACACACCCTCAAGGCTTGGCCCCATGGAGCCACACCTCAGGACTGTGCCTGCCCTCTCCATGGGAATTCTGCTCATTCCTTTGGCACAACCTGACAGATTAGGAAAAACATCCGAAGTCCCCGAGGCCACCCCAATATTGTAGGATGTCCGGGACAAACAGGGACCATCTGCCACAAGCTGAGCCACTACCTCCAATCAGACCTGTAGATAGATATCCATAGAAAAGAAGATTGAACAGGACAGGCACCTAGGCCCTAAACGGATTCATTGCTTTTGTTTTCACGTATCTCTCCTCAGAGGCCTGGATTCCAATACCAGCACATGGGGGTTTCTGGAGCTACCAATCAGAACAAATCGCATGCCACATGGGAATCATGCTATATGGAACTGTGTCAAAACCTCCAGTTAGGAGGAGATTTCACGTCACTGGAGCCACCGCCCCATTCCAATGTCTCAATGGACACAATCCCACATTATGACCCATCCTCAGGAGAGTCCATTTCAACACAAACCTGGCGGTTGCTCACCCAGTGCCAGCAGATCAAACCTGCTTTATCACTAGGAGACAATTGTAATGCGAGTTCGTTTGTGTTTGAGTTTGTGTTTTCAGACTTCTATCCTGACATCCCTGTCCCACACACCCTCCAGACTGAGGCCCCTGGAGCCACACCTCAGGACTGTGCCTGCCCTCTCCAAGGAAATTCTTCCCATTCCATTGGCCACAACCCTACAGATAAGTAGAAACGTCCAAAGTCCCAGAGGCCATTCCAATAGTGTAGGCCACCCAGGACAAAGAGGGGCGAACTCTCACAAGCTGAGCAACGACGTCAACTCACCCATAGACAGATAACCCAAGAGAAGAAGATTAAACTGGACTGGCCCCTAGAATGTAATTGGTTCCATTGCTTTTTTTTCTAAGCATCTCTCCTCAGAGGCCTGTTTTCCAATACCAGCATATGGGGGATTCCAGAGATACCAATCAGAACAAATCTTGTCTTCACATGGGAAACTTATCCTTTGGAGCTCTGTAAAAGCCTCCAGTTAGGAGAAACCTTCAGGTAGCCGGAGCAACCGCCCTATTCCAAGGTCTCCATGGACACATACCCGCATTATGACCATTCGGCAGGAGAGTACATTTCAACTCAGCCCCGTCGATTACTCCCCCAGAGGCAGAATATCAAACCTGACTTGTCGCTAGGAGACAACTGGAATGCAAAGCAGACTCTCTAAGCATCCATCCTTGGAATCCTGCTCTGGCACCGTTCCATATGGGATGTCCTGGAGCCTTCCAACAGGTCTTGACTGTCCCACAGAAGGAATCCTTGCAGATTGGAGCATCTCACAACTCCTATCGTGGGAAAACCTACATGGCCTCATGAGATGCTCCCCTATATAAAGGGGCCATCATGGACAGAAACTCCAACCTGAGCCAACTTCTGATGCATTGCTTTGGTTTCTAGGTATCTCTCCTCAGAGGCCTGGTTTCCAATATCAGAATATGGGGGTTTCCTAAGGAAACAATCAGAACAGATCTCATCTCCACATGGGAAACTTGCTCTTTGGAGCTGTGTCAATACCTCAGGTTAGGAGGATCCTTCAGGGCGCTGGCACCATGGCCCAATCCCAAGGTCTCCAAGGACACAAACTTACATTATGAACCATTCTCAGGAGAGTCCATTTCAAATCAGCCCCCTCGGCTGCTCACCCAGAGCCAGCAGATCAAACCTTCCTTGTCACTAGGAGACAGTTAGAATGGGAGGCGGGCTTCCCAGGCATCCATCCTTAGAACCCTGCTCTGGAGAACTTCTTTATGGGACGTCTTGAATCCAACCAACCTGTCTTGACTGTCTCGCAGAATGAATCCTTGTGGTTTGAAGCATCACACAATAACACTGTGAGAAAACCTCCATTTCCTCATGATGCCCCACACCTTCATAAATGGGCCATCACGGACAGAAACTCCATCCTAAGCCAAAGTCTGATCATCGCCCTGAATTCAGAAGCATGAGATCTTGATTCAGCACTTGAGAGTGTGCCTGCTGGGCCCTCTCCCCGAAAACTAAGCCTAACTTGTGTTCTCAGACGTCCGTCCTCAGAATCCTGGCCACACTCCTCCAGTTTGGAAATTCTGGAGACACAATGCAGCACTCTGCCTGCCCTCCAGAAGAAAAATGTTGCCCTATAGGGCTAAACAGAAACGCCAAATGAGTAACAACCTGCATGCCACTCGACCATACCCCAATTTTACAGTCTAGCCTGTGCACTAAAGCCCTGTCTGACACAGCCTGAGGGCAGACCTCCAGTCCAACACCCAGACAGTTGGCCGTACACTGAGCATATCAAACACACAATGGCTTTAGGCCATCATCTCTACCCAACCTCAATTTTCACCTTCAGAACCTAGACCTTATCTCCACTCACTGCTCAGGAGTGAACGTGATGCAAGAATCAGAAATTCTCCTTCGCCTTGGCAAGAAACCTAGTGGTTGGCATGTTGTCCAATGTTCATTGTAGGAGAAAGCAGCATGGACTATGAGGTCCCACCTATCCCTGAGGGCCACAATTTGCACAAACACACATTGTGACCCTCAGCGTGAGCCCTATCCTCATGTAAAGCCTCTTAGTGACTGGAACAACAGCCCACATATGGGGCTTGCAAAGCCCCTAGTCCCCCAATCTCAACCAGAGTTCGAGATGTCTAGTCACCCCTACTCAGGGCTCTACTCGGAATCCCTCTTTGGTGGGACACCTGAGGTAAAAAAAAAAAAAAAATACAGAAAGGACTCTTCCCATTCACAGAATGATCCCAACCACTTGGGATCAGGCCAAATCACCAGAGAAAGAATTGTCCATGGCCCTTGAGGACACCCCGACATTCCACGGCCGCCATTGACACAAAATCCAGAGACAAAACCCTGAGCAAGCGCCACATACTCGCCCTTTGTTCATAGCCCGGAAAATTCTCACGGTCTGTAGATCGAGCCTTCATACATACATCCCCAAACCTAAGCTGAGTTTGTGTTTTCAGTCTTCTGTCCCCACAGTCCTGGCCCACACACCATCCAAGCTGGGGCCCCTGGAGCCACACCTCAGGACTGTGGCTTCCCTCTCCAGGGGAATTCTGCCATTTCCATTGGCCACAACCCTATAGATTAGGAGAATCCTCCAAACTCCCCCAGGCCATCTGAATTGTGTTGGATGCCCAGGACAAACAGGGATGATCTTTCACAAGTTAGGAAACCACCTCCACTCAGAGCCAGAGACAGATATCCCCATAGAATAAGATTGAACTGGAAGGGCACTTAGGCCCTAATCAGATCCATTGCTTTTGATTCCAGTCATCTCTCCTCAGAGGCCTGGTTTCCAATACCAGCATATGGGAGATTTCTTAGGCACTCATCAAAACAATTCTCTTCTCTACATAGGAAACATACTCTTTAGAGCTCCATCAAAACCTCCGGTTATGAACATCCCTCAAGGCCCCGGATCAAGCACCCCATTCCAAGGTCTACATGGACACAAATGCACATTATGACCAATCCTCAACTCACCCATTTCAACACACCCGCCTCGGTTGCTCCCCTAGATCCAGCAGATCGAACTTGCCTTGGCTCTATGAGACACCTGGAATGGGAGGCAGGCTGCCCAGGCATCCATCCTTAGAACCCTGCTCTGGATAACTTCCTGATGGGATGTCCTGGAGCCATCCAACAGGTCTCGACTGTCCCACAGAAGAAATCATTGTGGTTTGGAGCATCTCACAATTCCCATCGTCGGAAAACCTCCATGTCCTCGTGACACCCTCCCCTTCATGAAGGGGCCGTCATGGACAGAAACTCCGACCTAAGAAAACGTATGATCCTAGCTCTGTCTTCAGGTATACGGGATCTCGAATCATCTCTGCAGAGGGTGCCTGCCGTCCCCTCACCCCGAAATCTAAGTCTGGCTTGTGTTCTCAGAATTTTTTCCTCACACTCCTGGCCCACGAGCCTTCCAGTTTGGGAATTCTGGAGCCACTATGTTGCACGGTGTCTTCCCTCCAGAAGAAAAACGTTGCCCTCTGGGGCTACCCAGTAACCACAAATGAGTACCATCCTGCACAAAACTCGACTGCACCCCAATGATACAGTCTAGCCTGGGCACTAATGCCCTGTCTGCCACAGCCTGAGCCTGCACCTCCCAACCCACACTCAACAGCTGGCCGAACACTGAGCACATCAGACACACCATGGCCTTAGGGCTTCATCTCTTCCCAACCTCAATATTCAGGCTTCAGAACCTAGACCTTAAATCCAATCACAGTCCAGGAGTGAAAGTGTTGCAGAAATTAGAACTCCATCTTCCCCATTGCCAGAAAACTTGTGGTTCCCATACTGTGCAACGTTCAGTGTAGGAGAAACCAGCATGGTACATTAGGCCACGCCCTGACTTGAGGGGCTCCTTGGGCACAAAAACACATTGTGAAACTCAGTGTGAGAACTATCCTCAAGGAAGGCCTCTCAGTGTCTGGACCAAGAGCCCACATATGGGGCTTGCCATGTTCTTAGGCCCAATATTAACCAGAGGTCTGGTTGTCCAGTTGCCCCCACCCACGACTCTGCTCTGGAATCTTTCTTTTGGTGGCCCACCTGAGGAAAAAAAAAAAACAAAAAACAAAAAAAAAATAAACAAAAAAAACAGAAAGGCCTCCTCCCTTCCCACAGATTGACGCCAAACTCTTGGGATCGGGTCAAATGCCTGAAATGGAGCCTCATCGATGGCACATGAGGACACCCCAACATTCCATGGCAATCGTTGACACATTTCCAGAAAAAAAAAAAAAAAAGCATGAGCAAACACCTCACATTCGCCCTTTGTTCATATCCCAAAGAGGTCTCCTCTCGGTCTATAGATCGGGCCGGCCATACCTACATCCCCCACCTAAGTGGAGTTTCTGTTTTCAGACTTTTGTCCAAATAGCCCTGGACCACACACGCTCCACACTTGGGTCCCTGGAGCCACACCTCAGGACTGTGCTTCCCTTTCAAGGGAATTCTTCCCATTCCATTGGCCACTACCTTGCAAATTAGGAAAAACCTCCAAAGTCACCGAGGCCATCCCAATAGTGTAGGCCGCCCAGGACAAACAGGGGTGATCTCAAACCAGCTGAGCAACTACCTCCACTCAGACAACAGATGTCCCCAGAGAAGAATATTGAACCGGACAGGCCCCTTGGCCCTAATCAGATCCATTGCTTTGGTTTCCAGGCATCTCTCCTCAGAGGCCTCGTTTCCAATACCAGCATATGGTGGTTTCCTGAGGCACCATTAAGAACAAATCTCGTCTCCACATGGAAAACTTGCTCATTGGAGCTTTGTCATAACCTCTGGTTAGGAGAATCCTTCAGGGCCCTGGTGCCACTGCCCCATACCAAGGTCTCCATGGACTCAAACCAACATTAAGACCATCCTCAGGAAAGACCATTTCAACTCAGCCCCCTCTGTTGCTACCCCAAGCCAGCAGATCAAACGTTTCTTGTTGCTAGGAGACAATTGGAATGTGAGGCTGGCTGCCCAGGCATCCATACTTAGAACCCTGTTCTGGAAAAATACCTTATAAGACGTCCTGGAGCCATCCAACAAATCTTAATTGTCCCACAGAAGGAATCTTTGCGGTTTGGAGCATCTCACAACTCCAATAGTGGGAAAACCCCCATGGCCTCATAATGCCCCCCCCCTTCCTGAAGGGGCCAACATGGACAGAAACTCAAACCTGAGCCAAAGTCTGAACTTCAACCTGACTTCAGACGCATGAGATCTCAATTCAGCTCTGCAGAGTGTGCCTGCCATGTCCTTGCCCCGAAACCTAAGCCTAGCTTGTGTTCTCAGACTTCCGTCCTCACTCTCCTGGCCCACAAGCCCTCCAGTTTGGGAATTCCGAAGCCACAATGCAGCACTCTGCCTGCCCTCCAGAAGAAAAACTTTGCCCTATGCTGCTAATAAGAAACCCCAAATGATTTTCTAATGCATGCCACTCGATTGTAAAGCAATTATACAGCCCACCCTGTATACTAATGCCCTGTCTGGCACAGCCTGAGACAAGACATCCCAAACGACACCCAGACAGCTGACCCCAACCTGGACACATAGGACCCGCTATGGCTGTAGGTCGTCATCTCTTCCCAACCTCGGTTTTCAGGCTTCAGAACCTAGACCTTATCTCCAATCACTGCCCAGGGGTGAACGTGATGCAGAAATTAGAATTCCTCCTTCCCCATGGCCAGAAACCTTGTGGTTGGCATGTTGTCCAACGTTCAATGTGGGAAAACCTGCATTGTCCGAAAGGCCACGCCAGTGCTTGAGGGCCGCCTAGGGCACAGACATGCATTGTGACCTGCAGCGTGAGTCCCGTATTAAAGTAACGCCTCTCAGTGGCTGGACCAAGATCCTGCATATGGGGCTTGTCATATCCATAGGCCCCCAGGCTTAACCAGAGGGCGAGTATTCCAGTTGTCAGTACCCACTGCTATCTCTAGAATCCTTCTACTGGGGGGACACATGAAGCAGAAAACAGGACACTTCCCTTCCCACAGAATGACCCCAAACTCTTGGGGGCTGGACAAACTACCAGAGAGGGAGACTTCTACGACCCATGAGGCAACTCCTACATTAAACGGCCATTGTGGACAAAACATCCAGAGACAAAAGCCTGAGCGACTGCCTCCCTCTCACCCTTCTTTCATATCCAGAGGAGCTCCCCTCATGGACTGTAGATCAGGCCTGCCGTAACCTCGGCCCCAAACCTGAGCTGAGTTAGGGTTTTTGGATTCTGTCTGCACAGCCATGGCCCACACAGCCTCCAGGCTGGGGTATCTGGAGCCACACCAAGAACTGTGCCTGCTCTCTCCCATTCCATTGGCCACAACTCTACAAAATAGTAGAAACCTCAAGGTCCCCAAGGACATCCCACTAGGGCAAGCCGCACTGGACAAATAGGGGCATTATGACACAAGCTGAGCAACTACTACCTCCATGCAGACACACAGACAGATATCCGCAGAGACAGAAGATTGAACCAGACAGGCCCCTAGGCCCTATTATGAACTCTTGCTTTGGTGTCCAGGTATCACTCCTCAGAGGCCTGGGTTCGAAGACCAGCATACGGGGCTTTCCTGAGGCACCAGACAGAAGACCTCTCATCTCCACATGGGAAGCTTCCTTGTTGGAGTTGTGTCAAGCCCTTCGGGTTGGAGAATCCTGCAGAGTCCCTTAGCTACTGCCACATTCCAAGGTCTCCATGGCCACCAACCCACATTATGACTCATCCTCAGCAGAGTCCATTTAAACTCAGCCTTCTGGGTAGCTCTTCAAGAGCCCGCAGATTGAGCGTGCCTTGTCTCGACCAGGCAATGGGAAGGTGAGTTGGCGTTTCTCGGCATCCATGCTGAGGCCCCTGCTCTCGAGTCTTTCTGTATGGGGCATCCTGGAACTATCCAATAGTACTCGACTGTCCTGAAGAAGGAAACTTTGAAGTTTGGAGCAGCTCACAACTCCCAGCGTAGGAAAACCTCCCTGGCCTCATGACGCCCGCACCCCCTTCAGGAAGAAGCCGTCATGGACACAAACTCTAGCTTGAGGCAACCTCTGATAATCGCCCTGACCTCACCTGCAGGAGATCTCGATTCAGCCTCTGCAGAGTGGGCCTGCCATGCTCTTGGCCCCAAAACACGTGCTAGCTTGTGTTTTCAGACTTCCTTCCTCACAATCCTGGCCACACCCCTCCAGTTTGGCAATTCTGGAGACACAATGCAGCACTCTGCCTGCCCTCCAGAAGAAAAATGTTGCCCTATAGGGCTAACCAGAAACGCCAAATGAGTAACAACCTGCATGCCACTCGACCATACCCCAATTATACAGTCTAGCCTGTGCACTAAAGCCCTGTCTGACACAGCCTGAGGGCAGACCTCCAGTCCAACACCCAGACAGCTGGCCATACACAGAGCATATCACACCCACAATGGCTTTAGGCCATCATCTCTACCCAACCTCAGTTTTCACCTTCAGAACCTAGACCTTATCTCCATTCACTGCTCAGGAGTGATCGTGATGCAAGAATCAGAACTTCTCCTCCACCTTGGCAAGAAACCTAGTGGTTGGCATGTTTTCCAACGTTCAGTGTAGTTGAAACCAGTGTGGCCCATGAGGCCCCGCCCATGTTTAAGAGCCACATTGGTCACAAACACACATTGTGTCCCTCTGTCTGATCCCAGGCCTCAGGTAAGGCCTCTCAGTGGCTGGATGAAGAGACAGCATATTGGGCTTGCCATGCCCCTAGGCCCCAAATTTTACCCATAGTTCGGGTTCTCCCTTCACTTTTCCCCAGGGCTCTTCTTTGGAATTCCTCTTTTGGCGGGACACCTGAGGTAACAAACCTGAAAGGAGTCCTCCCATTCCACAGATTGACGAAAAACATTTGGGATCGGGCCAAATCCACAAGAGCAAAATTCGTCCATGGCCCATGAGGCCTCCCCGACATTCCACGGCCATCGCTGATACAAAATCCAGAGACAAAAGCCTGAGCAAGTGCCTCAGACTCGCTCTCTCTTCATATCCGGAAGAGTTCTTCTCATGGTTTATAGATCGGGCCTGCCATACCTACGTCCCCAAACCTAAGCTGAGTTTGTGTTTTCAGACTTCTGTCCTCAAAGTCCTGGGCCACACACCTTCCAGGCTGGGGCCCCTGGACTCACACATTAGGACTGTGCCAACCCAATCCATGGGAATTCTGCCAATGCCATTGTCCAAAACAGTAAAATTTGGAGAACCCTACAAATCCCTGAGGCCATCCCAATAGTGCAGGTCGCCCGGGACAAACAAGGGCGGTCTGATACCTGCTGAGCATCTACCTCCACTCATACCATAGATGGATGTCCCCTGAGAAGAAGATTGAACCAGACAGGACCCTAGGCCATAATAGGATACATTGCTTTGGATTACAGGCATGTCTCCTCAAAAGCCTGGATTCCAATACCAGCATAGAAGTTTTCCTGAGGCACCCATCAAAACAAATCTCGTCTCCACAAAGGAACCTTGTGCATCGAGCTATGTCAAAAGCTTAGGAGAATACTTCAGGGTCCCGGTGCCACCGCCCCATTCTAAGGACCTCATGGACACAAACACACATTAGGACCCATCCTCAGGAAAGTCCATTTCAATTCAGCCACCCCGGTTTCTCCCGCAGAGCCATCAGATCTAAACTGTCTTGTTGCTGGGAGACATTTGGAATGCGAGGCGGGCTTCCCAGGCATCCATCCTCGAACGGTGCCCTGGAGTCATTCCATATGGGATGTCCTGAAGCTGCCCAAAAGGTCTCAATTGTCCCGCAGAAGGAATCATTGATGGGGGCATCCCACAACTCCCAACGTGGGAAAAACTCCATGGCCTTGAGATTCCGCTCCCTTCATGAAGGGTCCGTCATGCACAGAAACTCCAACCTGAGCCAACGTCTGATCCTCGCCCTGACTTCAGATGCATGAAATATTGGTTCAGATCTACAGTGGTACCTGCCGTGTCCTCGCCCTGAAACCCAAATCTAGCTTGTGTTCTCAGACTTCCGTCCTCACACTCCTCTACACGAAGCCCTCAAGTTTAGCAATTCCGGACTGACAATGAAGCACTCTGCCTGCCCTCTAGAAAACAAATTTTGCCTAATGAGTTGCCCAGACAACTTATATGAGGATAAATCTACGTGGCACTCGACTGTACCCAAATTATATAGTCTAACCTGGGCACTAATGCACTGTCTGACACAACCTGAGCCCGGACCTCCTGACCAACACCCAGACAGCTGACCACACACTGAGCACATAAGACCCGCCATTGCCTTAGGTCATCATCTCTTCCCTACCTCAGTTTTTAGGCTTCAGAACCTAGACCTTATCTCCAATCACTGCCCAGGGGTGCCTGTGATGCAGAAATCATAAATCTTCCTTACCCATGGCACGAAACCTTGTGGTTGGCATGTTGTCCAACGTTCAGTGTAGGAGAAACCAGGATTCACCATGAGGCCCTGCCCATTCTTGTTTGCAAAGTGGGCATAAACACGCATTGTGACCCTCAGCGTGAGTCCTGTCCTCTAGTAAGTTCTCTCAGTGGCTCGACCATTAGATGTCATAATGGGCTTGACATGTCCCTAGGCCACAATTTTTAACCAGATTTCTGGTTGTCCGTTCCCCCCTCCCCAGGGCTCTACTCTGGAATCCCTCATTTGGTGGGACACCTGAGGTTAAAAAACAAAACATGGCAAATCAACAACAACAACAAAACGGACTTCTTCCATGCCACAGAATGACCCCAAACTCTTTGGACGGGGCCAAACCCCCAGAGTGTAAGACTCGTCCATTTCCCATGAAGTCACCAGGGAATTTCACGACCATGAGTGACACGATATCCAGAGACAAAAACTTGAGCACGAGCCTCACACTCGCCCCTTATTCATATCCCGAAGAGTTCTCCTCATGGTCTGTAGATCAATCCTGCCATACCGATGACCTGAAACATAAGCCGCGTTTGTGTTTTCAGACGACTGTCCAAACAGCTCTGCCTACACACCCTACAGGCTCAGGCCCCTGGAGCCAAACCGGAGGAGTGTACTTGCCCTCTCCAAGGGAATTGTATGTGCCCATTCCAATGGCCACAACCCTACTAATAGGATAAACCTGCAAACTCCCTGAGGCCATCCCAATAGTGGTGGCTTCCCAGGGCAAACTCGGGCAATCTGAGCCCATCTGAGCACCTACATGCACTCAGACGCATAGACTGATGTTCTCAGAGGTAAAAAGGTACGAACAGGCCCCTAGGCACTATTCGGATTCATTGTTGTGGTATCTAGTCATCTCTCCTCAGAGGCCTGGATTTCAATACCAGCATATGGCTGTTTCCTGACTCATCTGTCATAAAAAATCTCATCTATATATGGGAAACTTGCACGTTGGAGCTGTGTCAAAGCCTCTGTTTGAAAAAACCCTTCAGGACCCCAGTGCCACCGCTTCATTCCAAGGTCTCCATAGACACAAAAACATATTAGGATCCATCCACAGGAGAGTCCATTTCAACTCAGATCCAGATTGCTCGCCCAGATCCAGCAGATATAACCTGTCTTGTTGCTAGGACACAATTGGAATGCAAGGTGGGCTACCCAGGCATCCATCCTTAGAACCCTGCTCAGAATCGTTGGCCTGGAGCCAACCAACATGTCTCAATTGTCCTGCACAAGAATCTTTGCAATTTGGAGCTTCTCACAACTAACATCGTGGGAAAACCCCCACGGCCTCTTGACCCCCCCGTCCCTTCATGAAGGGGCCATCAGGGACAGAAACACCAACCTGAGCGATCTTCTGATCCTCGCCCTGACTTCAGAAGCACGAGATCTCGATTCAGGTCTGTAGATTGTTCCTGCCTTGTCCTCACGCAGAAACCTAAGCCTAGCTTGTGTTCTCAGATTTCCGTCTTCAGACTACTGGCCCACAAGCCTCCAGTTTGCAAACCAGAACTATAATGCAGCACTCTTCCAGCCTTCAGGAAGAAAAACATTGCCCTGTGGGGCTACCCAGAAACTCCAAATGAGGATCAACCTGCACGCCATTCGACTGTACCCCAAATATATAGGCTGACCTGGGCACTATTGCCCTTTCTACACAGCCTGAGCCTGGACTTCCTGGCCCCACCCAGAAAGCTGGTCGAACACTGAGCACGCCGGACGAGCCATGTCCTTAGGTCGTCATCTCTTCCCAACCTCGATTCTCAAGTTTCAGAACCTAGACCTTATCTCCAATCACTGCCCAGGCTTGTAAGTGATGCAGAAATAACAACTCCTTCCCCGTGGCTAGAAACCATGTGGTTGGCATGTTTTCCAATGTTCAGTGTAGTTGAAACCAGTGTGGCCCATGAGGCCCCGCCCATGTTTATGGGCCACATTGGTCACAAACACACATTGTGACCCTCAGCCTGATCCCAGTCCTCAGGTAAGGCCTCTCAGTGGCTGGATGAAGAGACAGCATATTGGGCTTGCCATGCCCCTAGGCCCCAAATTTTACCCATAGTTCGGGTTGTCCCTTCGCTTTTCCACAGGGCTCTTCTTTGGAATTGCTCTTTTGGCGGGACACCTAAGGTAACCAACCTGAAAGGAGTCCTCCCATTCCACAGATTGACGAAAAACAATTGGGATCGGGCCAATTCCACAGAGAGGAAGATTCGTCAATGACCCATGAGGTTTCCCAGACAATCCACGGCCATCGCTGATACCGAATCTAGAGACAAAAGACTGAACAAGCACCTCAGACTCGCTCTTTCATCATATCCTGAAGAGTTCTTCTCATGGTTTATAGATCGGGCCTGCCATAACTACGTCTCCAAACCTAAGCTGAGTTTATGTTTTCAGACTTCTGTCCTCAAAGTCCTGGGCCACAAACCCTCCACGCTGCGGTCCCTGGAGCCACACATAAGGACTGTGCCTACCCAATCCATGTGAACTCTGCCCATTCCATTGTCCAAAACCGTAAAATTAGGAGAACCCTCCAAATCCCTGAGGCCATCCCAATAGTGCAGGTCGCCCGTGACAAACAAGCACGGTCTGATAGCAGCTGAGCATCAACCTCCACTCATACCATAGATGGATGTCTGCAGAGAAGAAGATTAAACCAGACAGGACCCTGGCCATATCGGATCCATTGCTTTGGTTACAGGCATGTCTCCTCAAAAGCCTGGATTCCAATACCAGCATAGGGGTTTTCCTGAGGCAGCAATCAGAACAAATCTCGTCTCCACAAGGAAACATGTGCATCGAGCTATGTCAAAAGCTTAGGAGAATACTTCAGGGTCCTGGTGCCACGGCCCCATTCCAAGGCCCCATGGACACAAACACACATTAGGACCCATCCTCAGGAAAGTCCATATCAAGTCAGCCACCCCGGTTGCTCCCGCAGAGCCATCAGATCTAAACTGGCTTGTTGCTAGGAGACAATTGGAATGCGAGGCTGGCTTCCCAGGCATCCTCCCTTGAACTGTGCTCTGGAGTCATTCCATATGGGATGTCCTGGTGTTGCCCAAAGGTCTCAATTGTCCCGCAGAAGGAATTCTTGAAGGGGGCAACCCACAACTCCCACGTGGAAAAAACTCCATGGACACGAGATTCCCGCTCCCTTCATGAAGGGGCCGTCAGGCACAGAAACTCCAACCTAAGCCAAAGTCTAATTCTCTCCCTGACTTCAAATGGATGAGATATTGGTTCAGATCTGCAGGGGGTACCTGCCGTGCCCTTGCCCTGAGCCCAAGTATAGCTTTTGTTCTCAGAATTCCGACCTCACTCTCCTGGCCTCAAAGCCCTCATGATTGGTAAATCCGGTCCGACAATGCAGCACATGGCCTGCTTTCTGGAAAAAAAATATTGCCTAAAGAGCTGCCAAGGCACCTTATATGAAGATAAACCTACACGGTACTCGACTTTGCCCGAATTATATAGTCTAACCTGGGCACTAATGCACTGTCTGACACAACCTGAGCCCGGACTTCCTGACCAACACCCAGACAGCTGACCGCACACTGAGCACATCAGAACCGCCATGGCCTTAGGTCATCATCTCTTCCATACCTCAGTTTTCAGGCCTCAGAAACTAGACTTTATCTCCAATCACTGCCCAGGGGTGAGTGTGATGCAGAAATCAGAACTTCTCCTTACACATGGCAAGAAACCTTGTGGTTGTCATGTTGTCCAACGTTCATTGTAGGAGAAACTAGCATTCACCCTGAGGCCCGCCTATTCTTGAGTGCGACGAGGGCATAAATATGCATTGTGACCCTCAGGGTGAGTCCTGTCCTCTAGTAAGTCCTCTCAGAGCCTGGATCACTAGATGTCATAATGGGCTTGACATAGCCCTAGGCCCCAATTTTTAACCAGATTTCTGGTTGTCCAGTCACCCCTCCCCAGAGCTCTACTCTGGAATTCCTCATTTGGTGGGACAACGGAGGTTAAAAAATGAAACAAAACAAAGCAACAACAACAAAAAAAAACGACTTCTTCCATCCCATAGAATGACCCCAACCTCTTTGGAAGGGGCCAAATCCCCAGAGAGTAAGACTCGTCCATTTCCCATGAAGTCACCCGGAAATTTCACGACCATGAGTGACATGATATGCAGAGACAAAAAGGTGAGCAATAGCCTCATACTCGCTTTTTTTTCATATACCGAAATGTTCTCCTCATGGTCTGTAGATCAGTCCTGCCCTACCTATGACCCGAAACAGAAGTCGAGTTTGTGTTTTCAGACAACTGTCCAAACAGCCCTGGCTTACACACCCTATAGGCTCAGGCCCCTGAAGCCAAACCTGAGGACTGTTCTTGCCCTCGCAAGGGAATTGTGTGAGCCCATTCCAATGGCGACAACGCAACTAAAAGTATAAACCTTTAAATTCCCTGAGGCCATCCCATAGTGTTGGCTTCCAAGGACAAACACGGGCAATCTGAGTTCATCTGAGCACCTACCTGCACTCTGACCCATAGATAGATGTCGCCCGAGGTAAAAAGAAACCAACAGGCCCCTAGGCACTAATCGGATTCATTGCTTTGGTTTCCAGGCATCTCTCCTCAGAGGCCTGGATTTCAATACCAGAATATGGCTGTTTCTTGACTCACCCATCAGAACAAATCTCCTCTACACATGGGAAACTTGCATGGTGGAGCTGTGTCAAACCTCTGTTTAGGAGAAGACTTCAGGGCCCTAGTGCCACCGCTTAATGCCACAGTCTCCATAGACACAAAAACATATTAGGACCCATCCACAGGAGAGTCCATTTAAACTCAGCCTCCTCGGTTGCTCCCCGAGATCCAACACATCTAGCCTATCTTGTAGCTAGGAGAATATTGGAATGCGAGGTGGGCTACCCAGCCATCCATCCTTAGAACCCTGCTCAGAATCGTTGGCCTGGAGCCAACCAACTGGTCTCAATTGTCCCACAGTAGAATCTTTGCAGTTTGGAGCTTCTCACAACTCCCATGGTGGGAAAACCCCCACGGCCTCGTGATTCCCCCCCTTTATGAAGGGGCCATCAGGGACAGAAAGTCAAACCAGAGGCATCGTCTGATGCTCAACCTGACTTCAGGTGCACGAGATCTCGATTCAGGTCTGTAGATTGTGCCTGCCATGTCCTCACCATAAAACCTAAGCCTAGCTTGTGTTCTCAGAGTTCCGTCCTCAGACTACCGGCCCACAAGCCCTCCAGTTTGGCAATCCGGAAGTACAATGCAGCACTCTGTGGGCCCTCCAAGAGAAACATTGCCCTCTGGGGCTACCTAGAAACCCCAAATGAAGATCAACCTGCACGCCATTTGGCTGTACACCAAATATATAGGCTGATCTGGGCATCATTGCCTTCTCTGACACAGCCCGAGCTGGACCTCCTGGCCCCACCCAGACAGCTGGCCGCACACTAGGCACATTGGAACCGCCATGGCCTTAGTTCGTCATCTCTTCCCAACCTCGGTTTTCAGGCTTCAGTACCTAGACCTTATCTCTAATCACTGCCCAGGTTTGAAAATGTTGCAGAAATCAGAACTCGTTCCCTTGGCAAGAAACCTCGTGGTTGGCATGTTGTCCAACGTTCAGTGTAGTTGAAACCAGTGTGGCACATGAGACCCAGCCCATGCTTGAGGGCAACATTGGTCTCAAACACACATTGTGACCCTCAGCCTGAGCCCGGTCCTCATGCAAGGCCTCTCAGTGGCTGCATGAAGAAACAGCATATTGGGCTTGCCATGCCCCTAGAGCCCAATTTTTAACCATAGTTCGGGTTGTCCCTTCACTCTTGCCCAGGGCTCTGCTTTGGAATTCCTCTTTTGGTGGGACACCTCAGGTAACAAACCTGAAAGGAGTCCTCCCATCCCACAGATTCACGAAAAAGAATTGGGATCGGACCAGATCCACAGAGAGGAAGATTCGTCCATGGCCCATGAGGCCTCCCCGACTTTCCACGGCCATCGCTGATACAAAATCCAGAGACAAAAGCCTGAGCAAGCGCCGCAGACTCGCTCTTTCTTCATATCCTGAAGAGTTCTTCTCCTGGTTTGTAGGTCGGGCTTGCCATACCTACGTTCCCAAACCTAAGATGAGTTTGTGTTTTTTGTTTTCTGTCCTCAAATTCCTGGGCCACATGCCCTCCAGACTGAGCCCCTGGAGCCACACATTAGTACTGTGCCTACCCAATCCATGGGAATTCTGCCCATGCCATTGTCTCAAACCGTTCAAATTAGGAGAACCCTCCATAGTCCCTGAGGCCATCCCAATGGTGTAGGTTGTCCCGGACAAACAAGGGCCGTCTGACACCTGCTGAGCATCAACCTCCACTCATACCATAGATGGATGTCCCCAGAGAAGAAGATTGAACCAGGCAGGACCCTAGGACATAATGGGATCCATAGCTTTGGTTTACAGGCATGTCTCCTCAAAAGCCTGGATTCCAATACCAGCATAGGGCTTCTCCTGAGGCACCCATCAGAACAAATCTCGTCTCCACAAGGAAACTTGTGCATGGGAGCTATGCCAAAGGCTTAGGAGAATACTTCAGGGTGCCGGTGCCACCGCCCCATTCCAAGGCCCTCAGGGACACAAGCAAACATTAGGACCCATTCTCCGGAAAGTCCATTTCAACTCAGCCACCCCGGTAACACCTGCTGAGCCATCAGATCTATACTGTCTTGTTGCTAGAAGAAAATTGGAATGCGAGGCGGGCTTCCCAGGCATTCATCCTCGAATGGTGCTCTCGAGTCATTCCATATGTGATGTCCTGGAGCTGTCCAACAGGTCTCAATTGTCCCGCAGAAGGAATCTTTGAAGGGCCATCTCACAACTCCCAACGTGGGAAAACCTCCATGGCCTAGAGATTCCACTCCCTTCATGAATGGGCCGTCATGTACAGAAACTCCAACCAGAGCCAATGTCTGATCCTCGCCCTGAATTCAGATGCATGAGATATTGGTTCAGATCTGCCGAGGTACCTGCCGTGCCCTCGACCTGAAACCCAAGTCTAGCTTGTGTTCTCAGACTTCCGTCCTCACACTCCTGGCCCAGAAGACCTCAAGTTTGGCAATTCCGAACCCACTGTGCAGCACTCTGCCTGCCCTCTAGAAAAAAAATATTGCCTCATGAGCTGCCCAGGCACATCATATGAGGATAAACCTACACGCCACTTGACTGTACGTAAATTATATACTCTAAGCTGTGCACTAATGCACGGTCTGACACACCTGAGCCCGGACCTCCTGACTAACACACAGACAGCTGACCACACACTGAGCACAACAGACCAGCCATGGCCCTCGGACATCATCTTTTCCATACCTCAGTTTTCAGGCTTCAGAACCTACCTTTTCTCCAATCACTGCCCAGGGGTGATGGTATGTAGAAATCAGAACTCCTCCTTACCCATGGCAAGAAACCTTGTGTTTGGCATGTTGTCCAATGTTCAGTGTAGGAGAAACCAGCATTCACCCTGAGGCCCAGCCCATTCTCAAGTGCGACGAGGGCATAAAAACACCAAACTCTTTGGACGAGGCCAACCTTCTAAAGAGTAAGACTCGTCCATTTCCCATGAAGTCACCCGGAAATTTCACCACCATGACTCACACGATATCCAGAGATAAACTTGAGCAAGAGCCTCACACTCGCCCTTTTTTCATATCTCGAAGAGTTCTTCTCATGTTCTGTAGATCAGTCCTGCCATACCTATGACCCAAAACATAAGCCGAGGTTGTGTTTTCAGACAACTGTCCAAACAGCCCTGGCCTACACCCCAAAGGCTCAGGCCCTTGGAGCCAAACCTGAGGACTGTACTTGCCCTCTCCAAGGGAATTGTGTGTACCCATTCCAATGGCCACAATCCTACTAATAGGATAAACCTTCAAAGTTCCTGAGGCCATCCCAATAGTGGTGGCTTCCCAGGACAAACAGGAGCAATCTGAGCACATCAGAGCACCTACCTGCACTCAGACCCATAGAATGATGTCCCCAGAGGAAAAAAGGAATGAACAGACCACTAGGCACTAATCGGATCCATTGCTATGGTTTCCAGGCATGTCTCCTCAGAGGCCTGGATTTCAATACCAGCATATGGCTGTTTCTTGACTCACCCATAAGAACAAATCTCATCTACATATGGGAAACTTGCACGGTGGAGCTGTGTCAAAGTCTCTGTTTAGAAGAACCCATCAGGGACCCAGTGCCACCGCTTCATTCCAAGGTCTCCATAGACACAAAAACATATTAGGACACATCCACAGGAGAGTCAATTTCAACTCGGCCTCCTCAGTTGCTCCCCCAGATCCAGCAGATCTAACCTTTCTTGTAGCTAGGAGAAAATTGGAATGCCAGGTGGGGTACCTAGCCATCCATCCTCAGAAGCATGCTTGGAATCCTTGGCCTGGCGCCAACTAACAGGTCTCAATTGTCCTGGAGAAGAATCTTTGTAGTTTGGAGCTTCTCACAACTCCCATCGTGCGAAAACCCCCATGGCCTCGTGATTCCCCCCCTTCATGAAGGGGCCATCAGGGACAGAAAGTCCAACCTGAAGATCGTCTGATCCTCACCCTGACTTCAGATGCACGAGATCTCGATTCAGGTCTGTAGATTGTGCCTGCCATGTCCTCACCCATAAAAACTAAGCCTAGCTTGTGTTCTCAGACTTCAGGCCTCAGACTACTGGCCTACAAGCCCTCCAGTTTGGCAATCCAGAAGTACAATGCGGCACTCTGCCTGCTCCCTGGAAGAAGAACATTGCCCTCTGGGGCTACCCAGAAACCCCAAATGAGGATCAACCTGCACGCCATTTGGCTGTACACCAAATATATAGGCTGAAGTGGGCACAATTGCCCATTCTGACACAGCCTGAGCCTGGAAGTCCTGGCCCCACCCAGACAGCTGGCCGCACACTGAGCACATCGGACCCGCCATGGCCTTAGGTCGTCATCTCTACCCAACCTCGGTTTTCAGGCTTCAGAACCTTGACCTTATCTCCAATCACTGCCCAGGTTTGAAAATGTTGCAGAAATCCGAACTCGTTCCCTTGGCATGAAACCTCGTGGTTGGCATGTTGTCCAACTTTCAGTGTAGTTGAAACCAGTGTGGCACATGAGACCCAGCCCATGCTTGAGGGCCACATTGGTCTCAAACACACATTGTGACCCTCAGCCTGAGCCCGGTCCTCAGGCAAGGCCTCTCAGTGGCTGCATGAAGAAACAGAATATTGGGCTTGCCATGCCCCTAGACCCTAATTTTTAACCATATTTCGGGTTGTCCCTTCACTCTTGCCCAGGGCTCTGCTTTGGAATTCCTCTTTTGGTGGGACACCTCAGGTAACAAACCTTAAAGGAGTCCTCCCATCCCACAGATTCACGAAAAAGAATTGGGATAGGGCCAAATCCACAGAGAGGAAGATTCGTCCATGGCCCATGAGGCCTCCCCGACATTCCATGGCCATCGCTGATATAAAATCCAGAGACAAAAACCTAACTAAGCGCCTCAGACTCGCTCTTTCTTCATATCCTGAAGAGTTCTTCTCATGATTTGTAGTTCGGCCGTGCCATACCTACGTTCCCAAACCTAAGCTGAGTTTGTGTTTTTTGAGTTCTGTCCTCAAAGTCCTGGGCCACACACCCTCCAGGCTGGGCCCCTGGAACCACACATTAGGACTGGGCCTAACCAATCCATGGGAATTCTGCCCATTCCATTATCCAAAACCGTACAAATTAGGAGAAACCTCCAAATTCCCTGAGGCCATACCAATGGTGTAGGTTGTCCGGGACAAAAAAGGGCCGTCTGACACCAGCTGAGCATCTACCTCCACTCATACCATAGATGGATGTCCCCAGAGAAGAAGATTGACCAGACAGGACCCCAGGCCATAATGGGATCCATATCTTTGGTTTACAGGCATGTCTTTTCAAAAGCCTGGTTTCCAATACCAGCTGAGGGCTTCTCCTGAGGCACCCATCAGAACAAATCTCGTCTACACATGGGAAACTTGCATGTTGGAGCTCTCTCAAAGCCTCTGGTTAGAAGGACATTTCAGGTTCCCGGTGCCAGCGCCTCATTCCAAGGTCTCCATGGAGACACACCCACATTAGGACCCATCCACAGGAGAGTCCATTTCAACTCAGCCCCCTCAGTTGCTCCCCCTGATCCAGCAGATCTAACCCGTCTTGTCGCTAGGAGATGATTGGAATGAGAGGCAGGCTTCCCAGACATCCATACTTAGAACCATTCTCAGAATTATGCTGTATGGGAAGTCCTGGAGCCAACCAACAGGTCTCAATAGTCCCGCAGAAGAATCTTTACTGTTTGGAGCATCTCACAACTCCCATCGTGGGCAAACCTCCATGGCCTCGTGATCCCGCCCCCTTTGCTTCATGAAGGGGCCATCAGGGACAGAAGCTTCAACCTGATCGATCGTCTGATCCTCGCCCTGACTTCAGATGCAGGACATCTTGATTCAGCTCTGCAGAGTGTGTCTGCCGTGCCCTTGCCCAGAAACGTAAGTCTAGTTTGTGTTCTCAACTTCCATCCTCACATTCCTGGCCCACAAGCCCTCCAGTTTGGCAATTCCAGAACTACAAGGCAGCACTCTGCCTGCTTTCCGGAAGAAAAACATTGCCCTCTGGGGCTACCCAGATTCCCCAAATGAGGATCAACCTGCATGCCACTTGACTGGACCCCAATTATACAGGCTGCCCTGGGCACTATTGCCCTTTCTGGCACAGCCTGAGACTGAACCTCCTGGCTCGCACCCACCCAGCTAGCCACACACTGAGCACATCAGACCCGCCATGGCCTTAGGTCATCATTTCTTTCCAACCTCGGTTTTCAGGCTTCAGAACCTAAACCTTATCTCCAGTCACCACCCAGGGTTGAACATGATGCAGGAATCAGAACTCCTTCCCCATGGCAAGAAACCTTGTGGTTGGCATGTTGTCCAACGTAAAATGTAGTTGAAACCAGTGTGGCCCATGAGGCCCTGCAGATGCTTGAGGACCAAGTCGTTCACAAACATGCATTCTGACCCTCAACGTGAGCCCAGTTCTCAAGTAAGGCCTCTCAGTGGCTGGACCAAAAGACAGCATATTGGGCTTGTCATGCCCCTAGGCCCCAATTTTTAACCAGATTTCTGGTTGTCCAGTCTCCCCTCCCCAGGGCTCGGCTTTGGAATCCCTCTTTTGGTGGGACACCTGAGGTAACAAAACTGAAAGGACTTCTCCCATCCCACAGTTTGACCCAAAACAATTGGAATCGGGCCAAATCCACTGAGCGGAAGACTCGTCCATGGCCCATGAGGCCTCCTGGACATTCCACGCCCATCGTTGACACAAAATCCAGAAACAAAAGCCTGAACAAGTGCCTCACAATCTCTCTTTCTTCATATCTGGAAGAATTCTCCTCACGGTCTGTAGATCGGGCCTGCCATACCTACGTCCCTAAACCTAAACTGAGTTTGTGTTTTAGACTTCTGTCTCCACAGTCCTGAGGCACACACCCTGCAGGCTGGGGCCCCTGGAGCCACATCAAAACTGTGCCTTCCCTCTCCACGGGAATTCTGCCCATTCCATTGTCCATAATCATAAAATTAGGAGAAACCTCCAAAGTCCCCAAGGCCTTCACAATAGTGTAGGCCGCCTGGGACAAACAAGGGCCATCTGACACCAGCTGAGCATCTAACTCCACTAATACCTTAGATGGATGTACACAGAGAAGAAGATTCAACCGGACAGGCCGCTAGGCTCTAAATGGAGCCATTGCTTTGGTTTCCAGTTATCTCTCTTCAGAGGCCTATATTCCAATAACAGTATATGGGGGTTTCCTGAGGCACCAATCAGAACAAATCTCGTCTCCACATGGGAAACTTGTCCTTTGGAGATGTCTCAAAACCTCCGGTTAGGAGAATCCTTCAGGGCCCATGCACCAACGCCCCATTCCAAGGTCTCCATGGACACAAACCCACATTAGCATCCATCCTCAGGAGAGTCCATTTCAACTCAGCCCCCTTGGTTGCTCTGACAGAGCCAGCATATCAAACCTGTCTATTTGCTAGGAGACAACTGCAATGTGAGGCGGGCTTCCCATGCATCCATCCTAAGATCCCTGCTCTGGTGTCATTCTGTATGGTATGTACTGGAGTGATACAAAAGGTCTCAATTGTTGATCAGAAGGAATCCTTGTTGTTTGGAGCATCTCACAACTCCCATTGTGGGTAAACGTCCATGGACTGGAGATGCTGTCCCCTTCATAAAGTGGCCAGAATGGACAGAAATTCAAACCTAAGCCTAGGTTTGAACCTCGCCCTGACTTCAGATTCATGATATCCCGATTCAGATCTGCAGAGGGTGCCTGCCGTGCCCTCGCCCAGAACCTAAGCCTAACATGTGTTCTCAGACTTCCATTCTCACACTCCCCGTCCACAAGGCATCCACTTTGGAAATTCCGGAGCCACAATGCAGCACTCTGCCTGTTCTCCAGAAGAAAAACATTGCCCTTGGGGCTACCCAGAAATGCCAAATAAAGATCAACCTGCACGGAACTCAGTTGTACCCCAATTATACAATCTACCCTGGGCACTAATGCCCTGTCTGACACAGCCCAAGCTTGGACCTCCCGACCAACACCCAGACAGCTGGCTCCACGCTGAGCATATCGGACCCGACATGGTCTTAGGTCGTCATCTCTTCCCAACCTCGGTTTTCAGACTTCACAACCTAGACCTTATCTCCAATCACTGCCCAGGGGTGAATGACATGCAGAAATCAGAATTAATACTTCCCCATGGCAAGAACTCATGTGGTTGACATGTTGACTATCATTCAGTGTAGGAGAAACAAGCATGCACCATGAGTCCCCACCCATGCTTGAGTACCACAAGGGCATAAACACGCATTGTGATCCTCAGCATGAGTTCTGTCCTCAATGAAGGCCTCTCAGTGGCTGGACCATTAGAAGGCATATTGGGCTTGCCATGCCCCTAGGCCCGTATTTTTAGTTAGATTTCTTGTTGTCCAGGGCTCTGCTCTGGAATCCCTCTTTTGGTGGGACACCTTAGTTAACAAAACTGAATCCCACAGATTAACCCAAAACAATTGGGATCTGGCCAAATCCACAGAGAGAAAGACTCTTCCATGGCCCATGAGGACTCCTCGACATTCCACAGCCATCATTGACACAAAATCCAGGGGCAAAAGCCTGACAAGTGTCACACTTTCACCCTTTATTCATATCCCAAAAAGTTCTCCTCATAGTCTGTAAATCGGACCTGCCATACCTACGTCCCAAAACCTAAGCTGAGTTTGTGTTTTCAGACATCTGTCCCCACAGTCCTTGCCCACACACCCTCAAGGCTGGGCCCTTGGAGCCACACATCAGGTCTGTGCCTGCCCACTCCACAGGAATTCTGCCCATGCCATTGTCCATAATCATACAATTTAGGAGAAACCTCCAAAGTCCCCGAGGCCATCCCTATAGTGTAGGCCGCCCGGACTAACAGGAGCGGTCTGACACCAGCTGAGCAACTACCTCCATTTCATAAAATAGACAGATGTCGACAGAGAAGAAGATTGAACCAGAGAGGCTCCTAGGACCTAATTGGATGCATTGCTGTGGTTTCTATGTATCTCTCCTCAGAGGCCTGGTTCTAATACCAGCATATGTGGGTTTCCTGAGGCACCAATTAGAACAAATCTTGTCTCCACATGGAAAACTTGCTCTTTCGAGTTGTTTCAAAATCTCCGGTTACAATCCTTTAGAGCCCTGGGGCCACCACCCCATTCCAACGTCCTCATGGACACAAACACACATTAAGACCCATCTTCAGGAGAGTCCATTTCAACTCAGCTCCCACGATTGCTCCTGCATAGCCATCAGATCGTACCTGTCTTGTGGCAGGGAGACAATTGGTGTAAGAGGCAGTCTGCTCAGGCATCCATCCTTAGAACCCGGCTCTGGAGTCATTCCATATGGGATGTCCTGGAGCCATCCAACAGGTCTCAATTTTCCCGCAGAAGGAATCCTTGCAGTTTGGAGCATCCCACAACTCCCAACGTGGGAAAACCTCCATGGCCTCGAGATTCCACCCCTTTGATGAAGGGGCCATCATGGACAGAAACTCCAACCTGCACCTAAGTCTGATCCTCGTCCTGACTTCAGATGAATGAGATTTTGATTCGGATCTGCAGAGGGTGCCTGCCGTGCCCTCGCCCTGAAACTTAAGTCTAGCTTATGATCTCAGACTTACGTCCTCACACTCCTGGTCCCGACGCCCTTAAGTTTGGCAATTCTGGACCCACAATGCTGCACTCTGCCTGCCCACCAGAAGAAAAATGTTGCCCCAGTGAGCTTCCCTGACACAATAAATGAGGATGAACCTACATGGAACTCAACTGTACCCAAATTATACATTCTAACCTGGGCACTAATGCACTGTCTGACACAGCCTGAATCCATACCTCCTGAACAACACCCAGAAAGCTGACCGCACACTGAGCACATCTGACCCTCCATGACCTTAGGTTATCATCTCATCCCAACCTCGATTTTCTGGATTCAGAACTTAGATCTTATCTCCAGTCACTGCCCAGGGGTGAACATGATGCAGAAATCAGAATTCCTCCTTCCCCATGGAAAGAAACCTTGTGGTTCGTATGTTGTCCAAAGTTCAGTGTAGGAGAATCAAGCATGGCCCATGAGTCCCCGCCCATGCTTGATGCCTACATTGGGCACAAACATGCATTGTGACCCTCAGTGTGAGCACTGTACTCAAGTAAGACCTCTCAGTGGCTGGACCAAGGTACCCCATATGGGGATTGCCATGCCCTTAGGCCCCCAATCTTATACAGAGTTCGGGTTGTCCAGTCGCCCCTTCCTAGGGTTCTGCTCTGGAATCCCTCTTTAGTGGCACACCTGAGGTAAAAAAAAATAAAATAAAATAAAAATAAAAAACAGAATGGACTCCTCCCATCCCACGGAATGACCCCAAAATATTGGGATCATCCAAATCCCCATAGAGGAACTCTCACCCATGGTCCATGAGGACGCCCCTACATTCCACGGCCATCAGTGACACAAAATCCAGAGTCAAAAGCCTGAGCAAGTGCCTCACACTCACTCTTTGTTCATATCCTGAAGAGTTCTGCTCAAGGTCTGTAGATCGGGGCTCCCATACCTATGTCCCCAAACCTAAGACGAGTTTCTGTTTTCAGACTTCTGTCCCCACAGCTCTGACCCACACACCATCCATGCTTGAGCCCCTAGAGCCACACCTCAGGATTGTGCCTTCCCTCCCCAAAGGAATTCTGCCCATTTCATTGGCCACAAACTTGCAAATTAGGAGAAACCTCCAAAGTCTAAGTGGCCATCCCAATAGTGTAGACTGCCCAGGACAAATAGGGGCAATCTGACACCAGCTGAGGAACTACCTCCACTCAATCCCATAGACAGATGAACCGAGAGAAGAAGATTAAACCAGACAGGCCCCAGGCCCTAATCAGATCCATTGCCTTGGTTTCCAGGCATCTCTCCTCAGAGTTCTGGTTTCCAATACCAGCATATTGGGGGTTACTGAAGCACCAATGAGAACAAATCTTGTTTCCCCATGGGAAAAATGCTTCTTGGAGCTGTGTCAAAACCTCTGGTTAGGAGCATCCTTCAGAGCCCTGGTGCCACTGCCCCATTCCAAGGTCTCCATGGACACAATCCCACATTATGACCGATCCTCAGGAGAATGCATTTCAACTCAGCCCCCTCGGCTGCTACATCATAGGCAGCAATCAAACGTGCCGTTTCGCTAGGAGACAATTGGAATGCAAGGCCGGATGCCCAGGCATCCATCCTTAGAACCCTGCTCTGCAATTGTTCCATATGGGATGCCCTGGAGCCATCCAACAGGTTTCAACTGACCCGCAGAAAATCCTTGTGGTTTGGAGCATCTCACTACTGCCATCATGGGAAAACACCAATGGTGTGATGACTCCCCTTCATGAAGGGGCCATCATGGACAGAAACTCCAACCTGAGCCAACATATGAACCTCGCCCTGACCTCAGATGCATGAAATCTCAATTCAGCTCTGCAGAGTGTGCCTGCCATGTCCTCGCCCTGAAACCAAAGCAAAGCTTAAGTTCTCAGACTTACATCCTTGCATTCCTGGCCCCAAGGACTCCAGTTTGGCAGTTCCGGAGCCAGAATGCAGCACTCTGCCTGCCCTCCAGAAGAAAGACTTTGCCCTATGGGGCTACGGAGAAACCCCAAATAATTATCTTCTGCATGCCACTCAACTGTACCCCAATTATAGAGCGTATCTGGGCACGAATGCCCTGTCTGGCACAGCCTGAGTGCAGACCTCCTGAACGACACCTAGAAAGCTGGCCCCAAACTGAACACATCGGACCCGCCATGGCCTTAGGTCGTCATCTCTTCCAAACCTCGGTTTTCAGGCTTCAGAACCTAGACCTTATCTCCAATTAGTGCCCAGAGGTGAACGTGATGCAGAAATCAAAACTCCTCCTTCCCCATGGCAAGAAACCCTGAGGTTGGCATGTCCAAGGTTCACTGTAGGAGAAACCTGCAAGCTCAATGAAGTCCCGCCCAATATTGAGGACCACCTTGGGCACAAACACACATTGTGACCCTCAGCATGAGTCCACTATTCAAGTAACGTCTCTCAGTGGCTGGACCAAGAATCTGCATATGGGCTTGCCATGCCCATAGGACCCCAGGCCTAACCAGAGGGTGGGTATTCCAGTTGTATGTACCCAGTGCTCTGCTCTAGAATCCCTCTATTGTGGGGACACATGAGGCAGAAAACAGGACTCCTCCCTTCCCACAAAATGACCCCAATCTCTTGGGAGCCGGACAAATCACCAGAGAGGGAGACTTCCATGGCCCATGAGACCATGCTTACATTAAATGACCATCATGAATACAACATCCAGAGACATAAGCCTGAACGACCGCCTCTCACTCGCCTTACTTTCTAATCACAATGAGCTCCCCTTACGGACTGTAGATCACTCCTGCCATAACCTCAGCCCCAAACCTCAGCCGAGTTTGTGTTTTTGGATGTCTGTCCCCACAGCCCTGGCCCACACAGCCGCCAGGCTGGGGCCTCTGGAGCCACACCACAGGACTGTCCTGCTCTCTCCAAGGAGACTATGCCCATTCCATTGCCCATAACCCCACAGAATAGGAGAAACCTCAAGGCCCCCGAGGACATCCCACTACTATAAGCCTCTCTGGACAAAGGCATCCTGACACTAGCTGAGCAACTACCTCCATGCAGAAACACAGACAGATGTCGGCAGGGACAGTAGATTGAACCAGACAGGCCCCTGGGCCCTAATCTGAACTCTTGCTTTGGTTTCCAGGTGTCACTCCTCAGAGGCCTGGGTTTGAAGACCAGCATCTGGGGCTTTCCTGAGACACCAAACAGAACAACTATCGTCTACACATGGGAAGCTTCATTGTTGGAGCTGTGTCAAACCCTTCGGTTTGGAGAAACCTGCAGAGTCCCTGAGCCACCGCCACATTCCAAGGTCTCCATGGCCACCAACCCACAGAATGACTCATCCTCAGGAGAGTCCATTTCAACTCAGCCCTCTGAGAAACCCGCCCAAGAGCCTGCAGATTGAGCCTGCCTTGCCCCAAGCAGCCAGTGGGAATGTGAGGTGGCATTTGCAGACATTCATGCTTAGACCCCTTCTCTCGAGTCTTTCTGTAGGGGTCATCCTAGAACCATCTCATAGTACTCGACTGTCCTACAGAGGAAACCTTGATGTTTGGGGCAGCTCATAACTCCCAGCGTTGGGAAACCTCCCTGGCCTCATGACGCCCCAACCCCCTTCAGGAAGGGGCCATAATAGACAAAAACTCCAACCTGAGGCAACGTCTGATACTCGCCCTGACCTCAGATGCACGAGATCTTGATTCAGTCTCTGCAGAGTGGGCCTGCCATGCCCTCGGCCCCAAACCTAACGCTAGCTTGTGTTTTCAGACTTCCCTCTTCACACTCCTGGCAAACAAGCCCTCCAGACTGGGAATTCCAGAACCACAACACAGTTTTCTGCCTGCCCACCAGAAGAAAAACGTTGCCCTATGGGGCTCTCCAGAAACCACAAATGAGAACCAACCTGCTCTGGCCTCGACTGCACCCTAACTGGAAAAGCTACCCTGGTCAGTAATGCTCTGTCTGACACAGCCTGACGTCCCGACAGACAAGGAAACAGCTGGCTGCACACTAAGCACATCAGACAGGCCATGGCCTTATGCTGTCATCTCTTCCCAACCTGGGTTTTCAGACATCTGACCCTAGATATTATATCAAATCCTGGCAAACGTGGGTAACTGAAGCACAAATCAGATCTTCTCCTTCCCCATGGCTGGAAAGCTTGCTGTTGGCATGGAGTCATACCTTCAGTGTAGGAGAAACCTTCATGGCCCCTGAGGCCAAGCCTAAACTTGAGTGCCTCCTTGGGTACAAACTCGCATTGGGACCATCAGCATGGGCCCCATGTCGAAGTAAGGTCTCTCAGGGCCTGGACCAAGAGCCCGCATATGGGGCTTGCCAAGCCCCTATGATTCCAATCTTCACAAGAGCTCGAGTATTCCATTTGCTCGAACCCAGGACTATGATCTGGAGTCCCTCTCCTGGAAGAACACATGAGCCAGACAGCAGGACTCCACCCTTCCCACAAAATGTCCCCAAAATCTTAAGAGCTGGACCAACTCCTCAGAGAGGGAGACTCTTCCATAGCCCCTGAGGTCACCCCTACATTCCACGGCTATGGGAGACAAAATATCCAAAGACAAAAGCTTGCGTGACTGCCTCCCATTTGCCCTTCTTTCATAAGCTGAGGATCTCCTCTCACGGTCTGTGGGTCCATCCTGCCATGCTCTCGGCTCCGCACCCAAGCCGAGTTTGTGTTTTCAGAATTCTGTGCCCACAGCCCGGACCCACACACCCTCCAGGCTAGGGCCTATGGAGACACACTGAAGGACTGTGCCAGTCCTCTCCAAGAAAACTGTACCCAATCCATTGGCCACAACCCTAGAGATTAGGAAAATCCAATAAGGTCTCCAAGGCCATGCCTCGGCCATGGACTAAGAGGGGCACTCTGACACCAGCTGAGCAACTATCTCCACTTAGATACTCAGACAGTGTCCCCAGAGACAGAAGATTGAAACAGACAGGCATCTAGGCTCTAATCTGAACCCTAGCTTTGGTTTCCAGGTGTCTCTACTCAGATAACTGGTTTGAAGACCAGTATCTGGGGATTTTCTGAGGCACCAAAGAGAACCTGTCTCATCTCCACATAGGGATCTCTTTTTAATTGGAGCAATATTACACCCTTCAGTTAGGCGAATACTTCATGGCCCCTGAGCTGCCAACATATTCCAAGGTCTCCATGCACACAAACCCACATTATGACCCATCCGCAGGAGAGTCCATTTCAATTCAGCCCCCTAGTTAGCTCGCCCCAGAGCCAGTAGTTCAAACATGTCTTGTCACAAAGAGCCAATGGGAATGTGAGGTATGCTGTACAGGCATCCATCCTTCGAATCCTGCTCTCCAGTCTTTCCGTATGGGACATCCTGGAGCCATTCAACAGGACTCGACTGTCCAGCAGATGGAAAGCTTGTGGTATGGGTCAACGCACAAACTAGAGTTTGTGCTGGTGTCTAAGGTGCTGTGCAGGATTCTCCAATCTTGAGGGTTTGGCACAGGTCGAAGGGCATGGTTTCCTACTGGGGCAGGAGATATTCTATTGTGTGGCTCAGGGACCACATGTTGTATCCTAAGTTGGTATTTCAGAACAGGACCCTGAGGACAGATGCCTGAAAACCTAATCTAGTGTTCCAATGACGTCCTAGGAGCATGTCAGGTACAATCTTCTGACCCAGGAACATTGAAATGGCTGTCTGCTTGGATGTAGGTGATCAGGGCGTTTCAGACTGGCATTTGTGTCCAGTGCTGCCGACAATATTGGGTTGGGCTCAGGGCTCTTGCGTGTTTCTCCTAAACTGGAAGGTTTGGGCAGGTTTGACGGGCACAGTTTCCTTGGGGATGGCAGGCCTAGTCATGTGTTGTGGATCCAGAGACCCTGTCCTGGAGGGCATATAAGCCATGGTTTTGGGAGAGAAGTCTGCAAACACAAATGTGGGTTATGGTTAGTGGAAAGGTGATCACAGGCCCAATGAGTAGACCTGGAGTGCAGCTTGTCAGGAGTTGTAATTAGGGTGACTGGAAGGCAGTAGCACAGGCTTTTCTCTCTATATTGTGTGTCCAGGATGGCCTCGGAATGCAGGTATAGTCTCATGGGTCCATGGGAAACTTTTCCTCTCTATGGATCTGTGCAGCTCATAGTTTGGTGGCTTTTTTGCGGAAGGGAAGAGTGTTGTTTTCCATCTTATGGGTGCCCCAAAACAGGGATTCCAGATACAGGCTCTTTTTCTGGGCATCTGGGACTTCCCACCAAGGGTTAGGATTTGCACCTAGGGGTGTATGAGGCCTGCAATGCGGGATCATGATGGTGCAACTGAGAGGGATTGTTTGAAAGCTTGCTCAGGCTGAGTCTCACAATGCCTGTTTGCTCCCATGGCGGCCCTCAGGAGTGGGAGTGGTCTCATTGGTCATATATCTGGCTCCCTCTTAGAGAGTTGGACACCCAACCCAACAGCCAAATGTCCTGCCATGAGGAAGGATGAGTTCTCTTCCGTCAGGTTCCTCTGTGCTTCAGGTTGCCCCATTGGCAGGGTTTCCAGCAAGGTTTCGAGATAGGTGCCTGAATACCAAGGATGGGTGGAGATGACGTACTTGGGCCATAGCAATCCCAAATGCTAGATATGAGGCCTAAAACTCGGTCGGGGCTCAGGCTCTGTCAGACACAGCGCTAGTGGCCATGGCAGCCTTTATATCAGAGTAGATTCGAGGGCGGAGCAGATTGATCCTCATGTGGAGTTTCTTGGGAAGATTCCCAGGCATTTGTTCATTCAATAGGGAAGGCAGAATGCTGTGTTGTGGCTCCAGATTTCCCAATCACGAGAGCTTGGGGACCAGTCAGTTTTGGGTGGAATTGTAAACAAAAGCTATGGTTCAATTCAGTGCCAAGCAGAAGGCAGTTCCAATTTGTAGCAGTTTACTCGAGACATCCAGCACTGGAATAAGGGTGGATGTCAGATGCTTGCTCACACTAGAGTTTTTGTCTATGATGACCGACAAGTGGAGGGGTGGTATAAAGAGGCCATGGAGGAGTTCACATGCTGAGGCCTGTGAACTGCTGCAAAAAGTAACATTTCTTTGTACAGAGTAGGTGAAGTCTGGTTTGTTTACTCTAGGTTTCCCCATGTGGAAAGTTTGTGAAGAAGAGCTCTCCGGCATGGATGCCAGGAAAGCACACCTCCATTGACAATTGCAGCTGAGGAACATGGCAGATTCGTTCTGGTGGCTCTGGGACAAAGTGCCAAGGCCTTGAGTTGACATGGGATCTCTTGCAGATGGGTCACAATGCTTGTTTGTTACCAGGGAGAACTTAGAATGTGCTAGTTGCTAAGGTGCCATGCAGGATTCTCCTACCCTGAGGGTTTGGCACAGGTCGAAGAGCATGGTATTCTTCTGGGGACAGGGGATGTTCTGTCGTGTGGCTCAGAGACCACATGATGTGTCATAGATTGGTATTTCAGAACAGGCCCCTGAGGACAGATGCCTAAAAACCTAATGGGGTTCCATTGAGAGCCTACTGGCATTTTAGGTTCAATCGTCTATCTCACGATCATTGACTTGGCTATTTCCCTGGATGTAGGTGATAAGGGTGTTTCAGACTGCGCATTTCCATCCCGAGTGGCCGGCAATATTGGTGTGGGCTCAGGGGCCACACAGGTTTCTCCTAATCTGGAAGGTTTGGGCAAATCTGATATGCACAGTGTCCTTGGGGTTGGCAGCCAGAGTTCTGTGGTGTGGCTCCAGAGATCACATTCTGGTGGGCATGTGAACCATGGTTTTGGGAGAGAAGTCTGCAAACACAAATACAAATTAGGGTGAGTGGCGAGGTGATCACAGGCCCAATGCGTAGACCTGGAGGGAAGCTCGTCATGAACTATAATTAGGGAGACTGGAAGGCAGTAGCACAGGCTTTTCTCTCTGGATTGTGTGTCCAGGATGGCCTTGGAATGCAGGTGTGGTCTCATCGGTCCATGGAAGTCTTTTCCTCTCTATGGATCCTGGTGGCTCTCCATAGTTTGGTGGCTTTTTCGGGGAAGGGGAGAGTGATGTTTTCCACCTTATGGGTGCCCCAAAACAGGGATTCCAGAGACGGGCTCTGGTTCAGGGCATCTGGGACATCACAAAAAGTGCTAGGATTTGGGCTTAGGGCATATTAGGCCTGCAATGCGGGTTCATGGTGGTGCAACAGAGAAGGATTGTTTGAAAGCATGCTCAGGCTGAGGGTCACAAGGCCTGTTTGCCTCCAGGGCATCCCTGAGGAGTTTGTGTGGTCTCACTGGACTTGTAAATGACTCCCCCTTTCAGGGTTGAACACCCTTTTTAACAGCCAAGTTTCCTGATATGAAGAAGGAGGAGTTCTCTATTGTGCTTCAGGATGCCCCATTATCAGGGATTCCAGCAAAGGTCTGGGGACAGGTGCCTGAATACCAAGGATGGGTAGAGATGAAATACTTGAGCCATGGCATTTCCAAATACTAGATGTGGGGCTCAAACTCTGGTGACTGACACTAGGTCTGGGCTCAGGCTCTGTCAGACACAGCACTAGTGGCCAGGGCAACCTATAAATCAGCGTCCCTCCGATATAGGGCCGAGCAGATTGATCCTCATGTGGGGTTTCTGGCCAGACTCACCAGGCACTTGTTTCTATCGGGAAGGCAGAATGCTGTGTTGTGTCTCCATAATTCGCTATCAAGAAGGCTTGGGGACCAGTCGGGTGAGGAAGGAATTGTAAACACAAGCTACAGTTCAATTCACTGCCAAGCGGAAGGCAGTTCCTGTGTCCAGCAGCTTTTTCGAGATATCCAGCACCTTAGTAAGGGAGGACGTCGGATATTTGCTCACACTAGAGTTTGTGTCTATGATGACTGACAAATGGAGGGGTGGCGTCAAGAAGCCATGGAGGGATTTTCACGTTGAGACTCATGAGCTGCTCCAAATAGCAAGGTTTCGTTCTACTGGACAGGTGGAGTGTGGTTTATTTGCTCCAGGGTCCCCCATGTGGAAAGTTTGGGTAGCAGAGCTCTACCGCATGGATGCCTGGAATGTTCAACTTCATTGACCATTGCAACTGAAGAACATGGCAGCTTTATTCTGGTGTCTCTGTAGCAAAGTACCAAGTCCTTGATTTGACATGGAATCTCTTGCAGATGGGCCACACAGCTGGTTTGTTACCAGGTAGATCTTAGAATGTGCTGGTGGCTTAGTAGTTGTGCAGGAATCTACTACTCTAGGATTTTGCACAGATTGTAGGGCACGGTTTCCTTCTGGGGACAGGAGATGTTCTGTTGTGTGGCCCAGCCAACACATGTTGTATCATAAGTTCGCATTCTAAAACAGGCCTCTGAGGACACATGTCTGAAAACCGAATCAATGGTTCCAATGACGTCCTAGGGGCATGTTAGGTTCATTATTCTGACTCAGGACCATTGACTTGGCTGTGTTCCTGGATGTAGGAGATCAGGGTATTTCAGACTGTGCATTTGTGTTCAGAGCGGCCGCCGAAATTGGGGTAGGCCCAGAGGCCTTGTAGGTTTCTCCTAATCTAGACAGTTTGGGCAACTGTGATGGGAACAGTTTCCTTGTGGATGGCAGGGACAGTCCTGCAGTGTGGATCCAGAGACCCCATCCTGGAGGGCATGTGTGCCATGGTTTTGGTAGATAAGTCTGCAAACACAAATTCGAATTAGGGTGAGTGGCGAGGTGATCACAGGCCCAATGCATATACCTTGAGAGCAGCTCATCTGGAACTGTAATTAGGGTGAATGGAAGGCAGTAGCACAGGCTTTTCTCTCCGGATTGTGTGTCCAGGATGGCCTCGGAATGCAGGTGTGTTCTCATGGGTCCATGGGAGACATTGCCTCTCTATGGATCCTGGTGGCTCCTCATAATTTGGTGACATTTTTGGGGAAGGGATGAGTGCTGTTTTCCATCTGAAGGGTGCACCAAAACAAAAATTCCAGAGATGGTCTCTGGGTCTGGGCACCTCGAAAATCCCACCAAGTTTTATGATTTGAACCTACAGGCATACCAGGCCTGAAATGAGGGATCATTGTGGTGAATCTGAGAGGGATTTTTTGAAAGCATGCTCAGGGTGAGGGTCACAATGCCTGTTTGTGCCAAGGGTAGTCCTCAGGAGTGTGTGTGGTGTCATTGATGTTGTAACTGGCTCCCCCTTTGAGGGTAGAACACCCATCCCAAAAGCCAGGTTTATTGCCATGGGGAAAGAAGATTTCCCTATTGTGCTTCAAGTTCCCTAATTGGCAGGGATCCCTGCCAAGGTCTGGGGACAGGTGCCTGAATATCAAGGATGGGTAGAGATGACATACTTTGGCCATGGCATCCCAAATGCTAGATATGGGGCCTGCTCTTTAGTGGCTGAAACTCAGTCGAGCTCAGGCTCTGTCAGACACGGCACTAGTGGCCATGGCAGCCTATAAATCGGTGTTGACTCGAGGGCCGACCTGATTGATCCTCATGTGGGTTTTCAGGGCAGACTCACCAGGCATTTCTTCATTCGATGGGGAAGGCAGAATGCTGCGTTGTGGCCCCAGATTTCCCTATCAAGAGGGCTTAGGGACCAGTCAGGTGAGGATGGAATTGTAAACACAAGCTATGGTTCAATTCAGTGCCAAGTGGAAGGCAGTTCCAATGTGCAGTGGTTTATTCAAGACATCCAGCACTGGGATAAGGGTGCATGTCAGATGTTTGCTTAGACTGGAGTTTGTGTCTATGATGACCATCCAATGGAGTGGTGGCATCAAGAGGCCATGGAGCAGTTTACACGCTGAGGCCTGTGAGTTGATCCAAACATAAGGTTTCCTTCTACTGGACAGGGGAGGTCTGGTTTGTTTACACCAGGTTCCCCCATGTGCAAAGTTTGGGTAGCATAGTACTCGCACGTGGATACTGGAAAGCACACCTACATTGACCATTGCACCTAAGGAACATGGCAGGTTCTTCCTGGTTTCTCTAGGGCAAAGTACCAAGGCCTGGATTCTAATGAAGTTGGGTCACAATGCAGTTTTCTTACCACGGAAATCTTACTATGTGCTGGTGGCTAAGGGGCCATGTATGATTAGTCTATCCTGATGGTTTGACACCGGTCGAAGAACACGGTTTCTTTCTGGGTATCGGAGATGTTCTGTTGTGGGGCTCACGGACCAAATGTTGTATCATAAGTTGGTATTCCAAAACAGGCCTCTGAGGACAGATGCCTAAAAACTTCATCTAGGGTTCCAATGAAGTCCAAGGGGAATTTCAGGTTGAATCATCAGACTCAGGACCATTGACTTCGGTGTCTGCTTATATGTAGGCAACCAGGGTGTTTCTGACTGTGCCTTTGTGTACAGAGTGGCCTCCAATATTGGGGTGGGCTCTGGGGCCTTGCAGGTTTCTCCTAATCTTGAAGGTTTAGGCAAATTTGTGGGCACGGTTTCCTTGGGGGTGGCAGGCACAGTCCTGTGGTGTGGCTCCAGAGACTCCATCGTGGAGGGCATGTAAGCCATGGTTTTGGGAGAGAAGTCTGCAATCACAAACTCGGATTAGGTTGAGTTGCGAGGTGATCGTAGGCCCAAAGCATAGACCTGGAGGGCAGATCGTCAGGAACTGTAAATCACGTACCTCGAAGGCACTAGCACTGGCTTTTGTATCTGGATTGTGTGTCCATGATAGCCTTGGAATGCAGGTGTGTTCTAATGTTTCCATGAGAGTATTTTCCTCTCTACGGATCCTGGAAGCTCCCAATAGTATGGTGGCTTTCTCATTTGAATGGAAGAGTGCTGTTTTCAATCTTAGATGTTCCCCAAAAAGGGATTCCAGAGAAGGGCTGTGAGGCTGGGTGCTTGGAAAATCCCACCAAGATTAGGATTTGGGCCTAGGGGAGTACCAGGCCTACAATGTGTGACTGGAGGTACAACTGAGAGCGTTTGTTTGAAAGCATGCTAGTCTGAGTGTCACAATGCCTGATGTGATTAGGGCAGCCCTTATGAGTGGGAGTGTCTGTCTGGACGTCTGGCTTCAGGCTGTGTCAGGCAGAGCATGAGTGCCCAGAGCAGCCTATCCAGTTCGGGTACCGTCGAGGCCCGAGCAGGTTGATCCTCATCTGGGTTTTCTGGAGAGCCCCACAGGGAAACGTTTTTCTTCCGTTGGGCAGACACTGGGCTGGGTTTTGGTTCTGGAGTTCCTAGTTCGGAGGGCTTGTTTGCCAGGAGTGTGAGGAAGGAAGTCTGAAAACACAAGCTAGCGTGAGGTTTGGGACCGAGGTCACGGCATGCCCACTCTGCAGAGGCTGAATCGGGATCTCCTGCACTGAGGTCATGTCAACTATGAGACGTGCCTCAGGCTAGAGTTCTTGTCCAGCATGGCCTCTTCCTGAAGGGTGTGGGGGCTTCATGAGGCCAGAAAGTTTTGCCTACGATGGGATTTGTGAACTGCTCCAAAACTGAAGGTTGCCTTCTGCACGACAGTCGAGTCCTATTGGATGGTTCCAAGAGGCCCCATATGGAAAGACTCGAGAGCAGGTGTCTAAGCATGGATGCCTGGGAACGCCACCTCATATTCCCACGCTTTAGTCAGGACAAGGCAGGCTCAATCTGCGGGCTCCTGGGTGAGCTACCCAGAGGGGAGAGTTGAAATGGACTCTCCTGAAGATGAGTCCTACTGTGGCTTGGTGGCCTGGGAGACCTTGGAATGTGGAGGTGGCTCAGGGACTCTGCAGGATTCTCCAACATGAGGTGTTTGACACGGCTCCAACAAGGAAACTTCCCATGTGGAGACGAGAGGAGTTCTGTTCCGTGCCTCAGGAAAGCCCCATACCCTGTTCTTCGAACCAAAGCCTCTGTGGAGTGACACCTGGAAACCAAAGTAAGAGTTGAGACTACGGCCTAAAGGCCTGTCCGGCTCAACCTTCTATCTCTGTTGTCATCTGTGTGCATGCATTCATGGATGTAGCTGCTCAGCTTGTGTCCGAATGCCCCTGTGAGTCCAGTGAGGCTCCCAGTAGTGGGATGTCCTCGGAGGCCTTGAGGTTTCTCATATTCTGGAGGTGTGTGGCCAAAGGAATGGACACAGTTTCCCAGGAGAGAGCAGGCACGGTCCTGTGGTATGGCTCCAGAGGACCCAGCCTAGAGGCTCTGTTTGCCAGGGCTGTGGGGACAGATGTCTGAAAAAGCTAACTTGGCTCAGCTAGGGGCCAATGTAATGGCAGGCCTGATCTCTAGTCCGTGAGGGGAGATCCTCTGGAAATCAAAGTAGGGCAAGTGGGAGGCAGTCACTCAGGATTTTGTCTCTGGGTGTTGCGTTTACAGTGTCCGGTCAGGGTAGGGGTTGTCTCAGAGGCCGAGGAAGAGCCTTCCTCTCAGGGGATTGTCCAAGCTCCCAAGTGTTTGTGTTCATTCTGTGGGAATGAAGAGTACTGTTTCCTGCCACAGGGGAACCCCCAGGAGAGGGACTCTAGAGCACAGCAGTGGGTTCCCTCAACTGGAATACACACCATCTAGTTAGTCCTGGGTGCCTATGGGCATGGCAAGCCACATATGCGGGCTCTTGGTCCAGTCACTGAGAGGCGTTACTTGAATAAGGTACTCACGCTGAGGGTCACAATGTGTGTTTGTGCCCAAGGCGGCCCTCACGCTTGGGCGTGGCCTCATGGGCCATGCCGTTTTCTCCTACACTGAAGGTTTGACTCACTGCCAGCAGCAAGGTTTCTTGCCAGGGGGAAGGAGGGGTTCTGACTTGTGCATCAGGTTCCCCCCTGTGCAGGGATTGGAGATAAGGTCTAGGTTCCGATGACTGAAAACCCAGGTTGGGAATGGATGGTGGCCTAAGGCAGTGGCGGGTCCAATGTGCTGGGTGTGCAGCCAGCTGTGTCGGTGTCTGTTGGAAGGTCTGGGCTCAGGCTATTTGCGACAGAGCATCACTGTTTAAGGTAGCCTATGCAATTGGGGTGTTGCCGAGGGCCAAGCAGTTTGATCCTCATTTGGGGTTTCTGGGCAGCGCCATAGACAAGGTTTTTCTCTTGGGAGGCAGGCACAGTGCTTCATTGTGGCCCCAGAATTCCCAGTAGGGAGGGTTTGTGGGCCAGGAGTGTGAGGACGGAAGTCTGAAAACACAAGCTAGTGTGAGGATTGGAACCAAGGGCAGAGCAGGCCCACTCTGCAGAGGCTGAATCAAAATCTCCTGCATCTGAAGTCAGGCTGAGGATCAGACGTTGGCTGAGGCTGGAGTATGTGTCCATGATGGCACCTTCATGAAGTGGGGGCCTCATGAGGCCAAGGAAGTTTTCCCACGCTGAGTTTGGAGGTTGCCCCATACCACAAGGTTTCCTTCTGCAGGACATTCGAGTCCTGTTGCATGGCTCCAGGACATACCATACGGAAGGACTGGAGAGCAGGGTTCGAAGGATGGATCCCTGTACAGCATGCCTCGCATTCCCATTGGCTATTAGCGACAAGATATGTTTGATCTGCTGCCTCTGGAACACGCGACCCAGGGGGCTGAGTTGAAATGGCCTCTCCTGAGGATGCGTCATAATGTGCGTTTGGGTCCATGGAGACCTTGGAATGTGCTGGTTGTTCAGTGGCCCTGCGGAACTCTCCTACCTGAAGTGTTTGATACATCCCAGTAAGAAAGCTGCCCATGTGGAGATGACAGAGGTTTGGTTTGGTGCCTCAGAAAAGCCCCATGTGCTGGTCTACGAAAACAGTCCTCTGAGAACGGAAACATGGAAACCAAAGCTAAGGTTCAGATTAGGGCCTGGGGGCCTGTCCATTTCAACCTTCTGTCTCTGGGGACACTGTCTGAGAGTCTAAGTGGAGATAGTTGCTCCGCTGGTGTCAGAGAGCCCCTCTTAGTCCAGGGTGGCCTACACTATTGATGGCCTCAGGGGCCTTGGAGCTTTTCCCTAACCTGTAGTGTTGAGGTCAATGAACTGGGCACACTTTCCTTGGAGAGGGCAGGCACAATCTTTCGCTGTGGCCCTAGAGGCCCTAGCCTGGAGGTGTGTGGGTCCAGGCTGTGGGCACAGAAGTCTGAATACACAAACTCAGCTTATGAGTGGCGCCTAGGGTATGGCAGGCCGGATGTACAGCCCGAGAGGGAGCTCCTGGGCCTCTGAAACAAAGGCGAGTGGGAGGCGTTCCTTCAGGCTTTTGTCTCTGGATGTTGTGTCCGGGATAGCCGTGGATTGGAGCGGTGGCCTCAGGTACTGTGGACGAGTATCCCTCTCTGGGGATTTGTCCCAGCTCCCAAGAGTTTGGGGTCATTTTGTGGGAAGGGTGGAGTCGTGTTGTCTGGCTCATGGGTCTCTCCAAGAAATGGATTCCAGAGCAGAGCTCCAGGTACGGGCGGGGCGACTGGAAAATTCAAACCGTGGTGAGGATTGGGTGCATAGGGCCTTGGCAAGCCCCATATGTGGGCTCTTGGTCCAGGCCCTGACAGGCCTTTCTTTGACATGGGGCTCATGCTGAGGATCACAGTGTGAATTTGTGCCCAAGCAGCACTCAAGTTTTGGCGTGGCATCAGGGGCCATGAAGGTTTCTCCCACCCTGAAGGTGTGACTCCATGCCAAGAGCAAGCTTGACAGCCATGGGGAAGGGGGAGTTCTGTTTTGTGCTTGCTATACCCAGCTGTGTGGAGAATTGATATAATGTCTAGGTTCAGATATCTGAAAACCAAGGTTAGGATGAGGTGACGGCATAAGACCATGGCGTGTCCGAAGTGCTGGGTGTGCGGCCAGCTGTCTCCTTGTCTGTCTGGACGTCTGGCTTCAGGCTGTGTCAGGCAGAGCATGAGTGCCCAGAGCAGCCTATCCAGTTCGGGTACCGTCGAGGCCCGAGCAGGTTGATCCTCATCTGGGTTTTCTGGAGAGCCCCACAGGGAAACGTTTTTCTTCCGTTAGGCAGACACTGGGCTGGGTTTTGGTTCCGGAGTTCCTAGTCCGGAGGGCTTGTTTGCCAGGAGTGTGAGGAAGGAAGTCTGAAAACACAAGCTAGTGTGTGGTTTGGGACCGAGGTCACGACATGCCCACTCTGCAGAGGCTGAATCAGGATCTCCTGCACTGAGGTCAGGTCAACTATGAGACGTGCCTCAGGCTAGAGTTCTTGTCCAGCATGGCCTCTTCCTGAAGGGTGTGGGGGCTTCATGAGGCCAGAAAGTTTTGTTTACGATGGGATTTGTGAACTGCTCCAAAACTGAAGGTTACCTTCTGCACGACAGTCGAGTCCTATTGGATGGTTCCAAGAGGCCCCATATGGAAAGACTCGAGAGCAGGTGTCTAAGCATGGATGCCTGGGAAAGCCACCTCATATTCCCACTCTTTAGTCAGGACATGGCAGGCTCAATCTGCGGGCTCCTGGGTGAGCTACCCAGAGTGGAGAGTTGAAATGGACTCTCCTGAAGATGAGTCCTACTGTGGCTTGGTGGCCTGGGAGACCTTGGAATGTGGAGGTGGCTCAGGGACTCTGCAGGATTCTCCAACATGAGGTGTTTGACACGGCTCCAACAAGGAAACTTCCCATGTGGAGACGAGAGGAGTTCTGTTCCGTGCCTCAGGAAAGCCCCATACACTGTTCTTCGAACCAAAGCCTCTGTGGAGTGACACCTGGAAACCAAAGTAAGAGTTGAGACTACCGCCTAAAGGCCTGTCCGGCTCAACCTTCTATCTCTGTTGTCATCTGTGTGCATGCATTCATGGATGTAGCTGCTCAGCTTGTGTCCGAATGCCCCTGTGAGTCCAGTGAGGCTCCCAGTAGTGGGATGTCCTCGGAGGCCTTGAGGTTTCTCATATTCTGGAGGTGTGTGGCCAAAGGAATGGACACAGTTTCCCAGGAGAGAGCAGGCACGGTCCTGTGGTATGGCTCCAGAGGACCCAGCCTAGAGGCTCTGTTTGCCAGGGCTGTGGGGACAGATGTCTGAAAAAGCAAACTTGGCTCAGCTAGGGGCCAATGTAATGGCAGGCCTGATCTCTAGTCCGTGAGGGGAGATCCTCTGGAAATCAAAGTAGGGCAAGTGGGAGGCAGTCACTCAGGATTTTGTCTCTGGGTGTTGCGTTTACAGTGTCCGGTCAGGGTAGGGGTTGTCTCAGAGGCCGAGGAAGAGCCTTCCTCTCAGGGGATTGTCCAAGCTCCCAAGTGTTTGTGTTCATTCTGTGGGAATGAAGAGTACTGTTTCCTGCCACAGGGGAACCCCCAGGAGAGGGACTCTAGAGCACAGCAGTGGGTTCCCTCAACTGGAATACACACCATCTAGTTAGTCCTGGGTGCCTATGGGCATGGCAAGCCACATATGCGGGCTCTTGGTCCAGTCACTGAGAGGCGTTACTTGAATAAGGTACTCACGCTGAGGGTCACAATGTGTGTTTGTGCCCAAGGCGGCCCTCACGCTTGGGCGTGGCCTCATGGGCCATGCCGTTTTCTCCTACACTGAAGGTTTGACTCACTGCCAGCAGCAAGGTTTCTTGCCATGGGGAAGGAGGGGTTCTGACTTGTGCATCAGGTTCCCCCCTGTGCAGGGATTGGAGATAAGGTCTAGGTTCCGATGACTGAAAACCCAGGTTGGGAAAGGATGGTGGCCTAAGGCAGTGGCGGGTCCAATGTGCTGGGTGTGCAGCCAGCTGTGTCGGTGTCTGTTGGAAGGTCTGGGCTCAGGCTATTTGCGACAGAGCATCACTGTTTAAGGTAGCCTATGCAATTGGGGTGTTGCCGAGGGCCAAGCAGTTTGATCCTCATTTGGGGTTTCTGGGCAGCGCCATAGACAATGATTTCTCTTGGGAGGCACGCACAGTTCTTCATTGTGGCCCCAGAATGAAGCACTAGGGAGGGTTTGTGGGCCAGGAGTGTGAGGACGGAAGTCTGAAAACACAAGCTAGTGTGAGGATTGGAACCAAGGGCAGAGCAGGCCCACTCTGCAGAGGCTGAATCAAAATCTCCTGCATCTGAAGTCAGGCTGAGGATCAGACGTTGGCTGAGGCTGGAGTATGTGTCCATGATGGCACCTTCATGAAGTGGGGGCCTCATGAGGCCAAGGAAGTTTTCCCACGCTGAGTTTGGAGGTTGCCCCAAACCACAAGGTTTCCTTCTGCGGGACATTCGAGTCCTGTTGCATGGCTCCAGGACATACCATACGGAAGGACTGGAGAGCAGGGTTCGAAGGATGGATCCCTGTACAGCATGCCTCGCATTCCCATTGGCTATTAGCGACAAGATATGTTTGATCTGCTGCCTCTGGAACACGCGACCCAGGGGGCTGAGTTGAAATGGCCTCTCCTGAGGATGCGTCATAATGTGCGTTTGGGTCCATGGAGACCTTGGAATGTGCTGGTTGTTCAGTGGCCCTGCGGAACTCTCCTACCTGAAGTGTTTGATACATCCCAGTAAGAAAGCTGCCCATGTGGAGATGAGAGATGTTTGGTTTGGTGCCTCAGAAAAGCCCCATGTGCTGGTCTACGAAAACAGTCCTCTGAGAACGGAAACATGGAAACCAAAGCTAAGGTTCAGATTAGGGCCTGGGGGCCTGTCCATTTCAACCTTCTGTCTCTGGGGACACTGTCTGAGAGTCTAAGTGGAGATAGTTGCTCCGCTGGTGTCAGAGAGCCCCTCTTAGTCCAGGGGGGCCTACACTATTGATGGCCTCAGGGGCCTTGGAGCTTTTCCCTAACCTGTAGTGTTGTGGTCAATGGACTGGGCACACTTTCCTTGGAGAGGGCAGGCACAATCTTTCGCTGTGGCCCTAGAGGCCCTAGCCTGGAGGTGTGTGGGTCCAGGCTGTGGGCACAGAAGTCTGAATACACAAACTCAGCTTATGAGTGGCGCCTAGGGTATGGCAGGCCGGATGTACAGCCCGAGAGGGAGCTCCTGGGCCTCTGAAACAAGGGCGAGTGGGAGGCGTTCCTTCAGGCTTTTGTCTCTGGATGTTGTGTCCGGGATAGCCGTGGATTGGAGCGGTGGCCTCAGGTACTGTGGACGAGTATCCCTCTCTGGGGATTTGTCCCAGCTCCCAAGAGTTTGGGGTCATTTTGTGGGAAGGGTGGAGTCGTGTTGTCTGGCTCATGGGTCTCTCCAAGAAAGGGATTCCAGAGCAGAGCTCCAGGTACGGGCGGGGCGACTGGAAAATTCAAACCGTGGTGAGGATTGGGTGCATAGGGGCTTGGCAAGCCCCATATGTGGGCTCTTGGTCCAGGCCCTGACAGGCCTTTCTTTGACATGGGGCTCATGCTGAGGATCACAGTGTGAATTTGTGCCCAAGCAGCACTCAAGTTTGGGCGTGGCATCAGGGGCCATGAAGGTTTCTCCCACCCTGAAGGTGTGACTCCATGCCAAGAGCAAGCTTGACAGCCATGGGGAAGGAGGAGTTCTGTTTTGTGCTTGCTATACCCAGCTGTGTGGAGAATTGATATAATGTCTAGGTTCAGATATCTGAAAACCAAGGTTAGGATGAGGTGACGGCATAAGACCATGGCGTGTCCGAAGTGCTGGGTGTGCGGCCAGCTGTCTCCTTGTCTGTCTGGACGTCTGGCTTCAGGCTGTGTCAGGCAGAGCATGAGTGCCCAGAGCAGCCTATCCAGTTCGGGTATCGTCGAGGCCCGAGCAGGTTGATCCTCATCTGGGTTTTCTGGAGAGCCCCACAGGGAAACGGTTTTCTTCCGTTGGGCAGACACTGGGCTGGGTTTTGGTTCTGGAGTTCCTAGTTCGGAGGGCTTGTTTGCCAGGAGTGTGAGGAAGGAAGTCTGAAAACACAAGCTAGCTTGAGGTTTGGGACCGAGGACACGGCATGCCCACTCTGCAGAGGCTGAATCGGGATCTCCTGCACTGAGGTCATGTCAACTATGAGACGTGCCTCAGGCTAGAGTTCTTGTCCAGCATGGCCTCTTCCTGAAGGGTGTGGGGGCTTCATGAGGCCAGAAAGTTTTGCCTACGATGGGATTTGTGAACTGCTCCAAAACTGAAGGTTACCTTCTGCACGACAGTCGAGTCCTATTGGATGGTTCCAAGAGGCCCCATATGGAAAGACTCGAGAGCAGGTGTCTAAGCATGGATGCCTGGGAACGCCACCTCATATTCCCACTCTTTAGTCAGGACAAGGCAGGCTCAATCTGCGGGCTCCTGGGTGAGCTACCCAGAGGGGAGAGTTGAAATGGACTCTCCTGAAGATGAGTCCTACTGTGGCTTGGTGGCCTGGGAGACCTTGGAATGTGGAGGTGGCTCAGGGACTCTGCAGGATTCTCCAACATGAGGTGTTTGACACGGCTCCAACAAGGAAACTTCCCATGTGGAGACGAGAGGAGTTCTGTTCCGTGCCTCAGGAAAGCCCCATACCCTGTTCTTCGAACCAAAGCCTCTGAGGAGTGACACCTGGAAACCAAAGTAAGAGTTGAGACTACGGCCTAAAGGCCTGTCTGGCTCAACCTTCTATCTCTGTTGTCATCTGTGTGCATGCATTCATGGATGTAGCTGCTCAGCTTGTGTCCGAATGCCCCTGTGAGTCCAGTGAGGCTCCCAGTAGTGGGATGTCCTCGGAGGCCTTGAGGTTTCTCATATTCTGGAGGTGTGTGGCCAAAGGAATGGACACAGTTTCCCAGGAGAGAGCAGGCACGGTCCTGTGGTATGGCTCCAGAGGACCCAGCCTAGAGGCTCTGTTTGCCAGGGCTGTGGGGACAGATGTCTGAAAAAGCAAACTTGGCTCAGCTAGGGGCCAATGTAATGGCAGGCCTGATCTCTAGTCCGTGAGGGGAGATCCTCTGGAAATCAAAATAGGGCAAGTGGGAGGCAGTCACTCAGGATTTTGTCTCTGGGTGTTGCGTTTACAGTGTCCGGTCAGGGTAGGGGTTGTCTCAGAGGCCGAGGAAGAGCCTTCCTCTCAGGGGATTGTCCAAGCTCCCAAGTGTTTGTGTTCATTCTGTGGGAATGAAGAGTACTGTTTCCTGCCACAGGGGAACCCCCAGGAGAGGGACTCTAGAGCACAGCAGTGGGTTCCCTCAACTGGAATACACACCATCTAGTTAGTCCTGGGTGCCTATGGGCATGGCAAGCCACATATGCGGGCTCTTGGTCCAGTCACTGAGAGGCGTTACTTGAATAAGGTACTCACGCTGAGGGTCACAATGTGTGTTTGTGCCCAAGGCGGCCCTCACGCTTGGGCGTGGCCTCATGGGCCATGCCGTTTTCTCCTACACTGAAGGTTTGACTCACTGCCAGCAGCAAGGTTTCTTGCCAGGGGGAAGGAGGGGTTCTGACTTGTGCATCAGGTTCCCCCCTGTGCAGGGATTGGAGATAAGGTCTAGGTTCCGATGACTGAAAACCCAGGTTGGGAATGGATGGTGGCCTAAGGCAGTGGCGGGTCCAATGTGCTGGGTGTGCAGCCAGCTGTGTCGGTGTCTGTTGGAAGGTCTGGGCTCAGGCTATTTGCGACAGAGCATCACTGTTTAAGGTAGCCTATGCAATTGGGGTGTTGCCGAGGGCCAAGCAGTTTGATCCTCATTTGGGGTTTCTGGGCAGCGCCATAGACAATGTTTTTCTCTTGGGAGGCAGGCACAGTGCTTCATTGTGGCCCCAGAATTCCCAGTAGGGAGGGTTTGTGGGCCAGGAGTGTGAGGACGGAAGTCTGAAAACACAAGCTAGTGTGAGGATTGGAACCAAGGGCAGAGCAGGCCCACTCTGCAGAGGCTGAATCAAAATCTCCTGCATCTGAAGTCAGGCTGAGGATCAGACGTTGGCTGAGGCTGGAGTATGTGTCCATGATGGCACCTTCATGAAGTGGGTGCCTCATGATGCCAAGGAAGTTTGCCCACGCTGAGTTTGGAGGTTGCCCCAAACCACAAGGTTTCCTTCTGCGGGACATTCGAGTCCTGTTGCATGGCTCCAGGACATACCATACGGAAGGACTGGAGAGCAGGGTTCGAAGGATGGATCCCTGTACAGCATGCCTCGCATTCCCATTGGCTATTAGCGACAAGATATGTTTGATCTGCTGCCTCTGGAACACGCGACCCAGGGGGCTGAGTTGAAATGGCCTCTCCTGAGGATGCGTCATAATGTGCGTTTGGGTCCATGGAGACCTTGGAATGTGCTGGTTGTTCAGTGGCCCTGCGGAACTCTCCTACCTGAAGTGTTTGATACATCCCAGTAAGAAAGCTGCCCATGTGGAGATGAGAGATGTTTGGTTTGGTGCCTCAGAAAAGCCCCATGTGCTGGTCTACGAAAACAGTCCTCTGAGAACGGAAACATGGAAACCAAAGCTAAGGTTCAGATTAGGGCCTGGGGGCCTGTCCATTTCAACCTTCTGTCTCTGGGGACACTGTCTGAGAGTCTAAGTGGAGATAGTTGCTCCGCTGGTGTCAGAGAGCCCCTCTTAGTCCAGGGGGGCCTACACTATTGATGGCCTCAGGGGCCTTGGAGCTTTTCCCTAACCTGTAGTGTTGTGGTCAATGGACTGGGCACACTTTCCTTGGAGAGGGCAGGCACAATCTTTCGCTGTGGCCCTAGAGGCCCTAGCCTGGAGGTGTGTGGGTCCAGGCTGTGGGCACAGAAGTCTGAATACACAAACTCAGCTTATGAGTGGCGCCTAGGGTATGGCAGGCCGGATGTACAGCCCGAGAGGGAGCTCCTGGGCCTCTGAAACAAGGGCGAGTGGGAGGCGTTCCTTCAGGCTTTTGTCTCTGGATGTTGTGCCCGGGATAGCCGTGGATTGGAGCGGTGGCCTCAGGTACTGTGGACGAGTATCCCTCTCTGGGGATTTGTCCCAGCTCCCAAGAGTTTGGGGTCATTTTGTGGGAAGGGTGGAGTCGTGTTGTCTGGCTCATGGGTCTCTCCAAGAAAGGGATTCCAGAGCAGAGCTCCAGGTACGGGCGGGGCGACTGGAAAATTCAAACCGTGGTGAGGATTGGGTGCATAGGGGCTTGGCAAGCCCCATATGTGGGCTCTTGGTCCAGGCCCTGACAGGCCTTTCTTTGACATGGGGCTCATGCTGAGGATCACAGTGTGAATTTGTGCCCAAGCAGCACTCAAGTTTGGGCGTGGCATCAGGGGCCATGAAGGTTTCTCCCACCCTGAAGGTGTGACTCCATGCCAAGAGCAAGCTTGACAGCCATGGGGAAGGAGGAGTTCTGTTTTGTGCTTGCTATACCCAGCTGTGTGGAGAATTGATATAATGTCTAGGTTCAGATATCTGAAAACCAAGGTTAGGATGAGGTGACGGCATAAGACCATGGCGTGTCCGAAGTGCTGGGTGTGCGGCCAGCTGTCTCCTTGTCTGTCTGGACGTCTGGCTTCAGGCTGTGTCAGGCAGAGCATGAGTGCCCAGAGCAGCCTATCCAGTTCGGGTACCGTCGAGGCCCGAGCAGGTTGATCCTCATCTGGGTTTTCTGGAGAGCCCCACAGGGAAACGTTTTTCTTCCGTTGGGCAGACACTGGGCTGGGTTTTGGTTCTGGAGTTCCTAGTCCGGAGGGCTTGTTTGCCAGGAGTGTGAGGAAGGAAGTCTGAAAACACAAGCTAGCTTGAGGTTTGGGACCGAGGTCACGGCATGCCCACTCTGCAGAGGCTGAATCGGGATCTCCTGCACTGAGGTCATGTCAACTATGAGACGTGCCTCAGGCTAGAGTTCTTGTCCAGCATGGCCTCTTCCTGAAGGGTGTGGGGGCTTCATGAGGCCAGAAAGTTTTGCCTACGATGGGATTTGTGAACTGCTCCAAAACTGAAGGTTACCTTCTGCACGACAGTCGAGTCCTATTGAATGGTTCCAAGAGGCCCCATATGGAAAGACTCGAGAGCAGGTGTCTAAGCATGGATGCCTGGGAACGCCACCTCATATTCCCACTCTTTAGTCAGGACAAGGCAGGCTCAATCTGCGGGCTCCTGGGTGAGCTACCCAGAGGGGAGAGTTGAAATGGACTCTCCTGAAGATGAGTCCTACTGTGGCTTGGTGGCCTGGGAGACCTTGGAATGTGGAGGTGGCTCAGGGACTCTGCAGGATTCTCCAACATGAGGTGTTTGACACGGCTCCAACAAGGAAACTTCCCATGTGGAGACGAGAGGAGTTCTGTTCCGTGCCTCAGGAAAGCCCCATACCCTGTTCTTCGAACCAAAGCCTCTGAGGAGTGACACCTGGAAACCAAAGTAAGAGTTGAGACTACGGCCTAAAGGCCTGTCCAGCTCAACCTTCTATCTCTGTTGTCATCTGTGTGCATGCATTCATGGATGTAGCTGCTCAGCTTGTGTCCGAATGCCCCTGTGAGTCCAGTGAGGCTCCCAGTAGTGGGATGTCCTCGGAGGCCTTGAGGTTTCTCATATTCTGGAGGTGTGTGGCCAAAGGAATGGACACAGTTTCCCAGGAGAGAGCAGGCACGGTCCTGTGGTATGGCTCCAGAGGACCCAGCCTAGAGGCTCTGTTTGCCAGGGCTGTGGGGACAGATGTCTGAAAAAGCAAACTTGGCTCAGCTAGGGGCCAATGTAATGGCAGGCCTGATCTCTAGTCCGTGAGGGGAGATCCTCTGGAAATCAAAGTAGGGCAAGTGGGAGGCAGTCACTCAGGATTTTGTCTCTGGGTGTTGCGTTTACAGTGTCCGGTCAGGGTAGGGGTTGTCTCAGAGGCCGAGGAAGAGCCTTCCTCTCAGGGGATTGTCCAAGCTCCCAAGTGTTTGTGTTCATTCTGTGGGAATGAAGAGTACTGTTTCCTGCCACAGGGGAACCCCCAGGAGAGGGACTCTAGAGCACAGCAGTGGGTTCCCTCAACTGGAATACACACCATCTAGTTAGTCCTGGGTGCCTATGGGCATGGCAAGCCACATATGCGGGCTCTTGGTCCAGTCACTGAGAGGCGTTACTTGAATAAGGTACTCACGCTGAGGGTCACAATGTGTGTTTGTGCCCAAGGCGGCCCTCACGCTTGGGCGTGGCCTCATGGGCCATGCCGTTTTCTCCTACACTGAAGGTTTGACTCACTGCCAGCAGCAAGGTTTCTTGCCAGGGGGAAGGAGGGGTTCTGACTTGTGCATCAGGTTCCCCCCTGTGCAGGGATTGGAGATAAGGTCTAGGTTCCGATGACTGAAAACCCAGGTTGGGAATGGATGGTGGCCTAAGGCAGTGGCGGGTCCAATGTGCTGGGTGTGCAGCCAGCTGTGTCGGTGTCTGTTGGAAGGTCTGGGCTCAGGCTATTTGCGACAGAGCATCACTGTTTAAGGTAGCCTATGCAATTGGGGTGTTGCCGAGGGCCAAGCAGTTTGATCCTCATTTGGGGTTTCTGGGCAGCGCCATAGACAATGTTTTTCTCTTGGGAGGCAGGCACAGTGCTTCATTGTGGCCCCAGAATTCCCAGTAGGGAGGGTTTGTGGGCCAGGAGTGTGAGGACGGAAGTCTGAAAACACAAGCTAGTGTGAGGATTGGAACCAAGGGCAGAGCAGGCCCACTCTGCAGAGGCTGAATCAAAATCTCCTGCATCTGAAGTCAGGCTGAGGATCAGACGTTGGCTGAGGCTGGAGTATGTGTCCATGATGGCACCTTCATGAAGTGGGGGCCTCATGAGGCCAAGGAAGTTTTCCCACGCTGAGTTTGGAGGTTGCCCCAATCCACAAGGTTTCCTTCTGCGGGACATTCGAGTCCTGTTGCATGGCTCCAGGACATACCATACGGAAGGACTGGAGAGCAGGGTTCGAAGGATGGATCCCTGTACAGCATGCCTCGCATTCCCATTGGCTATTAGCGACAAGATATGTTTGATCTGCTGCCTCTGGAACACGCGACCCAGGGGGCTGAGTTGAAATGGCCTCTCCTGAGGATGCGTCATAATGTGCGTTTGGGTCCATGGAGACCTTGGAATGTGCTGGTTGTTCAGTGGCCCTGCGGAACTCTCCTACCTGAAGTGTTTGATACATCCCAGTAAGAAAGCTGCCCATGTGGAGATGAGAGATGTTTGGTTTGGTGCCTCAGAAAAGCCCCATGTGCTGGTCTACGAAAACAGTCCTCTGAGAACGGAAACATGGAAACCAAAGCTAAGGTTCAGATTAGGGCCTGGGGGCCTGTCCATTTCAACCTTCTGTCTCTGGGGACACTGTCTGAGAGTCTAAGTGGAGATAGTTGCTCCGCTGGTGTCAGAGAGCCCCTCTTAGTCCAGGGGGGCCTACACTATTGATGGCCTCAGGGGCCTTGGAGCTTTTCCCTAACCTGTAGTGTTGTGGTCAATGGACTGGGCACACTTTCCTTGGAGAGGGCAGGCACAATCTTTCGCTGTGGCCCTAGAGGCCCTAGCCTGGAGGTGTGTGTGTCCAGGCTGTGGGCACAGAAGTCTGAATACACAAACTCAGCTTATGAGTGGCGCCTAGGGTATGGCAGGCCGGATGTACAGCCCGAGAGGGAGCCCCTGGGCCTCTGAAACAAGGGCGAGTGGGAGGCGTTCCTTCAGGCTTTTGTCTCTGGATGTTGTGCCCGGGATAGCCGTGGATTGGAGCGGTGGCCTCAGGTACTGTGGACGAGTATCCCTCTCTGGGGATTTGTCCCAGCTCCCAAGAGTTTGGGGTCATTTTGTGGGAAGGGTGGAGTCGTGTTGTCTGGCTCATGGGTCTCTCCAAGAAAGGGATTCCAGAGCAGAGCTCCAGGTACGGGCGGGGCGACTGGAAAATTCAAACCGTGGTGAGGATTGGGTGCATAGGGGCTTGGCAAGCCCCATATGTGGGCTCTTGGTCCAGGCCCTGACAGGCCTTTCTTTGACATGGGGCTCATGCTGAGGATCACAGTGTGAATTTGTGCCCTAGCAGCACTCAAGTTTGGGCGTGGCATCAGGGGCCATGAAGGTTTCTCCCACCCTGAAGGTGTGACTCCATGCCAAGAGCAAGCTTGACAGCCATGGGGAAGGAGGAGTTCTGTTTTGTGCTTGCTATACCCAGCTGTGTGGAGAATTGATATAATGTCTAGGTTCAGATATCTGAAAACCAAGTTTAGGATGAGGTGACGGCATAAGACCATGGCGTGTCCGAAGTGCTGGGTGTGCGGCCAGCTGTCTCCTTGTCTGTCTGGACGTCTGGCTTCAGGCTGTGTCAGGCAGAGCATGAGTGCCCAGAGCAGCCTATCCAGTTCGGGTACCGTCGAGGCCCGAGCAGGTTGATCCTCATCTGGGTTTTCTGGAGAGCCCCACAGGGAAACGTTTTTCTTCCGTTGGGCAGACACTTGGCTGGGTTTTGGTTCCGGAGTTCCTAGTCCGGAGGGCTTGTTTGCCAGGAGTGTGAGGAAGGAAGTCTGAAAACACATGCTAGCGTGAGGTTTGGGACCGAGGTCACGGCATGCCCACTCTGCAGAGGCTGAATCGGGATCTCCTGCACTGAGGTCATGTCAACTATGAGACGTGCCTCAGGCTAGAGTTCTTGTCCAGCATGGCCTCTTCCTGAAGGGTGTGGGGGCTTCATGAGGCCAGAAAGTTTTGCCTACGATGGGATTTGTGAACTGCTCCAAAACTGAAGGTTACCTTCTGCACGACAGTCGAGTCCTATTGAATGGTTCCAAGATGCCCCATATGGAAAGACTCGAGAGCAGGTGTCTAAGCATGGATGCCTGGGAACGCCACCTCATATTCCCACTCTTTAGTCAGGACAAGGCAGGCTCAATCTGCGGGCTCCTGGGTGAGCTACCCAGAGGGGAGAGTTGAAATGGACTCTCCTGAAGATGAGTCCAACTGTGGCTTGGTGGCCTGGGAGACCTTGGAATGTGGAGGTGGCTCAGGGACTCTGCAGGATTCTCCAACATGAGGTGTTTGACACGGCTCCAACAAGGAAACTTCCCATGTGGAGACGAGAGGAGTTCTGTTCCGTGCCTCAGGAAAGCCCCATACCCTGTTCTTCGAACCAAAGCCTCTGAGGAGTGACACCTGGAAACCAAAGTAAGAGTTGAGACTACGGCCTAAAGGCCTGTCCGGCTCAACCTTCTATCTCTGTTGTCATCTGTGTGCATGCATTCATGGATGTAGCTGCTCAGCTTGTGTCCGAATGCCCCTGTGAGTCCAGTGAGGCTCCCAGTAGTGGGATGTCCTCGGAGGCCTTGCGGTTTCTCATATTCTGGAGGTGTGTGGCCAAAGGAATGGACACAGTTTCCCAGGAGAGAGCAGGCACGGTCCTGTGGTATGGCTCCAGAGGACCCAGCCTAGAGGCTCTGTTTGCCAGGGCTGTGGGGACAGATGTCTGAAAACGCAAACTTGGCTCAGCTAGGGGCCAATGTAATGGCAGGCCTGATCTCTAGTCCGTGAGGGGAGATCCTCTGGAAATCAAAGTAGGGCAAGTGGGAGGCAGTCACTCAGGATTTTGTCTCTGGGTGTTGCGTTTACAGTGTCCGGTCAGGGTAGGGGTTGTCTCAGAGGCCGAGGAAGAGCCTTCCTCTCAGGGGATTGTCCAAGCTCCCAAGTGTTTGTGTTCATTCTGTGGGAATGAAGAGTACTGTTTCCTGCCACAGGGGAACCCCCAGGAGAGGGACTCTAGAGCACAGCAGTGGGTTCCCTCAACTGGAATACACACCATCTAGTTAGTCCTGGGTGCCTATGGGCATGGCAAGCCACATATGCGGGCTCTTGGTCCAGTCACTGAGAGGCGTTACTTGAATAAGGTACTCACGCTGAGGGTCACAATGTGTGTTTGTGCCCAAGGCGGCCCTCACGCTTGGGCGTGGCCTCATGGGCCATGCCGTTTTCTCCTACACTGAAGGTTTGACTCACTGCCAGCAGCAAGGTTTCTTGCCAGGGGGAAGGAGGGGTTCTGACTTGTGCATCAGGTTCCCCCCTGTGCAGGGATTGGAGATAAGGTCTAGGTTCCGATGACTGAAAACCCAGGTTGGGAATGGATGGTGGCCTAAGGCAGTGGCGGGTCCAATGTGCTGGGTGTGCAGCCAGCTGTGTCGGTGTCTGTTGGAAGGTCTGGGCTCAGGCTATTTGCGACAGAGCATCACTGTTTAAGGTAGCCTATGCAATTGGGGTGTTGCCGAGGGCCAAGCAGTTTGATCCTCATTTGGGGTTTCTGGGCAGCGCCATAGACAATGTTTTTCTCTTGGGAGGCAGGCACAGTGCTTCATTGTGGCCCCAGAATTCCCAGTAGGGAGGGTTTGTGGGCCAGGAGTGTGAGGACGGAAGTCTGAAAACACAAGCTAGTGTGAGGATTGGAACCAAGGGCAGAGCAGGCCCACTCTGCAGAGGCTGAATCAAAATCTCCTGCATCTGAAGTCAGGCTGAGGATCAGACGTTGGCTGAGGCTGGAGTATGTGTCCATGATGGCACCTTCATGAAGTGGGGGCCTCATGAGGCCAAGGAAGTTTTCCCACGCTGAGTTTGGAGGTTGCCCCAAACCACAAGGTTTCCTTCTGTGGGACATTCGAGTCCTGTTGCATGGCTCCAGGACATACCATACGGAAGGACTGGAGAGCAGGGTTCGAAGGATGGATCCCTGTACAGCATGCCTCGCATTCCCATTGGCTATTAGCGACAAGATATGTTTGATCTGCTGCCTCTGGAACACGCGACCCCGGGGGCTGAGTTGAAATGGCCTCTCCTGAGGATGCGTCATAATGTGCGTTTGGGTCCATGGAGACCTTGGAATGTGCTGGTTGTTCAGTGGCCCTGCGGAACTCTCCTACCTGAAGTGTTTGATACATCCCAGTAAGAAAGCTGCCCATGTGGAGATGAGAGCTGTTTGGTTTGGTGCCTCAGAAAAGCCCCATGTGCTGGTCTACGAAAACAGTCCTCTGAGAACGGAAACATGGAAACCAAAGCTAAGGTTCAGATTAGGGCCTGGGGGCCTGTCCATTTCAACCTTCTGTCTCTGGGGACACTGTCTGAGAGTCTAAGTGGAGATAGTTGCTCCGCTGGTGTCAGAGAGCCCCTCTTAGTCCAGGGGGGCCTACACTATTGATGGCCTCAGAGGCCTTGGAGCTTTTCCCTAACCTGTAGTGTTGTGGTCAATGGACTGGGCACACTTTCCTTGGAGAAGGCAGGCACAATCTTTCGCTGTGGCCCTAGAGGCCCTAGTCTGGAGGTGTGTGGGTCCAGGCTGTGGGCACAGAAGTCTGAATACACAAACTCAGCTTATGAGTGGCGCCTAGGGTATGGCAGGCCGGATGTACAGCCCGAGAGGGAGCTCCTGGGCCTCTGAAACAAGGGCGAGTGGGAGGCGTTCCTTCAGGCTTTTGTCTCTGGATGTTGTGTCCGGGATAGCCGTGGATTGGAGCGGTAGCCTCAGGTTCTGTGGACGAGTATCCCTCTCTGGGGATTTGTCCCAGCTCCCAAGAGTTTGGGGTCATTTTGTGGGAAGGGTGGAGTCGTGTTGTCTGGCTCATGGGTCTCTCCAAGAAAGGGATTCCAGAGCAGAGCTCCAGGTACGGGCGGGGCGACTGGAAAATTCAAACCGTGGTGAGGATTGGGTGCATAGGGGCTTGGCAAGCCCCATATGTGGGCTCTTGGTCCAGGCCCTGACAGGCCTTTCTTTGACATGGGGCTCATGCTGAGGATCACAGTGTGAATTTGTGCCCAAGCAGCACTCAAGTTTGGGCGTGGCATCAGGGGCCATGAAGGTTTCTCCCACCCTGAAGGTGTGACTCCATGCCAAGAGCAAGCTTGACAGCCATGGGGAAGGAGGAGTTCTGTTTTGTGCTTGCTATACCCAGCTGTGTGGAGAATTGATATAATGTCTAGGTTCAGATATCTGAAAACCAAGGTTAGGATGAGGTGACGGCATAAGACCATGGCGTGTCCGAAGTGCTGGGTGTGCGGCCAGCTGTCTCCTTGTCTGTCTGGACGTCTGGCTTCAGGCTGTGTCAGGCAGAGCATGAGTGCCCAGAGCAGCCTATCCAGTTCGGGTACCGTCGAGGCCCGAGCAGGTTGATCCTCATCTGGGTTTTCTGGAGAGCCCCACAGGGAAACGTTTTTCTTCCTTTGGGCAGACACTGGGCTGGGTTTTGGTTCCGGAGTTCCTAGTCCGGAGGGCTTGTTTGCCAGGAGTGTGAGGAAGGAAGTCTGAAAACACAAGCTAGCGTGAGGTTTGGGACCGAGGTCACGGCATGCCCACTCTGCAGAGGCTGAATCGGGATCTCCTGCACTGAGGTCATGTCAACTATGAGACGTGCCTCAGTCTAGAGTTCTTGTCCAGCATGGCCTCTTCCTGAAGGGTGTGGGGGCTTCATGAGGCCAGAAAGTTTTGCCTACGATGGGATTTGTGAACTGCTCCAAAACTGAAGGTTACCTTCTGCACGACAGTCGAGTCCTATTGGATGGTTCCAAGAGGCCCCATATGGAAAGACTCGAGAGCAGGTGTCTAAGCATGGATGCCTGGGAACGCCACCTCATATTCCCACTCTTTAGTCAGGACAAGGCAGGCTCAATCTGCGGGCTCCTGGGTGAGCTACCCAGAGGGGAGAGTTGAAATGGACTCTCCTGAAGATGAGTCCTACTGTGGCTTGGTGGCCTGGGAGACCTTGGAATGTGGAGGTGGCTCAGGGACTCTGCAGGATTCTCCAACATGAGGTGTTTGACACGGCTCCAACAAGGAATCTTCCCATGTGGAGACGAGAGGAGTTCTGTTCCGTGCCTCAGGAAAGCCCCATACCCTGTTCTTCGAACCAAAGCCTCTGAGGAGTGACACCTGGAAACCAAAGTAAGAGTTGAGACTACGGCCTAAAGGCCTGTCCGGCTCAACCTTCTATCTCTGTTGTCATCTGTGTGCATGCATTCATGGATGTAGCTGCTCAGCTTGTGTCCGAATGCCCCTGTGAGTCCAGTGAGGCTCCCAGTAGTGGGATGTCCTCGGAGGCCTTGCGGTTTCTCATATTCTGGAGGTGTGTGGCCAAAGGAATGGACACAGTTTCCCAGGAGAGAGCAGGCACGGTCCTGTGGTATGGCTCCAGAGGACCCAGCCTAGAGGCTGTGTTTGCCAGGGCTGTGGGGACAGATGTCTGAAAAAGCAAACTTGGCTCAGCTAGGGGCCAATGTAATGGCAGGCCTGATCTCTAGTCCGTGAGGGGAGATCCTCTGGAAATCAAAGTAGGGCAAGTGGGAGGCAGTCACTCAGGATTTTGTCTCTGGGTGTTGCGTTTACAGTGTCCGGTAAGGGTAGGGGTTGTCTCAGGGGCCGAGGAAGAGCCTTCCTCTCAGGGGATTGTCCAAGCTCCCAAGTGTTTGTGTTCATTCTGTGGGAATGAAGAGTACTGTTTCCTGCCACAGGGGAACCCCCAGGAGAGGGACTCTAGAGCACAGCAGTGGGTTCCCTCAACTGGAATACACACCATCTAGTTAGTCCTGGGTGCCTATGGGCATGGCAAGCCACATATGCGGGCTCTTGGTCCAGTCACTGAGAGGCGTTACTTGAATAAGGTACTCACGCTGAGGGTCACAATGTGTGTTTGTGCCCAAGGCGGCCCTCACGCTTGGGCGTGGCCTCATGGGCCATGCCGTTTTCTCCTACACTGAAGGTTTGACTCACTGCCAGCAGCAAGGTTTCTTGCCAGGGGGAAGGAGGGGTTCTGACTTGTGCATCAGGTTCCCCCCTGTGCAGGGATTGGAGATAAGGTCTAGGTTCCGATGACTGAAAACCCAGGTTGGGAATGGATGGTGGCCTAAGGCAGTGGCGGGTCCAATGTGCTGGGTGTGCAGCCAGCTGTGTCGGTGTCTGTTGGAAGGTCTGGGCTCAGGCTATTTGCGACAGAGCATCACTGTTTAAGGTAGCCTATGCAATTGGGGTGTTGCCGAGGGCCAAGCAGTTTGATCCTCATTTGGGGTTTCTGGGCAGCCATAGACAATGTTTTTCTCTTGGGAGGCAGGCACAGTGCTTCATTGTGGCCCCAGAATTCCCAGTAGGGAGGGTTTGTGGGCCAGGAGTGTGAGGACGGAAGTCTGAAAACACAAGCTAGTGTGAGGATTGGAACCAAGGGCAGAGCAGGCCCACTCTGCAGAGGCTGAATCAAAATCTCCTGCATCTGAAGTCAGGCTGAGGATCAGACGTTGGCTGAGGCTGGAGTATGTGTCCATGATGGCACCTTCATGAAGTGGGGGCCTCATGAGGCCAAGGAAGTTTTCCCACGCTGAGTTTGGAGGTTGCCCCAAACCACAAGGTTTCCTTCTGCGGGACATTCGAGTCCTGTTGCATGGCTCCAGGACATACCATATGGAAGGACTGGAGAGCAGGGTTCGAAGGATGGATCCCTGTACAGCATGCCTCGCATTCCAATTGGCTATTAGCGACAAGATATGTTTGATCTGCTGCCTCTGGAACACTCGACCCAGGGGGCTGAGTTGAAATGGCCTCTCCTGAGGATGCGTCATAATGTGCGTTTGGGTCCATGGAGACCTTGGAATGTGCTGGTTGTTCAGTGGCCCTGCGGAACTCTCCTACCTGAAGTGTTTGATACATCCCAGTAAGAAAGCTGCCCATGTGGAGATGAGAGATGTTTGGTTTGGTGCCTCAGAAAAGCCCCATGTGCTGGTCTACGAAAACAGTCCTCTGAGAACGGAAACATGGAAACCAAAGCTAAGGTTCAGATTAGGGCCTGGGGGCCTGTCCCTTTCAACCTTCTGTCTCTGGGGACACTGTCTGAGAGTCTAAGTGGAGATAGTTGCTCCGCTGGTGTCAGAGAGCCCCTCTTAGTCCAGGGGGGCCTACACTATTGATGGCCTCAGGGGCCTTGGAGCTTTTCCCTAACCTGTAGTGTTGTGGTCAATGGACTGGGCACACTTTCCTTGGAGAGGGCAGGCACAATCTTTCGCTGTGGCCCTAGAGGCCCTAGCCTGGAGGTGTGTGGGTCCAGGCTGTGGGCACAGAAGTCTGAATACACAAACTCAGCTTATGAGTGGCGCCTAGGTTATGGCAGGCCGGATGTACAGCCCGAGAGGGAGCTCCTGGGCCTCTGAAACAAGGGCGAGTGGGAGGCGTTCCTTCAGGCTTTTGTCTCTGGATGTTGTGTCCGGGATAGCCGTGGATTGGAGCGGTGGCCTCAGGTACTGTGGACGAGTATCCCTCTCTGGGGATTTGTCCCAGCTCCCAAGAGTTTGGGGTCATTTTGTGGGAAGGGTGGAGTCGTGTTGTCTGGCTCATGGGTCTCTCCAAGAAAGGGATTCCAGAGCAGAGCTCCAGGTACGGGCGGGGCGACTGGAAAATTCAAACCGTGGTGAGGATTGGGTGCATAGGGGCTTGGCAAGCCCCATATGTGGGCTCTTGGTCCAGGCCTTGACAGGCCTTTCTTTGACATGGGGCTCATGCTGAGGATCACAGTGTGAATTTGTGCCCAAGCAGCACTCAAGTTTGGGCGTGGCATCAGGGGCCATGAAGGTTTCTCCCACCCTGAAGGTGTGACTCCATGCCAAGAGCAAGCTTGACAGCCATGGGGAAGGAGGAGTTCTGTTTTGTGCTTGCTATACCCAGCTGTGTGGAGAATTGATATAATGTCTAGGTTCAGATATCTGAAAACCAAGGTTAGGATGAGGTGACGGCATAAGACCATGGCGTGTCCGAAGTGCTGGGTGTGCGGCCAGCTGTCTCCTTGTCTGTCTGGACGTCTGGCTTCAGGCTGTGTCAGGCAGAGCATGAGTGCCCAGAGCAGCCTATCCAGTTCGGGTACCGTCGAGGCCCGAGCAGGTTGATCCTCATCTGGGTTTTCTGGAGAGCCCCACAGGGAAACGTTTTTCTTCCGTTGGGCAGACACTGGGCTGGGTTTTGGTTCTGGAGTTCCTAGTCCGGAGGGCTTGTTTGCCAGGAGTGTGAGGAAGGAAGTCTGAAAACACAAGCTAGCGTGAGGTTTGGGACCGAGGTCACGGCATGCCCACTCTGCAGAGGCTGAATCGGGATCTCCTGCACTGAGGTCATGTCAACTATGAGACTTGCCTCAGGCTAGAGTTCTTGTCCAGCATGGCCTCTTCCTGAAGGGTGTGGGGGCTTCATGAGGCCAGAAAGTTTTGCCTACGATGGGATTTGTGAACTGCTCCAAAACTGAAGGTTACCTTCTGCACGACAGTCGAGTCCTATTGGATGGTTCCAAGAGGCTCCATATGGAAAGACTCGAGAGCAGGTGTCTAAGCATGGATGCCTGGGAACGCCACCTCATATTCCCACTCTTTAGTCAGGACAAGGCAGGCTCAATCTGCGGGCTCCTGGGTGAGCTACCCAGAGGGGAGAGTTGAAATGGACTCTCCTGAAGATGAGTCCTACTGTGGCTTGGTGGCCTGGGAGACCTTGGAATGTGGAGGTGGCTCAGGGACTCTGCAGGATTCTCCAACATGAGGTGTTTGACACGGCTCCAACAAGGAAACTTCCCATGTGGAGACGAGAGGAGTTCTGTTCCGTGCCTCAGGAAAGCCCCATACCCTGTTCTTCAAACCAAAGCCTCTGAGGAGTGACACCTGGAAACCAAAGTAAGAGTTGAGACTACGGCCTAAAGGCCTGTCCGGCTCAACCTTCTATCTCTGTTGTCATCTGTGTGCATGCATTCATGGATGTAGCTGCTCAGCTTGTGTCCGAATGCCCCTGTGAGTCCAGTGAGGCTCCCAGTAGTGGGATGTCCTCGGAGGCCTTGAGGTTTCTCATATTCTGGAAGTGTGTGGCCAAAGGAATGGACACAGTTTCCCAGGAGAGAGCAGGCTCGGTCCTGTGGTATGGCTCCAGAGGACCCAGCCTAGAGGCTCTGTTTGCCAGGGCTGTGGGGACAGATGTCTGAAAAAGCAAACTTGGCTCAGCTAGGGGCCAATGTAATGGCAGGCCTGATCTCTAGTCCGTGAGGGGAGATCCTCTGGAAATCAAAGTATGGCATGTGGGAGGCAGTCACTCAGGATTTTGTCTCTGGGTGTTGCGTTTACAGTGTCCGGTCAGGGTAGGGGTTGTCTCAGAGGCCGAGGAAGAGCCTTCCTCTCGGGGGATTGTACAAGCTCCCAAGTGTTTGTGTTCATTCTGTGGGAATGAAGAGTACTGTTTTCTGCCACAGGGGAACCCCCAGGAGAGGGACTCTAGAGCACAGCAGTGGGTTCCCTCAACTGGAATACACACCATCTAGTTAGTCCTGGGTGCCTATGGGCATGGCAAGCCACATATGCGGGCTCTTGGTCCAGTCACTGAGAGGCGTTACTTGAATAAGGTACTCACGCTGAGGGTCACAATGTGTGTTTGTGCCCAAGGCGGCCCTCACGCTTGGGCGTGGCCTCATGGGCCATGCCGTTTTCTCCTACACTGAAGGTTTGACTCACTGCCAGCAGCAAGGTTTCTTGCCAGGGGGAAGGAGGGGTTCTGACTTGTGCATCAGGTTCCCCCCTGTGCAGGGATTGGAGATAAGGTCTAGGTTCCGATGACTGAAAACCCAGGTTGGGAATGGATGGTGGCCTAAGGCAGTGGCGGGTCCAATGTGCTGGGTGTGCAGCCAGCTGTGTCGGTGTCTGTTGGAAGGTCTGGGCTCAGGCTATTTGCGACAGAGCATCACTGTTTAAGGTAGCCTATGCAATTGGGGTGTTGCCGAGGGCCAAGCAGTTTGATCCTCATTTGGGGTTTCTGGGCAGCGCCATAGACAATGTTTTTCTCTTGGGAGGCAGGCACAGTGCTTCATTGTGGCCCCAGAATTCCCAGTAGGGAGGGTTTGTGGGCCAGGAGTGTGAGGACGGAAGTCTGAAAACACAAGCTAGTGTGAGGATTGGAACCAAGGGCAGAGCAGGCCCACTCTGCAGAGGCTGAATCAAAATCTCCTGCATCTGAAGTCAGGCTGAGGATCAGACGTTGGCTGAGGCTGGAGTATGTGTCCATGATGGCACCTTCATGAAGTGGGGGCCTCATGAGGCCAAGGAAGTTTTCCCACGCTGAGTTTGGAGGTTGCCCCAAACCACAAGGTTTCCTTCTGCGGGACATTCGAGTCCTGTTGCATGGCTCCAGGACATACCATATGGAAGGACTGGAGAGCAGGGTTCGAAGGATGGATCCCTGTACAGCATGCCTCGCATTCCAATTGGCTATTAGCGACAAGATATGTTTGATCTGCTGCCTCTGGAACACTCGACCCAGGGGGCTGAGTTGAAATGGCCTCTCCTGAGGATGCGTCATAATGTGCGTTTGGGTCCATGGAGACCTTGGAATGTGCTGGTTGTTCAGTGGCCCTGCGGAACTCTCCTACCTGAAGTGTTTGATACATCCCAGTAAGAAAGCTGCCCATGTGGAGATGAGAGATGTTTGGTTTGGTGCCTCAGAAAAGCCCCATGTGCTGGTCTACGAAAACAGTCCTCTGAGAACGGAAAACGGGAAACCAAAGCTAAGGTTCAGATTAGGGCCTGGGGGCCTGTCCATTTCAACCTTCTGTCTCTGGGGACACTGTCTGAGAGTCTAAGTGGAGATAGTTGCTCCGCTGGTGTCAGAGAGCCCCTCTTAGTCCAGGGGGGCCTACACTATTGATGGCCTCAGGGGCCTTGGAGCTTTTCCCTAACCTGTAGTGTTGTGGTCAATGGACTGGGCACACTTTCCTTGGAGAGGGCAGGCACAATCTTTCGCTGTGGCCCTAGAGGCCCTAGCCTGGAGGTGTGTGGGTCCAGGCTGTGGGCACAGAAGTCTGAATACACAAACTCAGCTTATGAGTGGCGCCTAGGGTATGGCAGGCCGGATGTACAGCCCGAGAGGGAGCTCCTGGGCCTCTGAAACAAGGGCGAGTGGGAGGCGTTCCTTCAGGCTTTTGTCTCTGGATGTTGTGTCCGGGATAGCCGTGGATTGGAGCGGTGGCCTCAGGTACTGTGGACGAGTATCCCTCTCTGGGGATTTGTCCCAGCTCCCAAGAGTTTGGGGTCATTTTGTGGGAAGGGTGGAGTCGTGTTGTCTGGCTCATGGGTCTCTCCAAGAAAGGGATTCCAGAGCAGAGCTCCAGGTACGGGCGGGGCGACTGGAAAATTCAAACCGTGGTGAGGATTGGGTGCATAGGGGCTTGGCAAGCCCCATATGTGGGCTCTTGGTCCAGGCCCTGACAGGCCTTTCTTTGACATGGGGCTCATGCTGAGGATCACAGTGTGAATTTGTGCCCAAGCAGCACTCAAGTTTGGGCGTGGCATCAGGGGCCATGAAGGTTTCTCCCACCCTGAAGGTGTGACTCCATGCCAAGAGCAAGCTTGACAGCCATGGGGAAGGGGGAGTTCTGTTTTGTGCTTGCTATACCCAGCTGTGTGGAGAATTGATATAATGTCTAGGTTCAGATATCTGAAAACCAAGGTTAGGATGAGGTGACGGCATAAGACCATGGCGTGTCCGAAGTGCTGGGTGTGCGGCCAGCTGTCTCCTTGTCTGTCTGGACGTCTGGCTTCAGGCTGTGTCAGGCAGAGCATGAGTGCCCAGAGCAGCCTATCCAGTTCGGGTACCGTCGAGGCCCGAGCAGGTTGATCCTCATCTGGGTTTTCTTGAGAGCCCCACAGGGAAACGTTTTTCTTCCTTTGGGCAGACACTGGGCTGGGTTTTGGTTCTGGAGTTCCTAGTCCGGAGGGCATGTTTGCCAGGAGTGTGAGGAAGGAAGTCTGAAAACACAAGCTAGCGTGAGGTTTGGGACCGAGGTCACGGCATGCCCACTCTGCAGAGGCTGAATCGGGATCTCCTGCACTGAGGTCATGTCAACTATGAGACGTGCCTCAGGCTAGAGTTCTTGTCCAGCATGGCCTCTTCCTGAAGGGTGTGGGGGCTTCATGAGGCCAGAAAGTTTTGCCTACGATGGGATTTGTGAACTGCTCCAAAACTGAAGGTTACCTTCTGCACGACAGTCAAGTCCTATTGGATGGTTCCAAGAGGCCCCATATGGAAAGACTCGAGAGCAGGTGTCTAAGCATGGATGCCTGGGAACGCCACCTCATATTCCCACTCTTTAGTCAGGACAAGGCAGGCTCAATCTGCGGGCTCCTGGGTGAGCTACCCAGAGGGGAGAGTTGAAATGGACTCTCCTGAAGATGAGTCCTACTGTGGCTTGGTGGCCTTGGAGACCTTGGAATGTGGAGGTGGCTCAGGGACTCTGCAGGATTCTCCAACATGAGGTGTTTGACACGGCTCCAACAAGGAAACTTCCCATGTGGAGACGAGAGGAGTTCTGTTCCGTGCCTCAGGAAAGCCCCATACCCTGTTCTTCGAACCAAAGACTCTGAGGAGTGACACCTGGAAACCAAAGTAAGAGTTGAGACTACGGCCTAAAGGCCTGTCCGGCTCAACCTTCTATCTCTGTTGTCATCTGTGTGCATGCATTCATGGATGTAGCTGCTCAGCTTGTGTCCGAATGCCCCTGTGAGTCCAGTGAGGCTCCCAGTAGTGGGATGTCCTCGGAGGCCTTGAGGTTTCTCATATTCTGGAGGTGTGTGGCCAAAGGAATGGACACAGTTTGCCAGGAGAGAGCAGGCACGGTCCTGTGGTATGGCTCCAGAGGACCCAGCCTAGAGGCTCTGTTTGCCAGGGCTGTGGGGACAGATGTCTGAAAAAGCAAACTTGGCTCAGCTAGGGGCCAATGTAATGGCAGGCCTGATCTCTAGTCCGTGAGGGGAGATCCTCTGGAAATCAAAGTAGGGCAAGTGGGAGGCAGTCACTCAGGATTTTGTCTCTGGGTGTTGCGTTTACAGTGTCCGGTCAGGGTAGGGGTTGTCTCAGGGTCCGAGGAAGAGCCTTCCTCTCAGGGGATTGTCCAAGCTCCCAAGTGTTTGTGTTCATTCTGTGGGAATGAAGAGTACTGTTTCCTGCCACAGGGGAACCCCCAGGAGAGGGACTCTAGAGCACAGCAGTGGGTTCCCTCAACTGGAATACACACCATCTAGTTAGTCCTGGGTGCCTATGGGCATGGCAAGCCACATATGCGGGCTCTTGGTCCAGTCACTGAGAGGCGTTACTTGAATAAGGTACTCACGCTGAGGGACACAATGTGTGTTTGTGCCCAAGGCGGCCCTCACGCTTGGGCGTGGCCTCATGGGCCATGCCGTTTTCTCCTACACTGAAGGTTTGACTCACTGCCAGCAGCAAGGTTTCTTGCCAGGGGGAAGGAGGGGTTCTGACTTGTGCATCAGGTTCCCCCCTGTGCAGGGATTGGAGATAAGGTCTAGGTTCCGATGACTGAAAACCCAGGTTGGGAATGGATGGTGGCCTAAGGCAGTGGCGTGTCCAATGTGCTGGGTGTGCAGCCAGCAGTGTCGGTGTCTGTTGGAAGGTCTGGGCTCAGGCTATTTGCGACAGAGCATCACTGTTTAAGGTAGCCTATGCAATTGGGGTGTTGCCGAGGGCCAAGCAGTTTGATCCTCATTTGGGGTTTCTGGGCAGCGCCATAGACAATGTTTTTCTCTTGGGAGGCAGGCACAGTGCTTCATTGTGGCCCCAGAATTCCCAGTAGGGAGGGTTTGTGGGCCAGGAGTGTGAGGACGGAAGTCTGAAAACACAAGCTAGTGTGAGGATTGGAACCAAGGGCAGAGCAGGCCCACTCTGCAGAGGCTGAATCAAAATCTCCTGCATCTGGGGCTTGCCATGTTCTTAGGTCCCAATGTTAACCAGAGGTCTGGTTGTCCAGTTGCCCCAACCCACGACTCTGCTCTGGAATCCCTCATTTGGTGGTCCACCTGAGGTAAAAACAAAACAAAACAAAAACAAAAACAAAAAAATAAACAAAAAAATACAGAAAGGCCTCTTCCCTTCCCACAGAATGACCCCAAACTCTTGGGATCAGGTCAAATCCCCAGAAAGGGAGCCTCATCGATGGCCCATGAGGACACCCCGACATTCCATGGCAATCGGTGACACATTTCCAGAAAAAAAAAAAAAAAAAAAAGCATGAGCAAGCACCTCACATTCGCCCTTTGTTCATATCCCGAAGAGTTCTCCTCACGGTCTATAGATCGGGCTGGCCATACCTACATCCCCCAACCTAAGTGGAGTTTGCGTTTTCAGACTTTTGTCCAAATAGCCCTGGACCACACACGCTCCACACTTGGGTCCTTGGAGCCACACCTCATGACTGTACTTCCCTTTCAAGGGAATTCTTCCCATTCCATTGGCCACAACCTTGCAAATGAGGAAAAACCTCCAAAGTCACCGAGGCCATCCCAATAGTGTAGGCCGCCCAGGACCAACAGGGGTGATCTCAAACCAGCTGAGCAACTACCTCCACTCAGACAACAGATGTCCCCAGAGAAGAATATTGAACCGGACAGGCCCCTAGGCCCTAATCAGATCCATTGCTTTGGTTTCCAGGCATCTCTCCTCAGAGGCCTCATTTCCAATACCAGCATATGGTGGTTTCCTGAGGCACCATTAAAAACAAATCTCGTATCCCCATGGAAAACTTGCTCATTGGAGCTTTGTCATAACCTCTGGTTAGGAGAATCCTTCAGGGCCCTGGTGCCACTGCCCCATACCAAGGTCTCCATGGACTCAAACCAACGTTAAGACCATTCTCAGGAAAGTCCATTTCAACTCAGCCCCCTCTGTTGCTACCCCAAGACAGCAGATCAAACGTTGCTTGTTGCTAGGAGAAAATTGGAATGTGAGGCTGGCTGCCCAGGCATCCATACTTAGAACCCTGTTCTGGAAAAATACCTTATAAGACGTCCTGGAGCCATCCAACAAATCTTAATTGTCCCACAGAAGGAATCCTTGCGGTTTGGAGCATCTCACAACTCCAATAGTGGGAAAACCCCCATGGCCTCATAATGCCCCCCCTTCCTGAAGGGGCGAACATGGACAGAAACTCAAACCTGAGCCAAAGTCTGAACCTCGACCTGACTTCAGACCCATGAGATCTCAATTCAGCTCTGCAGAGTGTGCCTGCCATGTCCTTGCCCCGAAACCTAAGCCTAGATTGTGTTCTCAGACTTCCGTCCTCACTCTCCTGGCCCACAAGCCCTCCAGTTTGGGAATTCCGAAGCCACAATGCAGCACTCTGCCTGCCCTCCAGAAGAAAAACTTTGCCCTATGCTGCTAATAAGAAACCCCAAATGATTTTCTAATGCATGCCACTCGATTGTAAAGCAATTATACAGCCCACACTGTATTCTAATGCACTGTCTGGCACAGCCTGAGACAAGACTTCCCAAACGACACCCAGACAGCTGGCCCCAACCTGGACACATAGGACCCGCTATGGCTGTAGGTCGTCATCTCTTCCCAACCTCGGTTTTCAGGCTTCAGAACCTAGACCTTATCTCCAATCACAGCCCAGGGGTGAACGTGATGCAGAAATTAGAATTCCTCCTTCCCCATGGCCAGAAACCTTGTGGTTGGCATGTTGTCCAACGTTCTATGTGGGAAAACCTACATTGTCCGAAAGGCCACGCCAGTGCTTGAGGGCCGCCTAGGGCACAGACATGCATTGTGACCTGTAGCTTGAGTCCCGTATTAAAGTAACGCCTCTCAGTGGCTGGACCAAGATCCTGCATATGGGGCTTGTCATATCCATAGGCCCCCACGCTTAACCAGAGGGCGAGTATTCCAGTTGTCAGTACCCACTGCTATGCTCTAGAATCCCTCTACTGGGGGGACACATGAAGCAGAAAACAGGACACTTCCCTTCCCACAGAATGACCCCAAACTCTTGGGGGCTGAACAAACTACCAGAGAGGGAGACTTCTACGACCCATGAGGCAACTCCTACATTAAACGGCCATTGTGGACAAAACATCCAGAGACAAAAGCCTGAGCGACTGCCTCCCTCTCACCCTTCTTTCATATCCAGAGGAGCTCCCCTCATGGACTGAAGATCAGGCCTGCCGTAACCTCGGCCCCAAACCTGAGCTGAGTTAGGGTTTTTGGATGTCTGTCTGCACAGCCATGGCCCACACAGCCTCCAGGCTGGGGTCTCTGGAGCCACACCACAGAACTGTGCCTGCTCTCTCCTAAGAATCTGCCCATTCCATTGGCCACAACTCTACAAAATAGTAGAAACCTCAAGGTCCCCAAGGACATCCCACTACCGCAAGCCGCACTGGACAAATAGGGGCATTATGACACAAGCTGAGCAACTACTACCTCCATGCAGACACACAGACAGATATCCGCAGAGACAGAAGATTGAACCAGACAGGCCCCTAGGCCCTATTATGAACTCTTGCTTTGGTGTCCAGGTATCACTCCTCAGATGCCTGGGTTCGAAGACCAGCATACGGGGCTTTCCTGAGGCACCAGACAGAAGACCTCTCATCTCCACATGGGAAGCTTCCTTGTTGGAGTTGTGTCAAGCCCTTCGGGTTGGAGAATCCTGCCGAGTCCCTTAGCTACTGCCACATTCCAAGGTCTCCATGGCCACCAACCCACATTATGACTCATTTTCAGGAGAGTCCATTTAAACTCAGCCTTCTGGGTAGCTCACCCAAGAGCCCGCAGATTGAGCATGCCTTGCCTCGACCAAGCAATGGGAAGGTGAGTTGGCGTGTCTCGGCATCCATGCTTAGGCCCCTGCTCTCGAGTCTTTCTGTATGGGGCATCCTGGAACCATCCAATAGTACTCGACTGTCCTGAAGAAGGAAACTTTGACGTTTAAAGCAGCTCACAACTCCCAGCGTAGGGAAACCTCCCTGGCCTCATGACGCCCCCACCCCCTTCAGGAAGGGGCCGTCATGGACACAAACTCCAGCTTGAGGCAACATCTGATAATCGCCCTGACCTCACCTGCAGGAGATCTCGATTCAGCCTCTGCAGAGTGGGCCTGCCATGCTCTTGGCCCCAAAACTCGTGCTAGCTTGTGTTTTCAGACTTCCTTCCTCACAATCCTGGCCACACCCCTCCAGTTTGGCAATTCTGGAGACACAATGCAGCACTCTGCCTGCCCTCCAGAAGAAAAATGTTGCCCTATAGGGCTAACCGGAAATGCCAAATGAGTAACAACCTGCATGCCACGCGACCATACCCCAATTATACAGTCTAACCTGTGCACTAAAGCCCTGTCTGACACAGCCTGAGGGCAGACCTCCAGTCCAACACCCAGAAAGCTGGCCGTACACAGAGCATATCACACCCACAATGGCTTTAGGCCATCATCTCTACCCAACCTCAGTTTTCACCTTCAGAACCTAGGCCTTATCTACACTCACTGCTCAGGAGTGAACGTGATGCAAGAATCAGAACTTCTCCTTCGCCTTGGCAAGTAACCTAGTGGTTGGCATGTTGTCCATTGTTCATAGTAGGAGAAAGCAGCATGGACTATGAGGCCCCACCTATCCCTGAGGGCCACAATTTGCACAAACACACATTGTGACCCTCAGTGTGAGCCCTATCCTCATGTAAAGCCTCTTAGTGACTGGAACAGCAGCCCACATATGGGGCTTGCCAAGCCCCTAGTCCCCCAATCTCAACCAGAGTTCGAGATGTCTAGTCACCCCTACTCAGGGCTCTACTCTGGAATCCCTCTTTGGTGGAACACCTGAGGTAAAAAAAAAAAATACAGAAAGGACTCTTCCCATCCACAGAATGATCCCAACACCTTGGGATCAGGCCATATCACCAGAGAAAGAATTGTCCATGGCCCTTGAGGGCACCCCGACATTCCACGGCCACCGTTGACACAAAATCCAGAGACAAAAGCTTGAGCAAGCGCCACATACTCGCCCTTTGTTCATAGCACGGAAAATTCTTACTGTCTGTAGATCGAGCCTTCATACATACATCCCCAAACCTAAGCTGAGTTTGTGTTTTCAGACTTCTGTCCCCACAGTCCTGGCCCACACACCGTCCAAGCTGGGGACCCTGGAGACACACCTCAGGACTGTGGCTTCCCTCTCCAGGGGAATTCTGCCATTTCCATTGGCCACAACCCTATAGATTAGGAGAATCCTCCAAACTCCCCGAGGCCATCCCAATAGTGTTGGCTGCCCAGGACAAACAGGGATGATCTTTCACAAGTTAGGAAACTACCTCCACTCAGACCCAGAGACAGATATCCCCATAGAATAAGATTGAACTGGACAGGCACTTAGGCTCTAATCAGATCCATTGCTTTTGTTTCCAGGCATCTCTCCTCAGAGGCCTGGTTTCCAATACCAGAATACGGGGGATTACTGAGGCACTCATCAGAAAAATCTCGTCTCCACATAGGAAATGTACTCTTTGGAGCTCTATAAAAACCTCTGTTTAGGAGAATCTTTCAGAGCCCCGGATCAAGCGCCCCATTCCAAGGTCTCCATGGACTTAAACCCACATTATGATCTATTGTCGGGAGAGTCCATGTCAACTCAACCCCCTTGGTTTCTCCCCCAGGGCCTGCAGATCAAACCTGCCTTGTTGCTAGGAGACAACTAGAATGGGAGGCGGGCTGCCCAGGCATCCATCCTTAGAACCCTACTCTGGAGTCGTTCCACATGGGACATCCTAGAGCCATCCAACAGGTCTCAAGTGTCCCACAGAAGGAATCTTTGCAGTCTGGAGCATCTCACAACTCCCATTGTGGGAAAATCTACATGGCCTCTTGAGACGCTCTACTTTATAAAGGGGCCATCATGGACAGAAACTCCAACCTGAGCAAACGTCTGATATTCGCCCTGACTTCAGGTGCATGAGACCTTGATTCAGCTCTGCAGAGTGTGCCTTCTGTGCACTCACCCCCCAAAACTAAGCCTAGCTTGTGTTCTCAGACTACCGTCCTCACACCCCTGCCCCAAAAGCCCTACAGATTGGCAATACTGGGGCCATAATGCAGCACACTGCCTGCCCTCCAGAAGAAAAACGTTGCCTTATGGAGCTACCTAGAAACCCGAATAAGGATCAACTGAACGCCACTCGACTGCACCCCAAATATGCAGTCTACCCTGTCTAATGCCTTGTCTGACACAGCATGAGCCCACACCTCCAGACCTACGCTCAACAGCTGGCCGCACACTGAGCTCATTGGACCCATCAGGTCCTTAGGTCTTCATCCCTTCCCAACCTCATTTTTCGGGTTTCAGAACCTAGACCTAAACTCCAAACACTGTCCAGGGGTGAACGTGATGCAGAAATCACAACTCTTCCTACGCCATGGATGGAAACCTTGTGGTTGGCATATTCTCCAACGTTCAGTGTAGAAGAATCTAGCGTGGCCCATGAGGCACTTCCCATGCTTGAGGGCCTTGTTGGGCACAAATAGGCATTGTGAACCTCAGCATGAGCCCTGTCCTCAAGGAAGGCCTCTCAGTGTCTGAATCAAGAGCCCGCCTATTGGACTTGCCATGCCCCTAGGCCCCCAAACTTAAACAGAGGTGGGGATATCCAGTTGTCCCTCCCAAGGACTCTGCTCTGGAATCCCTCTTTTATTGGGACACTTGAGGTACATAAAATAAAATATAAAATAAAATAAAATAAAAAACAGAAAAGACTCCCCCCATCCCACAGAATGTACCCAAACTCTTGGGATCGGGTCAAATCCTCAGAGAAGCAAAGCCATCCACAACCCATGAGGCCACGCCAGCATTCCACCCACATTGTTGACACAAATCCAAAGACAAAACCTGAGCAAGCACCTCAAACTCACCCTTTTTCATATCCCTAAGTGTTATCACAGTCTGTAGATTGGGCGTGCCATACCTATGTCCCCAATCCTAAGCAGAGTTTGTGTTTTCAGACTTTTGTCCCCACAGGCCTGGCCCACACAGCCTCAAGGCTGGGCCCCTAGAGCCAAACTCAGAACTGTGCCTGCCCTCTCCAGGGGATTTCTGCCCATTCCATTGGCCACAACCCTATAGATTAGGAGAAACTCCAAAGTCCCGAAGCCATCCCAATATTATAGGCTGCCCAGGACAAACAGGGGCGATCTGACACAAGCTGAGCAACTACATCCCCTCAGATCCTTAGACACGTATCCTCAGGAAAGAGATTGAACCGGACAGGCACCTATGCCCTATTCATCTCGATTGCTTTTGTTTCCAGTCATCTCTCCTCAGAGGCCTGGTTTCCAATACCAGCATATGGGAGATTCCTTAGGCACTCATCAAAACAATTGTCTTCTATACATAGGAAACGTACTCTTTAGAGCCCATCAAAACCTCCGGTTATGAACATCCCTCAAGGCCCCGGATCAAGCACCCCATTCCAAGGTCTACATGGACACAAATGCACATTATGACCCATCCTCAACTCACCCATTTCAACACACCCGCCTCGGTTGCTCCCCTAGATCCAGCAGATCGAACTTGCCTTGGCGCTATGAGACACCTGGAATGGGAGGCAGGCTGCCCAGGCATCCATCCTTAGAACCCTGCTCTGGATAACTTCCTTATGGGATGTCCTGGAGCCATCCAACAGGTCTCGACTGTCCCACAGAAGGAATCATTGCGGTTTGGAGCATCTCACAATTCCCACCGTGGGAAAACCTCCATGTCCTCGTGACACCGTCCCCTTCATGAAGGGGCCGTCATGGACAGAAACTCCGACGTAAGCCAACGTCTGATCCTAGCTCTGTCTTCAGGCATACGGGATCTCGAATCATCTCTGCAGAGGGTGCCTGCCGTCCCCTCACCCCGAAATCTAAGTCTGGCTCTTGTTCTCAGAATTTTTTCCTCACACTCCTGGCCCACAAGCCTTCCAGTTTGGGAATTCTGGAGCCACTATGTGGCACTGTGTCTTCCCTCCAGAAGAAAAACGTTGCCCTCTGGGGCTACCCAGTAACCACAAATGAGTACCATCCTGCACGAAACTCGACTGCACCCCAATGATACAGTCTAGCCAGGGCACTAATTCCCTGTCTGCCACAGCCTGAGCCTGCACCTCCCAACCCACACTCAACAGCTGGCCGAACACTGAGCACATCGGACACACCATGGCCTTAGGGCTTCATCCCTTCCAACCTCAGTTTTCAGGCTTCAGAACCTAGACCTTAAATCCAATCACAGTCCAGGAGTGAAAGTTTTGCAGAAATTAGAACTCCATCTTCCCCATGGCCAGAAAACTTGTGGTTGCCATATTGTGCAACGTTCAGTGTAGGAGAAACCAGCATGGTACATTAGGCCACGCCCTGACTTGAGGGGCTCCTTGGGCACAAAAACACATTGTGAAACTCAGTGTGAGACCTATCCTCAAGGAAGGCCTCTCAGTGTCTGGACCAAGAGCCCACATATGGGAATTGCCATGTTCTTTTTTATTTATTTTTTTTTATTTTTTTTTTAAATTTATTTTTTATTTTCAGCATAACAGTATTCATTATTTTTCACCACACCCAGTGCTCCATGCAATTCGTGCCCTTTATAATACCCACCACCTAGTACCCCAACCTCCCACCCCCCACCCCTTCAAAACCCTCAGATTGTTTTTCAGAGTCCATAATCTCTCATGGTTCACCTCCCCTTCCAATTTCCCCCAACTCCCTTCTCCTCTCTAACTCCCCATGTCCTCCATGCTATTTGTTATGCTCCACAAATAAGTGAAACCATATGATAATTGACTCTCTCTGCTTGACTTATTTCACTCAGCATAATAATCTCTTCCAGTCCCGTCCATGTTGCTACAAAAGTTGGGTATTTTTTTTTTATAAACATATATTTTTATCCCCAGGGGTACAGGTCTGTGAATCACCAGGTTTACACACTTCACAGCACTCACCAAAGCACATACCCTCCCCAATGTCCATAATCCCACCCCTTTCTCCCAAACCCCCTCCCCCCAGCAACCCTCAGTTTGTTTTGTGAGATTAAGAGTCACTTATGGTTTGTCTCCCTCCCAATCCCATCTTGTTTCATTTATTCTTCTCCTACCCACTTAAGCCTCCATGTTGCATCACCACTTCCTCATATCAGGGAGATCATATGATAGTTGTCTTTCTCTGCTTGACTTATTTCGCTAAGCATGATACGCTCTAGTTCCATCCATGTTGTCGCAAATGGCAAGATTTCATTTCTTTTGATGGCTGCATAGTATTCCATTGTGTATATATACCACATCTTCTTGATCCATTCATCTGTGGATGGACATCTAGGTTCTTTCCATAGTTTGGCTATTGTGGACATTGCTGCTATAAACATTCGGGTGCATGTGCCCCTTTGGATCACTACATTTGTATCTTTAGGGTAAATACCCAATAGTGCAATTGCTGGGTCATAGGGCAGTTCTATTTTCAACATTCTGAGGAACCTCCATGCTGTTTTCCAGAGTGGCTGCACCAGCTTGCATTCCCACCAACAGTGTAGGAGGGTTCCCCTTTCTCCACATCCTCGCCAGCATCTGTCATTTCCTGACTTGTTGATTTTAGCCATTCTGACTGGTGTGAGGTGATATCTCATTGTGGTTTTGATTTGTATTTCCCTGATGCCGAGTGATATGGAGCACTTTTTCATGTGTCTGTTGGCCATCTGGATGTCTTCTTTGCAGAAATGTCTGTTCATGTCCTCTGCCCATTTCTTGATTGGATTATTTGTTCTTTGGGTGTTGAGTTTGCTAAGTTCTTTATAGATTCTGGACACTAGTCCTTTATCGGATATGTCGTTTGCAAATATCTTCTCCCATTCTGTCAGTTGTCTTTTGATTTTGTTAACTGTTTCCTTTGCTGTGCAAAAGCTTTTGATCTTGATGAAATCCCAATAGTTCATTTTTGCCCTTGCTTCCCTTGCCTTTTGCGTTGTTCCTAGGAAGATGTTGCTGCGGCAGAGGTCGAAGAGGTTGCTGCCTGTGTTCTCCTCAAGGATTTTGATGGATTCCTTTCGCACATTGAGGTCCTTCATCCATTTTGAGTCTATTTTTGTGTGTGGTGTAAGGAAATGGTCCAATTTCATTTTTCTGCATGTGGCTGTCCAATTTTCCCAGCACCATTTATTGAAGAGGCTGTCTTTTTTCCATTGGACATTCTTTCCTGCTTTGTCGAAGATGAGTTGACCTTAGAAACTATTATAAGAACATACTATGAGCAACTCTACGGCAATAAATTTGACAATCTGGAAGAAATGGATGCATTGTTAGAAACATATAAACTACCACAACTGAACCAGGAAGAAATAGAAAGCCTGAACAGACCCATAACCAGTAAGGAGATTGAAACAGTCATTAAAAATCTCCAAACAAACAAAAGCCCAGGGCCAGATGGCTTCCCGGGGGAATTCTACCAAACATTTAAAGAAGAACTAATTCCTATTCTCCTGAAACTGTTCCAAAAAATAGAAATGGAAGGAAAACTTCCAAACTCATTTTATGAGGCCAGCATCACCTTGATCCCAAAACCAGACAAGGATCCCACCAAAAAAGAGAGCTATAGACCGATATTCTTGATGAACACAGATGCGAAAATACTCAACAAAATACTAGCCAATAGGATTCAACAGTACATTAAAAAGATTATTCAACACAACCAAGTGGGATTTATTCCAGGGCTGCAAGGTTGGTTCAACATCCGCAAATCAGTCAATGTGATACAACACATCAATAAAAGAAAGAACAAGAACCATATGATACTTTCAATAGATGCTGAAAAAGCATTTGACAAAGTACAGCATCCCTTCCTGATCAAAACTCTTCAAAGTGTAGGGATAGAGGGCACATACCTCAATATCATCAAAACCATCTATGAAAAACCCACCGCAAATATCATTCTCAATGGAGAAAAACTGAAAGCTTTTCCACTAAGGTCAGGAACACGGCAGGGATGTCCATTATCACCACTGCTATTCAACATAGTACTAGAGGTCCTAGCCTCAGCAATCAGACAACAAAAGGAAATTAAAGGCATCCAAATTGGCAAAGAAGAAGTCAAATTATCACTCTTCGCAGATGATATGATACTATATGTGGAAAACCCAAAAGACTCCACTCCAAAACTGCTAGAACTTATACAGGAATTCAGTAAAGTGTCAGGATATAAAATCAATGCACAGAAATCAGTTGCATTTCTTTACACCAACAGCAAGACAGAAGAAAGAGATATTAAGGAGTCAATCCCATTTACAATTGCATCCAAAACCATAAGATACCTAGGAATAAACCTAACCAAAGAGACACAGAATCTATACTCAGAAAACTATAAAGTACTCATGAAAGAAATTGAGGAAGACACAAAGAAATGGAAAAATGTTCCATGCTCCTGGATTGGAAGAATAAATATTGTGAAAATGTCTATGCTACCTAAAGCAATCTACACATTTAATGCAATTCCTATCAAAGTACCATCCATCTTTTTCAAAGAAATGGAACAAATAATGCTAAAATTTATATGGAACCAGAAAAGACCTCGAATAGCCAAAGGGATATTGAAAAAGAAAGCCAACGTTGGTGGCATCACAATTCCGGACTTCAAGCTCTATTACAAAGCTGTCATCATCAAGACAGCATGGTACTGGCACAAAAACAGACACATAGATCAATGGAACAGAATAGAGAGCCCAGAAATAGACCCTCAAATCTATGGGAATTGCCATGTTCTTAAGTCCCAATTAACCAGAGTTCTGGTTGTCCAGTTGCCCCAACCCACGACTCTGCTCTGGAATCCCTATTTTGGTGGGCCACCTGAGGTAAAAAAATAAATAAATAAATAAACAAAAAAACCAGAAAGGCCTCCTCCCTTACCACAGAATGACCTCAAACTCTTGGGATCAGGTCAAATCCCCAGAAAAGGAGCCTCATCGATGGCGCATGAGGACACCTCGACATTCCATGGCAATCAGTGACACATTTCCAGAAAAAAAAAAAAAAAAAAGCATGAGCAAGCACCTCACATTCGCCCTTTGTTCATATCCCGAAGAGTTCTCCTCACGGTCTATAGATCGGGCCGGCCATACCTACATCCCCCAACCTAAGTGGAGTTTGTGTTTTCAGACTTTTGTCCAAATAGCCCTGGACCACACACGCTCCACACTTGGGTCCCTGGAGCCACACCTCAGGACTGTGCTTCCCTTTCAAGGGAATTCTTCCCATTCCATTGGCCACAACCTTGCAAATGAGGAAAAACCTCCAAAGTCACCGAGGCCATCCCAATAGTGTAGGCCGCCCAGGACAAACAGGGGTGATCTCAAACCAGCTGAGCAACTACCTCTACTCAGACAACAGATGTCCCCAGAGAAGAATATTGAACCGGACAGGCCCCTAGGCCCTAATCAGATCCATTGCTTTGGTTTCCAGGCATCTCTCCTCAGAGGCCTCGTTTCCAATACCAGCATATGGTGGTTTCCTGAGGCACCATTAAGAACAAATCTCGTCTCCCCATGGAAAACTTGCTCATTGGAGCTTTGTCATAACCTCTGGTTAGGAGAATCCTTCAGGGCCCTGGTGCCAGTGCCCCATACCAAGGTCTCCATGGACTCAAACCAACATTAAGACCATTCTCAGGAAAGTCCATTTCAACTCAGCCCCCTCTGTTGCTACCCCAACCAGCAGATCAAACGTTTCTTGTTGCTAGGAGACAATTGGAATGTGAGGCTGGCTGCCCAGGCATCCATACTTAGAACCCTGTTCTGGAAAAATACATTATAAGACGTCCTGGAGCCATCCAACAAATCTTAATTGTCCCACAGAAGGAATCCTTGCGGTTTGGAGCATCTCACAACTCCAAAAGTGGGAAAACCCCCATGGCCTCATAATGCCCCCCTTCCTGAAGGGGCCCACATGGACAGAAACTGAAACCTGAGCCAAAGTCTGAACCTCGACCTGACTTCAGACGCATGAGATCTCAATTCAGCTCTGCAGAGTGTGCCTGCCATGTCCTTGCCCCGAAACCTAAGCCTAGCTTGTGTTCTCAGACTTCCGTCCTCACTCTCCTGGCCCACAAGCCCTCCAGTTTGGGAATTCCGATGCCACAATGCAGCACTCTGCCTGTCCTCCAGAAGAAAAACTTTGCCCTATGCTGCTAATAAGAAACCCCAAATGATTTTCTAATGCATGCCACTCGATTGTAAAGCAATTATACAGCCCACCCTGTATTCTAATGCCCTGTCTGGCACAGGCTGAGACAAGACATCCCAAACGACACCCAGACAGCTGGCCCCAACCTGGACACATAGGACCCGCTATGGCTGTAGGTCGTCATCTCTTCCCAACCTCGGTTTTCAGGCTTCAGAACCTAGACCTTTTCTCCAATCACTGCCCAGGGGTGAACGTGATGCAGAAATTAGAATTCCTCCTTCCCCATGGCCAGAAACCTTGTGGTTGGCATGTTGTCCAACGTTCAATGTGGGAAAACCTGCATTGTCCGAAAGGCCACGCCAGTGCTTGAGGGCCGCCTAGGGCACCGACATGCATTGTGACCTGCAGCGTGAGTCCCGTATTAAAGTAACGCCTTTCAGTGGCTGGACCAAGATCCTGCATATGGGGCTTGTCATATCCATAGGCCCCCAGGCTTAACAAGAGGGCAACTATTCCAGTTGTCAGTACCCACTGCTATGCTCTAGAATCCCTCTACTGGGGGGACACATGAAGCAGAAAACAGGACACTTCCCTTCCCACAGAATGACCCCAAACACTTGGCGGCTGGACAAACTACCAGAGAGGGAGACTTCTACGACCCATGAGGCAACTCCTACATTAAACGGCCATTGTGGACAAAATATCCAGAGACAAAAGCCTGAGCGACTGCCTCCCTCTCACCCTTCTTTCATATCCAGAGGAGCTCCCCTCATGGACTGAAGATCAGGCCTGCCGTAACCTCGGCCCCAAACCTGAGCTGAGTTAGGGTTTTTGGATGTCTGTCTGCACAGCCATGGCCCACACAGCCTCCAGGCTGGGGTCTCTGGAGCCACACCACAGAACTGTGCCTGCTCTCTCCTAAGAAACTGCCCATTCCATTGGCCACAACTCTACAAAATAGTAGAAACCTCAAGGTCCCCAAGGACATCCCACTACCGCAAGCCCCACTGGATAAATACGGGCATTATGACACAAGCTGAGCAACTACTACCTCCATGCAGACACACAGACAGATATCCGCAGAGACAGAAGATTGAACCAGACAGGCCCCTAGGCCCTATTATGAACTCTTGCTTTGGTGTCCAGGTATCACTCCTCAGAGGCCTGGGTTCGAAGACCAGCATACGGGGCTTTCCTGAGGCACCAGACAGAAGACCTCTCATCTCCACATGGGAAGCTTCCTTTTTGGAGTTGTGTCAAGCCCTTTGGGTTGGAGAATCCTGCCGAGTCCCTTAGCTACTGCCACATTCCAAGGTCTCCATGGCCACCAACCCACATTATGACTCATCCTCAGGAGAGTCCATTTAAACTCAGCCTTCTGGGTAGCTCACCCAAGAGCCCGCAGATTGAGCGTGCCTTGTCTCGACCAGGCAATGGGAAGGTGAGTTGGCGTGTCTCGACATCCATACTTAGGCCCCTGCTCTCGAGTCTTTCTGTATGGGGCATCAAGGGACCATCCAATAGTACTCGACTGTCCTGAAGAAGGAATCTTTGAAGTTTGGAGCAGCTCACAACTCCCAGCGTAGGGAAACCTCCCTGGCCTCATGACGCCCCCAACCCCTTCAGGAAGGGGCCGTCATGGACACAAACTCCAGCTTGAGGCAACATCTGATAATCGCCCTGACCTCACCTGCAGGAGATCTCGATTCAGCCTCTGCAGAGTGGGCCTGCCATGCTCTTGGCCCCAAAACTCGTGCTAGCTTGTGTTTTCAGACTTCCTTCCTCACAATCCTGGCCACACCCCTCCAGTTTGGCAATTCTGGAGACACAATGCAGCACTCTGCCTGCCCTCCAGAAGAAAAATGTTGCCCTATAGGGCTAACCGGAAATGCCAAATGAGTAACAACCTGCATGCCACGCGACCATACCCCAATTATACAGTCTAGCCTATGCACTAAAGCCCTATCTGACACAACCTGAGGGCAGACCTCCAGTCCAACACCCAGAAAGCTGGCCGTACACAGAGCATATCACACCCACAATGGCTTTAGGCCATCATCTCTACCCAACCTCAGTTTTCACCTTCAGAACCTAGGCCTTATCTCCACTCACTGCTCAGGAGTGAACGTGATGCAAGAATCAGAACTTCTCCTTCGCCTTGGCAAGTAACCTAGTGGTTGGCATGTTGTCCATTGTTCATAGTAGGAGAAAGCAGCATGGACTATGAGGCCCCACCTATCCCTGAGGGCCACAATTTGCACAAACACACATTGTGACCCTCAGCGTGAGACCTATCCTCATGTAAAGCCTCTTAGTGACTGGAACAGCAGCCCACATATGGGGCTTGCCAAGCCCCTAGTCCCCCAATCTCAACCAGAGTTCGAGATGTCTAGTCACCCCTACTCAGGGCTCTACTCTGGAATCCCTCTTTGGTGGAACACCTGAGGTAAAAAAAAAAAAATACAGAAAGGACTCTTCCCATCCACAGAATGATCCCAACACCTTGGGATCAGGCCATATCACCAGAGAAAGAATTGTCCATGGCCCTTGAGGACACCGTGACATTCCACGGCCACCGTTGACACAAAATCCAGAGACAAAAGCTTGAGCAAGCGCCACATACTCGCCCTTTGTTCATAGCACGGAAAATTCTTACTGTCTGTAGATCGAGCCTTCATACATACATCCCCAAACCTATGCTGAGTTTGTGTTTTCAGACTTCTGTCCCCACAGTCCTGGCCCACACACCGTCCAAGCTGGGGACCCTGGAGACACACCTCAGGACTGTGGCTTTCCTCTCCAGGGGAATTCTGCCATTTCCATTGGCCACAACCCTATAGATTAGGAGAATCCTCCAAACTCCCCGAGGCCATCCCAATAGTGTTGGCTGCCCAGGACAAACAGGGATGATCTTTCACAAGTTAGGAAACTACCTCCACTCAGACCCAGAGACAGATATCCCCATAGAATAAGATTGAACTGGACAGGCACTTAGGCTCTAATCAGATCCATTGCTTTTGTTTCCAGGCATCTCTCCTCAGAGGCCTGGTTTCCAATACCAGAATACGGGGGATTACTGAGGCACTCATCAGAAAAATCTCGTCTCCACATAGGAAATGTACTCTTTGGAGCTCTATAAAAACCTCTGTTTAGGAGAATCTTTCAGGGCCCCGGATCAAGCGCCCCATTCCAAGTTCTCCATGGACTTAAACCCACATTATGATCTATTGTCGGGAGAGTCCATGTCAACTCAACCCCCTTGGTTTCTCCCCCAGGGCCTGCAGATCAAACCTGCCTTGTTGCTAGGAGACAACTAGAATGGGAGGCGGGCTGCCCAGGCATCCATCCTTAGAACCCTACTCTGGAGTCGTTCCACATGGGACATCCTAGAGCCATCCAACAGGTCTCAAGTGTCCCACAGAAGGAATCTTTGCAGTCTGGAGCATCTCACAACTCCCATTGTGGGAAAATCTACATGGCCTCTTGAGACGCTCCACTTTATAAAGGGGCCATCATGGACAGAAACTCCAACCTGAGCAAACGTCTGATATTCGCCCTGACTTCAGGTGCATGAGATCTTGATTCAGCTCTGCAGAGTGTGCCTTCTGTGCCCTCACCCCAAAAACTAAGCCTAGCTTGTGTTCTCAGACTACCGTCCTCACACCCCTGCCCCAAAAGCCCTACAGATTGGCAATACTGGGGCCATAATGCAGCACACTGCCTGCCCTCCAGAAGAAAAACGTTGCCTTATGGAGCTACCTAGAAACCCGAATAAGGATCAACTGAACGCCACTCGACTGCACCCCAAATATGCACTCTACCCTGTCTAATGCCTTGTCTGACACAGCATGAGCCCACACCTCCAGACCTAGGCTCAACAGCTGGCCGCACACTGAGCTCATTGGACCCATCAGGTCCTTAGGTCTTCATCCCTTCCCAACCTCAGTTTTCGGGTTTCAGAACCTAGACCTAAACTCCAAACACTGTCCAGGGGTGAACGTGATGCAGAAATCACAACTCTTCCTTCGCCATGGCTGGAAACCTTGTGGTTGGCATATTCTCCAACGTTCAGTGTAGAAGAATCTAGCGTAGCCCATGAGGCACTTCCCATGCTTGAGGGCCTTGTTGGGCACAAATAGGCATTGTGACCCTCAGCATGAGCCCTGTCCTCAAGGAAGGCCTCTCAGTGTCTGAATCAAGAGCCCGCCTATTGGACTTGCCATGCCCCTAGGCCCCCAAACTTAAACAGAGGTGGGGATATCCAGTTGTCCCTCCCAAGGACTCTGCTCTGGAATCCCTCTTTTATTGGGACACTTGAGGTACATAAAATAAAATATAAAATAAAATAAAATAAAAAAACAGAAAAGACTCCCCCCATCCCACAGAATGTACCCAAACTCTTGGGATCGGGTCAAATCCTCAGAGAAGGAAAGCCATCCACAACCCATGAGGCCACGCCAGCTTTCCACCCACATTGTTGACACAAATCCAGAGACAAAACCTGAGCAAGCACCTCAAACTCACCCTTTTTCATATCCCTAAGTGTTATCACAGTCTGTAGATTGGGCGTGCCATACCTATGTCCCCAATCCTAAGCAGAGTTTGTGTTTGCAGACTTTTGTCCCCACAGGCCTGGCCCACACAGCCTCAAGGCTGGGCCCCTAGAGCCAAACTCAGAACTGTGCCTGACCTCTCCAGGGGATTTCTGCCCATTCCATTGGCCACAACCCTATAGATTAGGAGAAACTCCAAAGTCCCGAAGCCATCCCAATATTATAGGCTGCCCAGGACAAACAGGGGCGATCTGACACAAGCTGAGCAACTACATCCCCTCAGATCCTTAGACACATATCCTCAGGAAAGAGATTGAACCGGACAGGCACCTATGCCCTAATCATCTCGATTGCTTTTGTTTCCAGTCATCTCTCCACAGAGGCCTGGTTTCCAATACCAGCATATGGGAGATTCCTTAGGCACTCATCAAAACAATTCTCTTCTATACATAGGAAACGTACTCTTTAGAGCCCATCAAAACCTCCGGTTATGAACATCCCTCAAGGCCCCGGATCAAGCACCCCATTCCAAGGTCTACATGGACACAAATGCACATTATGACCCATCCTCAACTCACCCATTTCAACACACCCGCCTCGGTTGCTCCCCTAGATCCAGCAGATCGAACTTGCCTTGGCGCTATGAGACACCTGGAATGGGAGGCAGGCTGCCCAGGCATCCATCCTTAGAACCCTGCTCTGAATAACTTCCTTATGGGATGTCCTGGAGCCATCCAACAGGTCTCGACTGTCCCACAGAAGGAATCATTACGGTTTGGAGCATCTCACAATTCCCATCGTGGGAAAACCTCCATGTCCTCGTGACACCGTCCCCTTCATGAAGGGGCCGTCATGGACAGAAACTCCGACGTAAGCCAACGTCTGATCCTAGCTCTGTCTTCAGGCATACGGGATCTCGAATCATCTCTGCAGAGGGTGCCTGCCGTCCCCTCACCCCGAAATCTAAGTCTGGCTCTTGTTCTCAGAATTTTTTCCTCACACTCCTGGCCCACAAGCCTTCCAGTTTGGGAATTCTGGAGCCACTATGTGGCACTGTGTCTTCCCTCCAGAAGAAAAACGTTGCCCTCTGGGGCTACCCAGTAACCACAAATGAGTACCATCCTGCACGAAACTCGACTGCACCCCAATGATACAGTCTAGCCAGGGCACTAATTCCCTGTCTGCCACAGCCTGAGCCTGCACCTCCCAACCCACACTCAACAGCTGGCCGAACACTGAGCACATCAGCCACACCATGGCCTTAGGTCTTCATCTCTTCCCAACCTCAGATTTCAGGCTTCAGAACCTAGACCTTAAATCCAATCACAGTCCAGGAGTGAAAGTGTTGCATAAATTAGAACTCCATCTTCCCCATGGCCAGAAAATTTGTGGTTGCCATATTGTGCAACGTTCAGTGTAGGAGAAACCAGCATGGTACATTAGGCCACGTCCTGACATGAGGGGCTCCTTGGGCACAAAAACACATTGTGAAACTCAGTGTGAGACCTATCCTCAAGGAAGGTCTCTCAGTGTCTGGAATAAGAGCCCACATATGGGGATTGCCATGTTCTTAAGTCCCAATGTTAACCAGAGGTCTGGTTGTCCAGTTGCCCCAACCCACGACTCTGCTCTGGAATCCCTATTTTGGTGGGCCACCTGAGGTAAAAAAAAATAAATAAATAAATAAACAAAAAAACCAGAAAGGCCTCCTCCCTTACCACAGAATGACCCCAAACTCTTGGGATCAGGTCAAATCCCCAGAAAAGGAGCCTCATCGATGGCCCATGAGGACACCCCGACATTCCATGGCAATCGGTGACACATTTCCAGAAAAAAAAAAAAAAAAGCATGAGCAAGCACCTCACATTCGCCCTTTGTTCATATCCCGAAGAGTTCTCCTCACGGCCTATAGATCGGACCGGCCATACCTACATCCCCCAAACTAAGTGGAGTTTGTGTTTTCAGACTTTTGTCCAAATAACCCTGGACCACACACGCTCCACACTTGGGTCCCTGGAGCCACACCTCAGGACTGTGCTTCCCTTTCAAGGGAATTCTTCCCATTCCATTGGCCACAACCTTGCAAATGAGAAAAAACCTCCAAAGTCACCGAGGCCATCCCAATAGTGTAGGCCGCCCAGGACAAACAGTGGTGATCTCAAACCAGCTGAGCAACTACCTCCACTCAGACAACAGATGTCCCCAGAGAAGAATATTGAACCGGACAGGCCCCTAGGCCCTAATCAGATCCATTGCTTTGGTTTTCAGGCATCTCTCCTCAGAGGCCTCGTTTCCAATACCAGCATATGGTGGTTTCCTGAGGCACCAATAAGAACAAATCTCGTATCCCCATGGAAAACTTGCTCATTGGAGCTTTGTCATAACCTCTGGTTAGGAGAATCCTTCAGGGCCCTGGTGCCACTGCCCCATACCAAGGTCTCCATGGACTCAAACCAACATTAAGACCATCCTCAGGAAAGTCCATTTCAACTCAGCCCCCTCTGTTGCTACCCCAAGCCAGCAGATCAAACGTTTCTTGTTGCTAGGAGACAATTGGAATGTGAGGCTGGCTGCCCAGGCATCCATACTTAGAACCCTGTTCTGGAAAAATACCTTATAAGACGTCCTGGAGCCATCCAACAAATCTTAATTGTCCCACAGAAGGAATCCTTGCGGTTTGGAGCATCTCACAACTCCAATAGTGGGAAAACCCCCATGGGCTCATAATATCCCCCCTTCATGAAGAGACCAACATGGACAGAAACTCAAACCTGAGCCAAAGTCTGATCCTCGACCTGACTTCAGACGCATGAGATCTCAATTCAGCTCAGCAGAGTGTGCCTGCCATGTCCTTGCCCTGAAACCTAAGCCTAGCTTGTGTTCTCAGACTTCCGTCCTCACTCTCCTGGCCCACAAGCCCTCCAGTTTGGGAATTCCGATGCCACAATGCAGCACTCTGCCTGCCCTCCAGAAGAAAAACTTTGCCCTATGCTGCTAATAAGAAACCCCAAATGATTTTCTAATGCATGCCACTCGATTGTAAAGCAATTATACAGCCTACCCTGTATACTAATGCCCTGTCTGGCACAGCCTGAGACAAGACATCCCAAACGACACCCAGACAGCTGGCCCCAACCTGGACACATAGGACCCGCTATGGCTGTAGGTCGTCATCTCTTCCCAACCTCGGTTTTCAGGCTTCAGCAATGTGGGAAAACCTGCATTGTCCGAAAGGCCATGCCAGTGCTTGAGGGCCGCCTAGGGCACAGACATACATTGTGACCTGCAGCGTGAGTCCCGTATTAAAGTAACGCCTCTCAGTGGCTGGACCAAGATCCTGCATATGGGGCTTGTCATATCCATAGGCCCCCAGGCTTAACCAGAGGGCGAGTATTCCAGTTGTCAGTACCCACTGCTATGCTCTAGAATCCCTCTACTGGTGGGACACATGAAGCAGAAAACAGGACACTTCCCTTCCCACAGAATGACCCCAAACACTTGGCGGCTGGACAAACTACCAGAGAGGGAGACTTCTACGACCCATGAGGCAACTCCTACATTAAACGGCCATTGTGGACAAAACATCCAGAGACAAAAGCCTGAGCGACTGCCTCCCTCTCACCCTTCTTTCATATCCAGAGGAGCTCCCCTCATGGACTGTAGATCAGGCCTGCCGTAACCTCGGCCCCAAACCTGAGCTGAGTTAGGGTTTTTGGATGTCTGTCTGCACAGCCATGGCCCACACAGCCTCCAGGCTGGGGTCTCTGGAGCCACACCACAGAACTGTGCCTGGTCTCTCCTAAGAAACTGCCCATTCCATTGGCCACAACTCAACAAAATAGTAGAAACCTCAAGGTCCCTAAGGACATCCCACTACCACAAGCCGCACTGGACAAATAGGGGCATTATGACACAAGCTGAGCAACTACTACCTCCATGCAGACACACAGACAGATATCCGCAGAGACAGAAGATTGAACCAGACAGGCCCTTAGGCCCTATTATGAACTCTTGCTTTGGTCTCCAGGTATCACTCCTCAGATGCCTGGGTTCGAAGACCAGCATACGGGGCTTTCCTGAGGCACCAGACAGAAGACCTCTCATCTCCACATGGGAAGCTTCCTTTTTGGAGTTGTGTCAAGCCCTTCGGGTTGGAGAATCCTGCAGAGTCCCTTAGCTACTGCCACATTCCAAGGTCTCCATGGCCACCAACCCACATTATGACTCATCCTCAGGAGAGTCCATTTAAACTCAGCCTTCTGGGTAGCTCACACAAGAGCCCGCAGATTGAGCGTGCCTTGTCTCCACCAGGCAATGGGAAGGTGAGTAGGCGTTTCTCGGCATCCATACTTAGGCCCCTGCTCTCGAGTCTTTCTGTATGGGGCATCAAGGGACCATCCAATAGTACTCGACTGTCCTGAAGAAGGAATCTTTGAAGTTTGGAGCAGCTCACAACTCCCAGCGTAGGGAAACCTCCCTGGCCTCATGACGCCCCCACCCCCTTCATGTAAGGGCCGTCGTGGACACAAACTCCAGCTTGAGGCAACATCTGATAATCGCCCTGACCTCACCTGCAGGAGATCTCGATTCAGCTTCTGCAGAGTGGACCTGCCATGCTCTTGGTCCCAAAACTCGTGTTTTCAGACTTCCTTCCTCACAATCCTGGCCACACCCCTCCAGTTTGGCAATTCTGGAGACACAATGCAGCACTCTGCCTGCCCTCCAGAAGAAAAATGTTGCCCTATAGGCCTAACCAGAAACGCCAAATGAGTAACAACCTGCATGCCACTCGACCATACCCCAATTATACTGTCTAGCCTGTGCACTAAAGCCCTGTCTGAAACAGCCTGAGGGCAGACCTCCAGTCCAACACCCAGACAGCTGGCCATAAACAGAGCATATCACACCCACAATGGATTTAGGCCATCAACTCTACCCAACCTCCGTTTTCACCTTCAGAACCTAGACCTTATCTCCACTCACTGCTCAGGAGTGAACGTGATACAAGAATCAGAACTTCTCCTTCGCCTTGGCAAGAAACCTAGTGGTTGGCATGTTTTTCCAAAGTTCAGTGTAGTTGAAACCAGTGTGGCCCATGAGGCCCCGCCCATGTTTATAGGCCACATTGGTCACAAACACACATTGTGTCCCTCAGCCTGATCCCAGGCCTCAGGTAAGGCCTCTCAGTGGTTGGATGAAGAGTCAGCATATTCGGCTTGCCATGCCCCTAGGCCCCAAATTTTACCCATAGTTCGGGTTCTCCCTTCACTTTTCCCCAGGGCTCATCTTTGGAATTCCTAGTTTGGTGGGACACCTGAGGTAACAAACCTGAAAGGAGTCCTCCCATTCCACAGATTGACGAAAAACAATTGGGATCGGGCCAAATCCACAGAGAGGAAGATTCGTCCATGGCCCATGAGGCCTCCCCGACATTCCACGGCCATCTCTGATACAAAATCCAGAGACAAAAGCCTGAGCAAGTGCCTCAGACTCGCTCTTTCTTTATATCCGGAAGAGTTCTTCTCATGGTTTATAGATCGGGCCTGCTATACCTACCTCCCCAAGGCTAAGCTGAGTTTGTGTTTTCAGACTTCTGTCCCCAAAGTCCTGGGCCACACACCTTCCAGACTGGGGCCCCAGGTGTCACACATTAGGACTGTGTCTACCCAATCCATGGGAATTCTGCCCATTCCATTGTCCAAATCCGTAAAATTAGGAGAACCCTCCAAATCCCTGAGGCCATCCCAATAGTGCAGGTCGCCCGGGACAAACAAGGGCGGTCTGATACCAGCTGAGCATCTACCTCCACTCATACCATAGATGGATGTCCCCTGAGAAGAAGATTGAACCAGACAGGACCCTAGGCCATAATCGGATACATTGCTTTGGTTTACAGGCATGTCTCCTCAAAAGCCTGGATTCCAATACCAGCATAGGTGTTTTTCTGAGGCACCCATCAGAACAAATCTCGTCTACACAAGGAGACTTTTGCATCGAGCTATGTCAAAAGCTTAGGAGAATACTTCAGGGTCCCGGTGCCACCGCCCCATTTTAAGGCCCTCATGGACACAAACACACATTAGGACGCATCCTCAGGAAAGTCCATTTCAAGTCAGTCACTCCTGTTGCTCACGCAGAATCATCAGATCTAAACTCTCTTGTTGCTAGGAGAAAATTGGAATGCGAGGCCTGCTTCCCAGTCATCCATCCTCGAATGGTGCCCTGGAGTCATTCCATATGGGATGTCCTGAAGCTGCCCAACAGGTCTCAATTGTCCCGCAGAAGGTATCCTTGAAGGGGGCATCCCACAACACCCAACGTGGGAAAACCTCCATGGCCTCGAGATTCCGCTCCCTTCATGAAGGGGCCGTCATGCACATAAACTCCAACGTGAGCCAACGTCTGATCCTCGCCCTGATTTCAGATGCATGAGATATTGGTTCAGATCTACAGTGGTCCCTGCCGTGTCCTCGCCCTGATACACAAGTCTAGCTTGTGTTCTCAGACTTCCGTCCTCACACTCCTGGACACGAAGCCCTCAAGTTTGGCAATTCCGGACCGACAATGAAGCACTCTGCCTGCCCTCTAGAAAACAAATTTTGCCTAATGAGCTGCCCAGACAACTTATATGAGGATAAATCTACATGGCACTCGACTTTACCCAAATTATATAGTCTACGGGGGCACTAATGCACTGTCTGACACAACCTGAGCCCGGACCTCCTGACCAACACCCAGACAGTTGACCGCACACTGAGCACATCAGACCCGCCATGGCCTTAGGTTATCATCTCTTCCCTACCTCCGTTTTCAGGCTTCAGAATCTAGACCTTATCTCCAATCACTGCCCAAGGGTGACTGTGATGCAGAAATCAGAACTCTTCCTTACCCATGGCAAGAAATCTTGTCGTTGGCAGGTTGTCCAACGTTCAGTGTAGGAGAAACCAGGATTCACCATGAGGCCCCGCCCATTCTTGTTTGCGAAGTGGGCATAAACACGCATTGTGACCCTCAGTGTGAGTCCTGTCCTCTAGTAAGTCCTCTCAGTCACTCGACCATTAGATGTCATAATGGGCTTGACATGTCCCTAGGCCCAAATTTGTAACCAGATTTCTGGTTGTACAGTCGGCCCCCCCCCCAGGGCTCTACTCTGGAATACCTCAATTGGTGGAACACCTGAGGTTAAAAAACAAAACAAGGCAAATCACAACAACAAAACGGACTTCTTCCATCCCACAGAATGACCCCAAAATCTTGCGATGGGGACAAAGCCCCAGATAGTAAGACTCATCCATTTCCCATGAAGTCAACCGGAAATTTCATGACCATGAGTGACACGATATCCAGAGACAAAAACTTGAGCAAGAGCCTAGCACTCGCCCTTTTTTCATATCCCGAAGAGTTCTCCTCATGGTCTGTAGATCAATCATGCCATACTTATTACCCGAAACATAAGCCGCGTTTGTGTTTTCAGACAACTGTCCAAACAGCTCTGCCTACACACCCTACAGGCTCAGGCCCCTGGAGCCAAACCTGAGGACTGTACTTGCCCTCTCCAAGGGAATTGTATGTGCCCATTCCAATGGCCACAACCTACTAATAAGATAAACCTCCAAACTCTTTGAGGCCATCCCAATAGTGGTGGCTCTCCAGGAGAAACAGGAGCAATCTGAGCCCATCTGACACCTACATGCACTCAGATGCATAGACTGATGTCCCCAGAGGTAAAAAGGTACGAACAGGCCCCTAGGCACTATTGGATTCATTGTTGTGCTATCCAGTCATCTCTCCTCAGAGGCCTGGATTTCAATACCAGCTGTTTCCTGACTCATCCTCAGAACAAATCTCATCTACATATGGGAAACTTGCACGTTGGAGCTGTGTCAAAGCCTCTGTTTGAAAAAACCCTTCAGGGCCCCAGTGCCACCGCTTCATTCCAAGATCTCCATAGACACAAAAACATATTAGGATCCATCCACAGGAGAGTCCATTTCAACTCAGCCTCCTGGGTTGCTCCCCCAGATCCAGCAGATCTAATCTGTCTTGTTGCTAGGACACAATTGGAATGCGAGGTGGGCTACCCAGCCATCCATCCTTAGAACCCTGCTCGGAATCGTTGCCCTGGAGCCAACCAACAGGTCTCAATTGTCCTGCAGAAGAATCTTTGCAGTTTGGAGCTTCTCACAACTAACATCGTGGGAAAACCCCCACGGCCTCGTGGCCCCCCTGCCCCTTCATGAGGGCCATCAGGGACAGAAACACCAACCTGAGCGATCTTCTGATCCTCGCCCTGACATCATAAGCACGAGATCTCCATTCAGGTCTGTAGATTGTTCCTGCCTTGTCCTCACCCAGAAACCTAAGCCTAGCTTGTTCTCAGATTTCCTTCCTCAGACTACTGGCCCACAAGCCTCCAGTTTGAAAACCAGAACTATAATGCAGCACTCTTCCTGCCCTCAGGAAGAAAAACATTGCCCTCTGGGGCTACCCAGAAACTCCAAATGAGGATCAACCTGCACGCCATTCGACTGTACCCCAAATATATAGGCTGACCTGGGCACTATTGCCCTTTTTGACACAGCCTGAGCCTGGATTACCTGGCCCCACACAGAAAGCTGGCCGCTCACTGAGCACATCGGACCCGCCATGGTCTTAGGTCGTCATCTCTTCCCAACCTCGGTTGTCAAGTTTCAGAACCTAGACCTTATCTCCAATCACTGCCCAGGCTTGAAAGTGATGCAGAAAAAACAACTCCTTCCCCTTGGCAAGAAACCATGTGGTTGGCATGTTGTCCAACGTTCAGTGTAGTTGAAACCAGTGTGGCCCATGAAGCCCCGCTCGTTTGCGGGCCACATTGGTCAAAACCACACATTGTGACCCTCACCCTGATCCCAGTCCTCAATAAGGCCTCTCAGTGGCTGGATGAAGAGGTAGCATATTGGGCTTGCCATGCCCCTAGTACCCAAATTTTACCCATAGTTCGGGTTCTCCCTTCACTTTTCCCCAGGGTTCTTCTTTGGAATTCCTCTTTTGGCGGGACACCTGAGGTAACAAACCTGAAAGGAGTCCTCCCTTTCCACAGATTGACGAAAAACAATTGGGATCGGGCCAAATCCACAGAGAGGAAGATTCGTCCATGGCCCATGAGGCCTCCCCGACATTCCACGGCCATCTCTGATACAAAATCCAGAGACAAAAGCCTGAGCAAGCGCCTCAGACTCGCTCTCTCTTCAATCCGGAAGAGTTCTTCTCATGGTTTATAGATCGGGCCTGCCATACCTACGTCCCCAAACCTAAGCTGAGTTTGTGTTTTCAGACTTCTGTCCTCAAAGTCCTGGGCCACACACCCTCCAGGCTGGGGCCCCTGGAGTCACACATTAGGACTGTGCCTACCCAATCCATGGGAATTCTGCCGATGCCATTGTCCAAAACAGTAAAATTTGGAGAACCCTACAAATCCCTGAGGCCATCCCAATAGTGCAGGTCGCCCGGGACAAACAAGGGCGGTCTGATACCAGCTGAGCATCTACCTCCACTCATACCATAGATGGATGTCCCCTGAGAAGAAGATTGAACCAGACAGGACCCTAGGCCATAATCGGATACATTGCTTTGGATTACAGGCATGTCTCCTCAAAAGCCTGGATTGCAATACCAGCATCGAGGTTTTCCTGAGGCAGCCATCAAAACAAATCTCGTCTCCACAAGGAACCTTGTGCATCGAGCTATGTCAAAAGCTTAGGAGAATACTTCAGGGTCCCGGTGCCACCGCCCCATTTTAAGGCCCTCATGGACACAAACACACATTAGGACCCATCCTCAGGAAAGTCCATTTCAAGTCAGCCACCCCGGTTTCTCCCGCAGAGCCATCAGATCTAAACTGTCTTGTTGCTAGGAGACAATTGGAATGCGAGGCGGGCTTCCCAGGCATCCATCCTCGAACGGTGCCCTGGAGTCATTCCATATGGGATGTCCTGGAGCTGCCCAACAAGTCTCAATTGTCCCGCAGAAGGAATCCTTGAAGGGGGCATCCCACAACTCCCAACGTGGGAAAACCTCCATGGCCTCGAGATTCCGCTCCCTTCATGAAGGGGCCGTCATGCACAGAAACTCCAACCTGAGCCAACGTCTGATCCTCGCCCTGACTTCAGATGCATGAGATATACGTTCAGATCTACAGGGATACCTGCCGTGCCCTGGCCCTGAAACCCAAGTCTACCTTGTGTTCTCAGACTTCCGTCCTCACACTCCAGGCCTCGAAGCCCGGAAGTTTCGCAATTCCAGACCCACAATGCAGCACTCTGCCTGCCCTCTAGAAAAAAAATTTGGCCTAATGAGCTTCCCAGGCACCTTATATGAGGATAAATCTACATGGCATTCGACTGTACCCAAAGTATATAGTCTAACCTGGGCACTAATGCACTGTCTGACACAACCTGAGCTCGGACCTCCTGACCAACACCCAGACAGCTGACCGCACACTGAGCACATCAGAACCGCCATGGCCTTAGGACATCATCTATTCCCAACTGCGGTTTTTCAGGCTTCAGAACCTAGACCTTATCTCCAACCACTGCCCAGGGGTGCCTGTGATGCAGAAATCAGAACTCGTCCTTACCCATGGCAAGAAACCTTGTGGTTGGCATGTTGTCCAACGTTCAGTGTAGGAGAAACCAGCATTCACCCGCAGGCCCCGCCAATTCTTGAGTGCGAAGAGGGCATAAACACGCATTGTGACCCTCAGCGTGAGTCCTGTGCTCTAGTAAGTCCTCTCAGTGGCTCGATCATTAGATGTCATAATGGGCTTGACATGTCCCTAGGCCACAATTTTAAACCAGATTTCTGGTTGTCCGGTCGGCCCTCCCCAGGGCTCTACTCTGGAATACCTCATTTGGTGAGACACCTGAGGTTAAAAAACAAAACAAAGCAAATCAACAACAACAACAAAACGGACTTCTTCCATTCCCAGAATGACCCAAAAATCTTGGGACGGGGCAAAACCCCAGAGAGTAAGACTCGTCCATTTCCCATGAAGTCACCCGGAAATTTCACGACCATGAGTGACACGATATCCAGAGACAAAAACTTGAGCACGAGCCTCACACTCGCCCTTTTTTCATATCCTGAAGAGTTCTCCTCATGGTCTGTAGATCAGTCCTGCCATACCTATGACCCGAAACATAAGCCGCGTTTGTGTTTTCAGACAACTGTCCAAACAGCTCTGGCCTACACACCCTACAGGCTCAGGCCCCTGGAGCCAAACCTGAGGACTGTACTTGCCCTCTCCAAGGGAATTGTATGTGCCCATTCCAATGGCCACAACCCTACTAATAGGATAAACCTCCAAACTGCCGGAGGCCATCCCAACAGTGGTGGCTTCCCAGGACAAACAGGGGCAATCTGAGCTCATCTGAGCACCTACCTGCCCTCAGACGCATAGACTGATGTCCCCAGAGGTAAAAAGGAACGAACAGGCCCCTAGGCACTAAACGGATCCATTGCTGTGGTATCCAGTCATCTCTCCTCAGAGGCCTGGATTCCAATACCAGCGTATGGCTGTTTCTTGACTCACCCATCAGAAAACATCTCATCTACATATGGGAAACTTGCACGATGGAGCTGTGTCAAAGCCTCTGTTTGGAAAAACCCTTCAGGACCCCAGTGCCACCGCTACATTCCAAGGTCTCCATAGACACAAAAAGACATTAGGACCCATCCACAGGAGAGTCCATTTCAATTCAGCCTCCTGGGTTGCTCCCCCAGATGCAGCAGATCTAACCTGTCTTGTTGCTAGGACACAATTGGAATGCGAGGTGGGCTACCCAGCCATCCATCCTTAGAACCCTGCTCGGAATCGTTGCCCTGGAGCCAACAAACAGGTCTCAATTGTCCTGCAGAAGAATCTTTGCAGTTTGGAGCTTCTCACAACTAACATCGTGGGAAAACCCCCACGGCCTGGTGACCACCCCGCCCCTTCATGAAGGGCCATCAGGGACAGAAACACCAAACTGAGCGATCTTCTGATCCTCGCCCTTACATCATAAGCACGAGATCTCGATTCAGGTCTGTAGATTGTTCCTGCCTTGTCCTCACCCAGAAACCTAAGCCTAGCTTGTTCTCAGATTTCCTTCCTCAGACTACTGGCCCACAAGCCTCCAGTTTGAAAACCAGAACTATAATGCAGCACTCTTCCTGCCCTCAGGAAGAAAAACATTGCCCTCTGGGGCTACCCAGAAACTCCAAATGAGGATCAACCTGCACGCCATTCGACTGTACCCCAAATATATAGGCTGACCTGGGCCCTATTGCCCTTTTTGACACAGCCTGAGCCTGGATTACCTGGCCCCACACAGAAAGCTGGCCGCTCACTGAGCACATCGGACCCGCCATGGTCTTAGGTCGTCATCTCTTCCCAACCTCGGTTGTCAAGTTTCAGAACCTAGACCTTATCTCCAATCACTGCCCAGGCTTGAAAGTGATGCAGAAATCACAACTCCTTTCCCGTGGCAACAAACCATGTGGTTGGCATGTTGTCCAACGTTCAGTGTAGTTGAAACCAGTGTGGCCCATCAGGCCCCGCTCATGTTTGCGGGCCACATTGGTCAAAACCACACATTGTGACCCTCACCCTGATCCCAGTCCTCAATAAGGCCTCTCAGATGCTAGATGAAGGGATAGCATATTGGGCTTGCCATGCCCCTAGGCCCCAAATTTTACCCAGAGTTCGGGTTCTCCCTTCACTTTTCCTTAGGGCTCTTCTTTGGAATTCCTCTTTTGGCGGGACACCTGAGGTAACAAACCTGAAAGGAGTCCTCCCTTTCCACAGATTGACGAAAAACAATTGGGATCGGGCCAAATCCACAGAGAGGAAGATTCGTCCATGGCCCATGAGGCCTCCCCGACATTCCACGGCCATCTCTGATACAAAATCCAGAGACAAAAGCCTGAGCAAGCGCCTCAGACTCGCTCTTTCTTCATATCCGGAAGAGTTCTTCTCATGGTTTATAGATCGGGCCTGCCATACTTACGTCCCCAAACCTAAGCTGAGTTTGTGTTTTCAGACTTCTGTCCTTAAAGTCCTGGGCCACACACACTCCAGGCTGGGGCCCCTGGAGTCACACATTAGGACTGTGCCTACCCAATCCATGGGAATTCTGCCGATGCCATTGTCCAAAACAGTAAAATTTGGAGAACCCTACAAATCCCTGAGGCCATCCCAATAGTGCAGGTCGCCTGGGACAAACAAGGGCGGTCTGATACCAGCTGAGCATCTACCTCCACTCATACCATAGATGGATGTCCCCTGAGAAGAAGATTGAACCAGACAGGACCCTAGGCCATAATCGGATACATTGCTTTGGATTACAGGCTTGTCTCCTCAAAAGCCTGGATTCCAATACCAGCATAGAGGTTTTCCTGAGGCACCCATCAAAACAAATCTCGTCTCCACAAGGAACCTTGTGCATCGAGCTATGTCAAAAGCTTAGGAGAATACTTCAGTGTCCCGGTGCCACCGCCCCATTTTAAGGCCCTCATGGACACAAACACACATTAGGACCCATCCTCAGGAAAGTCCATTTCAAGTCAGCCACCCCGGTTTCTCCCGCAGAGCCATCAGAACTAAACTGTCTTGTTGCAAGGAGACAATTGGAATGCGAGGCGGGCTTCCCAGGCATCCATCCTCGAATGGTGCCCTGGAGTCATTCCATATGGGATGTCCTGGAGCTGCCCAACAAGTCTCAATTGTCCCGCAGAAGGAATCCTTGAAGGGGGCATCCCACAACTCCCAACGTGGGAAAACCTCCATGGCCTCGAGATTCCGCTCCCTTCATGAAGGGGCCGTCATGCACAGAAACTCCAACCTGAGCCAACGTCTGATCCTCGCCCTGACTTCAGATGCATGAGATATAGGTTCAGATCTACAGGTGTACCTGCCGTGCCCTGGCCCTGAAACCCAAGTCTAGCTTGTGTTTTCAGACTTCCCTCCTCACACTCCCGGCCCCGAAGCCCAGAAGTTTTGCAATTCCAGACCCACAATGCAGCACTCTGCCTGCCCTCTAGAAAAAAAATTTGGCCTAATGAGCTTCCCAGGCACCTTATATGAGGATAAATCTACATGGCATTCGACTGTACCCAAAGTATATAGTCTAACCTGGGCACTAATGCACTGACACAACCTGAGCTCGGACCTCCTGACCAACACCCAGACAGCTGACCGCACACTGAGCACATCAGAACTGCCATGGCCTTAGGTCATCATCTATTCCCAACTGCGGTTTTTCAGGCGTCAGAACCTAGACCTTATCTCCAACCACTGCCCAGGGGTGCCTGTGATGCAGAAATCAGAACTCGTCCTTACCCATGGCAAGAAACCTTGTGGTTGGCATGTTGTCCAACGTTCAGTGTAGGAGAAACCAGCATTCACCCGCAGGCCCCGCCAATTCTTGAGTGCGAAGAGGGCATAAACACGCATTGTGACCCTCAGCGTGAGTCCTGTGCTCAAATAAGTCCTCTAAGTGGCTCGACCATTAGATGTCATAATGGGCTTGACATGTCCCTAGGCCACAATTTTTAACCAGATTTCTGGTTGTCCGGTCGGCCCTCCCCAGGGCTCTACTCTGGAATACCTCATTTGGTGAAACACCTGCGGTTAAAAAACAAAACAAAGCAAATCAACAACAACAACAAAACGGACTTCTTCCATTCCCAGAATGACCCAAAAATCTTGGGACGGGGCAAAACCCCAGAGAGTAAGACTCGTCCATTTCCCATGAAGTCACCCGGAAATTTCACGACCATGAGTGACACGATATCCAGAGACAAAAACTTGAGCACGAGCCTCACACTCGCCCTTTTTTCATATCCTGAAGAGTTCTCCTCATGGTCTGTAGATCAGTCCTGCCATACCTATGACCCGAAACATAAGCCGCGTTTGTGTTTTCAGACAACTGTCCAAACAGCTCTGGCCTACACACCCTACAGGCTCAGGCCCCTGGAGCCAAACCTGAGGACTGTACTTGCCCTCTCCAAGGGAATTGTAAGTGCCCATTCCAATGGCCACAACCCTACTAATAGGATAAACCTCCAAACTGCCGGAGGCCATCCCAACAGTGGTGGCTTCCCAGGACAAACAGGGGCAATCTGAGCTCATCTGAGCACCTACCTGCCCTCAGACGCATAGACTGATGTCCCCAGAGGTAAAAAGGAACGAACAGGCCCCTAGGCACTAAACGGATCCATTGCTGTGGTATCCAGTCATCTCTCCTCAGAGGCCTGGATTCCAATACCAGCGTATGGCTGTTTCTTGACTCACCCATCAGAAAACATCTCATCTACATATGGGAAACTTGCACGATGGAGCTGTGTCAAAGCCTCTGTTTGGAAAAACCCTTCAGGACCCCAGTGCCACCGCTACATTCCAAGGTCTCCATAGACACAAAAAGACATTAGGACCCATCCACAGGAGAGTCCATTTCAACTCAGCCTCCTGGGTTGCTCCCCCAGATGCAGCAGATCTAACCTGTCTTGTTGCTAGGACACAATTGGAATGCGAGGTGGGCTACCCAGCCATCCATCCTTAGAACCCTGCTCGGAATCGTTGCCCTGGAGCCAACAAACAGGTCTCAATTGTCCTGCAGAAGAATCTTTGCAGTTTGGAGCTTCTCACAACTAACATTGTGGGAAAACCCCCACGGCCTCGTGACCACCCCGCCCCTTCATGAAGGGCCATCAGGGACAGAAACACCAAACTGAGCGATCTTCTGATCCTCGCCCTTACATCATAAGCACGAGATCTCGATTCAGGTCTGTAGATTGTTCCTGCCTTGTCCTCACCCAGAAACCTAAGCCTAGCTTGTTCTCAGATTTCCTTCCTCAGACTACTGGCCCACAAGCCTCCAGTTTGAAAACCAGAACTATAATGCAGCACTCTTCCTGCCCTCAGGAAGAAAAACATTGCCCTCTGGGGCTACCCAGAAACTCCAAATGAGGATCAACCTGCACGCCATTTGACTGTACCCCAAATATATAGGCTGACCTGGGCCCTATTGCCCTTTTTGACACAGCCTGAGCCTGGATTACCTGGCCCCACACAGAAAGCTGGCCGCTCACTGAGCACATCGGACCCGCCATGGTCTTAGGTCGTCATCTCTTCCCAACCTCGGTTGTCAAGTTTCAGAACCTAGACCTTATCTCCAATCACTGCCCAGGCTTGAAAGTGATGCAGAAATCACAACTCCTTTCCCGTGGCAACAAACCATGTGGTTGGCATGTTGTCCAACGTTCAGTGTAGTTGAAACCAGTGTGGCCCATCAGGCCCCGCTCATGTTTGCGGGCCACATTGGTCAAAACCACACATTGTGACCCTCACCCTGATCCCAGTCCTCAATAAGGCCTCTCAGATGCTAGATGAAGAGATAGCATATTGGGCTTGCCATGCCCCTAGGCCCCAAATTTTACCCAGAGTTCGGGTTCTCCCTTCACTTTTCCTTAGGGCTCTTCTTTGGAATTCCTCTTTTGGCGGGACACCTGAGGTAACAAACCTGAAAGGAGTCCTCCCTTTCCACAGATTGACGAAAAACAATTGGGATCGGGCCAAATCCACAGAGAGGAAGATTCGTCCATGGCCCATGAGGCCTCCCCGACATTCCACGGCCATCTCTGATACAAAATCCAGAGACAAAAGCCTGAGCAAGCGCCTCAGACTCGCTCTTTCTTCATATCCGGAAGAGTTCTTCTCATGGTTTATAGATCGGGCCTGCCATACTTACGTCCCCAAACCTAAGCTGAGTTTGTGTTTTCAGACTTCTGTCCTTAAAGTCCTGGGCCACACACACTCCAGGCTGGGGCCCCTGGAGTCACACATTAGGACTGTGCCTACCCAATCCATGGGAATTCTGCCGATGCCATTGTCCAAAACAGTAAAATTTGGAGAACCCTACAAATCCCTGAGGCCATCCCAATAGTGCAGGTCGCCTGGGACAAACAAGGGCGGTCTGATACCAGCTGAGCATCTACCTCCACTCATACCATAGATGGATGTCCCCTGAGAAGAAGATTGAACCAGACAGGACCCTAGGCCATAATCGGATACATTGCTTTGGATTACAGGCTTGTCTCCTCAAAAGCCTGGATTCCAATACCAGCATAGAGGTTTTCCTGAGGCACCCATCAAAACAAATCTCGTCTCCACAAGGAACCTTGTGCATCGAGCTATGTCAAAAGCTTAGGAGAATACTTCAGTGTCCCGGTGCCACCGCCCCATTTTAAGGCCCTCATGGACACAAACACACATTAGGACCCATCCTCAGGAAAGTCCATTTCAAGTCAGCCACCCCGGTTTCTCCCGCAGAGCCATCAGAACTAAACTGTCTTGTTGCTAGGAGACAATTGGAATGCGAGGCGGGCTTCCCAGGCATCCATCCTCGAACGGTGCCCTGGAGTCATTCCATATGGGATGTCCTGGAGCTGCCCAACAAGTCTCAATTGTCCCGCAGAAGGAATCCTTGAAGGGGGCATCCCACAACTCCCAACGTGGGAAAACCTCCATGGCCTCGAGATTCCGCTCCCTTCATGAAGGGGCCGTCATGCACAGAAACTCCAACCTGAGCCAACGTCTGATCCTCGCCCTGACTTCAGATGCATGAGATATAGGTTCAGATCTACAGGTGTACCTGCCGTGCCCTGGCCCTGAAACCCAAGTCTAGCTTGTGTTTTCAGACTTCCCTCCTCACACTCCCGGCCCCGAAGCCCAGAAGTTTTGCAATTCCAGACCCACAATGCAGCACTCTGCCTGCCCTCTAGAAAAAAAATTTGGCCTAATGAGCTTCCCAGGCACCTTATATGAGGATAAATCTACATGGCATTCGACTGTACCCAAAGTATATAGTCTAACCTGGGCACTAATGCACTGACACAACCTGAGCTCGGACCTCCTGACCAACACCCAGACAGCTGACCGCACACTGAGCACATCAGAACTGCCATGGCCTTAGGTCATCATCTATTCCCAACTGCGGTTTTTCAGGCTTCAGAACCTAGACCTTATCTCCAACCACTGCCCAGGGGTGCCTGTGATGCAGAAATCAGAACTCGTCCTTACCCATGGCAAGAAACCTTGTGGTTGGCATGTTGTCCAACGTTCAGTGTAGGAGAAACCAGCATTCACCCGCAGGCCCCGCCAATTCTTGAGTGCGAAGAGGGCATAAACACGCATTGTGACCCTCAGCGTGAGTCCTGTGCTCTAATAAGTCCTCTAAGTGGCTCGACCATTAGATGTCATAATGGGCTTGACATGTCCCTAGGCCACAATTTTTAACCAGATTTCTGGTTGTCCGGTCGGCCCTCCCCAGGGCTCTACTCTGGAATACCTCATTTGGTGAAACACCTGCGGTTAAAAAACAAAACAAAGCAAATCAACAACAACAACAAAACGGACTTCTTCCATTCCCAGAATGACCCAAAAATCTTGGGACGGGGCAAAACTTCAGAGAGTAAGACTCGTCCATTTCCCATGAAGTCACCCGGAAATTTCACGACCATGAGTGACACGATATCCAGAGACAAAAACTTGAGCACGAGCCTCACACACGCCCTTTTTTGATATCCTGAAGAGTTCTCCTCATGGTCTGTAGATCAGTCCTGCCATACCTATGACCCGAAACATAAGCCGCGTTTGTGTTTTCAGACAACTGTCCAAACAGCTCTGGCCTACACACCCTACAGGCTCAGGCCCCTGGAGCCAAACCTGAGGACTGTACTTGCCCTCTCCAAGGGAATTGTAAGTGCCCATTCCAATGGCCACAACCCTACTAATAGGATAAACCTCCAAACTGCCGGAGGCCATCCCAACAGTGGTGGCTTCCCAGGAGAAACAGGGGCAATCTGAGCTCATCTGAGCACCTACCTGCCCTCAGACGCATAGACTGATGTCCCCAGAGGTAAAAAGGAACGAACAGGCCCCTAGGCACTAAACGGATCCATTGCTGTGGTATCCAGTCATCTCTCCTCAGAGGCCTGGATTCCAATACCAGCGTATGGCTGTTTCTTGACTCACCCATCAGAAAACATCTCATCTACATATGGGAAACTTGCACGATGGAGCTGTGTCAAAGCCTCTGTTTGGAAAAACCCTTCAGGACCCCAGTGCCACCGCTACATTCCAAGGTCTCCATAGACACAAAAAGACATTAGGACCCATCCACAGGAGAGTCCATTTCAACTCAGCCTCCTGGGTTGCTCCCCCAGATGCAGCAGATCTAACCTGTCTTGTTGCTAGGACACAATTGGAATGCGAGGTGGGCTACCCAGCCATCCATCCTTAGAACCCTGCTCGGAATCGTTGCCCTGGAGCCAACAAACAGGTCTCAATTGTCCTGCAGAAGAATCTTTGCAGTTTGGAGCTTCTCACAACTAACATTGTGGGAAAACCCCCACGGCCTCGTGACCACCCCGCCCCTTCATGAAGGGCCATCAGGGACAGAAACACCAAACTGAGCGATCTTCTGATCCTCGCCCTTACATCATAAGCACGAGATCTCGATTCAGGTCTGTAGATTGTTCCTGCCTTGTCCTCACCCAGAAACCTAAGCCTAGCTTGTTCTCAGATTTCCTTCCTCAGACTACTGGCCCACAAGCCTCCAGTTTGAAAACCAGAACTATAATGCAGCACTCTTCCTGCCCTCAGGAAGAAAAACATTGCCCTCTGGGGCTACCCAGAAACTCCAAATGAGGATCAACCTGCACGCCATTTGACTGTACCCCAAATATATAGGCTGACCTGGGCCCTATTGCCCTTTTTGACACAGCCTGAGCCTGGATTACCTGGCCCCACACAGAAAGCTGGCCGCTCACTGAGCACATCGGACCCGCCATGGTCTTAGGTCGTCATCTCTTCCCAACCTCGGTTGTCAAGTTTCAGAACCTAGACCTTATCTCCAATCACTGCCCAGGCTTGAAAGTGATGCAGAAATCACAACTCCTTTCCCGTGGCAACAAACCATGTGGTTGGCATGTTGTCCAACGTTCAGTGTAGTTGAAACCAGTGTGGCCCATCAGGCCCCGCTCATGTTTGCGGGCCACATTGGTCAAAACCACACATTGTGACCCTCACCCTGATCCCAGTCCTCAATAAGGCCTCTCAGATGCTAGATGAAGAGATAGCATATTGGGCTTGCCATGCCCCTAGGCCCCAAATTTTACCCAGAGTTCGGGTTCTCCCTTCACTTTTCCTTAGGGCTCTTCTTTGGAATTCCTCTTTTGGCGGGACACCTGAGGTAACAAACCTGAAAGGAGTCCTCCCTTTCCACAGATTGACGAAAAACAATTGGGATCGGGCCAAATCCACAGAGAGGAAGATTCGTCCATGGCCCATGAGGCCTCCCCGACATTCCACGGCCATCTCTGATACAAAATCCAGAGACAAAAGCCTGAGCAAGCGCCTCAGACTCGCTCTTTCTTCATATCCGGAAGAGTTCTTCTCATGGTTTATAGATCGGGCCTGCCATACTTACGTCCCCAAACCTAAGCTGAGTTTGTGTTTTCAGACTTCTGTCCTTAAAGTCCTGGGCCACACACACTCCAGGCTGGGGCCCCTGGAGTCACACATTAGGACTGTGCCTACCCAATCCATGGGAATTCTGCCGATGCCATTGTCCAAAACAGTAAAATTTGGAGAACCCTACAAATCCCTGAGGCCATCCCAATAGTGCAGGTCGCCTGGGACAAACAAGGGCGGTCTGATACCAGCTGAGCATCTACCTCCACTCATACCATAGATGGATGTCCCCTGAGAAGAAGATTGAACCAGACAGGACCCTAGGCCATAATCGGATACATTGCTTTGGATTACAGGCTTGTCTCCTCAAAAGCCTGGATTCCAATACCAGCATAGAGGTTTTCCTGAGGCACCCATCAAAACAAATCTCGTCTCCACAAGGAACCTTGTGCATCGAGCTATGTCAAAAGCTTAGGAGAATACTTCAGTGTCCCGGTGCCACCGCCCCATTTTAAGGCCCTCATGGACACAAACACACATTAGGACCCATCCTCAGGAAAGTCCATTTCAAGTCAGCCACCCCGGTTTCTCCCGCAGAGCCATCAGAACTAAACTGTCTTGTTGCTAGGAGACAATTGGAATGCGAGGCGGGCTTCCCAGGCATCCATCCTCGAACGGTGCCCTGGAGTCATTCCATATGGGATGTCCTGGAGCTGCCCAACAAGTCTCAATTGTCCCGCAGAAGGAATCCTTGAAGGGGGCATCCCACAACTCCCAACGTGGGAAAACCTCCATGGCCTCGAGATTCCGCTCCCTTCATGAAGGGGCCGTCATGCACAGAAACTCCAACCTGAGCCAACGTCTGATCCTCGCCCTGACTTCAGATGCATGAGATATAGGTTCAGATCTACAGGTGTACCTGCCGTGCCCTGGCCCTGAAACCCAAGTCTAGCTTGTGTTTTCAGACTTCCCTCCTCACACTCCCGGCCCCGAAGCCCAGAAGTTTTGCAATTCCAGACCCACAATGCAGCACTCTGCCTGCCCTCTAGAAAAAAAATTTGGCCTAATGAGCTTCCCAGGCACCTTATATGAGGATAAATCTACATGGCATTCGACTGTACCCAAAGTATATAGTCTAACCTGGGCACTAATGCACTGACACAACCTGAGCTCGGACCTCCTGACCAACACCCAGACAGCTGACCGCACACTGAGCACATCAGAACTGCCATGGCCTTAGGTCATCATCTATTCCCAACTGCGGTTTTTCAGGCTTCAGAACCTAGACCTTATCTCCAACCACTGCCCAGGGGTGCCTGTGATGCAGAAATCAGAACTCGTCCTTACCCATGGCAAGAAACCTTGTGGTTGGCATGTTGTCCAACGTTCAGTGTAGGAGAAACCAGCATTCACCCGCAGGCCCCGCCAATTCTTGAGTGCGAAGAGGGCATAAACACGCATTGTGACCCTCAGCGTGAGTCCTGTGCTCAAATAAGTCCTCTAAGTGGCTCGACCATTAGATGTCATAATGGGCTTGACATGTCCCTAGGCCACAATTTTTAACCAGATTTCTGGTTGTCCGGTCGGCCCTCCCCAGGGCTCTACTCTGGAATACCTCATTTGGTGAAACACCTGCGGTTAAAAAACAAAACAAAGCAAATCAACAACAACAACAAAACGGACTTCTTCCATTCCCAGAATGACCCAAAAATCTTGGGACGGGGCAAAACCCCAGAGAGTAAGACTCGTCCATTTCCCATGAAGTCACCCGGAAATTTCACGACCATGAGTGACACGATATCCAGAGACAAAAACTTGAGCACGAGCCTCACACACGCCCTTTTTTGATATCCTGAAGAGTTCTCCTCATGGTCTGTAGATCAGTCCTGCCATACCTATGACCCGAAACATAAGCCGCGTTTGTGTTTTCAGACAACTGTCCAAACAGCTCTGGCCTACACACCCTACAGGCTCAGGCCCCTGGAGCCAAACCTGAGGACTGTACTTGCCCTCTCCAAGGGAATTGTAAGTGCCCATTCCAATGGCCACAACCCTACTAATAGGATAAACCTCCAAACTGCCGGAGGCCATCCCAACAGTGGTGGCTTCCCAGGAGAAACAGGGGCAATCTGAGCTCATCTGAGCACCTACCTGCCCTCAGACGCATAGACTGATGTCCCCAGAGGTAAAAAGGAACGAACAGGCCCCTAGGCACTAAACGGATCCATTGCTGTGGTATCCAGTCATCTCTCCTCAGAGGCCTGGATTCCAATACCAGCGTATGGCTGTTTCTTGACTCACCCATCAGAAAACATCTCATCTACATATGGGAAACTTGCACGATGGAGCTGTGTCAAAGCCTCTGTTTGGAAAAACCCTTCAGGACCCCAGTGCCACCGCTACATTCCAAGGTCTCCATAGACACAAAAAGACATTAGGACCCATCCACAGGAGAGTCCATTTCAACTCAGCCTCCTGGGTTGCTCCCCCAGATGCAGCAGATCTAACCTGTCTTGTTGCTAGGACACAATTGGAATGCGAGGTGGGCTACCCAGCCATCCATCCTTAGAACCCTGCTCGGAATCGTTGCCCTGGAGCCAACAAACAGGTCTCAATTGTCCTGCAGAAGAATCTTTGCAGTTTGGAGCTTCTCACAACTAACATTGTGGGAAAACCCCCACGGCCTCGTGACCACCCCGCCCCTTCATGAAGGGCCATCAGGGACAGAAACACCAAACTGAGCGATCTTCTGATCCTCGCCCTTACATCATAAGCACGAGATCTCGATTCAGGTCTGTAGATTGTTCCTGCCTTGTCCTCACCCAGAAACCTAAGCCTAGCTTGTTCTCAGATTTCCTTCCTCAGACTACTGGCCCACAAGCCTCCAGTTTGAAAACCAGAACTATAATGCAGCACTCTTCCTGCCCTCAGGAAGAAAAACATTGCCCTCTGGGGCTACCCAGAAACTCCAAATGAGGATCAACCTGCACGCCATTTGACTGTACCCCAAATATATAGGCTGACCTGGGCCCTATTGCCCTTTTTGACACAGCCTGAGCCTGGATTACCTGGCCCCACACAGAAAGCTGGCCGCTCACTGAGCACATCGGACCCGCCATGGTCTTAGGTCGTCATCTCTTCCCAACCTCGGTTGTCAAGTTTCAGAACCTAGACCTTATCTCCAATCACTGCCCAGGCTTGAAAGTGATGCAGAAATCACAACTCCTTTCCCGTGGCAACAAACCATGTGGTTGGCATGTTGTCCAACGTTCAGTGTAGATGAATCCAATGTGGCTCATGAGGCCCCGCTCATGTTTGCGGGCCACATTGGTCAAAACCACACATTGTGACCCTCACCCTGATCCCAGTCCTCAATAAGGCCTCTCAGTGGCTGGATGAAGAGATAGCATATTGGGTTTGCCATGCCCCTAGGCCCCAAATTTTACCCATAGTTCGGGTTCTCCTTTCACTTTTCCTTAGGGCTCTTCTTTGGAATTCCTCTTTTGGCGGGACACCTGAGGTAACAAACCTGAAAGGAGCCCTCCCATTCCACAGATTGACGAAAAACAATTGGGATCGGGCCAAATCCACAGAGAGGAAGATTCGTCCATGGCCCATGAGGCCTCCCCGACATTCCACGGCCATCTCTGATACAAAATCCAGAGACAAAAGCCTGAGCAAGCACCTCAGACTCGCTCTTTCTTCATATCCGGAAGAGTTCTTCTCATGGTTTATAGATTGGGCCTGCCATACCTACGTCCCCAAACCTAAGCTGAGTTTGTGTTTTCAGACTTCTGTCCTCAAAGTCCTGGGCCACACACACTCCAGGCTCGGGCCCCTGGAATCACACATTAGGACTGTGCCTACCCAATCCATGGGAATTCTGCCGATGCCATTGTCAAAAACAGTAAAATTTGGAGAATCCTACAAAACCCTGAGGCCATCCCAATAGTTCAGGTCGCCCGGGACAAACAAGGGCGGTCTGATACCAGCTGAGCATCTACCTCCACTCACACCATAGATGGATGTCCCCTGAGAAGAAGATTGAACCAGACAGGACCCTAGGCCATAATCGGATACATTGCTTTGGATTACAGGCATGTCTCCTCAAAAGCCTGGATTGCAATACCAGCATCGAGGTTTTCCTGAGGCACCCATCAAAACAAATCTCGTCTCCACAAGGAACGTTGTGCATCGAGCTATGTCAAAAGCTTAGGAGAACACTTCAGCGTCTCGGTGCCACCGCCCCGTTTTAAGGCCCTCATGGACACAAACACACATTAGGACCCATCCTCAGGAAAGTCCATTTCAAGTCAGCCACCCCGGTTTCTCTCGCAGAGCCATTAGATCTAAACGGTCTTGTTGCTGGGAGACAATTGGAATGCGAGGCCGGCTTCCCAGGCATCCATCCTCGAACAGTGCCCTGGAGTCATTCCATATGGGATGTCCTGAAGCTGCCCAACAGGTCTCAATTGTCCCGCAGAAGGTATCCTTGAAGGGGGCATCCCACAACACCCAACGTGGGAAAACCTCCATGGCCTCGAGATACCGCTCCCTTCATGAAGGGGCCGTCATGCACAGAAACTCCAACCTGAGCCAACATCTGATCCTCGCCCTGACTTCAGATGCATGATATAGGTTCAGATCTACAGTGGTACCTGCCGTGTCCTCGCCCTGAAACCCAAGTCTAGCTTGTGTTCTCAGACTTCCGTCCTCACACTCCTGGACACGAATCCCTCAAGTTTAAAATTCCGGACCGACAATTAAGCACTCTGCCTGCCCTCTAGAAAACAAATTTTGCCTAATGAGCTGCCCAGACAACTTATATGAGGATAAATCTACATGTCACCAGACTGTACCCAAAGTATATAGTCTAACCTGGGCACTAATGCACTGTCTAACACAACCTGAGCTCGGACCTCCTGACCAACACCCAGACAGCTGACCGCACACTGAGCACATCAGAACCGCCATGGCCTTAGGCCATCATCTCTTCCCAACTGCGGTTTTTCAGGCTTCAGAACCTAGACCTTATCTCCAACCACTGCCCAGGGGTGCCTGTGATGCAGAAATCAGAACTCATCCTTACCCATGGCAAGAAACCTTGTGGTTGGCATGTTGTCCAACGTTCAGTGTAGGAGAAACCAGCATTCACCCGCAGGCCACGCCAATTCTTGAGTGCGAAGAGGGCATACACGCATTGTGACCCTCAGCGTGAGTCCTGTGCTCTAGTAAGTCCTCTCAGTGGCTCGACCATTAGATGTCATAATGGGCTTAACATGTCCCGAGGCCCCAATTTTAAACCAGATTTATGGTTGTCCGGTCGGCCCTCCCCAGGGCTCTACTCTGGAATACCTCATTTGGTGAGACACCTGAGGTTAAAAAAACAATACAAAGCAAATCAACAACAACAACAAAACGGACTTCTTCCATTCCCAGAATGACCCAAAAATCTTGGGACGGGGCAAAACTTCAGAGAGTAAGACTCGTCCATTTCCCATGAAGTCACCCGGAAATTTCACGACCATGAGTGACACGATATCCAGAGACAAAAACTTGAGCATGAGCCTCACACTCACCCTTTTTTCATATCCTGAAGAGTTCTCCTCATGGTCTGTAGATCAGTCCTGCCATACCTATGACCCGAAACATAAGCCGCGTTTGTGTTTTCAGACAACTGTCCAAACAGCTCTGGCCTACACACCCTACAGGCTCAGGCCCCTGGAGCTAAACCTGAGAACTGTACTTGCCCTCTCCAAGGGAATTGTATGTGCCCATTCCAATGGCCACAACCCTACTAATAGGATAAACCTCCAAACTGCGGAGGCCATCCCAACAGTGGTGGCTTCCCAGGACAAACAGGGGCAATCTGAGCTCATCTGAGCACCTACCTGCACTCAGACGCAAGACTGACGTCCCCAGAGGTAAAAAGGAACGAACAGGCCCCTAGGCACTAAACGGTTCCATTGCTGTGGTATCAGTCATCACTCCTCAGAGGCCTGGATTCCAATACCAACGTATGGCTGTTTCTTGACTCACCCATCAGAAAACATCTCATCTACATATGGGAAACTTGCACGTTGGACCTGTGTCAAAGCCTCTGTTTGGAAAAACCCTTCAGGACCCCAGTGCCACCGCTACATTCCAAGGTCTCCATAGACACAAAAAGACATTAGGACCCATCCACAGGAGAGTCCATTTCAACTCAGCCTCCTGGGTTGCTCCCCCAGATGCAGCAGATCTAACCTGTCTTGTTGCTAGGACACAATTGGAATGCGAGGTGGGCTACCCAGCCATCCATCCTTAGAACCCTGCTCGGAATCGTTGCCCTGGAGCCAACAAACAGGTCTCAATTGTCCTGCAGAAGAATCTTTGCAGTTTGGTGCTTCTCACAACTAACATCGTGGGAAAACCCCCACGGCCTCGTGACCACCCCGCCCCTTCATGAAGGGCCATCAGGGACAGAAACACCAACCTGAGCGATCTTCTGATCCTCGCCCTGACATCATAAGCACGAGATCTCAATTCAGGTCTGTAGATTGTTCCTGCCTTGTCCTCACCCAGAATCCTAAGCCTAGCTTGCTCTCAGATTTCCTTCCTCAGACTACTGGCCCACAAGCCTCCAGTTTGAAAACCAGAACTATAATTCAGCACTCTTCCTGCCCTCAGGAAGAAAAACATTGCCCTCTGGGGCTACCCAGAAACTCCAAATGAGGATCAACCTGCACGCCATTCGACTGTACCCCAAATATATAGGCTGACCTGGGCCCTATTGCCCTTTTTGACACAGCCTGAGCCTGGATTACCTGGCCCCACACAGAAAGCTGGCCGCTCACTGAGCACATCGGACCCGCCATGGTCTTAGGTCGTCATCTCTTCCCAACCTCGGTTGTCAAGTTTCAGAACCTAGACCTTATCTCCAATCACTGCCGAGGCTTGAAAGTGATGCAGAAAACACAACTCCTTCCCCTTGGCAAGAAACCATGTTGATGGCATATTGTCCCACGTTCAGTGTAGTTGAAACCAGTGTGGCCCATGAGGCCCCGCTCATGTTTGCGAGCCACATTGGTCAAAAGCACACATTGTGACCCTCACCCTGATCCCAGTCCTCAATAAGGCCTCTCAGTGGCTGGATGAAGAGATAGCATATTGTGCTTGCCATGCCCCTAGTACCCAAATTTTACCCAGAGTTCGGGTTCTCCCTTCACTTTTCCCCAGGGCTCTTCTTTGGAATTCCTCTTTTGGCGGGACACCTGAGGTAACAAACCTGAAAGGAGTCCTCCCATTCCACAGATTGACGAAAAACAATTGGGATCGGGCCAAATCCACAGAGAGGAAGATTCGTCCATGGCCCATGAGGCCTCCCCGACATTCCACGGCCATCTCTGATACAAAATCCAGAGACAAAAGCCTGAGCAAGCGCCTCAGACTCGCTCTTTCTTCATATCCGGAAGAGTTCTTCTCATTGTTTATAGATCGGGCCTGCCATACCTACGTCCCCAAACCTAAGCTGAGTTTGTGTTTTCAGACTTCTGTCCTCAAAGTCCTGGGCCACACACCCTCCAGGCTGGGGCCCCTGGAGTCACACATTAGGACTGTGCCTACCCAATCCATGGGAATTCTGCCGATGCCATTGTCCAAAACAGTAAAATTTGGAGAACCCTACAAATCCCTGAGGCCATCCCAATAGTGCAGGTCGCCCGGGACAAACAAGGGCGGTCTGATACCAGCTGAGCATCTACCTCCACTCATACCATAGATGGATGTCCCCTGAGAAGAAGATTGAACCAGACAGGACCCTAGGCCATAATCGGATACATTGCTTTGGATTACAGGCATGTCTCCTCAAAAGCCTGGATTCCAATACCAGCATCGAGGTTTTCCTGAGGCACCCATCAAAACAAATCTCGTCTCCACAAGTAACCTTGTGCATCGAGCTATGTCAAAAGCTTAGGAGAATACTTCAGGGTCCCGGTGCCACCGCGCCATTTTAAGGCCCTCATGGACACAAACACACATTAGGACCCATCCTCAGGAAAGTCCATTTCAAGTCAGCCACCCCGGTTTCTCCCGCAGAGCCATCAGATCTAAACTGTCTTGTTGCTAGGAGACAATTGGAATGCGAAGCAGGCTTCCCAGGCATCCATCCTCGAACGGTGCCCTGGAGTCATTCCATATGGGATGTCCTGGAGCTGCCCAACAGGTCTCAATTGTCCCGCAGAAGGTATCCTTGAAGGGGGCATCCCACAACTCCCAACGTGGGAAAACCTCCATGGCCTCGAGATTCCGCTCCCTTCATGTAGGGGCCGTCATGCACAGAAACTCCAACCTGAGCCAACATCTGATCCTCGCCCTGACTTCAGATGCATGAGATATAGGTTCAGATCTACAGGGGTACCTGCCGTGCCCTGGCCCTGAAACCCAAGTCTAGCTTGTGTTCTCAGACTTCCGTCCTCACACTCCAGGCCCCGAAGCCCAGAAGTTTCGCAATTCCAGACCCACAATGCAGCACTCTGCATGCCCTCTAGAAAGAAATTTGGCCTAATGAGCTGCCCAGGCACCTTATATGAGGATAAATCTACATGGCATTCGACTGTACCCAAAGTATATAGTCTAACCTGGGCACTAATGCACTGTCTGACACAACCTGAGCTCGGACCTCCTGACCAACACCCAGACAGCTGACCGCACACTGAGCACATCAGAACCGCCATGGCCTTAGGTCATCATCTATTCCCAACTGCGGTTTTTCAGGCTTCAGAACCTAGACCTTATCTCCAACCACTGCCCAGGGGTGCTTGTGATGTAGAAATCAGAACTCGTCCTTACCCATGGCAAGAAACCTTGTGGTTGGCATGTTGTCCAACGTTCAGTGTAGGAGAAACAAGCATTCACCCGGAGGCCCCGCCAATTCTTGAGTGCGAAGAGGGCATAAACACGCATTGTGACCCTCAGCGTGAGTCCTGTGCTCTAGTAAGTCCTCTCAGTGGCTCGACCATTAGATGTCATAATGGGCTTGACATGTCCCTAGGCCACAATTTTAAACAAGATTTCTGGTTGTCCGGTCGGCCCTCCCCTGGCTCTACTCTGGAATACCTCATTTGGTGAGACACCTGAGGTTAAAAAACAAAACAAACAAATCAACAACAACAACAAAACGGACTTCTTCCATCCCCAGAATGACCCAAATCTCTTGGGACGGGGCAAAACCCCAGAGAGTAAGACTCGTCCATTTCCCATGAAGTCACCCGGAAATTTCACGACCATGAGTGACACGATATCCAGAGACAAAAACTTGAGCACGAGCCTCACACTCGCCCTTTGATCATATCCTGAAGAGTTCTCCTCATGGTCTGTAGATCAGTCCTGCCATACCTATGACCCGAAACATAAGCCGCGTTTGTGTTTTCAGAAAACTGTCCAAACAGCCCTGGCCTACACACCCCAAAGGCTCAGGCCCTAGGAGCCAAACCTGAGGACTGTACTTGCCCTCTCCAAGGGAATTGTGTGTACCCATTCCAATGGCCACAATCCTACTAATAGGATAAACCTCCAAAGTTCCTTAGACCATCCCAATATTCGTGGCTTCCCAGGACAAACAGGAGCAATCTGAGCACATCAGAGCACCTTCCTGCACTCAGACCCATAGACTGATGTCCCCAGAGGAAAAAAGGAATGAGCAGACCACTAGGCACTAATCGGTTCTATTGCTATGGTTTCCAGGCATTTCTCCTCAGAGGCCTGGATTTCAATACCAGCATATGGCTGTTTCTTGACTTACCCATCAGAACAAATCTCATCTACATATGGGAAACTTGCACGGTGGAGCTGTGTCAAAGTCTCTGTTTAGAAGAACCCATCAGGGACCCAGTGCCACTGCTTCATTCCAAGGTCTCCATATACACAAAAACATATTAGGACACATCCACAGGAGAGTCAATTTCAACTCAGCCTCCTCAGTTGCTCCCCCAGATCCAGCAGATCTAACCTTTCTTGTAGCTAGGAGAAAATTGGAATGCCAGGTGGGGTACCTAGCCATCCATCCTCAGAACCATGCTTGGAATCCTTGGCCTGGCACCAACTAACAGGTCTCAATTGTCCTGGAGAAGAATCTTTGTAGTTTGGAGCTTCTCACAACTCCCATCGTGCGAAAACCCCAATGGCCTCGTGATTCCCCCCCTTCATGAAGGGGCCATCAGGGACAGAAAGTCCAACCTGAAGATCGTCTGATCCTCACCCTGACTTCAGATGCACGAGATCTCGATTCAGGTCTGTAGATTGTGCCTGCCATGTCCTCACCCATAAAAACTAAGCCTAGCTTGTGTTCTCAGACTTCAGTCCTCAGACTACTGGCCCACAAGCCCTCCAGTTTGGCAATCCAGAAGTACAATGCGGCACTCTGCCTGCTCCCTGGAAGAAGAACATTGCCCTCTGGGGCTACCCAGAAACCCCAAATGAGGATCAACCTGCACGCCATTTGGCTGTACACCAAATATATAGGCTGAAGTGGGCACAATTGCCCATTCTGACACAGCCTGAGCCTGGAAGTCCTGGCCCCACCCAGACAGCTGGCCGCACACTGAGCACATCGGACCCGCCATGGCCTTAGGTCGTCATCTCTACCCAACCTCGGTTTTCAGGTTTCAGAACCTTGACCTTATCTCCAATCACTGCCCAGGTTTGAAAATGTTGCAGAAATCCGAACTCGTTCCCTTGGCAAGAAACCTCGTGGTTGGCATGTTGTCCAACGTTCAGTGTAGTTGAAACCAGTGTGGCACATGAGACCCAGCCCATGCTTGAGGGCCACATTGGTCTCAAACACACATTGTGACCCTCAGCCTGAGCCCGGTCCTCAGGCAAGGCCTCTCAGTGGCTGCATGAAGAAACAACATATTGGGCTTGCCATGCCCCTAGACCCTAATTTTTAACCATATTTCGGGTTGTCCCTTCACTCTTGCGCAGGGCTCTGCTTTGGAATTCCTCTTTTGGTGGGACACCTCAGGTAACAAACCCTAAAGGAGTCCTCCCATCCCACAGATTCACGAAAAAGAATTGGGATAGGGCCAAATCCACAGAGAGAAAGATTCGTCCATGGCCCATGAGGCCTCCCCGACTTTCCACGGCCATCGCTGATACAAAATCCAGAGACAAAAGCCTAACTAAGCGCCTCAGACTCGCTCTTTCTTCATATCCTGAAGAGTTCTTCTCATGATTTGTAGTTCGGCCGTGCCATACCTACGTTCCCAAACCTAAGCTGAGTTTGTGTTTTTTGAGTTCTGTCCTCAAAGTCCTGGGCCACACACCCTCCAGGCTGGGCCCCTGGAACCACACATTAGGACTGGGCCTAACCAATCCATGGGAATTCTGCCCATTCCATTATCCAAAACCATACAAATTAGGAGAAACCTCCAAATTCCCTGAGGCCATACCAATGGTGTAGGTTGTCCGGGACAAAAAAGGGCCGTCTGACACCAGCTGAGCATCTACCTCCACTCATACCATAGATGGATGTCCCCAGAGAAGAAGATTGATCAGACAGGACCCCAGGCCATAATGGGATCCATAGCTTTGGTTTACAGGCATGTCTCCTCAAAAGCCTGGTTTCCAATACCAGCTGAGGGCTTCTCCTGAGGCACCCATCAGAACAAATCTCGTCTACACATGGGAAACTTGCATGTTGGAGCTCTCTCAAAGCCTCTGGTTAGAAGGACATTTCAGGTTCCCGGTGCCAGCGCCTCATTCCAAGGTCTCCATGGAGACACACCCACATTAGGACCCATCCTCAGGAGAGTCCATTTCAACTCAGCCCCCTCAGGTGCTCCCCCTGATCCAGCAGATCTAACCCGTCTTGTCGCTAGGAGATGATTGGAATGAGAGGCAGGCTTCCCAGACATCCATACTTAGAACCATTCTCAGAATTATGCTGTATGGGAAGTCCTGTAGCCAACCAACAGGTCTCAATAGTCCCGCAGAAGAATCTTTACTGTTTGGAGCATCTCACAACTCCCATCGTGGGCAAACCTCCATGGCCTCGTGATCCCGCCCCCTGTGCTTCATGAAGGGGCCATCAGGGACAGAAGCTCCAACCTGATCGATCGTCTGATCCTCGCCCTAACTTCAGATGCAGGACATCTTGATTCAGCTCTGCAGAGTGTGTCTGCCGTGCCCTTGCCCAGAAACGTAAGTCTAGTTTGTGTTCTCAACTTCCATCCTCACATTCCTGGCCCACAAGCCCTCCAGTTTGGCAATTCCAGAACTACAAGGCAGCACTCTGCCTGCTTTCCGGAAGAAAAACATTGCCCTCTGGGGCTACCCAGATTCCCCAAATGAGGATCAACCTGCATGCCACTTGACTGGACCCCAATTATACAGGCTGCCCTGGGCACTACTGCCCTTTCTGGCACAGCCTGAGACTGAACCTCCTGGCTCGCACCCACCCAGCTAGCCACACACTGAGCACATCAGACCCGCCATGGCCTTAGGTCATCATCTCTTTCCAACCTCGGTTTTCAGGCTTCAGAACCTAAACCTTATCTCCAGTCACCACCCAGGGTTGAACATGATGCAGGAATCAGAACTCCTTCCCCATGGCAAGAAACCTTGTGGTTGGCATGTTGTCCAACGTAAAATGTAGTTGAAACCAGTGTGGCCCATGAGGCCCTGCAGATGCTTGAGGACCAAGTCGTTCACAAACATGCATTCTGACCCTCAACGTGAGCCCAGTTCTCAAGTAAGGCCTCTCAGTGGCTGGACCAAAAGACAGCATATTGGGCTTGTCATGCCCCTAGGCCCCAATTTTTAACCAGATTTCTGGTTGTCCAGTCTCCCCTCCCCAGGGCTCGGCTTTGGAATCCCTCTTTTGGTGGGACACCTGAGGTAACAAAACTGAAAGGACTCCTCCCATCCCACAGTTTGACCCAAAACAATTGGAATCGGGCCAAATCCACAGAGCGGAAGACTCGTCCATGGCCCATGAGGCCTCCCTGACATTCCACGCCCATCGTTGACACAAAATCCAGAAACAAAAGCCTGAACGAGTGCCTCACAATCTCTCTTTCTTCATATCTGGAAGAATTCTCCTCACGGTCTGTAGATCGGGCCTGCCATACCTACGTCCCTAAACCTAAACTGAGTTTGTGTTTTAGACTTCTGTCTCCACAGTCCTGAGGCACACACCCTGCAGGCTGGGGCCCCTGGAGCCACATCAAAACTGTGCCTTCCCTCTCCACGGGAATTCTGCCCATTCCATTGTCCATAATCATAAAATTAGGAGAAACCTCCAAAGTCCCCAAGGCCTTCACAATAGTGTAGGCCGCCTGGGACAAACAAGGGCCATCTGACACCAGCTGAGCATCTAACTCCACTAATACCTTAGATGGATGTACACAGAGAAGAAGATTCAACCGGACAGGCCCCTAGGCTCTAAACGGAGCCATTGCTTTGGCTTCCAGTTATCTCTCTTCAGAGGCCTATATTCCAATAACAGTATATGGGGGTTTCCTGAGGCACGAATTAGAACAAATCTCGTCTCCACATGGGAAACTTGTCCTTTGGAGATGTCTCAAAACCTCCGGTTAGGAGAATCCTTCAGGGCCCATGCACCAACGCCCCATTCCAAGGTCTCCATGGACACAAACCCACATTAGCATCCATCCTCAGGAGAGTCCATTTCAACTCAGCCCCCTTGGTTGCTCTGACAGAGCCAGCATATCAAACCTGTCTATTTGCTAGGAGACAACTGCAATGTGAGGCGGGCTTCCCATGCATCCATCCTAAGATCCCTGCTCTGGTGTCATTCTGTATGGTATGTACTGGAGTGATACAAAAGGTCTCAATTGTTGATCAGAAGGAATCTTTGTTGTTTGGAGCATCTCACAACTTCCATTGTGGGTAAACCTCCATGGACTGGAGATGCTGTCCCCTTCATAAAGTGGCCAGAATGGACAGAAATTCAAACCTAAGCCTAGGTTTGAACCTCGCCCTGACTTCAGATTCATGATATCCCGATTCAGATCTGCAGAGGGTGCCTGCCGTGCCCTCGCCCAGAACCTACGCCTAACATGTGTTCTCAGACTTCCGTCCTCACACTCCCCGTCCACAAGGCATCCACTTTGGAAATTCCGGAGCCACAATGCAGCACTCTGCCTGTTCTCCAGAAGAAAAACATTGCCCTTTGGGCTAACCAGAAATACCAAATAAAGATCAACCTGCACGGCACTCAGTTGTACCCCAATTATACAATCTACCCTGGGCACTAATGCCCTGTCTGACACAGCACAAGCTTGGACCTCCCGACCAACACCCAGACAGCTGGCTCCACGCTGAGCATATCGGACCCAACATGGTCTTAGGTCGTCATCTCTTCCCAACCTCGGTTTTCAGACTTCACAACCTAGACCTTATCTCCAATCACTGCCCAAGAGTGAATGACATGCAGAAATCAGAATTAATGCTTCCCCATGGCAAGAACTCATGTGGTTGACATGTTGACTATCATTCAGTGTAGGAGAAACAAGCATGCACCATGAGTCCCCACCCATGCTTGAGTACCACGAGGGCATAAACACGCATTGTGACCCTCAGCATGAGTTCTGTCCTCAATGAAGGCCTCTCAGTGGCTGGACCATTAGAAGGCATATTGGGCTTGCCATGCCCCTAGGCCCGTATTTTTAGTTAGATTTCTTGTTGTCCAGGGTTCTGCTCTGGAATCCCTCTTTTGGTGGGACACCTTAGTTAACAAAACTAAATCCCACAGATTAACCCAAAACAATTGGGATCTGGCCAAATCCACAGAGAGAAAGACTCTTCCATGGCCCATGAGGACTCCTCGACATTCCACAGCCATCATTGACACAAAATCCAGGGGCAAAAGCCTGACAAGTGTCACACTTTCACCCTTTATTCATATCCCAAAAAGTTCTCCTCATAGTCTGTAAATCGGACCTGCCATACCTACGTCCCCAAAGCTAAGCTGAGTTTGTGTTTTCAGACATCTGTCCCCACAGTCCTTGCCCACACACCCTCAAGGCTGGGCCCTTGGAGCCACACATCAGGTCTGTGCCTGCCCACTCCACAGGAATTCTGCCCATGCCATTGTCCATAATCATACAATTTAGGAGAAACCTCCAAAGTCCCCGAGGCCATCCCTATAGTGTAGGCCACCCGGACAAACAGGAGCGGTCTGACACCAGCTGAGCAACTACCTCCATTTCATAAAATAGACAGATGTCGACAGAGAAGAAGATTGAACCAGAGAGGCTCCTAGGACCTAATTGGATGCATTGCTGTGGTTTCTATGTATCTCTCCTCAGAGGCCTGGTTCTAATACCAGCATATGTGGGTATCCTGAGGCACCAATTAGAACAAATCTTGTCTCCACATGGAAAACTTGCTCTTTCGAGTTGTTTCAAAATCTCCGGTTAGAATCCTTTAGAGCCCTGGGGCCACCACCCCATTCCAACGTCCTCATGGACACAAACACACATTAAGACCCATCTTCAGGAGAGTCCATTTCAACTCAGCTCCCACGATTGCTCCTGCATAGCCATCAGATCGTACCTGTCTTGTGGCAGGGAGACAATTGGTGTAAGAGGCAGTCTGCTCAGGCATCCATCCTTAGAACCCGGCTCTGGAGTCATTCCATATGGGATGTCCTGGAGCCATCCAACAGTTCTCAATTTTCCCGCAGAAGGAATCCTTGCAGTTTGGAGCATCCCACAACTCCCAACGTGGGAAAACCTCCATGGCCTCGAGATTCCACCCCTTTGATGAAGGGGCCATCATGGACAGAAACTCCAACCTGCGCCTAAGTCTGATCCTCGTCCTACTTCAGATGAATGAGATTTTGATTCGGATCTGCAGAGGGTGCCTGCCGTGCCCTCGCCCTGAAACTTAAGTCTAGCTTATGATCTCAGACTTACGTCCTCACACTCCTGGTCCCGACGCCCTCAAGTTTGGCAATTCTGGACCCACAATGCTGCACTCTGCCTGCCCACCAGAAGAAAAATGTTGCCCCAGTGAGCTTCCCTGACACAATAAATGAGGATGAACCTACATGGAACTCAACTGTACCCAAATTATACATTCTAACCTGGGCACTAATGCACTGTCTGACACAGCCTGAATCCATACCTCCTGAACAACACCCAGAAAGCTGACCGCCCACTGAGCACATCGGACCCTCCATGACCTTAGGTTATCATCTCATCCCAACCTCGATTTTCTGGATTCAGAACTTAGATCTTATCTCCAGTCACTGCCCAGGGGTGAACATGATGCAGAAATCAGAATTCCTCCTTCCCCATGGAAAGAAACCTTGTGGTTCGTATGTTGTCCAAAGTTCAGTGTAGGAGAATCAAGCATGGCCCATGAGTCCCCGCCCATGCTTGATGCCTACATTGGGCACAAACATGCATTGTGACCCTCAGTGTGAGCACTGTACTCAAGTAAGACCTCTCAGTGGCTGGACCAAGGTACCCCATATGGGGATTGCCATGCCCTTAGGCCCCCATTCTTATACAGAGTTCGGGTTGTCCAGTCGCCCCTTCCCAGGGTTCTGCTCTGGAATCCCTCTTTAGTGGCACACCTGAGGTAAAAAAAAAAAAAAAAAAAAAAAAAAAAAAAAAACAGAATGGACTCCTCCCATCCCACGGAATGACCCCAAAATATTGGGATCATCCAAATCCCCATAGAGGAAGTCTCACCCATGGTCCATGAGGACGCCCCTACTTTCCACGGCCATCAGTGACACAAAATCCAGAGTCAAAAGCCTGAGCAAGTGCCTCACACTCACTCTTTGTTCATATCCTGAAGAGTTCTGCTCAAGGTCTGTAGATCGGGCCTCCCATACCTATGTCCCCAAACCTAAGACGAGTTTCTGTTTTCAGACTTCTGTCCCCACATCTCTGACCCACACACCCTCCATGCTTGAGCCCCTAGAGCCACACCTCAGGATTGTGCCTTCCCTCCCCAAATGAATTCTGCCCATTTCATTGGCCACAAACTTGCAAATTAGGAGAAACCTTCAAAGTCAAAGTGGCCATCCCAATAGTGTAGACTGCCCAGGACAAATAGGGGCAATCTGACACCAGCTGAGGAACTACCTCCACTCAATCCCATAGACAGATGAACCGAGAGAAGAAGATTAAACCAGACAGGCCCCAGGCCCTAATCAGATCCATTGCCTTGGTTTCCAGGCATCTCTCCTCAGAGTTCTGGTTTCCAATACCAGCATATTGGGGGTTACTGAAGCACCAATGAGAACAAATCTTGTTTCCCCATGGGAAAAATGCTTCTTGGAGCTGTGTCAAAACCTCTGGTTAGGAGCATCCTTCAGAGCCCTGGTGCCACTGCCCCATTCCAAGGTCTCCATGGACACAATCCCACATTATGACCGATCCTCAGGAGAATGCATTTCAACTCAGCCCCCTCGGCTGCTACATCATAGGCAGCAATCAAACGTGCCGTTTCGCTAGGAGACAATTGGAATGCAAGGCCGGATGCCCAGGCATTCATCCTTAGAACCCTGCTCTGCAATTGTTCCATATGGGATGTCCTGGAGCCATCCAACAGGTTTCAACTGACCCGCAGAAAATCCTTGTGGTTTGGAGCATCTCACTACTGCCATCATGGGAAAACACCAATGGCGGTGTGATGACCCCCCTTCATGAAGGGGCCATCATGGACAGAAACTCCAACCTGAGCCAATATATGAACCTCGCCCTGACCTCAGATGCATGAAATCTAAATTCAGCTCTGCAGAGTGTGCCTGCCATTTCCTCGCCCTGAAACCAAAGCAAAGCTTCAGTTCTCAGACTTACATCCTTGCATTCCTGGCCGCAAGGCCTCCAGTTTGGCAGTTCCGGAGCCAGAATGCAGCACTCTGCCTGCCCTCCAGAAGAAAGACTTTGCTTTATGGGGCTACGGAGAAACCCCAAATAATTATCTTCTGCATGCCACTCAACTGTACCCCAATTATACAGCGTATCTGGGCACGAATGCCCTGTCTGGCACAGCCTGAGTGCAGACCTCCTGAACGACACCTAGAAAGCTGGCCCCAAACTGAACACATCGGACCCGCCATGGCCTTAGGTCGTCATCTCTTCCAAACCTCGGTTTTCAGGCTTCAGAACCTAGACCTTATCTCCAATTAGTGCCCAGAGGTGAACGTGATGCAGAAATCAAAACTCCTCCTTCCCCATGGCAAGAAACCCTGAGGTTGGCATGTCCAAGGTTCACTGTAGGAGAAACCTGCAAGCTCAATGAGGTCCCGCCCAATATTGAGGACCACCTTGGGCACAAACACACATTGTGACCCTCAGCATGAGTCCACTATTCAAGTAACGTCTCTCAGTGGCTGGACCAAGAATCTGCATATGGGCTTGCCATGCCCATAGGACCCCAGGCCTAACCAGAGGGTGGGTATTCCAGTTGTATGTACTCAGTGCTCTGCTCTAGAATCCCTCTATTGTGGGGACACATGAGGCAGAAAACAGGACTCCTCCCTTCCCACAAAATGACCCCAATCTCTTGGGAGCCGGACAAATCACCAGAGAGGGAGACTTCCATGGCCCATGAGACCATGCTTACATTAAATGACCATCATGAATACAACATCCAGAGACATAAGCTTGAACGACCGCCTCTCACTCGCCTTACTTTCTAATCACAATGAGCTCCCCTCACGGACTGTAGATCACTCCTGCCATAACCTCAGCCCCAAACCTCAGCCGAGTTTGTGTTTTTGGATGTCTGTCCCCACAGCCCTGGCCCACACAGCCGCCAGGCTGGGGCCTCTGGAGCCACACCACAGGACTGTCCTGCTCTCTCCAAGGAGACTATGCCCATTCCATTGCCCATAACCCCACAGAATAGGAGAAACCTCAAGGCCCCCGAGGACATCCCACTACTATAAGCCTCTCTGGACAAAGGCATCCTGACACAAGCTGAGCAACTACCTCCATGCAGAAACACAGACAGATGTCGGCAGAGACAGTAGATTGAACCAGACAGGCCCCTGGGCCCTAATCTGAACTCTTGCTTTGGTTTCCAGGTGTCACTCCTCAGAGGCCTGGGTTTGAAGACCAGCATCTGGGGCTTTCCTGAGACACCAAACAGAACAACTATCGTCTCCACATGGGAAGCTTCATTGTTGGAGCTGTGTCAAACCCTTCGGTTTGGAGAAACCTGCAGAGTCCCTGAGCCACCGCCACATTCCCAGGTCTCCATGGCCACCAACCCACAGTATGACTCATCCTCAGGAGAGTCCATTTCTACTCAGCCCTCTGAGAAACCCGCCCAAGAGCCTGCAGATTGAGCCTGCCTTGCCCCAAGCAGCCAGTGGGAATGTGAGGTGGCATTTGCAGACATTCATGCTTAGACCCCTTCTCTCGAGTCTTTCTGTAGGGGTCATCCTAGAACCATCTCATAGTACTCGACTGTCCTACAGAGGAAACCTTGATGTTTGGGGCAGCTCATAACTCCCAGCGTTGGGAAACCTCCCTGGCCTCATGACGCCCCCACCCCCTTCAGGAAGGGGCCATAATGGACACAAACTCCAACCTGAGGCAAAGTCTGATACTCGCCCTGACCTCAGATGCAGGAGATCTCGATTCAGTCTCTGCAGAGTGCGCCTGCCATGCCCTCGGCCCCAAACCTAACGCTAGCTTGTGTTTTCAGACTTCCCTCTTCACACTCCTGGCAAACAAGCCCTCCAGACTGGGAATTCCAGAACCACAACACAGTTTTCTGCCTGCCCACCAGAAGAAAAACGTTGCCCTATGGGGCTCTCCAGAAACCACAAATGAGAACCAACCTGCTCTGGCCTCGACCGCACCCTAACTGGAAAGGATACCCTGGTCAGTAGTGCTCTGTCTGACACAGCCTGACGTCCCGACAGACAAGGAAACAACTGGCTGCACACTAAGCACATCAGACAGGCCATGGCCTTATGCCGTCATCTCTTCCCAACCTGGGTTTTCAGACATCTGACCCTAGATATTATATCAAATCCTGGCAAACGTGGGTAACTGAAGCACAAATCAGATCTTCTCCTTCCCCATGGCTGGAAAGCTTGCTGTTGGCATGGAGTCATACCTTCAGTGTAGGAGAAACCTTCATGGCCCCTGAGGCCAAGCCTAAACTTGAGTGCCTCCTTGGGTACAAACTCGCATTGGGACCATCAGCATGGGCCCCATGTCGAAGTAAGGTCTCTCAGGGCCTTGACCAAGAGCCCGCATATGGGGCTTGCCAAGCCCCTATGATCCCAATCTTTACAAGAGCTCGAGTATTCCATTTGCTCGAACCCAGGACTGTGATCTGGAGTTCCTCTCCTGGAAGAACACCTGAGCCAGACAGCAGGACTCCACCCTTCCCACAAAATGTCCCCAAAATCTTAAGAGCTGGACCAACTCCTCAGAGAGGGAGACTCTTCCATAGCCCCTGAGGTCACCCCTACATTCCACGGCTATGGGAGACAAAACATCCAAAGACAAAAGCTTGCGTGACTGCCTCCCATTTGCCCTTCTTTCATAAGCTGAGGATCTCCTCTCACGGTCTGTGGGTCCATCCTGCCATGCACTCGGCTCCACACCCAAGCCGAGTTTGTGTTTTCAGACTTCTGTACCCACAGCCCGGACCCACACACCCTCCAGGCTAGGGCCTATGGAGACACACTGAAGGACTGTGCCAGTCCTCTCCAAGAAAACTGTACCCAATCCATTGGCCACAACCCTAGAGATTAGGAGAATCCAATAAGGTCTCCAAGGCCATGCCTCGGCCATGGACTAAGAGGGGCACTCTGACACCAGCTGAGCAACTATCTTCACTTAGATACTCAGACAGTGTCCCCAGAGACAGAAGATTGAAACGGACAGGCATCTAGGCTCTAATCTGAACCCTAGCTTTGGTTTCCAGGTGTCTCTACTCAGAGAACTGGTTTGAAGACCAGTATCTGGGGCTTTTCTGAGGCACCAAAGAGAACCTGTCTCATCTCCACATAGGGATCTCTTTTTAATTGGAGCAATATTACACCCTTCGGTTAGGCGAATACTTCATGGCCCCTGAGCTGCCAACATATTCCAAGGTCTCCATGCACACAAACCCACATTATGACCCATCCGCAGGAGAGTCCATTTCAATTCAGCCCCCTAGTTAGCTCGCCCCAGAGCCAGTAGTTCAAACATGTCTTGTCACAAAGAGCCAATGGGAATGTGAAGTATGCTGTACAGGCATCCATCCTTCGAATCCTGCTCTCCAGTCTTTCCGTATGGGACATCCTGGAGCCATTCAACAGGACTCGACTGTCCAGCAGATGGAAAGCTTGTGGTATGGGTCAACGCACAAACTAGAGTTTGTGCTGGTGTCTAAGGTGCTGTGCAAGATTCTCCAATCTTGAGGGTTTGGCACAGGTCGAAGGGCATGGTTTCCTACTGGGGACAGGAGATATTCTATTGTGTGGCTCAGGGACCACGTGTTGTATCCTAAGTTGGTATTTCAGAACAGGACCCTGAGGACAGATGCCTGAAAACCTAATCTAGTGTTCCAATGACGTCCTAGGAGCATGTCAGGTACAATCTTCTGACCCAGGAACATTGAAATGGCTGTCTGCTTGGATGTAGGTGATCAGGCCGTTTCAGACTGGCATTTGTGTCCAGTGCTGCCGACAATATTGGGTCGGGCTCAGGGCTCTTGCGTGTTTCTCCTAAACTGGAAGGTTTGGGCAGGTTTGACGGGCACAGTTTCCTTGGGGATGGCAGGCCCAGTCATGTATTGTGGATCCAGAGACCCTGTCCTGGAGGGCATATGAGCCATGGTTTTGGGAGAGAAGTCTGCAAACACAAATGTGGGTTATGGTTAGTGGAAAGGTGATCACAGGCCCAATGAGTAGACCTGGAGTGCAGCTTGTCAGGAGTAATTAGGGTGACTGGAAGGCAGTAGCACAGGCTTTTCTCTCTATATTGTGTGTCCAGGATGGCCTTGGAATGCAGGTATAGTCTCATGGGTCCATGGGAAACTTTTCCTCTCTATGGATCTGTGCAGCTCATAATTTGGTGGCTTTTTTGGGGAAGGGAAGAGTGTTGTTTTCCATCTTATGGGTGCCCCAAAACAGGGATTCCAGATACAGGCTCTTTTTCTGGGCATCTGGGACTTCCCACCAAGGGTTAGGATTTGCACCTAGGGGTGTATGAGGCCTGCAATGCGGGATCATGATGGTGCAACTGAGAGGGATTGTTTGAAAGCTTGCTCAGGCTGAGTCTCACAATGCCTGTTTGCTTTCATGGCGGCCCTCAGGAGTGGGAGTGGTCTCATTGGTCATATATCTGGCTCCCTCTTAGAGAGTTGGACACCCAACCCAACAGCCAAATGTCCTGCCATGAGGAAGGATGAGTTCTCTTCTGTCAGGTTCCTCTGTGCTTCAGGTTGCCCCATTGGCAGGGTTTCCAGCAAGGTCTCGAGATAGGTGCCTGAATACCAAGGATGGGTGGAGATGACGTACTTGGGCCATAGCAATCCCAAATGCTAGATATGAGGCCTAAAACTCGGTCGGGGCTCAGGCTCTGTCAGACACAGCGCTAGTGGCCATGGCAGCCTTTATATCAGAGTAGATTCGAGGGCGGAGCAGATTGATCCTCATGTGGAGTTTCTTGGGAAGATTCCCAGGCATTTGTTCATTCAATAGGGAAGGCAGAATGCTGTGTTGTGGCTCCAGGTTTCCCAATCACGAGAGCTTGGGAACCAGTCAGTTTTGGGTGGAATTGTAAACAAAAGCTATGGTTCAATTCAGTGCCAAGCAGAAGGCAGTTCCAATTTGTAGCAGTTTACTCGAGACATCCAGCACTGGAATAAGGGTGGATGTCAGATGCTTGCTCACACTAGAGTTTTTGTCTATGATGACCGACAAGTGGAGGGGTGGTATAAAGAGGCCATGGAGGAGTTCACATGCTGAGGCCTGTGAACTGCTGCAAAAAGTAACATTTCTTTGTACAGTGTAGGTGAAGTCTGGTTTGTTTACTCTAGGTTTCCCCATGTGGAAAGTTTGTGAAGAAGAGCTCTCCGGCATGGATGCCAGGAAAGCACACCTCCATTGACAATTGCAGCTGAGGAACATGGCAGATTCGTTCTGGTGGCTCTGGGACAAAGTGCCAAGGCCTTGAGTTGACATGGGATCTCTTGCAGATGGGTCACAATGCTTGTTTGTTACCAGGGAGAACTTAGAATGTGCTGGTTGCTAAGGTGCCATGCAGGATTCTCCTACCCTGAGGGTTTGGCACAGGTCGAAGAGCATGGTATTCTTCTGGGGACAGGGGATGTTCTGTCGTGTGGCTCAGAGACCACATGATGTGTCATAGATTGGTATTTCAGAACAGGCCCCTGAGGACAGATGCCTAAAAACCTAATGGGGTTCCATTGAGAGCCTAGGGGCATTTTAGGTTCAATCGTCTATCTCACGATCATTGACTTGGCTATTTCCCTGGATGTAGGTGATAAGGGTGTTTCAGACTGCGCATTTCCATCCCGAGTGGCCGGCAATATTGGTGTGGGCTCAGGGGCCACCCAGGTTTCTCCTAATTTGGAAGGTTTGGGCAAATCTGATATGCACAGTGTCCTTGGGGTTGGCAGCCAGAGTTCTGTGGTGTGGCTTCAGAGATAACATTCTGGTGGGCATGTGAGCCATGGTTTTGGGAGAGAAGTCTGCAAACACAAATACAAATTAGGGTGAGTGGCGAGGTGATCACAGGCCCAATGCGTAGACCTGGAGGGAAGCTCTTCATGAACTATAATTAGGGAGACTGGAAGGCAGTAGCACAGGCTTTTCTCTTTGGATTGTGTGTCCAGCATGGCCTTGGAATGCAGGTGTGGTCTCATGGGTCCATGGGAGTCTTTTCCTCTCTATGGATCCTGGTGGCTCTCCATAGTTTGGTGGCTTTTTCGGGGAAGGGGAGAGTGATGTTTTCCACCTTATGGGTGCCCCAAAACAGGGATTCCAGAGACGGGCTCTGGTTCATGGCATTGGGACATCACAACATGTGCTAAGATTTGGGCTTATGGGCATATTAGGCCTGCAATGCGGGTTCATGGTGGTGCAACAGAGAAGGATTATTTGAAAGCATGCTCAGGCTGAGGGTCACAAGGCCTGTTTGCCTCCAGGGCATCCCTGAGGAGTTTGTGTGGTCTCACTGGACTTATAAATGACTCCCCCTTTCAGGGTTGAACACCCATCCTAACAGCCAAGTTTCCTGATATGAAGAAGGAGGAGTTCTCTATTGTGCTTCAGGATGCCCCATTGTCAGGGATTCCAGCAAAGGTCTGGGGACAGGTGCCTGAATACCAAGGATGGGTAGAGATGAAATACTTGAGCCATGGCAATCCCAAATGCTAGATGTGGGGCTCAAACTCTGGTGACTGACACTAGGTATGGGCTCAGGCTCTGTCAGACACAGCACTAGTGGCCAGGGCAACCTATAAATCAGGGTCCCTCCGATATAGGGCCGAGCAGATTGATCTTCATGTGGGGTTGCTGGCCAGACTCACCAGGCACTTGTTTCTATCGGGAAGGCAGAATGCTGTGTTGTGTCTCCATAATTCGCTATCAAGAAGGCTTGGGGACCAGTCGGGTGAGGAAGGAATTGTAAACACAAGCTACAGTTCAATTCACTGCCAAGCGGAAGGCAGTTCCTGTGTCCAGCAGCTTTTTCGAGATATCCAGCACCTTAGTAAGGGAGGACGTCGGATATTTGCTCACACTGGAGTTTGTGTCTATGATGTCTGACAAATGGAGGGGTGGCGTCAAGAAGCCATGGAGGGATTTTCACCTTGAGACTCATGAGCTGCTCCAAATAGCAAGGTTTCGTTCTACTGGACAGGTGGAGTGTGGTTTATTTGCTCCAGGGTCCCCCATGTGGAAAGTTTGGGTAGCAGAGCTCTACCGCATGGATGCCTGGAATGTTCAACTTCATTGACCATTGCAACTGAAGAACATGGCAGCTTTATTCTGGTGTCTCTGTAGCAAAGTACCAAGTCCTTGATTTGACATGGAATCTCTTGCAGATGGGCCACACAGCTGGTTTGTTACCAGGTAGATCTTAGAATGTGCTGGTGGCTTAGTAGTTGTGCAGGAATCTACTACTCTGGGATTTTGCACAGATTGTAGGGCACGGTTTCCTTCTGGGGACAGGAGATGTTCTGTTGTGTGGCCCAGGCACCACATGTTGTATCATAAGTTCGCATTCTAGAACAGGCCTCTGAGGACACATGTCTGAAAACCAAATAAATGGTTCCAATGACGTCCTAGGGGCATGTTAGGTTCATTATTCTGACTCAGGACCATTGACTTGGCTGTGTTCCTGGATGTAGGGGATCAGGGTATTTCAGACTGTGCATTTGTGTTCAGAGCGGCCGCCGAAATTGGGGTAGGCCCAGAGGCCTTGTAGGTTTCTCCTAATCTAGACAGTTTGGGCAACTGTGATGGAAACAGTTTCCTTGTGGATGGCAGGGACAGTCCTGCAGTGTGGATCCAGAGACCCCATCCTCGAGGGCATGTGTGCCATGGTTTTGGTAGATAAGTCTGCAAACACATATTTGAATTAGGGTGAGTGGCGAGGTGATCACAGGCCCAATGCATATACCTTGAGAGCAGCTCATCTGGAACTGTAATTAGGGTGAATAGAAGGCAGTAGCACATGCTTTTCTCTCCGGATTGTGTGTCCAGGATGGCCTCGGAATGCAGGTGTGTTCTCATGGGTCCATGGGAGACATTGCCTCTCTATGGATCGTGGTGGCTCCTCATAATTTGGTGACATTTTTGGGGAAGGGATGAGTGCTGTTTTCCATCTGAAGGGTGCACCAAAACAAAAATTCCAGAGATGGTCTCTGGGTCTGGGCACCTCGAAAATCCCACCAAGTTTTATGATTTGAACCTACAGGCATACCAGGCCTGAAATGAGGGATCATTGTGGTGAATCTGAGAGGGATTTTTTGAAAGCATGCTCAGGGTGAGGGTCACAATGCCTGTTTGTGCCAAGGGTAGTCCTCAGGAGTGTGTGTGGTGTCATTGATGTTGTAACTGGCTCCCCCTTTGAGGGTAGAACACCCATCCCAAAAGCCAGGTTTATTGCCATGGGGAAAGAAGATTTCTCTATTGTGCTTCAAGTTCCCTAATTGGCAGGGATCCCTGCCAAGGTCTGGGGACAGGTGCCTGAATATCAAGGATGGGTAGAGATGACATACTTGGGCCATGGCAATCCCAAATGCTAGATATGGGGCCTGCTCTCTAGTGGCTGAAACTCAGTAGAGCTCAGGCTCTGTCAGACACGGCACTAGTGGCCATGGCAGCCAATAAATCGGTGTTGACTCGAGGGCCGACCTGATTGATCCTCATGTGGGTTTTCAGGGCAGACTCACCAGGCATTTCTTCATTCGATGGGGAAGGCAGAATGCTGCGTTGTGGCCCCAGATTTCCCTATCAAGAGGGCTTAGGGACCAGTCAGGTGAGGATGGAATTGTAAACACAAGCTATGGTTCAATTCAGTGCCAAGTGGAAGGCAGTTCCAATGTGCAGTGGTTTATTCAAGACATCCAGCACCGGGATAAGGGTGCATGTCATATGTTTGCTTAGACTGGAGTTTGTGTCTATGATGACCGACCAATGGAGTGGTGGCATCAAGAGGCCATGGAGCAGTTTACACGCTGAGGCCTGTGAGTTGATCCAAACATAAGGTTTCCTTCTACTGGACAGGGGAGGTCTGGTTTGTTTACACCAGGTTCCCCCATGTGCAAAGTTTGGGTAGCATAGTACTCGCACGTGGATACTGGAAAGCACACCTACATTGACCATTGCACCTAAGGAACATGGCAGGTTCTTTCTGGTTGCTCTAGGGCAAAGTACCAAGGCCTGGTTTCTAATGAAGTTGGGTCACAATGCAGTTTTGTTACCACGGAAATCTTACTATGTGCTGGTGGCTAAGGGGCCATGTATGATTAGTCTATCCTGATGGTTTGACACCGGTCAAAGAACACGGTTTTTTTCTGGGTATCGGAGATGTTCTGTTGTGGGGCTCACGGACCAAATGTTGTATCATAAGTTGGAATTCCAGAACAGGCCTCTGAGGACAGATGCCTAAAAACTTCATCTAGGGTTCCAATGAAGTCCAAGGGGAATTTCAGGTTCAATCATCAGACTCAGGACCATTGACTTCGGTGTCTGCCTATATGTAGGCAATCAGGGTGTTTCTGACTGTGCCTTTGTGTACAGAGTGGCCTCCAATATTGGGGTGGGCTCTGGGGCCTTGCAGGTTTCTCCTAATCTTGAAGGTTTAGGCAAATTTGTGGGCACGGTTTCCTTGGGGGTGGCAGGCACAGTCCTGTGGTGTGGCTCCAGAGACTCCATCGTGGAGGGCATGTAAGCCATGGTTTTGGGAGAGAAGTCTGCAATCACAAACTCGGATTAGGTTGAGTTGCGAGGTGATCGTAGGCCCAATGCATAGACCTGGAGGGCAGATCGTCAGGAACTGTAAATCACGTACCTCGAAGGCACTAGCACTGGCTTTTGTATCTGGATTGTGTGTCCATGATAGCCTTGGAATGCAGGTGTGTTCTAATGTTTCCATGAGAGTATTTTCCTCTCTACGGATCCTGGAAGCTCCCAATAGTATGGTGGCTTTCTCATTTGAATGGAAGAGTGCTGTTTTCAATCTTAGATGTTTCCCAAAAAGGGATTCCAGAGAAGGGCTGTGAGTCTGGGTGCTTGGAAAATCCCACCAGGATTAGGATTTGGGCCTAGGGGAGTACCAGGCCTACAATGTGTGACTTGGAGGTACAACTGAGAGCGTTTGTTTGAAAGCATGCTAGTCTGAGTGTCACAATGCCTGATGTGATTAGGGCAGCCCTTATGAGTGGGAGTTGTCTCCTTGGCCATGCAGCTGGCTACCACTTTAATGTAGGACACCTATCCCAACTACCAGGATTCCTGCCATGGAAAAGGAAGAATTCTCTATTGTGCCTCAGGTTCCCCCATTAGCAGGTATTCTAGCAAATGTCTGGGGACAGATGCCTGAATACCAAGGATGGGTAGAGATGAGGGACCTGAGACATGGCCAGTCTCACATGCCTGACTCTCTGAGTAGCTGACATGAATTGAGCACTCAGGCTCTGTCAGAAACAGAACTAGTGGTCAGGGCTGAGTATGAATCAGGGATCCCTCAAGGGCTGAGCAGATTGATCCTCATGCAGAGTTTCTGGGCAGAATCACCATGCCCTTCTTCTTTCTAAGGGGAAGGCAAAAAGCTGCGTTGTGGCCCCAGAATTCCCTATCAAGCGGGCTTGGGGACCAGTAGGGTGAGGATGGAATTGTAAACTCAAGCTAAGGTTCAATTCAGTGCCAAGCAAAAGGCAGTTCCATTGTGCAGTGTCTGATTCCAGATATCCAGCACCTGAGTAAAGGTGAAAGTCAGACATTTCCTCATGCTGGAGTTTATGTCTATGATGACCGATGAATGGAGGGGTGGCGTCAAGAGGCCATGGAGGATTTCACATGCTGGGGCTTGTGAGATGCTTCAAACAGCAAAGTTTCCTTCTACCAGACAGGGAGAGTCTGGTTTATTTGCTCCAGGGTCCCCCATGTGGAAAGTTTGGGTAGCAGAGCACTCCCACGTGGATGCCTGAAAAGCACACCTCCATTAAAATTGCAGCTGAGAAACATGGCCAATTCGTTCTGGTGGCTCTTGGGCGAATTACCAAGGCCTGGAGTTGACATGAAGTCTCATGAAGATGGGTCATAATGCAGGTTTGTTACCATGGAGACCTTACAGTGTGCTGGTGGCTAAGGGACCATGTAGGATTCATCTACCCTGAGGGTTTGACACTGGTCAAAGGGCACGGTTTCCTTCTCGGACAAGAGATGTTCTGATGTGGGGCTAACGGACCAAATGTATCATAATTTGGTATTGCAGAACAGGCCTCTGAGGATAGATGCCTGAAAATTTAATCTAGGGTTCCAATAAAATCCTAACGGAATGTCAGGTTCAATCCTCTGACTCAGTATCATTGACTTCAAAGTCTGCCTAGATGTAGGTGATCAGGGTGTTCCAGACTGTGCATTTGTGTACAGAGTGGCAACCAGTATTGGGGTGGGCTCAGGGGCCTTGCAAGTTTCTCCTAATCTGGAAAGATAGGGCAATTTGATGGGCACAGTTTCCTTGGCAATGGTGGGCACAGTCCTGTGGTGTGGCTCCAAAGACCCCATGGTGGAGGGCATGAGAGCCATGGTTTTCGGAGGGAAGTCTGCAAACACAAATGCGGGTTAGGTTTAGTGGCGAAGTGATTGTAGGCCCAATGCATACTCCTGGAGGGAAGCTCCGTGTGAAATGTAAATCGCATGCCTCAAAGGAGATAGCACAGGCTTTTTTATCTGGATTGTGTATCCACGATGGACTAAGAATGCAGGTGTGGTCTCAGGTGTCCATGGGTGATATTTCCTCTCAAGTATCCTGGCGGCTCCTTATAATGTGGTGGCTTTCTCAGAGAGGAAAGAGTTCTGTTTTCCATATTAAGGGTGTCCCATAACAGGGATTGCAGAGAAGTGCTCTGGCTCTGGGCACCTGGAAATACCCACCAAGGGTTATGATTTGGGCATAGGGGCTTACCAGGCCTCCAATGCAAGTCCTGGAGATACAACTGAGAGCGTTTGTTTGAAAGCATGCTCAGGCTGAGGGTCACTATGCAAGCTTTTGCATAGGGTGGCCCTCAGGAATGGGGGTGGTCTCAATGGCCATTCAGTAGGCTAACACTCTGAGTGTTGGACACCCTTCCGAACTTACAGGAATCCTGCCATGGGGAATGAGGATTTCTCTATTGTGATTCAGGTTCCCTCATTGGTAGGGATTCCAGGAAAGGTCTGGGGACACATGCCTGAATACCAAGGATGGGTAAAGATGACGGCTCTGTTCCGTGGCCAGTCTAACATGCGGGATATGGGCCCCGCCTTCTAGGTGGCTGACACGAGGTCGGGGCTTAGGCTCTGTCAGACACAACACTAGGGGCCAGGGCTGTCTATAATTCAGGGTTCCCTCAAGGGACAAGTAGATTGATCATAATGTGGAGTTTCTGGGCAGACTCACCAGGCCCTTCTTCTTTCTATTGGGAAGGCAGAATGCTGTGTTGTGGCTGCAGAATTCCCTATCATGAGGGCTTGTGGACCAGTAGGGTGAGGATGGAATTGTAAACCCAAGCTATGAATAAATTCAGTGACAAGCGAATGGCATTTCCAGTGTGCAGCGGCTGATTCGAATATCCAGCACCTGAGTAAGCGCAGACGTCAGATGTTTGCTCAAGCTGGAGTTTGTGTCTATAATGACCGACAAATGGAGAGGAGTTGAAAAGAGGTCATAGAGAATTTCCCACACTTGAGCTTGTGAGATGCTCCAAACAGCCAGGTTTCCTTCTACAGGACAGGGCAGTCAGATTTGTTTGCTCGAGAGTCCCCCATGTGGAAAGTTTGGGTAGCAGAGCACTCCCACATGGATGCCTGGAAAGCACACTTCCACTGAACATTGCAGCTGAGGAACATGGCAGGTTCTTTCTGAAGGCTCTGGGGTGAAGTACCAAGGCCTGTAGTTGACATGGAATCTCATGAAGATGGCTCACAATGCTGGCTTGTTACCAGTGAGATCTTAGAATCTGCTGGTGGCTACGGGCCAAGTAGGATTCATCTACCCTGAGGGTTTGACACAGTTCCAAGAGCACGGCTTCCATCTAGAGAAAGGAGATGTTCTGTTGTGGGGATCAGGGACCATATGTTGTATCTTAAGTTGGTACTCCAGAACAGGTCTCTGATTACAGATGCCTGAAAACCTAATCAGGGGTTACAATGAGGTCATAGGAGCATGTCAGGTTCAATCTTCTGACTGAGAAACACTGACTTGGGTATCTGCCTGGATTCAGGTGATCAGCGTATTTCAGAATGCACATTTGTGTCCAGAGGGGCCTCCAGTATTGGGGTGGGCTCAGGGGCCTTGCAGGTTTCTCCTTATCTCGAAGTTTTAGGCAAATGTGACGGACACATTTTTCTTGGGGATGGCAGGCACAGTCCTTTGGTGTGGCTCCAGAGACCCCATCCTGGAGGAAATATGAGCCATGGTTTCGGGATAGAAGTCTGTAAGCACAAACTCGGGTTAAGGTTAGCGGTGAGGTGATCGCAGGCCCAATGCATAGACCTGGAGGGCAGCTCGTCTGGAACTATAAATTAGTTGCCTTGAAGGTGGTAGCACAGGCTTGTGTATCTGGCTTTTGTGTCCAGGATGGCCTCGGAATGCAGGTGTGGTCTCATGGATCCATGGGAGATTTTTCCTCTCAAGGATCCTAGCGGCTCCCTATACTATGGTGGCTTTCTTGGCGAAGGGGAGAGTGCTATTTTACATCTTAGGGTTGTCCCAAAACAGGGATTCCAGAGACAGGCTGTGTTTCTGGTCCCCTGAAAAATCCCACAAGGTGTTAGGATTTGTGCTTAGGGGCATATCAGGCCTGCAAATTTGGATTCTGGAATGCAACTGAGAGTGTTTGTTTGAAAGCATGCTCATGTTGGGGGTCACAATGCCTGCTTGTGTCCAGGGCGGCCCTCATGAGTGGGCGGGTTATCATTGGCCATTCAGCTGGCTACCACTCTGAGGTCTGGAAACCCATCCCAAGAGCCATCATTCCTGCCACGGGGAAGGAGGATTTCCCTATTGTGCTTCTGGTTCCCCCATTGGCAGGGATTTCAGCAAATGTCTGGGGACAGATGCCTGAATCAAGAATGGGTAGAGATGACAGCCCTGGGACATGGCTGGTCTCACATTCTGGAGTTGGAGCCCAGTCTCTGGGTCCTGACACGAGGTCAGAGACGAGGTTCTGTCAGACTCAGCGCTAGTGGCCAGGTAAACCTATAAATGGGGTTCACTCGAGGGTCGAGTAGATTTATCCTCATGTAGGGTTTCTGGGCAGTCTCTCCAGGCTGTTTTTTCTTGCTATGGGGAAGGCAGAATGCTGTGTTGTGGCTTCAGAATTCCCTATCAAGAGAGCTTACTGAACACCAGGGTGAGGATGGAATTGCAAACCCAAGCTACTTTTTTTTTTCAAGATTTTATTTATTTGTCAGAGAGCAAGCGAGAGCAAGCACAGGCAGACAGAGTGGAAGGCAGAGTCAGACGGAGAAGCAGGCTCCCTGCGGAGCAAGGAGCCTGATGTGGCACTCGATCCCAGGACACTGGGATCATGACCTGAGCCGAAGGCAGCTGTTTAACCAACTGAGCCACCCAGGCGTCCCGCCAAGCTACTTTTAAATTCAGTGCCAAGCATAAGGCAATTCCAGTGTGTAGCAGCTGATTCAAATATCCAGCACTTGAGTAAGTGCAGATGTCAGTTGATTGCTCACACTGGAGTTAGTGTCTATGATGACCAACAAATGGATGGGTGGCCTCAAGAGGCCATGGAGGATTACCCACCCTCAGGCTTGAGATACTCCATACAGAAAAGATTCCTTTTACCGTACAGGGGAGTCTGGTTTGTTTCCTCCAGGGTTCCCCATGTGGAAAGTTGGTATCAGAGCACTCCCGCTGGATGCCTGGAAAGTACACCTACATTGACCATGGCAGCAGAGGAACATGGCAGTTTCATTCTGGTGGCTCTGGGCCGAAGTACCAAGGGCTGGAGTTGTCATGGAGTCTCATGAAGATGGGTCACAATGCTGGTATGTTGTCAGGGAGATCATAGAATGTGCTGGTTGCCAGGGGGCCTTGAAGGATTCATCTACCCAGAGTGTTTGACACAGGTCCAGAGCACAGCTTTCTTCTAAGGACAGATGTTCTTTTGTGTGGCTCAGTGACCATATTGTATCATACACTGATATGCAGAACAGCATTCTGAGTACAGATACCTGAAAACCTATTCTAGTGTTCCAGTGAATCCTAGGAGCATGTCAGGTTCAATCTTCTGTCTGAGGACCATTGACTTGGATATCAGCCTGGATGTAGATGATATGGTGTGTCAGACTGTGCATTTGCGTCCAGAGTGGCCTCCAATATTGGGCTGGGCTTAGGGGCCTTGCAGGTTTCTCCTAATCTAGAGGGTTTGTTTAATAGTGACAATCACAGTTTCCTTTGGGAAGACAGGTACAATCCCGTGGTGTGGCTCCAGTTATCACAAACTGGAGGGCATGTGAGCCATGGTTTTGGGAGGGAAGTCTGAAAACACAAACTTGGGTTAGGGTTAGTGGCAAGGTTATCACAGGCCCAATGCATACACATGGATGGCAGCTCTTCAGGAACTGTTAATCGGGTGACTCAAAGGCAGAATCACAGGCTTTTTTCTCTGTATTGTGTGCAGGATGGCCTCAGAATGCAGTTGTGGCCTCATGGGTCCATGGGAGATTTTTCCTCTCTAAGGATCCTGGTGGCTCCCAATAGTTGGTGGCTTTTTCGGGGAAGGGAAGAGTGCTGTTTTTCATGTTAGGGGTGCCCCAAAATATGGATTCCAGAGACGGACTCTGGGTTTGGTCCCCTGGAAAATCCCACCAAGTGTTAGGATTTGGGCCTAGTGGCTTACCAGGCCTGCATGCAGGATCCTGGAGGTGCAACTGAGAGGTCTTGTTTGAAATCATTCTCAGGCTGAGGGTCACAATACTTGCTTATGCCCAGGTGGCCCTCATTAGTGGGCGTGGTCACATTGGCCATGCAGCTGGCTCCCACTTTGAGGGTTGGAAAACCATCCCAACAGCCAGAATCCTGCCATGGGGAAAGAGGAGTTCTCTATAGTGCTTCAGGTTCCCCCATTAGCGGGGATTCCAGCAAAGGTCTGGGGACAGAGGCCTGAATACCAAGGATGGGTAAAGATGATGGACATGGGCCATGGCCAGTATCAAATCGTGGATATGGGCCCCGATCACTGGGTGGCTGACACTAGGTCTTGGCTCAGGCTCTGTCAGACACAGCACTAGTGCCCAGGGCAGCCTATAAATTGGGGTTCCCTCGAGTGCTGAGCAGATTGATCCTCATGTATGGTTTCTGGGCAGACTCACCAGGCCCTTCTTGTTTGTAAGGGGAAGGCAGAATGCTGTTTTGTGGCTCTAGAATTCACTATCAAGAGGGCTTGTGGACCAGGAGGCTGAGGATGGAATTGTAAACCTAAGCTATGGTTACATTCTGTATCAAGCGAAAGAAATTTCCAGTGTGCAATGTTTGAATCCAATATTCAGCACTTGAGTGAGGGTGGATGTCAGATATTTGCTCATGCTGGAGTTTGTGTCTATGATGACACAAAAATGGAGGGGTGGCGTCAAGAGGTTATGGAGGATTTCCCAATCTGGTGTTTTTGAGATGCTCCAAACAGCAAGGTTTCCTTCTACCAGACAGGGGCAGTCTGATTTGTTTCCTCCATGGTTCCCCATGTCGAAAGATCGGATAACATAGATCTCCCACATGGGTGACTGGAAAGCACACCTTCATTGACCATGACAGCGAAGGAACATGGCATCTGGTGGCCTTGAGGCGAAGAAATAAAGACTGGATTGGACATGGAACCTCATGAAGATGGGTCAAAATGTTGGTTTGTTACCAGGGAGATCTTAGAATGTGCTGGTGGTTAATGGGCCATGCAGGATTCATCTAGCCTGAGGATTTGACACAGGCCCAAGAGCCTGGATTGCTTCTGGGGGCAGGAGATATTCTGTTGTGGGGCTCAGCGGCCATATGTTGTATCATAAATTGGTAATCCAGAACAGGTCTCTAAGGACAGAAGCCTGAAAACCTAATAAAGGGTTTGAATGAGGCCCTAGGGGAATGTCATTCAATCTTCTGACTCAGGATCATTGACTCTGGTGTCTGACTGGATGCAGGTGATGAGGGTGTTTCAGACTGTGCATTTGTGTCCAGAGTGGCATCCAATACTAGGGTTGGCTCAGGTTCCTTGCAGGTTTCTCCTTATATGGGGTTTTTGGACAACTGTGATGGGTAGTTTCCTTGGGGATTGCAGGAACTGTCCTGTGGTGTGACTCCAGAGACCCCATCCTGGAGGACATGTGCGCCATGATTTTGAGAGAGAAGTCTGCAAACACAAACTTACGTTAGGGTTAGTGGCAAGGTGATCATAGTCCCAATCCATAGACCAGGAGGGCAGCAAGTCTGGAACTGTAAATCACGTAACTCAAAGGTGGTAGCACAGGTAATTGTATCTGGATTTAATTTCCAGAATGGCCTTTATTGCAGGTGTTGTCTCAAGGGTCCATGGGAGATTTCTCCTCTCAAGGATCCTGGCGGTTCTCAATAGTTTGTTGGATTTCTCCGGGAAGGGATGAGTACTGTTTTCCAGCTTAGGCGTGCCCCAAAACAGGCATTCCAGAGATGAGCTCTGGGTCTAAGTGCTTGTAAAATCCCACCAAGGGTTAATATTTAGGCCTAGGGCCATACCAGGCCTGCAATGCGGGATCCTGGAGGTGCAACTGAGAGCGTTTGTTTGAAAGTATGGTCAAGCTGAGGGTCCCAATGCCTGCTTGTGCCCCGGAGGCCATCAGGATTGGGCGATGTCTACTCAGCCATGCAGCCAGTTCCCATTGCTAGGGTTGGACACCCATCCAAAAGCCAGGATTCCTGCCGTGGCGAAGGATGAATTCTCTATTGTGCTTCAGGTCCCCCCATTGGTAGGGATTCCAGCTAAGATCTAGGGGACAGATGCCTGAATACCAAGGATGGGTAGTAATGACAGCCCTGGGCCATGGCCGGTCTCACATGGTTAATGTGGGCCCCACCCTCTGGGTTGCTGACACGAGGTAGGGGCTCAGGCTCTGTCAGACACAGCACTAGTGGCTAGGGCAAACTATAAATAGGGGTTCCCTCCTGGGATGAGTATATTGATCTTCATGTGCAGTTTATGGGCAGACTCACCAGGTCCTTCTATCTATGAAGAAGGCAGAATGTTGCGTTGTGGCTCCAGAATTCCCTATCAAGAGATATGGCAGACCAGTAGGGTGAGGATGAAATTGTAGTCTGAAGCTAGGCTTAAATTCATTGCAAAGCGAAAGGCAGTTCCAGTGTGCAGCAGCTGATTCCAATATCAGCGCCTGAATATGGGCGGATGTCAGATGTTTGCTCAGGCTGGAGTTTGTGTCTATGATGACCAACAAATGGAGAGGTGGCGTCAAGAGGCCATGGAGGATTTCCCACCCTGGGGCTCAGGGGCCATAATTTGTATCATAAGTTGGTATTCCAGAAGAGGCCTCTGAGGACAGGTGCCTGAAAAGTTAATCCCTCTTCCAATGAGGTCCTAGGGCCATGTCAGGTTCAATTATCTGACTCAGGACCATTGATTTGGGTGTCTGCCTGGATGGAGGTGATCAGGGTGTTTCAGACTGTGCATTTGCATCCAGAGCAGCCTCCAATATTGGGATGTGCTCAGGAGCCTTCCAGGTTTCTCCTAATCAGGAGGGTTTGGGCAACTGTGATGGGCCCAGTTTCCTTGGGGATGGCAAGCACAGTCTTGTGGTGTGACTCTAGGGGCCCCATCCTGGAGGACATGTGAGCAATGGTTTTTAGAAAGAGATCTGCAAACACAAACTCGGGATAAGGTTAATGGAGAGGTGTTCACAGCCCCAATTCAAAGATCTGGAGGGCAGCACGTCAGGAACTGTAAATCAGGTGACTCAAAGCCAGTAGCACAGTCTCTTGTATCTGGATAGCATATCCACGCTGGCCTCGGAATACAGGTGTGGACTCATGGGACCATGGGAGATTCTTCTTCTCAAGGATCCTGGGGGATCCCATTAGTTTGGTGGCTTTCTCAGGGAAGTGAAGAGTGCTGTTTTCCATCTTAGGGGTGCCTCAAAACAGGGATTCCAGTGACGGGCTCTGGGTATGTGCACATGGAACATCCCACGATGTGTTAGGATTTGGGCTTAAGGGCATATCAGGCCTGCAATGAAGGATCCTGGAGGTGCAACTAAGAGCATTTTTTGGAAGGCTTGATCAAGCTGGGGGTTACAATGGCTACTTGTGCCCAGGGCAGCCCTCATGAGTGGGCATTGTCTCCTTGGCCATGCAGCTGGCTCCCACTTTGAGGTTTGGACACCCATATCAACAGCCAGGATTCCTACCATGGGGAAGGAGGAGTTCTCTATTGTGCTTTAGGTTACCCCATTGGTAGGGATTACATAAAAGGTCTGGGGACAGGTGCCTGAATACCAAGGATGGGTAGAGATGATGGACTTGGGCCCTGGCCAATCTCACATGCTGGATATGGGCTCATATCTCTGGGTGCCTGAAACTAGGTCTTGGCTCAGGCTCTGTCAGACACAGTACTAGTACTAGTACTAGTACCAGTGCCCAGGACAGCCTATAAATCAAGGTTCCATCGAGTGCCAAGTAGATTGATCCTCATGTGGAGTTTCTGGGAAGATTCACCAGGCCCTATTTCTTTCTAGTGGGAATGCAGAATGTTGCCTTGTGGCTCCAAATTCCCACTCTAGAGGGCTTGCAGACCAGGAGGCTGAGGATGGAATTCTAAACCCAAGCTATTGTTAAATTCAATGTCAAGTGAAACGCAGTTCCAGTGTGCAGTGGTGGAAAAGAAAATGCAGAATCTAAATAACGGCAGATTTCAGATGTTTTCTCATGCTGGAATTTTTGTCTATGATGACTGACAAATGGAGGGGTTGTGTCAAGGGCCATGGAGGATTTCTCCTGCTGCTGCTTCTGAGATGCTCCAAACAGAGGGTTCCCTTCTACTGGTCAGTGGCAGTCTGGTTTGTTTGCTCCAGGGTCCGACATGTGGAAAGAATCAGTAGAAGAGCACTCCCACATGGATGCCTGGAAAGCACACCTCCACTGACCATATCAGGTGAGGAACATGGCAGGTTCATTCTGGTGGCTCTGGGGCGAATTACCAAGGACTTGAAGTGACATGGAATCTCATGAAGATGGATCACAATGCTGTTTGTTTGTTACCAGAGAGATCTTAGAATGTGCTGGGGGCTAAGGGGCTGTGCATAATTCATATACCCCGACCCTTGACACAAGTTGAAGAGCACGAATTCCATCTGGGGCCAGGAGATATTCTATTGTGGGGTTCAGGGACCAATCTTCTGACTCAGGACCATTGACTTGGGTGTCTTCCTGGATGGAGGTGATCAGGGTGTTGCACACTGTGCATTTGTGTCCAGAGTGGCCTCCAATATTGGACTGGGCTTAGGGGACTTGCAGGTCTCTCCTAATCTGGAGGGTTTGGGCAACTGTGATGGACACAGTTTCATTGGGGATAGCAGGATCTTTCCTGTGGTGTGGCTACAGAGACCCATCATAGAGGGCATGTGAGCCATGGTTTTGGGAAAGAAGTCTGCAAACACAAACTTGGGGTAGGGTTAATGGCGAGGTGATCACAGGCCCAATGCGTAGGTCTGTAGGGCAGCTCGTCTGGAACTGTAAACCAGGTGATTCGAAGGTGGTAGCACAGTCTCTTGTATCTGGATTGTGTGTCCCGGATGGCCTCGGAATGAAGGTGTGGTCTTATGGAGCCCTGGGAGATTTTTCCTCTCTACGCATCCTGGCAGCTCCTAATAGTTTTCTCAGGGGAGGGAAGAGTGCTGTTTTCCATCATAGGGGTGCTTCAAAACAGAGATTCCAGAGACGGGCTCTGGTTATGTTGGCATGGAAAATCCCACGAAGTGTTAGGATTTGGTCCTAAGGGCATACCAGGCCTGCGATGCGGGACCCTGCAGAAAAAAACTGAGAGCATTTGTTTGAATGCATGCTAAGGCCCAGGCGGCCCTTATGATTGGGCGTTGTCTCATTGGCCATGCTCCTGGTTCTAATTCTGAGGGTTGGGCACCCATAGCATCAGCCAGGCTTCCTGCCATGGGGAAGGAGGAGTTCTCAATTGTGCTTCAGGTTCCCCCACTGGTAGGGATTCCAGCAAAGATCTGGGATAGTTGCCGGAATACCAAGGATGGGTAGAGATGACTGGGCCATGGCCAGTCCCACATGCTGGATAAGGGCCCCACACTCTGGGTGGCTGGCACGAGGTTGGGGCTCAGGCTCTCTCAGACACAGCGCTAGTGGCCAGCGCAAAGTATAAATCGGGGTTCCCTCGAGGGCCAAGTAGATTGATCTTCATGGGGAGTTTCTGGGCAGACTCACCAGGCCCTTCTTCTTTCTATGGGGAAGGCAGAATGTTGCATTTTGTCTCCCTAATTCCCTCTCAAGAGGACTTGCAGTCCAGTAGGGTGAGGATGGAATTGTAAACCCAAACTATGCAAGAATACAGTGTCAAGTGAAAGGTATTTCCAGTGTGCGTGACTGATTCGAATATCCAGCACCTGAGTAAGAGCAGATGTCAGATGTTTGCTCATGATGGAATTTGTGTCTATGATGACTAACAAATGGAGGGTTGGCATCAAGAGAATGTGGAGGACTTCCCAGGCTGGGGCTTGTGAGATGCTCCAAACAACCAAGGTTTCCTTCAACCTGACAGGAGCAGTCTTATTTGTTTGCTCTAGGGTTCCCTATGTGGAATTTTTGTGTAGCAGAGAACTACCTCTTGGATGCCTAGAAAGCACACGTCCATTGACCTTTGTACCTGAGGAACATGGCAGATTCGTTTCATGGCTCTTGGGCAAAGTACCAACACCTTGAGTTGGCATCAAGTCTCAGGAAGTTGGGTCACAATGCTGGTTTGTTACCAGGGAGATCATAGAAGGTGCTGGGGCTAATGGGTCATGCAGGATCCATCTACCCTGAAAGTTGGACATAGATCCAAGAGCACATTTTCCTTCTGGAGACAGGAGATGTTCTGTTGTGGGAATCAGGGACCACATGTTGTATCATAACTTGGTATTCCAGAACAGGACTCTGAGAACAGATGTCTGAAGACCCAATCTAGGGTTCCAGTGAAGTCCTAGGGGCATGTCAGGTTCAATCATCTGACTCAGAACCATTGACTTGGCTTTCTGCCTCGATGGAGGTGCTCAGGGTGTTTCAGAATGCACGTTTGCATCCAGAGCAACCGCCAATATTGGGGTGGGTTCAGGGGCCTGGCAGGTTTCTCCTAATCTGGAGGGTTTGGACAACCTGATGGGCACAGTTTTCTTGGGGATGGCAGGAACTTTCCTGTGATGTGGCTTGAGGGACCACATCTTGGTGGGCATGTAAGCCATGGTTTTGGGAGAGAAGTCGGCAAACACAAACTGGGGTTAGGGTTAGTGTCGAGATGATCACAGGCCCAATGCATAGACATGGAGGGCAGCTCGTCAGGAAATGTAAATAGGATGACTCGAAGGCGGTAGCAAAGACTTTTCTCTCTGGATTGTGTGGACAGGATGGCCTCGGAATGCAGGTTTGTTTTCATGGGTCCATGGGAGATTTTTTCTCTCTAAGGATCCTGGCGGCTCCCAATAGTTTGGTGCCTTTCTCAGGGAAGGGAAGAGTGCCCCAAACAGGGATTCTGAGACGGACTCTGGGTCTGGGCACCTGGAAAATCCCACCAAGGGTTAGGATTTGGGCCTAGGGGCATACCAGGCCTGCAATGCTGGTACTGGAGGAGCAACTGAGAGTGTTTGTTTGAAAACATGCTCAGGCTGAGGATCACCATGCCTGCCTGTGCCCATGTCGGCCCTCAGGAGTGGGCATGGTCTCCTTGGCCATGCAGCTGGCTCCCACGCTGAGGGTTGGACAACCAATATTCCTGCCATGGGGAAGGAGGTGTTCTCTATTGTGTTTCAGGTTCGCCATTGGCAGGAATTCCAGCAAAGTTTGGGGGACAGATGACTGGATACCAAGGATGGGTACAGATGATGGCCCAGGGCCATGGCCGATCTCTCATGCTAAATATGGGCCCTCAACTCTGGGTGGCTGACAGAGGTCGGGGCTTAGACTCTGTCAGACACAGCACTAGTGGTCAGGGAAATCTATTAATCAGGGTTGCCTCGTGGTCTGAGTAGATTGATCCTCATGTGAGGTTTCTGGGCAGACTCAACAGGTCCTTCTTCTTTCTATGTGGAAGGCAGAATACTGCGTTGTGGCTCCAGAATTCCCTATCAAGAGATATTGTGGACCAGTGTGGTGAGGATAGAATAGTAATACAAAGCTATGGTTAAGTTCAGTGAAAAGCAAAAGGCAGTTCCAGTGTGCAGCTGCCGTTTCGAATATCCAGCACCTGAGTAAGGGTGGATGTCAGATGTTTGCTCACACTGGAGTTTGTGTCTGTGATTACCCACAAATGGAAGGGTGGCGTCAAGAGGCCATGGAGGATTTCCCATGCTGGGGCTTGTGAGATGCTCCAAATAGCAAAGTTTCTTTCTACCGGACAGGAGAAGTCTGGTTTGTTTTCTCTGGTTTCTCCATGTGGAAAGTTTTGTAGCAGAGAACCCCACAGGGATGCCTGGAAATCACCCCTCAATTGACCATTGCACCTGAGGAACATGGCAGGTGCATTCTGGTGGCTCTGGGGCAATATATCGAGACCTTAAGTTGACATGGAGTCTCATGAAGATGGGGCACAATGATGGTTTGTTACCAGGAATATCATAGAATGTGCTGGTTGCTAAGGGGCCATTCAGGATCCAAATACCCTAAGGGTATGACACAATTCCAGGAGCATGGCTTCCTTTTTGGGGAGGACATATTCTGTTCTGTGGCTCAGGGACTATATATTTTATCATAAGTTGATATTCCAGAGCAGGCCTCTGATGACAGATACCTGTAAACCTAATCTAGTGTGCCAATGAAGTCCTCGGGGCATGTCAGGTTCAATCTTCTGACTCAGGAGCATTGACTTGGGTGTCTGCCTGTATGGAGGTGATCAGGGTGTCTCAGACTGTGCATTTGTGCCCAGAGCGGCCTCCATTATTTGGCTGCGCTCAGGGGCCTTGTAGGTTTCTCCTAATCTAAAGGTATCGGGCAAAAGTGATGGGCACAGATTCCTTGAGGATCTCATGCACAGTCTTGTGGTGTGGCTTCAGATGCCAGAACCTGGAGGTCATGTGAGCCATGGTTTTAGGAAGGAAGTCTGCAAACACAAACTCAGTTTAGGATAATGGCAAGGTGATTGCAGGCCCAATGCATAGACCTGGAAGGCAGCTCGTCAGGAACTGTAAATCCGATGACTCAAAGGTGATAGCACATGATATGTATCTGGATTGTATGTCCAGGATGGCCTCGGAATGCAGGTGTGTTCTCATGGGTCTATGGCAGATTTTTCCACTCAAGGATCCTGGTGGCTACCATGAGTTTGGTGACTATCTCGGGGAAGGGAAGAGTGCTGTTTTCCATCTTAAGGGTCCCCCAAAATAGGGATTCCAGAGATGGGCTCTGTGTCTGGGCCCCTGTAAAATCCCACCAGGGTTAGGATTTGGGCCTAGGTGTGTACTAGGCCTGCAATTCGGGGTCCCAGAGATGCAATTGAGAGCGTTTGGTTGAAAGCATGCTCAGGCTGAGGTCACAATGCCTGCTTGTGCCCGGGGAAGCCATCATGAGTGCACATGGTCTCCTTGGCCATGGAGCTGCCTTCCACTTTGAGGGTTGAGCAACTATCCCAACTGTCAGAATACCTTCCATGGGGAAGAAGGACTTCTCTATTGTGCTTCAGGTTCCCCCAATGGCAAGGATTTCAGCAAAGGTGTGGGTACAGATGCCTGAATACCAAGAATAGAAGAGAAGACAGACTTGGGCCATAGCTGGTCTCACATGCTGTATATGGGCCCTGATCTCTCAGTGGCTGACACTAGGTCCTGGCTCCGGCTATGTCAGACACAGCACTAGTGCCCAGGGCAGCCTATGAATCAGGGTTCCGTCTAGCACCGAGATTGACCATCATATGGAGTTTCTGGGCAGACCCTCCAGGCCCTTTTTCTTTCTATGGGGAAGGCAGAATATTGTGTTGTAGCTCCAGAATTCCCTCACAATAGGGCTTGTGGACCAGTAGGCTGAGGATGGAATTGTAAACCCAAGCTATGGCTTAATTCAGTCAAACTAAAGGCAGTTCCAGTGTGCAGCGATCGAATTGAAATCCAGCACCTGAGTAAGGGCGGATGTCAGATGTTTGCTCATGCTGGAGTTTGTGTCTATGATGACTGACAAATGGAGTGGTGGCTTCAAGAGGAAATGGAGGATTTCCCACGCTGGGGCTTGTGAGATGCTCCAAACAGAAGGTTTCCTTCTACCGGACAGGGGCATTCTGTTTTTTTGTCTCAAGGGTCCCCGCCAATTGCAAAGTTTGTGTAGCAGAGCACCCCCGTATGGTTGCCTGGAAACCACACCTCCACTGACCATTGCAGCTTAGGAACATGGCAAGTTCATTCTGGTGGCTCTGGGGCGAAGTACTAAGGGCTTATTTTTACATGGAATGTCATGAATATGGGTAACAATGCTGTTTTGTTACCTGGGAATTCTTAGCCTGTCATCTGTACACATCCTTGGTATTAAGGCAACTTTCCACAGACCTTTCCTGTAACCCTGCCAATGGGGGAACCTGAAGCACAATAGAGAACTCGTCTTTCCATTGCAGGAAGCCTGGCTGTTGCAATGGGTGTCCAACCCTCAAAGTGGGATCCAGCTATATGGCCAATGAGACTACGCCCTCTCCTGAGGGCCCCCCTGGGCACAAAGAGGCATGATGACCCTCAGCCTGAGCATGCTTTCAAACAAGCCCTCTCTGTTACACCATTAGGATCCTGCATTGCAGGCCTGGAATGCCCCTAGGCCCAAATCCTAACACTTGGTGGGATATCCGGGCACCCAGACCCAGAGCCCGTCTCTGGAATCCCTGTTTTGGCATAAGCCTAAGTTGGAAAACAGCATTCTTCCCTGTTTTGGAGCACCCCTAAGATGGAAAAGAGCACTCTTTTCTTCTCTGAAAAACCACCAATCTATGGAGATCCACCAGGATCCTTAGAGAGGAAAAGTCTCCCATTGAACCATGAGACCACGTCTACATTCAGAGCCCATCCTGGACACACAATCCAGATAGAAAAGCCTGTGCTACCAGCTTTCAGTCACCCTAATTACAGTTCCTGACGTGATGCCTTCTAGGTCTATGCATTGGACCTGCGATCACCTTGCCACTATCCCTTACCCAAATTTTGTTTGCAGACTTCCCTCCCAAAACCATGGCTCTCATATCCTCAAGGAGGTGGTCTCTGAAGCCTTACCACAGGACTGGGCCTGCCATCCCCAAGGAAACTGTGCCCATCACAGTTCCCCAAAGCCTCCAAGTTAGGAGAAACCTGCAAGGCCCCTGAGCCCACCCCAATAGTGGAAGTGGCTCTGGATGCAAATGCACAGTCTGAAACACCCTGATCACCTACATCCAGTCAGACAACCATATCAATGGTCCTTAGTAAGAAAATTGAACCTGATGGGCACCAAGGACATCATTGGATCTCTAGATTAGGTTGCCAGCATCAATCCTCAGAGGCCTGTTCTTGAATACCAAGTCAGGATACAACATATGTACCCTGAGCCACAAAACAGAACATCTCCTCTCCCAAGATGGAAACTGTGCACATCGACCTGTGCCAAACCCTCAACGTGGCCCATAGCCACCAATACATTCTAAGACCTCCCTTGTAACAAACCAGTTTTGGGACACATCTGTAAGAGATTCCAAGTCAACTCAAGGCCTTGGTACTTGGCACCAGAACCACCAAAACGAACCTGTCATGTTCCTCAGCTGCAATGGTCATTGGACGTGTGCTTTCCAGTCATCCATGCGGGAGGGCTCTGCTACGCAAACTTCCACTTGAGGGACCCTGGAGGAAAAAAAAACAGACGCCTCCTGTCCATTAGAAGGAAACCTTGTTGTTTGGAGCATCTCACAATCTTAAGCGTGGGTAATCCTCCATTGCCTCCTGAAGCCACCCCTCCATTAGTCGTCATCCTAGACACAAACTCCAGTGTGAGCAAATATCTGACATCTGCCCTTACTCAGGTGCTGGATATCTCGTATAAGCTGCTGCACATTGAAACTGACTTCCGCTTGGCACTCAATTTAAGCATAGCTGGTGTATACAATTGCATTCTCACCCTATTTGTCCCCAAACCCTCTTGGTAGGGAATTCTAGATCCATAAGGCAGCATTCTGCCTGCCCCACAGAAAGAAGTGCTTCGTGAGTCTCGCCAGAAACCCTACATGAGGATCAATTTACTCGGCCCTGGAGAGAACCCCAATATATAGACTTCTCTGGCCACTAGTGCTGTGTCTGACACAGCCTGAGCCCAGACCTCGTGTCAGCCACCCAGAGAGCGGGGCCCATATCCAGCATGTGAGAACGGCCATGGCCCAAATCTGTCATCTCTATGCATCCTTGGTATTCAGGCATCTGTCCCCAGACCTTTGCTGTAATCCCTGCCTATGGGGGAACATGAAGCACAATAGATATTTCCTCCTTCCCCATGGCTGGAAACCTGGCCATTGGAATGTGTGTCCATCCCTCAGTGTGGGAGCCAGAAAATGGACAATGGGACCACGCCCACTCCTGAGGGCCACCCTGGGCACAAACAGGCATTGTAATGCTCAGCCTGAGCATGTTTCCAAACAAGCCCTCTCAGTTGCACCACCAAGATCCTGCATTGCAGGCCTGGTCTGCCCATAAGCCCAAATCCCAACCCTTGGTGGGATTTTCCAGGCGCCTAGACCCAGAGCCCATCTCTGGAATCTCTGTTTTGGGGCACACCTAAGATCGAAAATAGCAGTCTTCCCATACCAAAAAGTCATCAAAATATTGGGAGCCGCCTGTATCCTTAGAGGAAAAATCTCCCATGGACCCATGAGGCCACAGCTACATTCTGACGTCACCCTAGACACACAATCCAGATATAAAAGCCTGTGCTTCCGCCTTCGGGTCATTCCAGTTACTGTTCCTGACGAGTAGCCTTCCAGGTCTACACATTGCCCTGCGATAACCTAGCCACTAAACCTAACCCACGTTTGTGTTTGCAGACTTCCCTCCCAGAACCATGGCTCACATGCCCTCCAGGGTGGAGTCTCTGGAGCCACACCACAGGACTGTGCTTGCCATCCCCATGGAAATTGTGCATGTCAGTTAACCAAACCCTCCAGAGTTGGTTGAAACATTCAAGGCCCCTGTGGCCACCCCAATATTGGAGGTTACTCTGGACATAAGTGCACAGTCTGAAACTCCCTGATCACCTACATCCTGGCAGACACCCAAGTCAACTGTCCTAAGTCTGAAGATTGAACCTCTCATGCCCCTGGGACTCATTGGAACCCTAGATTAGGTTGTCGGGCATCTGTCTTCAGAGGCCTGTTCTTGAATAGGAACTTATGATACGGCATGTGGTCCCTGAGCCACAAAACACTACATCTCCTGTCCCCAGAAGGTAACCGTGCTCTTCGACCTGTGTTAAACCCTCAGGGTAGGAGAATCCTGCAGGCACCTTAGCCACCAACACATTCTAAGATCTACCTGGTAAAAAAAAAACCAGCATTGTAACCCATCTTCAAGAGATTCCATGTCAACTCAAGACCTTGGTGCTTCGCCCCAGAAGCACCGTAAAGAACCTGCATGTTCCTCAGCTGCATTGGTCAATGGAGGTGTGCTTTCCAGGCATCCATGTGGAAGGGCTCTGCTACCCATACTTTTCACATGGGGGGCCCTGCAGAAAACATACCAGACTCTAACTGTCCAGTATTAAAAACAACCTTGCTGTTTGGAGCATCTCACATGCATCAGCCTCTTGATGCCACTCCTCCATTCGGTCATCAGAGACACAAACTCCAGTGTGCGTAAACATCTGAAATCCACCTTTACTCAGGTGCTGGATATTTCATTTGTTGGCCACGATAGATACAAACTCTATCATGAGCAGACATCTGACCCTCGCCTGTACTCAGATGCTGGAGATCTCGAAAAAAACCACTGCACATTGGAACGGCCATGTTCTCGGCACTGAGATTAAGCATAGATTGTGTTTTTTGCCTTCTGTTCTCACACTCCTCGCCTTCAAGTCCTCCATATTGGGAATTTGGGAGCCACAATGCAGTCTTCTGCCTGCCCACCAGATAAAAGAGGTGCCCTATGGGTCTGCGTGAATCTCCATATAAGGTTCCACCAGCACAGCCCTCTATAGCACCACAATACCATAGGCCACCTTGTGAACTAATGCTTTGTCTGACACAGCTCGAGCCCCGACCTCCTGGTAGCCACCTAGATAGCGGGACCCATATCTGGCCGGTGTGACCTGCCTTGACCTGAGTCCTTCATCTCAAACCAACCTGGTTATTCACGTACCAGTCCCAGAACATAGCTCAAATTACTGTGCATGGGGGAATCTGAAGCACAAAAGAGTACTCCTCCTTCCTCATAGAAGGAAAATTAAATGTTGATATGGTGGTCCAACCCTCATATTGGGATCCAGGTGCATGGAACAAGAGCCAATGCCCACTCAGGATGGGCATCTGGGCACAAACAGGCATTGTGACCCTTACCCTGAGACCCATTTCCAACAAGTCTCCATGGGAGCTGAACCAAAGCCCCACAGAGCCAGGCAGTCAAGCCTCTAGGCCCAAATACTAAGCCTTTGTAGGGTTATCCAGGCACAGGGACCTATAACCCATCTCTGGAATCCCTGTGTTGACGGAAACCCTGAAACAGTAAACCACGCTCTCTCCTTCCCAGTGAGACACCAAACTCTTGGGTGCTGGGCAGAATCCCCAGAGAGGTAGAATATTCCATGGACACATGAGGACACACCACCATTCCAAGGCCATCCTAGACACAATCCAGACAGAAAAGCCTTTGCTCCTGCCTCCCAGCCACACGAATTTCAAATCCTGAGGAGCTGCCCTCAGCGTCTGCAGATCGGGGCTGCCATCACCTCCCTCCTAATTGATACACAATTTTGTGTCTGAAGACTTTGGTCCCAGAGCCCTTAACCACATTCCCTGCAGGATGGGGCTGACAGAACCACACTACATCACTGGGCCTGATCTCTGGATGAAATTCTGCCGTCTCAGTTGCACAAACCCTCCAGATTAGGAAAAGCCTGCAAGGCCCCTGAGCCCACCCCAATTTCATAGGCCACTCTGGAAAAAATGCACAGTCTGACACAGCCTGAGCATCTACCTCCAGGAAGACTCACAGGTCAAAGTCCCTAAGTCCGAAGGTTGAGGATGACATGCCCCTACAACCTCATAAGAACCCTAGCCTAGATATTCAGGCCTCTGTGCCCAGAGGCCTGGTCTTGAAATCCAACATATGATCCGACATGTGGTCCCTGAGCCATACAAGAGAACCCCTCCTGTCCCGAGAAGGGAACCTGGCTCCTGGGAACTGGGTCTAACCCTCAGGTAGGAGAATCCTGCATGGCCACAGATCCACAACCACATTCTTTTTTTTTATATAGATTTTATTTATTTATTTGACAGAGAGAGATCACAAGTAGGCATAGAGGAAGGCAGAGAGAGAGAGAGAGGAAGAAGCAGGCTCCCTGCTGAGCAGAGAGCCCAATGCGGGACTCAATCCCAGGACCCTGAGATCATGACCTGAGCCGAAGGCAGCGGCTTAGCCCATTGAGCCACCCAGGCACCCTCACCACCACATTCTAAGGTCTCCCTGGACACCAAGCAGCATTGTGACTCATTAGACTGAGAACATCCGTCAACTTAGATCACTTGGAAATTTGAACAAAAACCAGCAGATCAAGCCTGCAATGTTCCTCAGCTGCAATGGTCATGCAAGGAAGACTTCCCAGGCCCCCATTCAGAGACCTCTGCTGTCGAATCTTTCTATGTGGGGGACCCTGGAGCCTTGTAAGTGGACTTCCCCTGTCCCACAGTAGGACACCTTGCTGTTTGGAGCAGCTCACAAGGTCCTGCTTGGGAAAATCTCCAAGAATTCTTGAGGCCACCCCACAATTCGTTGACCATCATGGATGCAAACCCAGCGTGAGCAGACATCTGACCCTCGCCCATACTCAGGTGCTGGAAATCTCGAAACAACCACTGCACAATGGAATGGTCCTGTGGTCGGCACTGAGCTTATCCCTGGCTTGTGTTTTCAGACTTCTGTCTTCACACTCCTCGCCTACAAGCCCTCCATATTGGGAATTCTGAAGCCACAGTGCAGCTTTCTGCCTGCCCACCACAAAGAAGAAGTGCCCTATGGGTCTTCGCAGAAACCCACATGAGGATCCTCCTGCACGGCCCTCAATGGCACCCCAATATAATAGACCGACCTCTGCATAAATTGTCTGTCTGACACCGCCTGATCCCCGACCTCCTGTCAGCCACCCAGATAGTGGGCCCCATATCCTCCAGGTGGGTCCAACCTTGGCCCGAGGCCATCATCTTGAAGCAACCTGGATATTCAGGTACCTGTCCCAGACTTAGCTCAAATTCCTGCCCATAGGGGACTCGGAAGCACAAAAGAGTGCTCCTCCTTCCCCATGGCCAGAAAACTGAATGTTGAGATGGCTGTACAACGCTGAGTGGGAACCAGGTGCATGGTCCATGAGACCACGCCTACACAGGATGGGCAGCTGGGCACAAACAGGCATTGTGACCCTCAGAATGAGACCCCTTTCCAAAGATCCCCCTTGGGATCTGGACCAGGAACCCAAATCGAAGCTTTGGTTAAGTTTTCCCAGTGTCTGGACCCAGAAACCATCTCTGGAATCCCTGTTTGGACAGGATCCCAGAGATGGAATACAGTCTTTTCCTCTTCCCCAGAAAGAAATCAAACTCTTGGGTGCCAAGCAGAATCACCAGAGTGGAAGAATATCCCATGGACACATGAGGTCACCCCTCCATTTAGTGGCCATCCTAGACACAAAATCCAGACAGAAAAGCCTGTGCTCCTCCCTCACAGCCACCTGAATTTCAAATCCTGAGGAGCTTCCCTCAGGGTCTTCAGATTCGGACTGCCAACACCTCACTCCTATCTCTTATCCGAGGTTGTGTCTAAAGTCTTTGGTCCCAAAGTCCTGACACACATGACCTCCAGGATGGGGCCTCGAGAAACACATGACATCACTGGCCCTGCTCTCCTGAGGAAAACCTGCCCATCTCAGTTTCCCAAAATGTCCAGATTAGGAGAAAACTGCAAGGCCCCTGACTGCACCCCAATATCATAGGCCACTCTGGAAAAAGTGCACAGCCTGACACAGCCTCAGCACCTACCTCCAGGATGACATGCAGGCCAATGGCACTTAGTCCGAAGATTGAAACTTCCATGGCCCTAAAACCTCATCAGAACCCTAGCTTATGTTTTGAGGTCTCTCTCCCTAGAGGGCTGTTCTGGAAATTCAAGCATATGGTCCAACCTGTGGTCCGTGAGCCATACAAGAGCACACCTCCTGTCCCAAGAAGGAAACCTGGCTCCTGGGTACTGGGTCTAATCCTAAGGATAGAGAATCCTCAATGGTCAGAGAGCCGCCACCACATTCTAAGGTCTCCCTGGACATCAAGCAGCATTGGAACCTGTTAGACTGAGAACTTCCATCAACGCAAATCACTTGGAACTTGGAATCAGTGTCATTGGTTCAAGCTTACCCTGTTCCTCAGCTGCAATGGTAACAAGAGATTGGCTTCCCAGGCCTCCATTCAGAGAGCATTGCTATCGAATCTTCCATATGGGGGACCCTGGAGCCCTGTAAGAAGACTTCTGCTGTCCCTTAGTAGGACACCTTGATGTTTGGAGCAGCTCACAAGCTCCAGCTTGGAAAAACCTCCAAGAATTCTTGAGGCCTCCCCACCATTTGTTGGCCATCATGGATACAAACTCCAGCGTGAGCAGACATCTTCCCCTCGCCCAGGTGCTGAAGATCTCGAAACAACTGCTGTACATTGGAATAGACATGTGCTCGGCACTGAGCGTAACCGTAGCTTATGTTTTCATACTTCTGTCCTCACACTCCTCGCCTGCAAACCCTCCAACTTGGATATTCTGGAGCCGTAATGCAGCCATCTGCCTGCTCACCAGATAGAAGAAGTGAAAAAAGGGTCTGTGCAAAAATCCCCCATGAGGATCCAGTTGCACAGCTCTCAAAAGCACCCCAATATCATAGGCCGAACTCTCCACGAATGTTCTGTCTGACACAGCTCGAGCCCAAGCTCCTGACAGCCACCCAGAAAGCAGGCCTCATTTTCTGCAGGTGGGTCCTGCCTTGGCCCGAGGACCTCATCTCAAAGTGAACTGGGTATTCAGGCACCGGTCCCAGAACTTAGCTCAAATTCCTGCCCATGGGGGAACCTGAAGCATAAAAAAGTACACCTCCTTCCCCATGGCAGGAAAACTGAATGTTGAGATGGCAGTCCAACCCTCAGAGTGGGAGCCAAGTGCATAGCCCATGAGGTCACACCCACTCAGCATGGGCATCTGGGCAAAAACAGGCATTGTGACCCTCAGAATGAGACCCATTTCCAACAAGAACACTCGGGAGCTGTACCAGGAAAACATAGAGCAGGACCCTAGGCCCAAATCCTAATCCTTGTTGCGGTGATCCAGGCTCCAGAACCCAGGACCCATCTATGGAATGGCTGTTTGGACGGGATCCCTGACTCAGAAAACTGCGCTCCTCCCATCCCCCGGAAATACACCAAACTCTTGGGTGCCGAGCAGAATTCCCAGAGAGGTAGAATCTCACATGGACCCATGAGGCCACCCCTCCATTTCGTGGCCATCATAGACAAACAAGTCAGACAGAAAAGACTGTGCTCCTGCCTCACAGCCGTCCGAATTTCATATCTGGAGATGCTTCGCTCAGGGTCTGCAGATTGGGTCTGCCATCACCTCGAGCTTAACTCTTACCCGAGTTTGTGTCTGAAGACTTTGGACCCAGAGTCCTGACCCATATGCCCTCCAGGATGGGGGCTCCAGGAACACACAACAGCACTGGGCCAGCTCTCCCAAGGAATGTCAGCCTGTCTCAGTTTCCCAACCCACCAGATTAAGAGAAAATTTCAAGGCCCCTAATACCACCCCAATTCCATAGGAAGCTCCAGAAAAAATGCATAGTCTGACACAGCCTCAGAATATACCTCCAGGAAGACACCCAGGTCAATGGGAAGGGATGAAATGGCCTAACCCATGGCAGGTTCGATGTGCTGGGTGTGAAGCCAACTGTCTCAATGTCTCTCACAAGGTCTGGGCTCAGGCTATGTAAGACAGAGCATAGTGTTTAGGGTAGCCTATGCAATTGGGGTGTTTCCGAGGGCTGAGCAGGTTGATTTTCATTTGGGGTTTATGAGCAATGCCATAGACAATGTTTTTCTTTGGGGGGCAGGCAGAGTGCTTCGTTCTGGAACCAGAATTCCCAATCATGAGGGCTTTTGGGCCAGGAGTGCTAGGGTAGAGTCTGAAAACAAAACATAGGGTGAGGTGGGGAGCAGGCCCACTCTGCAAAGGCTGAAAGGATATCTCATGCATCTGAAGTCAGGCGGAGGATCAGACATTGGCTGAGGTTGGATTGTGCCCTTGATGGCACCTTCATGAAGCAGGTGCCTCATGAGGCCAACGAAGTTTCCCCACGCTGAGTTTGGAGGTTGCCACAAACCACAAGGTTTCCTTCTGCGAGACAGTCGAGTCCTGTTGAATGGCTCCAGTACATACCATACAGAAGGACTGAAGAGGAGGGTTCAAAGGATGGATCCCTGAACAACATGCCTCGCATTCCCTTTGGCCATTAACGACAAGATATGTTTGTTCTGCTGGCTCTGGGGCAAGCTAACCAGTGGGCTGAGTTGAAATGGCCTCTCCTGAGGATGCATCATAATGTGTGTTTATGTCCATGGAGACCTTGGAATGTGATGGTTGTACTGTGGCCCTGCGGAATTCTCCGACCAGAAGGGTTTGATACAGATCCAGTAAGAAAGCACTCCATGTGGAGACGAGAGAGGTTTGGTTTGGAGCCTCAGAAAAACCTAATATGCTGGTATAAGAAACCGGTCCTCTGAGGACAGACACATGAAAACTAAAGCTAAGGTTCATATTAGGGCCTAAGGGCCTGTCCATTTCATTCTTCTGTCTCTGGGGACACTGTCTGAAAGTCTAAGTGGTGATAATGGCAGAGCTGGTGTCAGAGTGCCCCTTTTAGTCCAGGGCAGCCTACACTATCAGGATGGCCTCAGGGGCCTTGGAACTTTTCCCTAACCTGTACGGTTGTGGTCAATGGATTGGGCACACTTTCCTTGGAGATGGCAGGCACGATCTTTCACTGTGGCTCCAGATGCCCTAGCCTGGAGGGTGTGTGGGTCCAGGCTGTGGGCACATAAGTCTGAAAACAAAAACTCAGCTTATGAGTGGCGCCGAGGGTATGGCAGGCCGGATGTACAGATAAAGAGTGAGCTCCTTTGCTTGTGAATCAAGGGCGAGATTCCTTCAGGCTTTTGTCTCTGGATGCGTCCAGGATAGCCGTGGATTGTAGGGGGTGGCCTCAGTGACTGTGGACGAGTAACCTCTCTGGGGATTTGTCCCAGCTAACAGGAGTTTGGGGTCATTTTGTGGGAAGGGTGGAGTCGTGTTGTCTGGCTCATGTGTCTCTCCAAGAAAGTGATTCCAGAGCAGAGCCCCAGGAACAGGGGGGAGACTGGAAAACTCAAACACTGGTGAGGATTGGGTGTATAGGGGCTTGGCACGCCCCATATGAGGGCTATTGGTCAAGGCCCTGACAGGCCTTTCTTTGATATTGGCCTCATGATGAGGGTCACAGAGTGAATTTCTGCCCAAGGCAGCACTCAGGTTTGGGCATGGTTTCAGGGGAAATGAAGGTTACTCCCACCCTGAAGGTGTGACTCCATGCCAAGAGCAAGCCTTACAGCCATGGGGAAGAAGGAGTTCTGATTTGTGCTTCAGATGCCCAACTGTGTGGGGAATTGATATAATATCTGGGTTTAGATATCGGAAAAACAAGGTTAGGAAGAGATAACGGCATAAGACCATGGCGTGTCAGAAGTGCTAGGTGTGTGGCCAGCTGTCTCCTTGCCTGTCTGGACGTCTGGCATCAGGCTGTGAAAGGCAGAGCACTAGTGCCCAGAGCAGCCTATCAAATCTGAGTGCCGTCGAGGCAAGAGCAGGTTTATCCTCATCTGGGTTTTATGGAAAGCCCCACAAGGAAACGTTTTCTACCGGTGGGCAGTAATTGGGCAGGCTTGTGGTTCTGCAATTCCTACTCTGGAGGGATTGTTTGCCAGGAGTGTGAGGAAGGAAGTCTGAAAACACAAGCTAGCGTGAGGTTTGGGACCGAGGGCACGGCAGGCCACTCTGCAGAGGCTGAATCAAGATCTCCTGCATTGCGGTCATGTCTACTATGAGACGTGCTTCAAGCTAGAGTTTTTGAACATGATGGCCTCTCCCTGAAGGATATGGGGGGCTTCATGAGGCCCGGAAGGTTTGCCGTTTTCTCCTACACTGAAGGTTTTACTCACGGCCAGCAGCAAGGTTTCTTGCCATGGGGAAGGAGGGGTTCTGACTTGTGCATCAGGTTCCCCCCTGTGCAGGGATTGGAGATAAGGTCTAGGTTCCGATGACTGAAAACCCAGGTTGGGAATGGATGGTGGCCTAAGGCAGTGGCGGGTCCAATGTGCTGGTGTGCAGCCAGCTGTGTCGGTGTCTGTTGGAAGGTCTGGGCTCAGGCTATTTGCGACAGAGCATCACTGTTTAAGGTAGCCTATGCAATTGGGGTGTTGCCGAGGGCCAAGCAGTTTGATCCTCATTTGGGGTTTCTGGGCAGCGCCATAGACAATGTTTTTCTCCTGGGAGGCAGGCACAGTGCTTCATTCTGGCCCCAGAATTCCCAGTAGGGAGGGTTTGTGGGCCAGGAGTGTGAGGACGGAAGTCTGAAAACACAAGCTAGTGTGAGGATTGGAGCCAAGGGCAGAGCAGGCCCACTCTGCAGAGGCTGAATCAAAATCTCCTGCATCTGAAGTCAGGCTGAGGATCAGACGTTGGCTGAGGCTGGAGTATGTGTCCATGATGGCACCTTCATGAAGTGGGGGCCTCATGAGGCCAAGGAAGTTTTCCCACGCTGAGTTTGGAGGTTGCCCCAAACCACAAGGTTTCCTTCTGCGGGACATTCGAGTCCTGTTGCATGGCTCCAGGACATACCATATGGAAGGACTGGAGAGCAGGGTTCGAAGGATGGAATCCTGTACAGCATGCCTCGCATTCCCATTGGCTATTAGCGACAAGATATGTTTGATCTGCTGCCTCTGGAACACGCGACCCAGGGGGCTGAGTTGAAATGGCCTCTCCTGAGGATGCGTCATAATGTGCGTTTGGGTCCATGGAGACCTTGGAATGTGCTGGTTGTTCAGTGGCCCTGCAGAACTCTCCTACCTGAAGTGTTTGATACATCCCAGTAAGAAAGCTGCCCATGTGGAGATGAGAGAGGTTTGGTTTGGTGCCTCAGAAAAGCCCCATGTGCTGGTCTACGAAAACAGTCCTCTGAGAACGGAAACATGGAAACCAAAGCTAAGGTTCAGATTAGGGCCTGGGGGCCTGTCCATTTCAACCTTCTGTCTCTGGGGACACTGTCTGAGAGTCTAAGTGGAGATAGTTGCTCTGCTGGTGTCAGAGAGCCCCTCTTAGTCCAGGGTGGCCTATATTATTGATGGCCTCAGGGACCTTGGAGCTTTTCCCTAACCTGTAGGGTTGTGGTCAATGGATTGGGCACACTTTCCTTGGAGAGGGCAGGCACAATCTTTCGCTGTTTGGTCCAGAGGCCCTAGCCTGGATGTGGTGTGGGTCCAGGCTGTGGGCACAGAAGTCTGAATACACAAACTCAGCTTATGAGTGGCGCCTAGGGTATGGCCGGCCGGATGTACAGCCCGAGAGGGAGCTCCTGGGCCTCTGAAACAAGGGCGAGTGGGAGGCGTTCCTTCAGGCTTTTGTGTCTGGATGTTGTGTCCGAGATAGCCGTGGATTGGAGCGGTGGCCTCAGGTACTGTGGATGAGTATCCCTCTCTGGGGATTTGTCCCAGCTCCCAAGAGTTTGGGGTCATTTTGTGGGAAGGGTGGAGTCGTGTTGTCTGGCTCATGGGTCTGTCCAAGAAAGGGATTCCAGAGCAGAGCTCCAGGTACGGGCGGGGCGACTGGAAAATTCAAACCGTGGTGAGGATTGGGTGCATAGGGGCTTGGCAAGCCCCATATGTGGGCTCTTGGTCCAGGCCCTGACAGGCCTTTCTTTGACATGGGGCTCATGCTGAGGGTCACAGTGTGAATTTGTGCCCAAGCAGCACTCAACTTTGGGCGTGGCAGCAGGGGCCATGAAGGTTTCTCCCACCCTGAAGGTGTGACTCCATGCCAAGAGCAAGCTTGACAGCCATGGGGAAGGAGGAGTTCTGTTTTGTGCTTGCTATACCCAGCTGTGTGGAGAATTGATATAATGTCTAGGTTCAGATATCTGAAAACCAAGGTTAGGATGAGGTGACGGCATAAGACCATGGCGTGTCCGAAGTGCTGGGTGTGCGGCCAGCTGTGTCCTTGTCTGTCTGGACGTCTGGCTTCAGGCTGTGTCAGGCAGAGCATGAGTGCCCAGAGCAGCCTATCCAGTTCGGGTACCGTCGAGGCCCGAGCAGGTTGATCCTCATCTGGGTTATCTGGAGAGCCCTAAAAGGAAACGTTTTTCTTCCGTTGGGCAGACACTGGGCTGGGTTTTGGTTCCGGAGTTCCTAGTCCGGAGGGCTTGTTTGCCAGGAGTGTGAGGAAGGAAGTCTGAAAACACAAGCTAGCGTGAGGTTTGGGACCGAGGGCACAGCAGGCCCACTCTGCAGAGGCTGAATCGAGATCTCCTGCACTGAGGTCATGTCAACTATGAGACGTGCCTCAGGCTAGAGTTCTTGTCCAGCATGGCCTCTTCCTGAAGGGTGTGGGGGCTTCATGAGGCCAGAAAGTTTTGGCTACGATGGGATTTGTGAACTGCTCCAAAACTGAAGGTTACCTTCTGCACGACAGTCGAGTCCTATTGGATGGTTCCAAGAGGCCCCATATGGAAAGACTCGAGAGCAGGTGTCTAAGCATGGATGCCTGGGAACGCCACCTCATATTCACACTCTTTAGTCAGGACAAGGCAGGCTCAATCTGCGGGCTCCTGGGTGAGCTACCCAGAGGGTAGAGTTGAAATGGACTCTCCTGAAGATGAGTCCTACTGTGGCTTGGTGGCCTGGGAGACCTTGGAATGTGGAGGTGGCTCAGGGACTCTGCAGGATTCTCCAACATGAGGTGTTTGACACGGCTCCAACAAGGAAACTTCCCATGTGGAGACGAGAGGAGTTCTGTTCCGTGCATCAGGAAAGCCCCATACCCTGTTCTTCGAACCACAGCCTCTGAGGAGTGACACCTGGAAACCAAAGCAAGAGTTGAGACTACGGCCTAAAGGCCTGTCCAGCTCAACCTTCTATCTCAGTTGACATCTGTGTGCATGCATTCATGGATGTAGCTGCTCAGCTTGTGTCCGAATGCCCCTGTGAGTCCAGTGAGGCTCCCAGTAGTGGGATGTCCTCGGAGGCCTTGAGGTTTCTCATATTCTGGAGGTGTGTGGCCAAAGGAATGGACACAGTTTCCCAGGAGAGAGCAGGCACGGTCCTGTGGTATGGCTCCAGAGGACCCAGCCTAGAGGCTGTGTTTGCCAGGGCTGTGGGGACAGATGTCTGAAAAAGCAAACTTGGCTCAGCTTGGGGCCAATGTAATGGCAGGCCTGATCTCTAGTCCGTGAGGGGAGATCCTCTGGAAATCAAAATAGGGCAAGTGGGAGGCAGTCACTCAGGATTTTGTCTCTGGGTGTTGCGTTTACAGTGTCCGGTCAGGGTAGGGGTTGTCTCAGAGGCCTAGGAAGAGCCTTCCTCTCGGGGGATTGTCCAAGCTCCCAAGTGTTGGTGTTCATTCTGTGGGAATGAAGAGTACTGTTTTCTGCCACAGGGGACCCCCCAGGAGAGGGACTCTAGAGCACAGCAGTGGGTTCCCTCAACTGGAATACACACCATCTAGTTAGTCTTGGGTGCCTATGGGCATGGCAAGCTGATTATGCGGGCTCTTGGTCCAGTCACTTAGAGGCGTTACTTGAATAAGGTACTCACGCTGAGGGTCACAATGTGTGTTTGTGCCCAAGGCGGCCCTCACGCTTAAGCGTGGCCTCATGAGCCATGCCGTTTTCTCCTACACTGAAGGTTTGACTCACTGCCAGCAGCAAGGTTTCTTGCCAGGGGGAAGGAGGGGTTCTGACTTGTGCATCAGGTTCCCCCCTGTGCAGGGAGTGGAGATAAGGTCTAGGTTCCGATGACTGAAAACCCAGGTTGGGAATGGATGTTGGCCTAAGGCAGTGGAGGGTCCAATGTGCTGGGTGTGCAGTCAGCTGTGTCGGTGTCTGTTGGAAGGTCTGGGCTCAGGCTATTTGCGACAGAGCATCACTGTTTAAGGTAGCCTATGCAATTGGGGTGTTGCCGAGGGCCAAGCAGTTTGATCCTCATTTGGGGTTTCTGGGCAGTGCCATAGACAATGTTTTTCTCCTGGGAGGCAGGCACAGTGCTTCATTGTGGCCCCAGAATTCCCAGTAGGGAGGGTTTGTGGGCCAGGAGTGTGAGGACGGAAGTCTGAAAACACAAGCTAGTGTGAGGATTGGAGCCAAGGGCCGAGCAGGCCCACTCTGCAGAGGCTGAATCAAAATCTCCTGCATCTGAAGTCAGGCTGAGGATCAGACGTTGGCTGAGGCTGGAGTATGTGTCCATGATGGCACCTTCATGAAGTGGGGGCCTCATGAGGCCAAGGAAGTTTTCCCACGCTGAGTTTGGAGGTTGCCCCAAACCACAAGGTTTCCTTCTGCGGGACATTCGAGTCCTGTTGCATGGCTCCAGGACATACCATATGGAAGGACTGGAGAGCAGGGTTCGAAGGATGGATCCCTGTACAGCATGCCTCGCATCCCCATTGGCTATTAGCGACAAGATATGTTTGATCTGCTGCCTCTGGAACACGCGACCCAGGGGGCTGAGTTGAAATGGCCTCTCCTGAGGATGCGTCATAATGTGCGTTTGGGTCCATGGAGACCTTGGAATGTGCTGGTTGTTCAGTGGCCCTGCAGAACTCTCCTACCTGAAGTGTTTGATACATCCCAGTAAGAAAGCTGCCCATGTGGAGATGAGAGAGGTTTGGTTTGGTGCCTCAGAAAAGCCCCATGTGCTGGTCTACGAAAACAGTCCTCTGAGAACGGAAACATGGAAACCAAAGCTAAGGTTCAGATTAGGGCCTGGGGGCCTGTCCATTTCAACCTTCTGTCTCTGGGGACACTGTCTGAGAGTCTAAGTGGAGATAGTTGCTCTGCTGGTGTCAGAGAGCCCCTCTTAGTCCAGGGTGGCCTATACTATTGATGGCCTCAGGGACCTTGGAGCTTTTCCCTAACTTGTAGGGTTGTGGTCAATGGATTGGGCACACTTTCCTTGGAGAGGGCAGGCACAATCTTTCGCTGTTTGGTCCAGAGGCCCTAGCCTGGATGTTGTGTGGGTCCAGGCTGTGGGCACAGAAGTCTGAATACACAAACTCAGCTTATGAGTGGCGCCTAGGGTATGGCCGGCCGGATGTACAGCCCGAGAAGGAGCTCCTGGGCCTCTGAAACAAGGGCGAGTGGGAGGCGTTCCTTCAGGCTTTTGTGTCTGGATGTTGTGTCCGGGATAGCCGTGGATTGGAGCGGTGGCCTCAGGTACTATGGACGAGTATCCCTATCTGGGGATTTGTCCCAGCTCCCAAGAGTTTGGGGTCATTTTGTGGGAAGGGTGGAGTCGTGTTGTCTGGCTCATGGGTCTCTCCAAGAAAGGGATTCCAGAGCAGAGCTCCAGGTACGGGCGGGCGACTGGAAAATTCAAACCGTGGTGAGGATTGGGTGCATAGGGGCTTGGCAAGCCCCATATGTGGGCTCTTGGTCCAGGCCCTGACAGGCCTTTGTTTGACATGGGGCTCATGCTGAGGATCACAGTGTGAATTTGTGCCCAAGCAGCACTCAAGTTTGGGCGTGGCATCAGGGGCCATGAAGGTTTCTCCCACCCTGAAGGTGTGACTCCATGCCAAGAGCAAGCTTGACAGCCATGGGGAAGGAGGAGTTCTGTTTTGTGCTTGCTATACCCAGCTGTGTGGAGAATTGATATAATGTCTAGGTTCAGATATCTGAAAACCAAGGTTAGGATGAGGTGACGGCATAAGACCATGGCGTGTCCGAAGTGCTGGGTGTGCGGCCAGCTGTCTCCTTGTCTGTCTGGACGTCTGGCTTCAGGCTGTGTCAGGCAGAGCATGAGTGCCCAGAGCAGCCTATCCAGTTCGGGTACCGTCGAGGCCCGAGCAGGTTGATCCTCATCTGGGTTTTCTGGAGAGCACCACAGGGAAACGTTTTTCTTCCGTTGGGCAGACACTGGGCTGGGTTTTGGTTCTGGAGTTCCTAGTCCGGAGGGCTTGTTTGCCAGGAGTGTGAGGAAGGAAGTCTGAAAACACAAGCTAGCGTGAGGTTTGGGACCGAGGTCACGGCATGCCCACTCTGCAGAGGCTGAATCGGGATCTCCTGCACTGAGGTCATGTCAACTATGAGACGTGCCTCAGGCTAGAGTTCTTGTCCAGCATGGCCTCTTCCTGAAGGGTGTGGGGGCTTCATGAGGCCAGAAAGTTTTGGCTACGATGGGATTTGTGAACTGCTCCAAAACTGAAGGTTACCTTCTGCACGACAGTCGAGTCCTATTGGATGGTTCCAAGAGGCCCCATATGGAAAGACTCGAGAGCAGGTGTCTAAGCATGGATGCCTGGGAACGCCACCTCATATTCACACTCTTTAGTCAGGACAAGGCAGGCTCAATCTGCGGGCTCCTGGGTGAGCTACCCAGAGGGGAGAGTTGAAATGGACTCTCCTGAAGATGAGTCCTACTGTGGCTTGGTGGCCTGGGAGACCTTGGAATGTGGAGGTGGCTCAGGGACTCTGCAGGATTCTCCAACATGAGGTGTTTGACACGGCTCCAACAAGGAAACTTCCCATGTGGAGACGAGAGGAGTTCTGTTCCGTGCATCAGGAAAGCCCCATACACTGTTCTTCGAACCACAGCCTCTGAGGAGTGACACCTGGAAACCAAAGCAAGAGTTGAGACTACGGCCTAAAGGCCTGTCCAGCTCAACCTTCTATCTCAGTTGACATCTGTGTGCATGCATTCATGGATGTAGCTGCTCAGCTTGTGTCCGAATGCCCCTGTGAGTCCAGTGAGGCTCCCAGTAGTGGGATGTCCTCGGAGGCCTTGAGGTTTCTCATATTCTGGAGGTGTGTGGCCAAAGGAATGGACACAGTTTCCCAGGAGAGAGCAGGCACGGTCCTGTGGTATGGCTCCAGAGGACCCAGCCTAGAGGCTGTGTTTGCCAGGGCTGTGGGGACAGATGTCTGAAAAAGCAAACTTGGCTCAGCTAGGGGCCAATGTAATGGCAGGCCTGATCTCTAGTCCGTGAGGGGAGATCCTCTGGAAATCAAAGTAGGGCAAGTGGGAGGCAGTCACTCAGGATTTTGTCTCTGGGTGTTGCGTTTACAGTGTCCGGTCAGGGTAGGGGTTGTCTCAGAGGCCTAGGAAGAGCCTTCCTCTCGGGGGATTGTCCAAGCTCCCAAGTGTTGGTGTTCATTCTGTGGGAATGAAGAGTACTGTTTTCTGCCACAGGGGACCCCCCAGGAGAGGGACTCTAGAGCACAGCAGTGGGTTCCCTCAACTGGAATACACACCATCTAGTTAGTCTTGGGTGCCTATGGGCATGGCAAGCTGATTATGCGGGCTCTTGGTCCAGTCACTTAGAGGCGTTACTTGAATAAGGTACTCACGCTGAGGGTCACAATGTGTGTTTGTGCCCAAGGCGGCCCTCACGCTTAAGCGTGGCCTCATGAGCCATGCCGTTTTCTCCTACACTGAAGGTTTGACTCACTGCCAGCAGCAAGGTTTCTTGCCAGGAGGAAGGAGGGGTTCTGACTTGTGCATCAGGTTCCCCCCTGTGCAGGGAGTGGAGATAAGGTCTAGGTTCCGATGACTGAAAACCCAGGTTGGGAATGGATGTTGGCCTAAGGCAGTGGAGGGTCCAATGTGCTGGGTGTGCAGTCAGCTGTGTCGGTGTCTGTTGGAAGGTATGGGCTCAGGCTATTTGCGACAGAGCATCACTGTTTAAGGTAGCCTATGCAATTGGGGTGTTGCCGAGGGCCAAGCAGTTTGATCCTCATTTGGGGTTTCTGGGCAGTGCCATAGACAATGTTTTTCTCCTGGGAGGCAGGCACAGTGCTTCATTGTGGCCCCAGAATTCCCAGTAGGGAGGGTTTGTGGGCCAGGAGTGTGAGGACGGAAGTCTGAAAACACAAGCTAGTGTGAGGATTGGAGCCAAGGGCCGAGCAGGCCCACTCTGCAGAGGCTGAATCAAAATCTCCTGCATCTGAAGTCAGGCTGAGGATCAGACGTTGGCTGAGGCTGGAGTATGTGTCCATGATGGCACCTTCATGAAGTGGGGGCCTCATGAGGCCAAGGAAGTTTTCCCACGCTGAGTTTGGAGGTTGCCCCAAACCACAAGGTTTCCTTCTGCGGGACATTCGAGTCCTGTTGCATGGCTCCAGGACATACCATATGGAAGGACTGGAGAGCAGGGTTCGAAGGATGGATCCCTGTACAGCATGCCTCGCATCCCCATTGGCTATTAGCGACAAGATATGTTTGATCTGCTGCCTCTGGAACACTCGACCCAGGGGGCTGAGTTGAAATGGCCTCTCCTGAGGATGCGTCATAATGTGCGTTTGGGTCCATGGAGACCTTGGAATGTGCTGGTTGTTCAGTGGCCCTGCGGAACTCTCCTACCTGAAGTGTTTGATACATCCCAGTAAGAAAGCTGCCCATGTGGAGATGAGAGATGTTTGGATTGGTGCCTCAGAAAAGCCCCATGTGCTGGTCTACGAAAACAGTCCTCTGAGAACGGAAACATGGAAACCAAAGCTAAGGTTCAGATTAGGGCCTGGGGGCCTGTCCATTTCAACCTTCTGTCTCTGGGGACACTGTCTGAGAGTCTAAGTGGAGATAGTTGCTCTGCTGGTGTCAGAGAGCCCCTCTTAGTCCAGGGTGGCCTATACTATTGATGGCCTCAGGGACCTTGGAGCTTTTCCCTAACTTGTAGGGTTGTGGTCAATGGATTGGGCACACTTTCCTTGGAGAGGGCAGGCACAATCTTTCGCTGTTTGGTCCAGAGGCCCTAGCCTGGATGTTGTGTGGGTCCAGGCTGTGGGCACAGAAGTCTGAATACACAAACTCAGCTTATGAGTGGCGCCTAGGGTATGGCCGGCCGGATGTACAGCCCGAGAAGGAGCTCCTGGGCCTCTGAAACAAGGGCGAGTGGGAGGCGTTCCTTCAGGCTTTTGTGTCTGGATGTTGTGTCCGGGATAGCCGTGGATTGGAGCGGTGGCCTCAGGTACTATGGACGAGTATCCCTATCTGGGGATTTGTCCCAGCTCCCAAGAGTTTGGGGTCATTTTGTGGGAAGGGTGGAGTCGTGTTGTCTGGCTCATGGGTCTCTCCAAGAAAGGGATTCCAGAGCAGAGCTCCAGGTACGGGCGGGCGACTGGAAAATTCAAACCGTGGTGAGGATTGGGTGCATAGGGGCTTGGCAAGCCCCATATGTGGGCTCTTGGTCCAGGCCCTGACAGGCCTTTGTTTGACATGGGGCTCATGCTGAGGATCACAGTGTGAATTTGTGCCCAAGCAGCACTCAAGTTTGGGCGTGGCATCAGGGGCCATGAAGGTTTCTCCCACCCTGAAGGTGTGACTCCATGCCAAGAGCAAGCTTGACAGCCATGGGGAAGGAGGAGTTCTGTTTTGTGCTTGCTATACCCAGCTGTGTGGAGAATTGATATAATGTCTAGGTTCAGATATCTGAAAACCAAGGTTAGGATGAGGTGACGGCATAAGACCATGGCGTGTCCGAAGTGCTGGGTGTGCGGCCAGCTGTCTCCTTGTCTGTCTGGACGTCTGGCTTCAGGCTGTGTCAGGCAGAGCATGAGTGCCCAGAGCAGCCTATCCAGTTCGGGTACCGTCGAGGCCCGAGCAGGTTGATCCTCATCTGGGTTTTCTGGAGAGCACCACAGGGAAACGTTTTTCTTCCGTTGGGCAGACACTGGGCTGGGTTTTGGTTCTGGAGTTCCTAGTCCGGAGGGCTTGTTTGCCAGGAGTGTGAGGAAGGAAGTCTGAAAACACAAGCTAGCGTGAGGTTTGGGACCGAGGTCACGGCATGCCCACTCTGCAGAGGCTGAATCGGGATCTCCTGCACTGAGGTCATGTCAACTATGAGACGTGCCTCAGGCTAGAGTTCTTGTCCAGCATGGCCTCTTCCTGAAGGGTGTGGGGGCTTCATGAGGCCAGAAAGTTTTGGCTACGATGGGATTTGTGAACTGCTCCAAAACTGAAGGTTACCTTCTGCACGACAGTCGAGTCCTATTGGATGGTTCCAAGAGGCCCCATATGGAAAGACTCGAGAGCAGGTGTCTAAGCATGGATGCCTGGGAACGCCACCTCATATTCACACTCTTTAGTCAGGACAAGGCAGGCTCAATCTGCGGGCTCCTGGGTGAGCTACCCAGAGGGGAGAGTTGAAATGGACTCTCCTGAAGATGAGTCCTACTGTGGCTTGGTGGCCTGGGAGACCTTGGAATGTGGAGGTGGCTCAGGGACTCTGCAGGATTCTCCAACATGAGGTGTTTGACACGGCTCCAACAAGGAAACTTCCCATGTGGAGACGAGAGGAGTTCTGTTCCGTGCATCAGGAAAGCCCCATACCCTGTTCTTCGAACCACAGCCTCTGAGGAGTGACACCTGGAAACCAAAGCAAGAGTTGAGACTACGGCCTAAAGGCCTGTCCAGCTCAACCTTCTATCTCTGTTGACATCTGTGTGCATGCATTCATGGATGTAGCTGCTCAGCTTGTGTCCGAATGCCCCTGTGAGTCCAGTGAGGCTCCCAGTAGTGGGATGTCCTCGGAGGCCTTGAGGTTTCTCATATTCTGGAGGTGTGTGGCCAAAGGAATGGACACAGTTTCCCAGGAGAGAGCAGGCACGGTCCTGTGGTATGGCTCCAGAGGACCCAGCCTAGAGGCTGTGTTTGCCAGGGCTGTGGGGACAGATGTCTGAAAAAGCAAACTTGGCTCAGCTAGGGGCCAATGTAATGGCAGGCCTGATCTCTAGTCCGTGAGGGGAGATCCTCTGGAAATCAAAATAGGGCAAGTGGGAGGCAGTCACTCAGGATTTTGTCTCTGGGTGTTGCGTTTACAGTGTCCGGTCAGGGTAGGGGTTGTCTCAGAGGCCTAGGAAGAGCCTTCCTCTCGGGGGATTGTCCAAGCTCCCAAGTGTTGGTGTTCATTCTGTGGGAATGAAGAGTACTGTTTTCTGCCACAGGGGACCCCCCAGGAGAGGGACTCTAGAGCACAGCAGTGGGTTCCCTCAACTGGAATACACACCATCTAGTTAGTCTTGGGTGCCTATGGGCATGGCAAGCTGATTATGCGGGCTCTTGGTCCAGTCACTTAGAGGCGTTACTTGAATAAGGTACTCACGCTGAGGGTCACAATGTGTGTTTGTGCCCAAGGCGGCCCTCACGCTTAAGCGTGGCCTCATGAGCCATGCCGTTTTCTCCTACACTGAAGGTTTGACTCACTGCCAGCAGCAAGGTTTCTTGCCAGGGGGAAGGAGGGGTTCTGACTTGTGCATCAGGTTCCCCCCTGTGCAGGGAGTGGAGATAAGGTCTAGGTTCCGATGACTGAAAACCCAGGTTGGGAATGGATGGTGGCCTAAGGCAGTGGAGGGTCCAATGTGCTGGGTGTGCAGTCAGCTGTGTCGGTGTCTGTTGGAAGGTCTGGGCTCAGGCTATTTGCGACAGAGCATCACTGTTTAAGGTAGCCTATGCAATTGGGGTGTTGCCGAGGGCCAAGCAGTTTGATCCTCATTTGGGGTTTCTGGGCAGTGCCATAGACAATGTTTTTCTCCTGGGAGGCAGGCACAGTGCTTCATTGTGGCCCCAGAATTCCCAGTAGGGAGGGTTTGTGGGCCAGGAGTGTGAGGACGGAAGTCTGAAAACACAAGCTAGTGTGAGGATTGGAGCCAAGGGCCGAGCAGGCCCACTCTGCAGAGGCTGAATCAAAATCTCCTGCATCTGAAGTCAGGCTGAGGATCAGACGTTGGCTGAGGCTGGAGTATGTGTCCATGATGGCACCTTCATGAAGTGGGGGCCTCATGAGGCCAAGGAAGTTTTCCCACGCTGAGTTTGGAGGTTGCCCCAAACCACAAGGTTTCCTTCTGCGGGACATTCGAGTCTTGTTGCATGGCTCCAGGACATACCATATGGAAGGACTGGAGAGCAGGGTTCGAAGGATGGATCCCTGTACAGCATGCCTCGCATCCCCATTGGCTATTAGCGACAAGATATGTTTGATCTGCTGCCTCTGGAACACGCGACCCAGGGGGCTGAGTTGAAATGGCCTCTCCTGAGGATGCGTCATAATGTGCGTTTGGGTCCATGGAGACCTTGGAATGTGCTGGTTGTTCAGTGGCCCTGCGGAACTCTCCTACCTGAAGTGTTTGATACATCCCAGTAAGAAAGCTGCCCATGTGGAGATGAGAGATGTTTGGATTGGTGCCTCAGAAAAGCCCCATGTGCTGGTCTACGAAAACAGTCCTCTGAGAACGGAAACATGGAAACCAAAGCTAAGGTTCAGATTAGGGCCTGGGGGCCTGTCCATTTCAACCTTCTGTCTCTGGGGACACTGTCTGAGAGTCTAAGTGGAGATAGTTGCTCTGCTGGTGTCAGAGAGCCCCTCTTAGTCCAGGGTGGCCTATACTATTGATGGCCTCAGGGACCTTGGAGCTTTTCCCTAACTTGTAGGGTTGTGGTCAATGGATTGGGCACACTTTCCTTGGAGAGGGCAGGCACAATCTTTCGCTGTTTGGTCCAGAGGCCCTAGCCTGGATGTTGTGTGGGTCCAGGCTGTGGGCACAGAAGTCTGAATACACAAACTCAGCTTATGAGTGGCGCCTAGGGTATGGCCGGCCGGATGTACAGCCCGAGAAGGAGCTCCTGGGCCTCTGAAACAAGGGCGAGTGGGAGGCGTTCCTTCAGGCTTTTGTGTCTGGATGTTGTGTCCGGGATAGCCGTGGATTGGAGCGGTGGCCTCAGGTACTATGGACGAGTATCCCTATCTGGGGATTTGTCCCAGCTCCCAAGAGTTTGGGGTCATTTTGTGGGAAGGGTGGAGTCGTGTTGTCTGGCTCATGGGTCTCTCCAAGAAAGGGATTCCAGAGCAGAGCTCCAGGTACGGGCGGGCGACTGGAAAATTCAAACCGTGGTGAGGATTGGGTGCATAGGGGCTTGGCAAGCCCCATATGTGGGCTCTTGGTCCAGGCCCTGACAGGCCTTTGTTTGACATGGGGCTCATGCTGAGGATCACAGTGTGAATTTGTGCCCAAGCAGCACTCAAGTTTGGGCGTGGCATCAGGGGCCATGAAGGTTTCTCCCACCCTGAAGGTGTGACTCCATGCCAAGAGCAAGCTTGACAGCCATGGGGAAGGAGGAGTTCTGTTTTGTGCTTGCTATACCCAGCTGTGTGGAGAATTGATATAATGTCTAGGTTCAGATATCTGAAAACCAAGGTTAGGATGAGGTGACGGCATAAGACCATGGCGTGTCCGAAGTGCTGGGTGTGCGGCCAGCTGTCTCCTTGTCTGTCTGGACGTCTGGCTTCAGGCTGTGTCAGGCAGAGCATGAGTGCCCAGAGCAGCCTATCCAGTTCGGGTACCGTCGAGGCCCGAGCAGGTTGATCCTCATCTGGGTTTTCTGGAGAGCCCCACAGGGAAACGTTTTTCTTCCGTTGGGCAGACACTGGGATGGGTTTTGGTTCTGGAGTTCCTAGTCCGGAGGGCTTGTTTGCCAGGAGTGTGAGGAAGGAAGTCTGAAAACACAAGCTAGCGTGAGGTTTGGGACCGAGGTCACGGCATGCCCACTCTGCAGAGGCTGAATCGGGATCTCCTGCACTGAGGTCATGTCAACTATGAGACGTGCCTCAGGCTAGAGTTCTTGTCCAGCATGGCCTCTTCCTGAAGGGTGTGGGGGCTTCATGAGGCCAGAAAGTTTTGGCTACGATGGGATTTGTGAACTGCTCCAAAACTGAAGGTTACCTTCTGCACGACAGTCGAGTCCTATTGGATGGTTCCAAGAGGCCCCATATGGAAAGACTCGAGAGCAGGTGTGTAAGCATGGATGCCTGGGAACGCCACCTCATATTCCCACTCTTTAGTCAGGACAAGGCAGGCTCAATCTGCGGGCTCCTGGGTGAGCTACCCAGAGGGGAGAGTTGAAATGGACTCTCCTGAAGATGAGTCCTACTGTGGCTTGGTGGCCTGGGAGACCTTGGAATGTGGAGGTGGCTCAGGGACTCTGCAGGATTCTCCAACATGAGGTGTTTGACACGGCTCCAACAAGGAAACTTCCCATGTGGAGACGAGAGGAGTTCTGTTCCGTGCCTCAGGAAAGCCCCATACCCTGTTCTTCGAACCAAAGCCTCTGAGGAGTGACACCTGGAAACCAAAGCAAGAGTTGAGACTACGGCCTAAAGGCCTGTCCGGCTCAACCTTCTATCTCTGTTGACATCTGTGTGCATGCCTTCATGGATGTAGCTGCTCAGCTTGTGTCCGAATGCCCCTGTGAGTCCAGTGAGGCTCCCAGTAGTGGGATGTCCTCGGAGGCCTTGAGGTTTCTCATATTCTGGAGGTGTGTGGCCAAAGGAATGGACACAGTTTCCCAGGAGAGAGCAGGCACGGTCCTGTGGTATGGCTCCAGAGGACCCAGCCTAGAGGCTGTGTTTGCCAGGGCTGTGGGGACAGATGTCTGAAAAAGCAAACTTGGCTCAGCTAGGGGCCAATGTAATGGCAGGCCTGATCTCTAGTCCGTGAGGGGAGATCCTCTGGAAATCAAAGTAGGGCAAGTGGGAGGCAGTCACTCAGGAATTTGTCTCTGGGTGTTGCGTTTACAGTGTCCGGTCAGGGTAGGGGTTGTCTCAGAGGCCGAGGAAGACCCTTCCTCTCGGGGGATTGTCCAAGCTCCCAAGTGTTTGTGTTCATTCTGTGGGAATGAAGAGTACTGTTTTCTGCCACAGGGGACCCCCCAGGAGAGGGACTCTAGAGCACAGCAGTGGGTTCCCTCAACTGGAATACACACCATCTAGTTAGTCCTGTGTGCCTATGGGCATGGCAAGCCACATATGCAGGCTCTTGGTCCAGTCACTGAGAGGCGTTACTTGAATAAGGTACTCACGCTGAGGGTCACAATGTGTGTTTGTGCCCAAGGCGGCCCTCACGCTTGGGCGTGGCCTCATGGGCCATGTCGTTTTCTCCCACACTGAAGGTTTGACTCACTGCCAGCAGCAAGGTTTCTTGCCAGGGGGAAGGAGGGGTTCTGACTTGTGCATCAGGTTCCCCCCTGTGCAGGGATTGGAGATAAGGTCTAGGTTCCGATGACTGAAAACCCAGGTTGGGAATGGATGGTGGCCTAAGGCAGTGGCGGGTCCAATGTGCTGGGTGTGCAGCCAGCTGTGTCAGTGTCTGTTGGAAGGCCTGGGCTCAGGCTATTTTCGACAGAGCATCACTGTTTAAGGTAGCCTATGCAATCGGGGTGTTGCCGAGGGCCAAGCAGTTTGATACTCATTTGTGGTTTCTGGGCAGCGCCATAGACAATGTTTTTCTCCTGGGAGGCAGGCACAGTGCTTCATTGTGGCCCCAGAATTCCCAGTAGGGAGGGTTTGTGGGCCAGGAGTGTGAAGACGGAAGTCTGAAAACACAAGCTAGTGTGAGGATTGGAGCCAAGGGCAGAGCAGGCCCACTCTGCAGAGGCTGAATCAAAATCTCCTGCATCTGAAGTCAGGCTGAGGATCAGACGTTGGCTGAGGCTGGAGTATGTGTCCATGATGGCACCTTCATGAAGTGGGGGCCTCATGAGGCCAAGGAAGTTTTCCCACGCTGAGTTTGGAGGTTGCCCCAAACCCCAAGGTTTCCTCTTGCGGGATATTCGAGCCCTGTTGCATAGCTCCAGGACATACCATATGGAAGGACTGGAGAGCAGGGTTCGAAGGATGGATCCCTGTACAGCATGCCTCGCATTCCCATTGGCTATTAGCGACAAGATATGTTTGATCTGCTGCCTCTGCAACACGCGACCCAGGGGCCTGAGTTGAAATGGCCTCTCCTGAGGATGCGTCATAATGTGCGTTTGGGTCCATGGAGACCTTGGAATGTGCTGGTTGTTCAGTGGCCCTGCGGAACTCTCCTACCTGAAGTGTTTGATACATCCCAGTAAGAAAGCTGCCCATGTGGAGATGAGAGATGTTTGGTTTGGTGCCTCAGAAAAGCCCCATGTGCTGGACTACGAAAAGAGTCCTTTGAGAAAGGAAACATGGAAACCAAAGCTAAGGTTCAGATTAGGGCCTGGGGGCCTGTCCATTTCAACCTTCTGTCTCTGGGGACACTGTCTGAGAGTCTAAGTGGAGATAGTTGCTCCGCTGGTGTCAGAGAGCCCCTCTTAGTCCAGGGTGGCCTATACTATTGATGGCCTCAGGGACCTTGGAGCTTTTCCCTAACCTGTAGGGTTGTGGTCAATGGATTGGGCACACTTTCCTTGGAGAGGGCAGGCACAATCTTTCGCTGTTGGGTCCAGAGGCCCTAGCCTGGATGTTGTGTGGGTCCAGGCTGTGGGCACAGAAGTCTGAATACACAAACTCAGCTTATGAGTGGCGCCTAGGGTATGGCTGGCCGGATGTACAGCCCGAGATGGAGCTCCTGGGCCTCTGAAACAAGGGCGAGTGGGAGGCGTTCCTTCAGGCTTTTGTCTCTGGATGTTGTGTCCGGGATAGCCGTGGATTGGAGCGGTGGCCTCAGGTACTGTGGACGAGTATCCCTCTCTGAGGATTTGTCCCAGCTCCCAAGAGTTTGGGGTCATTTTGTGGGAAGGGTGGAGTCGTGTTGTCTGGCTCATGGGTCTCTCCAAGAAAGGGATTCCAGAGCAGAGCTCCAGGTATGGGCGGGGCGACTGTAAAATTCAAACCGTGGTGAGGATTGGGTGCTTAGGGGCTTGGAAAGCCCCATATGTGGGCTCTTGGTCCAGGCCCTGACAGGCCTTTCTTTGACATGGGGCTCATGCTGAGGGTCACAGTGTGAATTTGTGCCCAAGCAGCACTCAAGTTTGGGCGTGGCATCAGAAGCCATGAAGGTTTCTCACACCTTGAAATTGTGACTCCATGCCAAGAGCAAGCTTGACAGCCATGGGGAAGGAGGAGTTCTGTTTTGTGCTTGCTATACCCAGCTGTCTGGAGAATTCATATAATATCTAGGTTCAGATATCTGAAAACCAAGGTTAGGATGAGGTGACGGCATAAGACCATGGCGTGTCCGATGTGCTGGGTGTGCGGCCAGCTGTCTCCTTGTCTGTCTGGATGTCTGGCTTCAGGCTGTGTCAGGCAGACCATGAGTGCCCAGAGCAGCCTATCCAGTTCGGGTACCGTCGAGGCCCGAGCAGGTGGATCCTCATCTGGGTTTTCTGGAGAGCCCCACAGGGAAACGTTTTTCTTCCGTTTGGCAGACACTGGATGGGTTTTGGTTCCCGAGTTCCTAGTCCGGAAAACTTGTTTGCCAGGAGTGTGAGGAAGGAAGTCTGAAAACACAAGCTAGCGTGAGGTTTGGGACCGAGGGCACGGCAGGCCCACTCTGCAGAGGCTGAATCGAGATCTCCTGCACTGAGGTCATGTCAACTATGAGACGTGCCTCAGGCTAGAGTTCTTGTCCAGCATGGCCTCTTCCTGAAGGGTATGGGGGCTTCATGATTCCAGAAAGTTTTGCCTACGATGGGATTTTTGAACTGCTCCAAAACTGAAGGTTACTTTCTGCATGACAGTCGAGTCCTATTGGATGGTTCCAAGAGGCCCCATATGGAAAGACTCGAGAGCAGGTGTCTAAGAATGGATGCCTGGGAACGCCACCTCATATTCCCACTCTTTAGTCAGGACAAGGCAGGCTCAATCTGCGGGCTCCTGGGTGAGCTACCCAGAGGGGAGAGTTGAAATGGACTCTCCTGAAGATGAGTCCTACTGTGGCTTGGTGGCCTGGGAGACCTTGGAATGTGGAGGTGGCTCAGGGACTCTGCAGGATTCTCCAACATGAGGTGTTTGACACGGCTCCAACAAGGAAACTTCCCATGTGGAGACGAGAGGAGTTCTGGTCCGTGCCTCAGGAAAGCCCCATACCCTGTTCTTCGAACCAAAGCCTCTGAGGAGTGACACCTGGAAACCAAAGCAAGAGTTGAGACTACGGCCTAAAGGCCTGTCCGGCTCAACCTTCTATCTCTGTTGACATCTGTGTGCATGCATTCATGGATGTACCTGCTCAGCTTGTGTCCGAATGCCCCTGTGAGTCCAGTGAGGCTCCCAGTAGTGGGATGTCCTCGGAGGCCTTGAGGTTTCTCATATTCTGGAGGTGTGTGGCCAAAGGAATGGACACAGTTTCCCAGGAGAGAGCAGGCACGGTCCTGTGGTATGGCTCCAGAGGACCCAGCCTAGAGGCTGTGTTTGCCCGGGCTGTGGGGACAGATGTCTGAAAAAGCAAATTTGGCTCAGCTAGGGGCCAATGTAATGGCAGGCCTGATCTCTAGTCCGTGAGGGGAGATCCTCTGGAAATCAAAGTAGGGCATGTGGGAGGCAGTCACTCAGGATTTTGTCTCTGGGTGTTGCGTTTACAGTGTCCGGTCAGGGTAGGGGTTGTCTCAGAGGCCGAGGAAGAGCCTTCCTCTCGGGGGATTGTCCAAGCTCCCAAGTGTTTGTGTTCATTCTGTGGGAATGAAGAGTACTGTTTTCTGCCACAGGGGACCCCCCAGGAGAGGGATTCTAGAGCACAGCAGTGGGTTCCCTCAACTGGAATACACACCATCTAGTTAGTCCTGGGTGCCTATGGGCATGGCAAGCCACATATGCGGGCTCTTGGTCCAGTCACTGAGAGGCGTTACCTGAATAAGGTACTCACGCTGAGGGTCACAATGTGTGTTTGTGCCCAAGGCGGCCCTCACGCTTGGGCGTGGCCTCATGGGCCATGCCGTTTTCTCCTACACTGAAGGTTTGACTCACTGCCAGCAGCAAGGTTTCTTGCCATGGGGAAGGAGGGGTTCTGACTTGTGCATCAGGTTCCCCCCTGTGCAGGGATTGGAGATAAGGTCTAGGTTCCGATGACTGAAAACACAGGTTGGGAATGGATGGTGGCCTGAGGCAGTGGCGGTTCCAATGTGCAGGGTGTGCAGCCAGCTGTGTCGGTGTCTGTTGGAAGGTCTGGGCTCAGGCTATTTGCGACAGAGCATCACTGTTTAAGGTAGCCTATGCAATTGGGGTGTTGCCGAGGGCCAAGCAGTTTGATCCTCATTTGGGGTTTCTGGGCAGCGCCATAGACAATGTTTTTCTCCTGGGAGGCAGGCACAGTGCTTCATTGTGGCCCCAGAATTCCCAGTAGGGAGGGTTTGTGGGCCAGGAGTGTGAGGACGGAAGTCTGAAAACACAAGCTAGTGTGAGGTTTGGAGCCAAGGGCAGAGCAGGCCCACTCTGCAGAGGCTGAATCAAAATCTCCTGCATCTGAAGTCAGGCTGAGGATCAGACGTTGGCTGAGGCTGGAGTATGTGTCCATGATGGCACCTTCATGAAGTGGGGGCCTCATGAGGCCAAGGAAGTTTTCCCACGCTGAGTTTGGAGGTTGCCCCAACCACAAGTTTTCCTAATGCGGGACATTCGAGTCCTGTTGCATGGCTCCAGGACATACCATATGGAAGGACTGGAGAGCAGGGTTCGAAGGATGGATCCCTGTACAGCATGCCTCGCATTCCCATTGGCTATTAGCGACAAGATATGTTTGATCTGCTGCCTCTGGAACACGCGACCCAGGGGGCTGAGTTGAAATGGCCTCTCCTGAGGATGCGTCATAATGTGCGTTTGGGTCCATGGAGACCTTGGAATGTGCTGGGTGTTCAGTGGCCCTTCGGAACTCTCCTACCTGAAGTGTTTGATACATCCCAGTAAGAAAGCTGCCCATGTGGAGATGAGAGAGGTTTGGTTTGGTGCCTCAGAAAAGCCCCATGTGCTGGTCTACGAAAACAGTCCTCTGAGAACGGAAACATGGAAACCAAAGCTAAGGTTCAGATTAGGGCCTGGGGGCCTGTCCATTTCAACCTTCTGTCTCTGGGGACACTGTCTGAGAGTCTAAGTGGAGATAGTTGCTCCCCTGGTGTCAGAGAGCCCCTCTTAGTCCAGGGTGGCCTATACTATTGATGGCCTCAGATACCTTGGAGCTTTTCCCTAAACTGTAGGGTTGTGGTCAATGGATTGGGCACACTTTCCTTGGAGAGGGCAGGCACAATCTTTCGCTGTTTGGTCCAGAGGCCCTAGCCTGGATGTGGTGTGGGTCCAGGCTGTGGGCACAGAAGTCTGAATACACAAACTCAGCTTATGAGTGGCGCCTAGGGTATGGCCGGCCGGATGTACAGCCCGAGATGGAGCTCCTGGGCCTCTGAAACAAGGGCGAGTGGGAGGCGTTCCTTCAGGCTTTTGTCTCTGGATGTTGTGTCCGGGATAGCCGTGGATTGGAGCGGTGGCCTCAGGTACTGTGGACGAGTATCCCTCTCTGGGGTTTTGTCCCAGCTCCCAAGAGTTTGGGGTCATTTTGTGGGAAGGGTGGAGTCGTGTTGTCTGGCTCATGGGTCTCTCCAAGAAAGGGATTCCAGAGCAGAGCTCCAGGTACGGGCGGGGCGACTGGAAAATTCAAACCGTGGTGAGGATTGGGTGCATAGGGGCTTGGCAAGCCCCATATGTGGGCTCTTGGTCCAGGCCCTGACAGGCCTTTGTTTGACATGGGGCTCATGCTGAGGATCACAGTGTGAATTTGTGCCCAAGCAGCACTCAAGTTTGGGCGTGGCATCAGGGGCCATGAAGGTTTCTCCCACCCTGAAGGTGTGACTCCATGCCAAGAGCAAGCTTAACAGCCATGGGGAAGGAGGAGTTCTGTTTTGTGCTTGCTATACCCAGCTGTGTGGAGAATTGATATAATGTCTAGGTTCAGATATCTGAAAACCAAGGTTAGGATGAGGTGACGGCATAAGACCATGGCGTGTCCGAAGTGCTGGGTGTGCGGCCAGCTGTGTCCTTGTCTGTCTGGACGTCTGGCTTCAGGCTGTGTCAGGCAGAGCATGAGTGCCCAGAGCAGCCTATCCAGTTCGGGTACCGTCGAGGCCCGAGCAGGTTGAGCCTCATCTGGGTTTTCTGGAGAGCCCCACAGGGAAACGTTTTTCTTCCGTTGGGCAGACACTGGGCTGGGTTTTGGTTCCGGAGTTCCTAGTCCGGAGAGCTTGTTTGCCAGGAGTGTGAGGTAGGAAGTCTGAAAACACAAGCTAGCGTGAGGTTTGGGACCGAGGGCACGGCAGGCCCACTCTGCAGAGGCTGAATCGAGATCTCCTGCACTGAGGTCATGTCAACTATAAGACGTGCCTCAGGCTAGAGTTTTTGTCCAGCATGGCCTCTTCCTGAATGGTGTGGGGGCTTCATGAGGCCAGAAAGTTTTGCCTACGATGGGATTTGTGAACTGCTCCAAAACTGAAAATTACCTTCTGCACGACAGTCGAGTCCTATTGGATGGTTCCAAGAGGCCCCATATGGAAAGACTCGAGAGCAGGTGTCTAAGCATGGATGCCTGGGAACGCCACCTCATATTCCCACTCTTTAGTCAGGACAAGGCAGGCTCAATCTGCGGGTTCCTGGGTGAGCTACCCAGAGGGGAGAGTTGAAATGGACTCTCCTGAAGATGAGTCCTACTGAGGCTTGGTGGCCTGGGAGACCTTGGAATGTGGAGGTTGCTCAGGGACTCTGCAGGATTCTCCAACGTGAGGTGTTTGACACGGCTCCAACAAGGAAACTTCCCATGTGGAGACGAGAGGAGTTCTGGTCCGTGCCTCAGGAAAGCCCCATACCCTGTTCTTCGAACCAAAGCCTCTGAGGAGTGACACCTGGAAACCAAAGCAAGAGTTGAGACTACGGCCTAAAGGCCTGTCCGGCTCAACCTTCTATCTCTGTTGACATCTGTGTGCATGCATTCATGGATGTAGCTGCTCAGCTTGTGTCCGAATGCCCCTGTGAGTCCAGTGAGGCTCCCAGTAGTGGGATGTCCTCGGAGGCCTTGAGGTTTCTCATATTCTGGAGGTGTGTGGCCAAAGGAATGGACACAGTTTCCCAGGAGAGTGCAGGCACGGTCCTGTGGTATGGCTCCAGAGGACCCAGCCTAGAGGCTGTGTTTGCCAGGGCTGTGGGGACAGATGTCTGAAAAAGCAAACTTGGCTCAGAAGGGGCCAATGTAATGGCAGGCCTGATCTCTAGTCCGTGAGGGGAGATCCTCTGGAAATCAAAGTAGGGCAAGTGGGAGGCAGTCACTCAGGATTTTGTCTCTGGGTGTTGCGTTTACAGTGTCCGGTCAGGGGAGGGGTTGTCTCAGAGGCCGAGGAAGAGCCTTCCTCTCGGGGGATTGTCCAAGCTCCCAAGTGTTTGTGTTCATTCTGTGGGAATGAAGAGTACTGTTTTCTGCCACAGGGGACCCCCCAGGAGAGGGACTCTAGAGCACAGCAGTGGGTTCCCTCAACTGGAATACACACCATCTAGTTAGTCCTGGGTGCCTATGGGCATGGCAAGCCACATATGCGGGCTCTTGGTCCAGTCACTGAGAGGCGTTACTTGAATAAGGTACTCACGCTGAGGGTCACAATGTGTGTTTGTGCCCAAGGCGGCCCTCACGCTTGGGCGTGGCCTCATGGGCCATGCCGTTTTCTCCTACACTGAAGGTTTGACTCACTGCCAGCAGCAAGGTTTCTTGCCATGGGGAAGGAGGGGTTCTGACTTGTGCATCAGGTTCCCCCCTGTGCAGGGATTGGAGATAAGGTCTAGGTTCCGATGACTGAAAACCCAGGTTGGGAATGGATGGTGGCCTAAGGCAGTGGCGGGTCCAATGTGCTGGGTGTACAACCAGCTGTGTCGGTGTCTGTTGGAAGGTCTGGGCTCAGGCTATTTGCGACAGAACAACACTGTTTAAGGTAGCCTATGCAATTGGGGTGTTGCCGAGGGCCAAGCAGTTTGATCCTCATTTGTGGTTTCTGGGCAGCGCCATAGACAATGTTTTTCTTTTGGGAGGCAGGCACAGTGCTTCATTGTGGCCCCAGAATTCCCAGTAGGGAGGGTTTGTGGGCCAGGAGTGTGAGGACGGAAGTCTGAAAACACAAGCTAGTGTGAGGATTGGAGCCAAGGTCAGAGCAGGCCCACTCTGCAGAGGCGGAATCAAAATCTCCTGCATCTGAAGTCAGGCTGAGGATCAGACGTTGGCTGAGGCTGGAGTATGTGTCCATGATGGCACCTTCATGAAGTGGGGGCCTCATGAGGCCAAGGAAGTTTTCCCACGCTGAGTTTGGAGGTTGCCCCAAACCACAAGGTTTCCTTCTGCGGGACATTCGAGTCCTGTTGCATGGCTCCAGGACATACCATATGGAAGGACTGGAGAGCAGGGTTCGAAGGATGGATCCCTGTACAGCATGCCTCGCATTCCCATTGGCTATTAGCGACAAGATATGTTTGATCTGCTGCCTCTGGAACACGCGACCCAGGGGGCTGAGTTGAAATGGCCTCTCCTGACGATGCGTCATAATGTGCGTTTGGGTCCATGGAGACCTTGGAATGTGCTCGTTGTTCAGTGGCCCTGCGGAACTCTCCTACCTGAAGTGTTTGATACATCCCAGTAAGAATGCTGCCCATGTGGAGATGAGAGAGGTTTGGTTTGGTGCCTCAGAAAAGCCCCAGGTGCTGGTCTACGAAAACAGTCCTCTGAGAACGGAAACATGGAAACCAAAGCTAAGGTTCAGATTAGGGCCTGGGGGCCTGTCCATTTCAACCTTCTGTCTCTGGGGACACTGTCTGAGAGTCTAAGTGGAGATAGTTGCTCCGCTGGTGTCAGAGAGCCCCTCTTAGTCCAGGGTGGCCTATACTATTGATGGCCTCAGGGACCTTGGAGCTTTTCCCTAACCTGTAGGGTTGTGGTCAATGGATTGGGCACACTTTCCTTGGAGAGGGCAGGCACAATCTTTCGCTGTTGGGTCCAGAGGCCCTAGCCTGGATGTTGTGTGGGTCCAGGCTGTGGGCACAGAAGTCTGAATACACAAACTCAGCTTATGAGTGGCGCCTAGGGTATGGCTGGCCGGATGTACAGCCCGAGAGGGAGCTCCTGGGCCTCTGAAACAAGGGCGAGTGGGAGGCGTTCCTTCAGGCTTTTGTGTCTGGATGTTGTGTCCGGGATAGCCGTGGATTGGAGCGGTGGCCTCAGGTACTGTGGACGAGTATCCCTCTCTGGGGATGTGTCCCAGCTCCCAAGAGTTTGGGGTCATTTTGTGGGAAGGGTGGAGTCGTGTTGTCTGGCTCATGGGTCTCTCCAAGAAAGGAATTCCAGAGCAGAGTTCCAGGTACGGGCGGGGCGACTGGAAAATTCAAACCGTGGTGAGAATTGGGTGCATAGGGGCTTGGCAAGCCCCATATGTGGGCTCTTGGTCCAGGCCCTGACAGGCCTTTCTTTGACATGGGGCTCATGCTGAGGGTCACAGTGTGAATTTGTGCCCAAGCAGCACTCAACTTTGGGCGTGGCATCAGGGGCCATGAAGGTTTCTCCCACCCTGAAGGTGTGACTCCATGCCAAGAGCAAGCTTGACAGCCATGGGGAAGGAGGAGTTCTGTTTTGTGCTTGCTATACCCAGCTGTGTGGAGAATTGATATAATGTCTAGGTTCAGATATCTGAAAACCAAGGTTAGGATGAGGTGACGGCATAAGACCATGGCGTGTCCGAAGTGCTGGGTGTGCGGCCAGCTGTCTCCTTGTCTGTCTGGACGTCTGGCTTCAGGCTGTGTCAGGCAGAGCATGAGTGCCCAGAGCAGCCTATCCAGTTCGGGTACCGTCGAGGCCCGAGCAGGTTGATCCTCATCTGGGTTTTCTGGAGAGCCCCACAGGGAAACGTTTTTCTTCCGTTGGGCAGACACTGGGCTGGGTTTTGGTTCCGGAGTTCCTAGTCCGGAGGGCTTGTTTGCCAGGAGTGTGAGGAAGGAAGTCTGAAAACACAAGCTAGCGTGAGGTTTGGGACCGAGGGCACGGCAGGCCCACTCTGCAGAGGCTGAATCGAGATCTCCTGCACTGAGGTCATGTCAACTATGAGACGTGCCTCAGGCTAGAGTTCTTGTCCAGCATGGCCTCTTCCTGAAGGGTGTGGGGGCTTCATGAGGCCAGAAAGTTTTGGCTACGATGGGATTTGTGAACTGCTCCAAAACTGAAGGTTACCTTCTGCATGACAGTCGAGTCCTATTGGATGGTTCCAAGAGGCCCCATATGGAAAGACTCGAGAGCAGGTGTCTAAGCATGGATGCCTGGGAACGCCACCTCATATTCCCACTCTTTAGTCAGGACAAGGCAGGCTCAATCTGCGGGATCCTGGGTGAGCTACCCAGAGGGTAGAGTTGAAATGGGCTCTCCTGAAGATGAGTCCTACTGTGGCTTGGTGCCCTGGGAGACCTTGGAATGTGGAGGTGGCTCAGGGACTCTGCAGGATTCTCCAACATGAGGTGTTTGACACGGTCCAACAAGGAAACTTCCCATGTGGAGACGAGAGGAGTTCTGTTCCGTGCCTCAGGAAAGCTCCATACCCTGTTCTTCGATCCAAAGCCTCTGAGGAGTGACACCTGGAAACCAAAGCAAGAGTTGAGACTACGGCCTAAAGGCCTGTCCGGCTCAACCTTCTATCTCTGTTGACATCTGTGTGCATGCATTCATGGATGTAGCTGCTCAGCTTGTGTCTGAATGCCCCTGTGAGTCCAGTGAGGCTCCCAGTAGTGGGATGTCCTCGGAGGCCTTGAGGTTTCTCATATTCTGGAGGTGTGTGGCCAAAGGAATGGACACAGTTTCCCAGGAGAGAGCAGTCACGGTGTGGTATGGCTCCAGTGGACCCAGCCTAGAGGCTGTGTTTGCCAGGGCTGTGGGGACAGATGTCTGAAAAAGCACACTTGGCTCAGAAGGGGCCAATGTAATGGCAGGCCTGATCTCTAGTCCGTGAGGGGAGATCCTCTGGAAATCAAAGTAGGGCAAGTGGGAGGCAGTCACTCAGGATTTTGTATCTGGGTGTTGCGTTTACAGTGTCCGGTCAGGGGAGGGGTTGTCTCAGAGGCCGAGGAAGAGCCTTCCTCTCGTGGAATTGTCCAAGATCCCAAGTGTTTTTATTCATTCTGTGGGAATAAAGAGTACTGTTTTCTGCCACAGGGGACCCCCAGGAGAGGGCTCTAGAGCACAGCAGTGGGTTCCCTCAACTAGAATACACACCATCTAGTTAGTCCTGGGTGCCTATGGGCATGGCAAGCCACATATGCGGGCTCTTGGTCCAGTCACTGAGAGGCGTTACTTGAATAAGGTACTCACGCTGAGGGTCACAACGTGTGTTTGTGCCCAAGGGGCCCTCACGCTTGGGCGTGACCTCATGGGCCATGCCGTTTTCTCCTACACTGAAGGTTTGACTCACTGCCAGCAGCAAGGTTTCTTGCCATGGGGAAGGAGGGGTTCTGACTTGTGCATCAGGTTCCCCCCTGTGCAGGGATTGGAGATAAGGTCTAGGTTCCGATGACTGAAAACCAAGGTTGGGAATGGATGGTGGCCTAAGGCAGTGGCGGGTCCAATGTGCTGGGTGTACAACCAGCTGTGTCGGTGTCTGTTGGAAGGTCTGGGCTCAGGCTATTTGCGACAGAACAACACTGTTTAAGGTAGCCTATGCAATTGGGGTGTTGCCGAGGGCCAAGCAGTTTGATCCTCATTTGTGGTGTCTGGGCAGCGCCATAGACAATGTTTTTCTCCTGGGAGGCAGGCACAGTGCTTCATTGTGGCCCCAGAATTCCCAGTAGGGAGGGTTTGTGGGCCAGGAGTGTGAGGACGGAAGTCTGAAAACACAAGCTAGTGTGAGGATTGGAGCCAAGGTCAGAGCAGGCCCACTCTGCAGAGGCGGAATCAAAATCTCCTGCATCTGAAGTCAGGCTGAGGATCAGACGTTGGCTGAGGCTGGAGTATGTGTCCATGATGGCACCTTCATGAAGTGGGGGCCTCATGAGGCCAAGGAAGTTTTCCCACGCTGAGTTTGGAGGTTGCCCCAAACCACAAGGTTTCCTTCTGCGGGACATTCGAGTCCTGTTGCATGGCTCCAGGACATACCATATGGAAGGACTGGAGAGCAGGGTTCGAAGGATGGATCCCTGTACAGCATGCCTCGCATTCCCATTGGCTATTAGCGACAAAATATTTTTGATCTGCTGCCTCTGCAACACGCGACCCAGGGGGCTGAGTTGAAATGGCATCTCCTGAGGATGTGTCATAATGTGCGTTTGGGTCCATGGAGACCTTGGAATGTGCTGGTTGTTCAGTGGCCCTGCGGAACTCTCCTACCTGAAGTGTTTGATACATCCCAGTAAGAAAGCTGCCCATGTGGAGATGAGAGAGGTTTGGTTTGGTGCCTCAGAAAAGCCCAATGTGCTGGTCTACGAAAACAGTCCTCTGAGACGGAAACATGGAAACCAAAGCTAAGGTTCAGATTAGGGCCTGGGGGCCTGTCCATTTCAACCTTCTGTCTCTGGGGACACTGTCTGAGAGTCTAAGTGGAGATAGTTGCTCCGCTGGTGTCAGAGAGCCCCTCTTTGTCCAGGGTGGCCTATACTATTGATGGCCTCAGGGACCTTGGAGCTTTTCCCTAACCTGTAGGGTTGTGGTCAATGGATTGGGCACACTTTCCTTGGAGAGGGCAGGCACAATCTTTCGCTGTTGGGTCCAGAGGCCCTAGCCTGGATGTTGTGTGGGTCCAGGCTGTGGGCACAGAAGTCTGAATACACAAACTCAGCTTATGAGTGGCGCCTAGGGTATGGCTGGCCGGATTTACAGCCCGAGAGGGAGCTCCTGGGCCTCTGAAACAAGGGCGAGTGGGAGGCGTTCCTTCAGGCTTTTGTGTCTGGATGTTGTGTCCGGGATAGCCGTGGATTGGAGCGGTGGCCTCAGGTACTGTGGACGAGTATCCCTCTCTGGGGATTTGTCCCAGCTCCCAAGAGTTTGGGGTCATTTTGTGGGAAGGGTGGAGTCGTGTTGTCTGGCTCATGGGTCTCTCCAAGAAAGGAATTCCAGAGCAGAGTTCCAGGTACGGGCGGGGCGACTGGAAAATTCAAACCGTGGTGAGAATTCGGTGCATAGGGGCTTGGCAAGCCACATATGTGGGCTCTTGGTCCAGGCCCTGACAGGCCTTTCTTTGACATGGGGCTCATGATGAGGGTCACAGTGTGAATTTGTGCCCAAGCAGCACTCAAGTTTGGGCGTGGCATCAGGGGCCATGAAGGTTTCTCCCACCCTGAAGGTGTGACTCCATGCCAAGAGCAAGCTTGACAGCCATGGGGAAGGAGGAGTTCTGTTTTGTGCTTGCTATACCCAGCTGTGTGGAGAATTGATATAATGTCTAGGTTCAGATATCTGAAAACCAAGGTTAGGATGAGGTGACGGCATAAGACCATGGCGTGTCCGAAGTGCTGGGTGTGCGGCCAGCTGTCTCCTTGTCTGTCTGGACGTCTGGCTTCAGGCTGTGTCAGGCAGAGCATGAGTGCCCAGAGCAGCCTATCCAGTTCGGGTACCGTCGAGGCCCGAGCAGGTTGATCCTCATCTGGGTTTTCTGGAGAGCCCCACAGGGAAACGTTTTTCTTCCGTTGGGCAGACACTGGGCTGGGTTTTGGTTCCGGAGTTCCTAGTCCGGAGGGCTTGTTTGCCAGGAGTGTGAGGAACGAAGTCTGAAAACACAAGCTAGCGTGAGGTTTGGGACCGAGGGCACGGCAGGCCCACTCTGCAGAGGCTGAATCGAGATCTCCTGCACTGAGGTCATGTCAACTATGAGACGTGCCAAAGGCTAGAGTTCTTGTCCAGCATGGCCTCTTCCTGAAGGGTGTGGGGGCTTCATGAGGCCAGAAAGTTTTGGCTACGATGGGATTTGTGAACTGCTCCAAAACTGAAGGTTACCTTCTGCACGACAGTCGAGTCCTATTGGATGGTTCCAAGAGGCCCCATATGGAAAGACTCGAGAGCAGGTGTCTAAGCATGGATGCCTGGGAACGCCACCTCATATTCCCACTCTTTAGTCAGGACAAGGCAGGCTCAATCTGCGGGATCCTGGGTGAGCTACCCAGAGTGGAGAGCTGAAATGGACTCTCCTGAAGATGAGTCCTACTGTGGCTTGGTGCCCTGGGAGACCTTGGAATGTGGAGGTGGCTCAGGGACTCTGCAGGATTCTCCAACATGAGGTGTTTGACACGGTCCAACAAGGAAACTTCCCATGTGGAGACGAGAGGAGTTCTGTTCCGTGCCTCAGGAAAGCTCCATACCCTGTTCTTCGAACCAAAGAATCTGAGGAGTGACACCTGGAAACCAAAGCAAGAGTTGAGACTACGGCCTAAAGGCCTGTCCGGCTCAACCTTCTATCTCTGTTGACATCTGTGTGCATGCATTCATGGATGTAGCTGCTCAGCTTGTGTCTGAATGCCCCTGTGAGTCCAGTGAGGCTCCCAGTAGTGGGATGTCCTCGGAGGCCTTGAGGTTTCTCATATTCTGGAGGTGTGTGGCCAAAGGAATGGACACAGTTTCCCAGGAGAGAGCAGGCACGGTCCTGTGGTATGGCTCCAGTGGACCCAGCCTAGAGGCTGTGTTTGCCAGGGCTGTGGGGACAGATGTCTGAAAAAGCACACTTGGCTCAGAAGGGGCCAATGTAATGGCAGGCCTGATCTCTAGTCCGTGAGGGGAGATCCTCTGGAAATCAAAGTAGGGCAAGTGGGAGGCAGTCACTCAGGATTTTGTATCTGGGTGTTGCGTTTACAGTGTCCGGTCAGGGGAGGGGTTGTCTCAGAGGCCGAGGAAGAGCCTTCCTCTCGTGGAATTGTCCAAGATCCCAAGTGTTTTTATTCATTCTGTGGGAATAAAGAGTACTGTTTTCTGCCACAGGGGACCCCCCAGGAGAGGGCTCTAGAGCACAGCAGTGGGTTCCCTCAACTGGAATACACACCATCTAGTTAGTCCTGGGTGCCTATGGGCATGGCAAGCCACATATGCGGGCTCTTGGTCCAGTCACTGAGAGGCGTTACTTGAATAAGGTACTCACGCTGAGGGTCACAATGTGTGTTTGTGCCCAAGGGGCCCTCACGCTTGGGCGTGACCTCATGGTCCATGCCGTTTTCTCCTACACTGAAGGTTTGACTCACTGCCAGCAGCAAGGTTTCTTGCCATGGGGAAGGAGGGGTTCTGACTTGTGCATCAGGTTCCCCCCTGTGCAGGGATTGGAGATAAGGTCTAGGTTCCGATGACTGAAAACCCAGGTTGGGAATGGATGGTGGCCTAAGGCAGTGGCGGGTCCAATGTGCTGGGTGTGCAGCCAGCTGTGTCGGTGTCTGTTGGAAGGTCTGGGCTCAGGCTATTTGCGACAGAGCATCACTGTTTAAGGTAGCCTAGGCAATTGGGGTGTTGCCGAGGGCCAAGCAGTTTGATCCTCATTTGGGGTTTCTGGGCAGCGCCATAGACAATGTTTTTCTCTTGGGAGGCAGGCACAGTGCTTCATTGTGGCCCCAGAATTCCCAATAGGGAGGGTTTGTGGGCCAGGAGTGTGATGATGGAAGTCTGAAAACACAAGCTAGTGTGAGGATTGGAGCCAAGGTCAGAGCAGGCCCACGCTGCAGAGGCTGAATCAAAATCTCCTGCATCTGAAGTCAGGCTGAGGATCAGACGTTGGCTGAGGCTGGAGTATGTGTCCATGATGGCACCTTCATGAAGTGGGGGCCTCATGAGGCCAAGGAAGTTTTCCCACGCTGAGTTTGGAGGTTGCCCCAAACCACAAGGTTTCCTTCTGCGGGACATTCGAGTCCTGTTGCATGGCTCCAGGACATACCATATGGAAGGACTGGAGAGCAGGGTTCGAAGGATGGATCCCTGTACAGCATGCCTCGCATTCCCATTGGCTATTAGCGACAAGATATTTTTGATCTGCTGCCTCTGGAACACGCGACCCAGGGGGCTGAGTTGAAATGGCCTCTCCTGAGGATGCGTCATAATGTGCGTTTGGGTCCATGGAGACCTTGGAATGTGCTGGTTGTTCAGTGGCCCTGCGGAACTCTCCTACCTGAAGTGTTTGATACATCCCAGTAAGAAAGCTGCCCATGTGGAGATGAGAGAGGTTTGGTTTGGTGCCTCAGAAAAGCCCCAGGTGCTGGTCTACGAAAACAGTCCTCTGAGAACGGAAACATGGAAACCAAAGCTAAGGTTCAGATTAGGGCCTGGGGGCCTGTCCATTTCAACCTTCTGTCTCTGGGGACACTGTCTGAGAGTCTAAGTGGAGATAGTTGCTCCGCTGGTGTCACAGAGCAACTCTTAGTCCAGGTTGGCCTATACTATTGATGGCCTCAGGGACCTTGGAGCTTTTCCCTAACCTGTAGGGTTGTGGTCAATGGATTGGGCACACTTTCCTTGAAGAGGACAGGCACAATCTTTCGCTGTTTGGTCCAGAGGCCCTAGCCTGGATGTTGTGTGGGTCCAGGCTGTGGGCACAGAAGTCTGAATACACAAACTCAGCTTATGAGTGGCGCCTAGGGTATGGCAGGCCGGATGTACAGTCAGAGAGGGAGCTCCTGGGCCTCTGAAACAAGGGCGAGTGGGAGGCGTTCCTTCAGGCTTTTGTCTCTGGATGTTGTGTCCGGGATAGCCGTGGATTGGAGCGGTGGCCTCAGGTACTGTGGACGAGTATCCCTCTCTGGGGATTTGTCCCAGCTCCCAAGAGTTTGGGGTCATTTTGTGGGAAGGGTGGAGTCGTGTTGTCTGGCTCATGGGTCTGTCCAAGAAAGGGATTCCAGAGCAGAGCTCCAGGTACGGGCGGGGCGACTGGAAAATTCAAACCGTGGTGAGGATTGGGTGCATAGGGGCTTGGCAAGCCCCATATGTGGGCTCTTGGTCCAGGCCCTGACAGGCCTTTCTTTGACATGGGGCTCATGCTGAGGGTCACAGTGTGAATTTGTGCCCAAGCAGCACTCAAGTTTGGGCGTGAAATCAGGGGGCATGAAGGTTTCTCCCAACCTGAAGGTGTGACTCCATGCCAAGAGCAAGCTTGACAGCCATGGGGAAGAAGGAGTTCTGTTTTCTGCTGGCTATACCCAGCTGTGTGGAGAATTGATATAATGTCTAGGTTCAGATATCTGAAAACCAAGGTTAGGATGAGGTGACGGCATAAGACCATGGCGTGTCCGAAGTGATGGGTGTGCGGCCAGCTGTGTCCTTGTCTGTCTGGACGTCTGGCTTGAGGCTGTGTCAGGCATAGCATGAGTGCCCAGAGCAGCCTATCCAGTTCGGGTTCGTCGAGGCCCGAGCAGGTTGATCCTCATCTGGGTTTTCTGGAGAGCCCCACAGGGAAACGTTTTTCTTCCGTTGGGCAGACACTGGGCTGGGTTTTGGTTCTGGAGTTCCTAGTCCGGAGGGCTTGTTTGCCAGGAGTGTGAGGAAGGAAGTCTGAAAACACAAGCTAGCGTGAGGTTTGGGACCGAGGTCACGGCATGCCCACTCTGCAGAGGCTGAATCGAGATCTCCTGCACTGAGGTCATGTCAACTATGAGACGTGCCTCAGGCTAGAGTTCTTGTCCAGCATGGCCTCTTCCTGAAGGGTGTGGGGGCTTCATGAGGCCAGAATGTTTTGCCTACGATGGGATTTGTGAACTGCTCCAAAACTGAAGGTTACCTTCTGCACGACAGTCGAGTCCTATTGGATGGTTCCAAGAGGCCCCATATGGAAAGACTCGAGAGCAGGTGTCTAAGCATGGATGCCTGGGAACGCCACCTCATATTCCCACTCTTTAGTCAGGACAAGGCAGGCTCAATCTGCGGGCTCCTGGGTGAGCTACCCAGAGGGTAGAGTTGAAATGGACTCTCCTGAAGATTAGTCCTACTCTGGCTTGGTGGCCTGGGAGACCTTGGAATGTGGAGGTGGCTCAGGGACTCTGCAGGATTCTCCAACATGAGGTGTTTGACACGGCTCCAACAAGGAAACTTCCCATGTGGAGACGAGAGGAGTTCTGTTCCGTGCCTCAGGAAAGCCCCATACCCTGTTCTTCGAACCAAAGCCTCTGAGGAGTGACACCTGGAAACCAAAGCAAGAGTTGAGACTACGGCCTAAAGGCCTGTCCGGCTCAACCTTCTATCTCTGTTGACATCTGTGTGCATGCATTCATGGATGTACCTGCTCAGCTTGTGTCCGAATGCCCCTGTGAGTCCAGTGAGGCTCCCAGTAGTGGGATGTCCTCGGAGGCCTTGAGGTTTCTCATATTCTGGAGGTGTGTGGCCAAAGGAATGGACACAGTTTCCCAGGAGAGAGCAGGCACGGTCCTGTGGTATGGCTCCAGAGGACCCAGCCTAGAGGCTGTGTTTGCCAGGGCTGTGGGGACAGATGTCTGAAAAAGCAAACTTGGTTCAGCTAGGGGCCAATGTAATGGCAGGCCTGATCTCTAGTCCGTGAGGGGAGATCCTCTGGAAATCAAAGTAGGGCAAGTGGGAGGCAGTCACTCAGGATTTTGTCTCTGGGTGTTGCGTTTACAGTGTCCGGTCAGGGGAGGGGTTGTTTCAGAGGTCGAGGAAGAGCCTTCCTCTCGGGGGATTGTCCAAGCTCCCAAGTGTTTGTGTTCATTCTGTGGGAATGAAGAGTACTGTTTTCTGCCACAGGGGACCCCCCAGGAGAGGGACTCTAGAGCACAGCAGTGGGTTCCCTCAACTGGAAAAAACACCATCTAGTTAGTCCTGGGTGCCTATGGGCATGGCAAGCCACATATGCGGGCTCTTGGTCCAGTCACTGAGAGGCGTTACTTGAATAAGGTACTCACGCTGAGGGTCACAATGTGTGTTTGTGCCCAAGGCGGCCCTCACGCTTGGGCGTGGCCTCATGGGCCATGCCGTTTTCTCCTACACTGAAGGTTTGACTCACTGCCAGCAGCAAGGTTTCTTGCCATGGGGAAGGAGGGGTTCTGACTTGTGCATCAGGTTCCCCCCTGTGCAGGGATTGGAGATAAGGTCTAGGTTCTGATATCTGAAAACCCAGGTTTGGAATGGATGGTGGCCTAAGGCAGTGGCGGGTCCAATGTGCTGGGTGTGCAGCCAGCTGTGTCGGTGTCTGTTGGAGGTCTGGGCTCAGGCTATTTGCGACAGAGCATCACGTTTTAAGGTAGCCTATGCAATTGGGGTGTTGCCGAGGGCCAAGCAGTTTGATCCTCATTTGTGGTTTCTGGGCAGCGCCATAGACAAAGTTTTTCTCCTGGGAGGCAGGCACAGTGCTTCATTGTGGCCCCAGAATTCCCAGTAGGGAGGCTTTGTGGGCCAGGAGTGTGAGGACGGAAGTCTGAAAACACAAGCTAGTGTGAGGATTGGAGCCAAGGGCAGAGCAGGCCCACTCTGCAGAGGCTGAATCAAAATCTCCTGCATCTGAAGTCAGGCTGAGGATCAGACTTTGGCTGAGGCTGGGGTATGTGTCCATGATGGCACCTTCATGAAGTGGGGGCCTCATGAGGCCAAGGAAGTTTTCCCACGCTGAGTTTGGAGGTTGCCCCACACCACAAGGTTTCCTTCTGCGGGACATTCGAGTCCTGTTGCATGGCTCCAGGACATACCATATGGAAGGACTGGAGAGCAGGGTTCGAAGGATGGATCCCTGTACAGCATGCCTCGCTTTCCCATTGGCTATTAGCGACAAGATATGTTTGATCTGCTGCCTCTGGAACACGCGACCCAGGGGGCTGAGTTGAAATGGCCTCTCCTGAGGATGCGTCATAATGTGCGTTTGGGTCCATGGAGACCTTGGAATGTGCTGGTTGTTCAGTGGCCCTGCGGAACTCTCCTACCTGAAGTGTTTGATACATCCCAGTAAGAAAGCTGCCCATGTGGAGATGAGAGAGGTTTGGTTTGGTGCCTCAGAAAAGCCCCAGGTGCTTGTCTACGAAAACAGTCCTCTGAGAACGGAAACATGGAAACCAAAGCTAAGGCTCAGATTAGGGCCTGGGGGCCTGTGCATTTCAACCTTCTGTCTCTGGGGACACTGTCTGAGAGTCTAAGTGGAGATAGTTGCTCCGCTGGTGTCAGAGAGCCCCTCTTAGTCCAGGGTGGCCTATACTATTGATGGCCTCAGGGACCTTGGAGCTTTTCCCTAACCTGTACGGTTGTGGTCAATGGATTGGGCACACTTTCCTTGGAGAGGGCAGGCACAATCTTTCGCTGTTTGGTCCAGAGTCCCTAGCCTGGATGTTGTGTGGGTCCAGGCTGTGGGCACAGAAGTCTGAATACACAAACTCAGCTTATGAGTGGCGCCTAGGGTATGGCAGGCCGGATGTACAGCCCGAGAGGGAGCTCCTGGGCCTCTGAAACAAGGGCGAGTGGGAGGCGTTCCTTCAGGCTTTTGTCTCTGGATGTTGTGTCCGGGATAGCCGTGGATTGGAGCGGTGGCCTCAGGTACTGTGGACGAGTATCCCTCTCTTGGGATTTGTCCCAGCTACCTAGAGTTTGGGGTCATTTTGTGGGAAGGGTGGAGTCGTGTTGTCTGGCTCATGGGTCTCTCCAAGAAAGGGATTCCAGAGCAGAGCTCCAGGTACGGGCGGGGCGACTGGAAAATTCAAACCGTGGTGAGGATTGGGTGTATAGGGGATTGGCAAGCCCCATATGTGGGCTCTTGGTCCAGGCCCTGACAGGCCTTTCTTTGACATGGGGCTCATGCTGAGGGTCACAGTGTGAATTTCTTCCCAAGCAGCACTCTAGTTTGGGCGTGCCATCAGGGGCCATGAAGGCTTCTCCCACCCTGAAGGTGTGACTCCATGCCAAGAGCAAGCTTGACAGCCATGGGGAAGGAGGAGTTCTGTTTTGTGCTTGCTATACCCAGCTGTGTGGAGAATTGATATAATGTCTAGGTTCAGATATCTGAAAACCAAGGTTAGGATGAGGTGACGGCATAAGACCATGGCGTGTCCGAAGTGCTGGGTGTGCGGCCAGCTGTCTCCTTGTCTGTCTGGACGTCTGGCTTCAGGCTGTGTCAGGCAGAGCATGAGTGCCCAGAGCAGCCTATCCAGTTCGGATGCCGTCGAGGCCCGAGCAGGTTGATCCTCATCTGGGTTTTCTGGAGAGCCCCACAGGGAAACGTTTTTCTTCTGTTGGGCAGACACTGGGCTGGGTTTTGGTTCTGGAGTTCCTAGTCCGGAGGGTTTGTTTGCCAGGAGTGTGAGGAAGGAAGTCTGAAAACACAAGCTTGCGTGAGGTTTGGGACCGCGGGCACGGCAGGCCCACTCTGCAGAGGCTGAATCGAGATATCCTGCACTGAGGTCATGTCAACTATGAGACGTGCCTCAGGCTAGAGTTCTTGTCCAGCATGGCCTCTTCCTGAAGGGTGTGGGGGCTTCATGAGGCCAGAAAGTTTTGGCTACGATGGGATTTGTGAACTGCTCCAAAACTGAAGGATACCTTCTGCTCGACAGTCGAGTCCTATTGGATGGTTCCAAGAGGCCCCATATGGAAAGACTCGAGAGCACGTGTCTAAGCATGGATGCCTGGGAACGCCACCTCATATTCCCACTCTTTAGTCAGGACAAGGCAGGCTCAATCTGCGGGCTCCTGGGTGAGCTACCCAGAGGGGAGAGTTGAAATGGACTCTCCTGAAGATGAGTCCTACTGTGGCTTGGTGGCCTGGGAGACCTTGGAATGTGGAGGTGGCTCAGGGAAACTGCAGGATTCTCCAACATGAGGTGTTTGACACGGCTCCAACAAGGAAACTCCCCAAGTGGAGACGAGAGGAGTTCTGTTCCGTGCCTCAGGAAAGCCCCATACCCTGTTCTTCGAACCAAAGCCTCTGAGGAGTGACACCTGGAAACCAAAGCAATTGTTGAGACTACGGCCTAAAGGCCTGTCCGGCTCAACCTTCTATCTCTGTTGACATCTGTGTGCATGCATTCATGGAAGTAGCTGCTCAGTTTGTGTCCGAATGCCCCTGTGAGTCCAGTGAGGCTCCCAGTAGTGGGATGTCCTCGGAGGCCTTGAAGTTTCTCATATTCTGGAGGTGTGTGGCCAAAGGAATGGACACAGTTTCCCAGGAGAGAGCAGGCACGGTCCTGTGGTATGGCTCCAGAGGACCCAGCCTAGCGGCTGTGTTTGCCAGGGCTGTGGGGACAGATGTCTGAAAAAGCAAACTTGGCTCAGCTAGGGGCCAATGTAATGGCAGGCCTGATCTCTAGTCCGTGAGGGGAGATCCTCTGGAAATCAAAGTAGGGCAAGTGGGAGGCAGTCACTCAGGATTTTGTCTCTGGGTGTTGCGTTTACAGTGTCCGGTCAGGGGAGGGGTTGTCTCAAGGCCGAGGAGGAGCCTTCCTCTCGGGGATTGTCCAAGCTCCCAAGTGTTTGTGTTCATTCTGTGGGAATGAAGAGTACTGTTTTCTGCCACAGGGGACCCCCCAGGAGAGGGACTCTAGAGCACAGCAGTGGGTTCCCTCAACTGGAATACACACCATCTAGTTAGTCCTGGGTGCCTATTGGCATGGCAAGCCACATATGCGGGCTCTTGGTCCAGTCACTGAGAGGCGTTACTTGAATAAGGTACTCACGCTGAGGGTCACAATGTGTGTTTGTGCCCAAGGCGGCCCTCACGCTTGGGCGTGGCCTCATGGGCCATGCCGTTTTCTCCTACACTGAAGGTTTGACTCACTGCCAGCAGCAAGGTTTCTTGCCATGGGGAAGGAGGGGTTCTGACTTGTGCATCAGGTTCCCCCCTGTGCAGGGATTGGAGATAAGGTCTAGGTTCCGATGACTGAAACCCAGGTTGGGAATGGATGGTGGCCTAAGGCAGTGGCGGGTTCAATGTGCTGGGTGTGCAGCCAGCTGTGTCCGTGTCTGTTGGAAGGTCTGGGCTCAGGCTATTTGCGACAGAGCATCACTGTTTAAGGTAGCCTATGCAATTGGGGTGTTGCCGAGGGCCAAGCAGTTTGATCCTCATTTGGGGTTTCTGGGCAGCGCCATAGACAATGTTTTTCTCCTGGGAGGCAGGCACTGTGCTTCATTGTGGCCCCAGAATTCCCAGTAGGGAGGGTTTGTGGGCCAGGAGTGTGAGGACGGAAGTCTGAAAACACAAGCTAGTGTGAGGATTGGAGCCAAGGGCAGAGCAGGCCCACTCTGCAGAGGCTGAATCAAAATCTCCTGCATCTGAAGTCAGGCTGAGGATCAGACGTTGGCTGAGGCTGGAGTATGTGTCCATGATGGCACCTTCATGAAGTGGCGGCCTCATGAGGCCAAGGAAGTTTTCCTACGCTGAGTTTGGAGGTTGCCCCACACCACAAGGTTTCCTCTGCGGGACATTCGAGTCCTGTTGCATGGCTCCAGGACATACCATATGGAAGGACTGGAGAGCAGGGTTCGAAGGATGGATCCCTGTACAGCATGCCTCGCATTCCCATTGGCTATTAGCGACAAAATATGTTTGATCTGCTGCCTCTGCAACACGCGACCCAGGGGGCTGAGTTGAAATGGCCTCTCCTGAGGATGCCTCATAATTGCGTTTGGGTCCATGGAGACCTTGGAATGTGCTGGTTGTTCAGTGGCCCTGCGGAACTCTCCTACCTGAAGTGTTTGATACATCCCAGTAAGAAAGCTGCCCATGTGGAGATGAGAGATGTTTGGTTTGGTGCCTCAAAAAAGCCCCAGGTGCTGGTCTACGAAAACAGTCCTCTGAGAACGGAAACATGGAAACCAAAGCTAAGCTTTAGATTAGGTCCTGGGGGCCTGTCCATTTCAACCTTCTGTCTCTGGGGACACTGTCTGAGAGTCTAAGTGGAGATAGTTGCTCCGCTGGTGTCAGAGAGCCCCTCTTAGTCCAGGGTGGCCTATACTATTGATGGCCTCAGGGACCTTGGAGCTTTTCCCTAACCTGTAGGGTTGTGGTCAATGGATTGGGCACACTTTCCTTGGAGAGGGCAGGCACAATCTTTCGCTGTTTGGTCCAGAGGCCCTAGCCTGGATGTTGTGTGGGTCCAGCCTGTGGGCACAGAAGTCTGAATACACAAACTCAGCTTATGAGTGGCGCCTAGGGTATGGCCGGCCGGATGTACAGCCCGAAAGGGAGCTCCTGGGTTTCTGAAACAAGGGCGAATGGGAGGCGTTCCTTCAGGCTTTTGTCTCTGGATGTTGTGTCCGGGATAGCCGTGGATTGGAGCGGTGGCCTCAGGTACTGTGGACGAGTATCCCTCTCTGGGGATTTGTCCCAGCTCCCAAGAGTTTGGGGTCATTTTGTGGGAAGGGTGGAGTCGTGTTGTCTGGCTCATGGGTCTCTCCAAGAAAGGGATTCCAGAGCAGAGCTCCAGGTACGGGCGGGGCGACTGGAAAATTCAACCCGTGGTGAGGATTGGGTGCATAGGGGCTTGGCAAGCCCCATATGTGGGCTCTTGGTCCAGGCCCTGACAGGCCTTTCTTTGACATGGGGCTCATGCTGAGGGTCACAGTGTGAATTTGTGCCCAAGCAGCACTCAAGTTTGGGCGTGGCATCAGGGGCCATGAAGGTTTCTCCCACCCTGAAGGTGTGACTCCATGCCAAGAGCAAGCTTGACAGCCATGGGGAAGGAGGAGTTCTGTTTTGTGCTTGCTATACCCAGCTGTGTGGAGAATTGATATAATGTCTAGGTTCAGATATCTGAAAACCAAGGTTAGGATGAGGTGACGGCATAAGACCATGGCGTGTCCGAAGTGCTGGGTGTGCGGCCAGCTGTCTCCTTGTCTGTCTGGACGTCTGGTTTCAGGCTGTGTCAGGCAGAGCATATGTGCCCAGAGCAGCCTATCCAGTTAGGGTGCCGTCGAGGCCCGAGCAGGTTGATCCTCATCTGGGTTTTCTGGAGAGCCCCACAGGGAAACGTTTTTCTTCCGTTGGGCAGACACTGGGCTGGGTTTTGGTTCTGGAGTTCCTAGTCCGGAGGGCTTGTTTGCCAGAAGTGTGAGGAAGGAAGTCTGAAAACACAAGCTAGCGTGAGGTTTGGGACCGAGGTCACGGCATGCCCACTCTGCAGAGGGTGAATCGGGATCTCCTGCACTGAGGTCATGTCAACTATGAGACGTGCCTCAGGCTAGAGTTCTTGTCCAGCATGGCCTCTTCCTGAAGGGTGTGGGGGCTTCATGAGGCCAGAAAGTATTGGCTATGATGGGATTTTTAAACTGCACCAAAACTGAAGGATACCTTCTGCTCGACAGTCGAGTCCTATTGGATGGTTCCAAGAGGCCCCATATGGAAAGACTCGAGAGCAGGTGTCTAAGCATGGATGCCTGGGAAAGCCACCTCATATTCCCACTCTTTAGTCAGGACAAGGCAGGCTCAATCTGCGGGCTCCTGGGTGAGCTACCCAGAGGGTAGAGTTGAAATGGACTCTCCTGAAGATGAGTCCTACTGTGGCTTGGTGGCCTGGGAGACCTTGGAATGTGGAGGTGGCTCAGGGACTCTGCAGGATTCTCCAACATGAGGTGTTTGACACGGCTCCAACAAGGCAACTTCCCATGTGGAGACGAGAGGAGTTCTGTTCCGTGCCTCAGGAAAGCCCAGTACCCTGTTCTTCGAACCAAAGCCTCTGAGGAGTGACACCTGGAAACCAAAGCAAGAGTTGAGACTACGGCCTAAAGGTCTGTCCGGCTCAACCTTCTATCTCTTTTGACATCTGTGTGCATGCATTCATGGATGTAGCTGCTCAGCTTGTGTCCGAAAGCCCCTGTGAGTCCAGTGAGGCTCCCAGTAGTGGGATGTCCTCGGAGGCCTTGAGGTTTCTCATATTCTGGAGGTGTGTGGCCAAAGGAATGGATTCAGTTTCCCAGGAGAGAGCAGGCACGGTCCTGTGGTATGGCTCCAGAGGACCCAGCCTAGAGGCTGTGTTTGCCAGGGCTGTGGGGACAGATGTCTGAAAAAGCAAACTTGGCTCAGCTAGGGGCCAATGTAATGGCAGGCCTGATCTCTAGTCCGTGAGGGGAGATCCTCTGGAAATCAGAGTAGGGCAAGTGGGAGGCAGTCACTCAGGATTTTGTCTCTGGGTGTTGCGTTTACAGTGTCCGGTCAGGGTAGGGGTTGTCTCAGAGGCCGAGGAAGAGCCTTCCTCTCGGGGGATTGTCCAAGCTCCCAAGTGTTTGTGTTCATTCTGTGGGAATGAGGAGTACTGTTTTCTGCCACAGGGGACCCCCCAGGAGAGGGACTCTAGAGCACAGCAGTGGGTTCCCTCAACTGGAATACACACCATCTAGTTAGTCCTGGGTGCCTATTGGCATGGCAAGCCACATATGCGGGCTCTTGGTCCAGTCACTGAGAGGCGTTACTTGAATAAGGTACTCACGCTGAGGGTCACAATGTGTGTTTGTGCCCAAGGCGGCCCTCACGCTTGGGCGTGGCCTCATGGGCCATGCCGTTTTCTCCTACACTGAAGGTTTGACCCACTGCCAGCAGCAAGGTTTCTTGCCAGGGGGAAGGAGGGGTTCTGACTTGTGCATCAGGTTCCCCCCTGTGCAGGGATTGGAGATAAGGTCTAGGTTCCGATGACTGAAAACCCAGGTTGGGAATGGATGGTGGCCTAAGGCAGTGGCGGGTCCAATGTGCTGGGTGTGCAGCCAGCTGTGTCGGTGTCTGTTGGAAGGTCTGGGCTCAGCCTATTTGCGACAGAGCATCACTGTTTAAGGTAGCCTATGCAATTGGGGTGTTGCCGAGGGCCAAGCAGTTTGATCCTCATTTGTGTTTTCTGGGCAGCGCCATAGACAATGTTTTTCTCCTGGGAGGCAGGCACAGTGCTTCATTGTGGCCCCAGAATTCCCAGTAGGGAGGGTTTGTGGGCCAGGTTTGTGAGAACGGAATTCTGAAAACACAAGCTAGTGTGAGGATTGGAGCCAAGGGCAGAGCATGCCCACTCTGCAGAGGCTGAATCAAAATCTCCTGCATCTGAAGTCAGGCTGAGGATCAGACGTTGGCTGAGGCTGGAGTATGTGTCCATGATGGCACCTTCATGAAGTGGGGGCCTCATGAGGCCAAGGAAGTTTTCCCACGCTGAGTTTGGAGGTTGCCCCAAACCACAAGGTTTCCTTCTGCGGGACATTCGAGTCCTGTTGCATGGCTCCAGGACATACCATATGGAAGGACTGGAGAGCAGGGTTCGAAGGATGGATCCCTGTACAGCATGCCTCGCATTCCCATTGGCTATTAGCGACAAGATATGTTTGATCTGCTGCCTCTGGAACACGCGACCCAGGGGGCTGAGTTGAAATGGCCTCTCCTGACGATGCGTCATAATGTGCGTTTGGGTCCATGGAGACCTTGGAATGTGCTCGTTGTTCAGTGGCCCTGCGGAACTCTCCTACCTGAAGTGTTTGATACATCCCAGTAAGAATGCTGCCCATGTGGAGATGAGAGAGGTTTGGTTTGGTGCCTCAGAAAAGCCCCAGGTGCTGGTCTACGAAAACAGTCCTCTGAGAACGGAAACATGGAAACCAAAGCTAAGGTTCAGATTAGGGCCTGGGGGCCTGTCCATTTCAACCTTCTGTCTCTGGGGACACTGTCTGAGAGTCTAAGTGGAGATAGTTGCTCCGCTGGTGTCAGAGAGCCCCTCTTAGTCCAGGGTGGCCTATACTATTGATGGCCTCAGGGACCTTGGAGCTTTTCCCTAACTTGTAGGGTTGTGGTCAATGGATTGGGCACACTTTCCTTGGAGAGGGCAGGCACAATCTTTCGCTGTTTGGTCCAGAGGCCCTAGCCTGGATGTTGTGTGGGTCCAGGCTGTGGGCACAGAAGTCTGAATACACAAACTCAGCTTATGAGTGGCGCCTAGGGTATGGCCGGCCGGATGTACAGCACGGGAGGGAGCTCCTGGGCCTCTGAAACAAGGGCGAATGGGAGGCGTTCCTTCAGGCTTTTGTCTCTGGATGTTGTGTCCGGGATAGCCGTGGATTGGAGCGGTGGCCTCAGGTACTGTGGACGAGTATCCCTCTCTGGGATTTGTCCCAGCTCCCAAGAGTTTGGGGTCATTTAGTGGGAAGGGTGGAGTCGTGTTGTCTGGCTCATGGGTCTCTCCAAGAAAGGGATTCCAGAGCAGAGCTCCAGGTACGGGCGGGGCGACTGGAAAATTCAAACCGTGGTGAGGATTGGGTGCATAGGGGCTTGGCAAGCCCCATATATGTGCTCTTGGTCCAGGCCCTGACAGGCCTTTCTTTGACATGGGGCTCATGCTGAGGGTCACAGTGTGAATTTCTTCCCAAGCAGCACTCAAGTTTGGGCGTGGCATCAGGGGCCATGAAGGTTTCTCCCACCCTGAAGGTGTGACTCCATGCCAAGAGCAAGCTTGACAGCCATGGGGAAGGAGGAGTTCTGTTTTGTGCTTGCTATACCCAGCTGTGTGGAGAATTGATATAATGTCTAGGTTCAGATATCTGAAAACCAAGGTTAGGATGAGGTGACGGCATAAGACCATGGCGCGTCCGAAGTGCTGGGTGTGCGGCCAGCTGTCTCCTTGTCTTCTGGACGTCTGGCTTCAGGCTGTGTCAGGCAGAGCATGAGTGCCCAGAGCAGCCTATCCAGTTCGGATGCCGTCGAGGCCCGAGCAGGTTGATCCTCATCTGGGTTTTCTGGAGAGCCCCACAGGGAAACGTTTTTCTTCTATTGGGCAGACACTGGGCTGGTTTTTGGTTCCGGAGTTCCTAGTCCGAAGGGCTTGTTTGCCAGGAGTGTGAGGAAGGAAGTCTGAAAACACAAGCTAGCATGAGGTTTGGGACCGAGGGCACGGCAGGCCCACTCTGCAGAGGCTGAATCGAGATCTCCTGCACTGAGGTCATGTCAACTATGAGACGTGCCTCAGGCTAGAGGTCTTGTCCAGCATGGCCTCTTCCTGAAGGGTGTGGGGGCTTTATGAGGCCAGAAAGTTTTGGCTACGATAGGATTTGTGAACTGCTCCAAAACTGAAGGTTACCTTCTGCACGACAGTCGAGTCCTATTGGATGGTTCCAAGAGGCCCCATATGGAAAGACTCGAGAGCAGGTGTCTAAGCATGGATGCCTGGGAACGCCACCACATATTCCCACTCTTTAGTCAGGACAAGGCAGGCTTAATCTGTGGGCTCCTGGGTGAGCTACCCAGAGGGGAGAGTTGAAATGGACTCTCCTGAAGATGAGTCCTACTGTGGCTTGGTGGCCTGGGAGACCTTGGAATGTGGAGGTGGCTCAGGGACTCTGCAGGATTCTCCAACATGAGGTGTTTGACACGGCTCCAACAAGGCAACTTCCCATGTGGAGACGAGAGGAGTTCTGTTCCGTGCCTCAGGAAAGCCCCATACCCTGTTCTTCGAACCAAATCCTCTGAGGAGTGACACCTGGAAACCAAAGCAAGAGTTGAGACTACGGCCTAAAGGCCTGTCCGGCTCAACCTTCTATCTCTGTTGACATCTGTGTGCATGCATTCATGGATGTAGCTGCTCAGCTTGTGTCCGAATGCCCCTGTGAGTCCAGTGAGGCTCCCAGTAGTGGGATGTCCTCGGAGGCCTTGAGGTTTCTCATATTCTGGAGGTCTGTGGCCAAAGGAATGGACACAGTTTCCCAGGAGAGAGCAGGCACGGTCCTGTGGTATGGCTCCAGAGGACCCAGCCTAGAGGCTGTGTTTGCCAGGGCTGTGGGGACAGATGTCTGAAAAAGCAAACTTGGCTCAGCTAGGGGACAATGTAATGGCAGGCCTGATCTCTAGTCCGTGAGGGGAGATCCTCTGGAAATCAAAGTAGGGCAAGTGGGAGGCAGTCACTCAGGATTTTGTCTCTGGGTGTTGCGTTTACAGTGTCCGGTCAGGGTAGGGGTTGTCTCAGAGGCTGAGGAAGAGCCTTCCTCTCGGGGGATTGTCCAAGCTCCCAAGTGTTGGTGTTCATTCTGTGGGAATGAAGAGTACTGTTTTCTGCCACAGGGGACACCCAAGGAGAGGGATTCTAGAGCACAGCAGTGGGTTCCCTCAAATGGAATACACACCATCTAGTTAGTCCTGGGTGCCTATGGGCATGGCAAGCCACATATGCGGGCTCTTGGTCCAGTCACTGAGAGGCGTTACTTGAATAAGGTACTCACGCTGAGGGTCACAATGTGTGTTTGTGCCCAAGGCGGCCCTCACGCTTGGGCGTGGCCTCATGGGCCATGCCGTTTTCTCCTACACTGAAGGTTTGACTCACTGCCAGCAGCAAGGTTTCTTGCCATGGGGAAGGAGGGGTTCTGACTTGTGCATCAGGTTCCCACCTGTGCAGGGATTGGAGATAAGGTCTAGGTTCCGAAACTGAAAACCCAGGTTGGGAATGGATGGTGGCCTAAGGCAGTGGCGGGTCCAATGTGCTGGGTGTGCAGCCAGCTGTGTCGGTGTCTGTTGGAAGGTCTGGGCTCAGCCTATTTGCGACAGAGCATCACTGTTTAAGGTAGCCTATGCAATTGGGGTGTTGCCGAGGGCCAAGCAGATTGATCCTCATTTGGGGTTTCTGGGCAGCGCCATAGACAATTTTTTTCTCCTGGGAGGCAGGCACAGTGCTTCATTGTGGCCCCAGAATTCCCAGTAGGGAGGGATGGTGGGCCAGGAGTGTGAGGACGGAAGTCTGAAAACACAAGCTAGTGTGAGGATTGGAGCCAAGGGCAGAGCAGGCCCACTCTGCAGAGGCTGAATCAAAATCTCCTGCATCTGAAGTCAGGCTGAGGATCAGACGTTGGCTGAGGCTGGAGTATGTGTCCATGATGGCACCTTCATGAAGTGGGGGCCTCATGAGGCCAAGGAAGTTTTCCCACGCTGAGTTTGTAGGTTGCCCCAAACCACAAGGTTTCCTTCTGCGGGACATTCGAGTCCTGTTGCATGGCTCCAGGACATACCATACGGAAGGACTGGAGAGCAGGGTTCGAAGGATGGATCCCTGTACAGCATGCCTCGCATTCCCATTGGCTATTAGCGACAAGATATGTTTGATCTGCTGCCTCTGGAACACGCGACCCAGGGGGCTGAGTTGAAATGGCCTCTCCTGACGATGCGTCATAATGTGCGTTTGGGTCCATGGAGACCTTGGAATGTGCTGGTTGTTCAGTGGCCCTGCGGAACTCTCCTACCTGAAGTTTTTGATACATCCCAGTAAGAATGCTGCCCATGTGGAGATGAGAGAGGTTTTGTTTGGTGCCTCAGAAAAGCCCCAGGTGCTGGTCTACGAAAACAGTCCTCTGAGAACGGAAACATGGAAACCAAAGCTAAGGTTCAGATTAGGGTCTGGGGGCCTGTCCATTTCAACCTTCTGTCTCTGGGGACACTGTCTGAGAGTCTAAGTGGAGATAGTTGCTCCGCTGGTGTCAGAGAGCCCCTCTTAGTCCAGGGTGGCCTATACTATTGATGGCCTCAGGGACCTTGGAGCTTTTCCCTAACCTGTAGGGTTGTGGTCAATGGATTGGGCACACTTTCCTTGGAGAGGGCAGGCACAATCTTTCGCTGTTTGGTCGAGAGGCCCTAGCCTGGATGTTGTGTGGGTCCAGGCTGTGGGCACAGAAGTCTGAATACACAAACTCAGCTTATGAGTGGCGCCTAGGGTATGGCCGGCCGGATGTACAGCCCGAGAGGGAGCTCCTGGGCCTCTGAAACAAGGGCGAGTGGGAGGCGTTCCTTCAGGCTTTTGTCTCTGGATGTTGTGTCCGGGATAGCCGTGGATTGGAGCGGTGGCCTCAGGTACTGTGGACGAGTATCCCTCTCTGGGGATTTGTCCCAGCTCCCAAAAGTTTGGAGTCATTTTGTGGGAAGGGTGGAGTCATGTTGTCTGGCTCATGGGTCTCTCCAAGAAAGGGATTCCAGAGCAGAGCTCCAGGTACGGGCGGGGCGACTGGAAAATTCAAACCGTGGTGAGGATTGGGTGCATAGGGGCTTGGCAAGCCCCATATGTGGGCTCTTGGTCCAGGCCCTGACAGGCCTTTCTTTGACATGGGGCTCATGCTGAGGGTCACAGTGTGAATTTGTGCCCAAGCAGCACTCAAGTTTGGGCGTGGCATCAGGGGCCATGAAGGTTTCTCCCACCCTGAAGGTGTGACTCCATGCCAAGAGCAAGCTTGACAGCCATGGGGAAGGAGGAGTTCTGTTTTGTGCTTGCTATACCCAGCTGTGTGGAGAATTGATATAATGTCTAGGTTCAGATATCTGAAAACCAAGGTTAGGATGAGGTGACGGCATAAGACCATGGCGTGTCCGAAGTGCTGGGTGTGCGGCCAGCTGTCTCCTTTTCTATCTGGACGTCTGGCTTCAGGCTGTATCAGGCAGAGCATGAGTGCCCAGAGCAGCCTATCCAGTTCGGGTGCCGTCGAGGCCCGAGCAGGTTGATCCTCATCTGGGTTTTCTGGAGAGCCCCACAGGGAAACGTTTTTCTTCCGTTGGGCAGACACTGGGCTGGGTTGTGGTTCTGGAGTTCCTAGTCCGGAGGGCTTGTTTGCCAGGAGTGTGAGGGAGGAAGTCTGAAAACACAAGCTAGCGTGAGGTTTGGGACCGAGGGCATGGCAGGCCCACTCTGCAGAGGCTGAATCGAGATCTCCTGCACTGAGGTCATGTCAACTATGAGACGTGCCTCAGGCTAGAGGTCTTGTCCAGCATGGCCTCTTCCTGAAGGGTGTGGGGGCTTCATGAGGCCAGAAAGTTTTGGCTACGATGGGATTTGTGAACTGCTCCAAAACTGAAGGTTACCTTCTGCACGACAGTCGAGTCCTATTGGATGGTTCCAAGAGGCCCCATATGGAAAGACTCGAGAGCAGGTGTCTAAGCATGGATGCCTGGGAACGCCACTCTTTAGTCAGGACAAGGCAGGCTCAATCTGCGGGCTCCTGGGTGAGCTACCCAGAGGGGAGAGTTGAAATGGACTCTCCTGAAGATGAGTCCTACTTTGGCTTGGTGGCCTGGGAGACCTTGGAATGTGGAGGTGGCTCAGGGACTCTGCAGGATTCTCCAACATGAGGTGTTTGACACGGCTCCAACAAGGCAACTTCCCATGTGGAGACGAGAGGAGTTCTGTTCCGTGCCTCAGGAAAGCCCCATACCCTGTTCTTCGAACCAAAGCCTCTGAGGAGTGACACCTGGAAACCAAAGCAAGAGTTGAGACTACGGCCTAAAGGCCTGTCCGGCTCAACCTTCTATCTCTGTTGACATCTGTGTGCATGCATTCATGGATGTAGCTGCTCAGCTTGTGTCCGAATGCCCCTGTGAGTCCAGTGAGGCTCCCAGTAGTGGGATGTCCTCGGAGGCCTTGAGGTTTCTCATATTCTGGAGGTGTGTGGCCAAAGGAATGGACACAGTTTCCCAGGAGAGAGCAGGCACGGTCCTGTGGTATGGCTCCAGAGGACCCAGCCTAGCGGCTGTGTTTGCCAGGGCTGTGGGGACAGATGTCTGAAAAAGCAAACTTGGCTCAGCTAGAGGCCAATGTAATGGCAGGCCTGATCTCTAGTCCGTGAGGGGAGATCCTCTGGAAATCAAAGTAGGGCAAGTGGGAGGCAGTCACTCAGGATTTTGTCTCTGGGTGTTGCGTTTACAGTGTCCGGTCAGGGTAGGGGTTGTCTCAGAGGCCGAGGAAGAGCCTTCCTCTCGGGGGATTGTCCAAGCTCCCAAGTGTTGGTGTTCATTCTGTGGGAATGAAGAGTACTGTTTTCTGCCACAGGGGACCCCCCAGGAGAGGGATTCTAGAGCACAGCAGTGGGTTCCCTCAACTGAAATACACACCATCTAGTTAGTCCTGGGTGCCTATGGGCATGGCAAGCCACATATGCGGGCTCTTGGTCCAGTCAAGGAGAGGCGTTACTTGAATAAGGTACTCACACTGAGGGTCACAATGTGTGTTTGTTCCCAAGGCGGCCCTCACGTTTGGGCGTGGCCTCATGGGCCATGCCGTTTTCTCCTACACTGAAGGTTTGACTCACTGCCAGCAGCAAGGTTTCTTGCCATGGGGAAGGAGGGGTTCTGACTTGTGCATCAGGTTCCCACCTGTGCAGGGATTGGAGATAAGGTCTAGGTTCCGAAACTGAAAACCCAGGTTGGGAATGGATTGTGGCCTAAGGCAGTGGCGGGTCCAATGTGCTGGGTGTGCAGCCAGCTGTGTCGGTGTCTGTTGGAAGGTCTGGGCTCAGCCTATTTGCGACAGAGCATCACTGTTTAAGGTAGCCTATGCAATTGGGGTGTTGCCGAGGGCCAAGCAGATTGATCCTCATTTGGGGTTTCTGGGCAGCGCCATAGACAATATTTTTCTCCTGGGAGGCAGGCACAGTGCTTCATTGTGGCCCCAGAATTCCCAGTAGGGAGGGTTTGTGGGCCAGGAGTGTGAGGACGGAAGTCTGAAAACACAAGCTAGTGTGAGGATTGGAACCAAGGGCAGAGCAGGCCCACTCTGCAGAGGCTGAATCAAAATCTCCTGCATCTGAAGTCAGGCTGAGGATCAGACGTTGGCTGAGGCTGGAGTATGTGTCCATGATGGCACCTTCATGAAGTGGGGGCCTCATGAGGCCAAGGAAGTTTTCCCACGCTGAGTTTGGAGGTTGCCCCAAACCACAAGGTTTCCTTCTGCGGGACATTCGAGTCCTGTTGCATGGCTCCAGGACATACCATATGGAAGGACTGGAGAGCAGGGTTCGAAGGATGGATCCCTGTACAGCATGCCTCGCATTCCCATTGGCTATTAGCGACAAGATATGTTTGATCTGCTGCCTCTGGAACACGCGACCCAGGGGGCTGAGTTGAAATGGCCTCTCCTGAGGATGCGTCATAATGTGCGTTTGGGTCCATGGAGACCTTGGAATGTGCTGGTTGTTCAGTGGCCCTGCGGAACTCTCCTACCTGAAGTGTTTGATACATCCCAGTAAGAAAGCTGCCCATGTGGAGATGAGAGAGGTTTTGTTTGGTGCCTCAGAAAAGCCCCAGGTGCTGGTCTACGAAAACAGTCCTCTGAGAACGGAAACATGGAAACCAAAGCTAAGGTTCAGATTAGGGTCTGGGGGCCTGTCCATTTCAACCTTCTGTCTCTGGGGACACTGTCTGAGAGTCTAAGTGGAGATAGTTGCTCCGCTGGTGTCAGAGAGCCCCTCTTAGTCCAGGGTGGCCTATACTATTGATGGCCTCAGGGACCTTGGAGCTTTTCCCTAACCTGTAGGGTTGTGGTCAATGGATTGGGCACACTTTCCTTGGAGAGGGCAGGCACAATCTTTCGCTGTTTGGTCGAGAGGCCCTAGCCTGGATGTTGTGTGGGTCCAGGCTGTGGGCACAGAAGTCTGAATACACAAACTCAGCTTATGAGTGGCGCCTAGGGTATGGCCGGCCGGATGTACAGCCCGAGAGGGAGCTCCTGGGCCTCTGAAACAAGGGCGAGTGGGAGGCGTTCCTTCAGGCTTTTGTCTCTGGATGTTGTGTCCGGGATAGCCGTGGATTGGAGCGGTGGCCTCAGGTACTGTGGACGAGTATCCCTCTCTGGGGATTTGTCCCAGCTCCCAAAAGTTTGGAGTCATTTTGTGGGAAGGGTGGAGTCATGTTGTCTGGCTCATGGGTCTCTCCAAGAAAGGGATTCCAGAGCAGAGCTCCAGGTACGGGCGGGGCGACTGGAAAATTCAAACCGTGGTGAGGATTGGGTGCATAGGGGCTTGGCAAGCCCCATATGTGGGCTCTTGGTCCAGGCCCTGACAGGCCTTTCTTTGACATGGGGCTCATGCTGAGGGTCACAGTGTGAATTTGTGCCCAAGCAGCACTCAAGTTTGGGCGTGGCATCAGGGGCCATGAAGGTTTCTCCCACCCTGAAGGTGTGACTCCATGCCAAGAGCAAGCTTGACAGCCATGGGGAAGGAGGAGTTCTGTTTTGTGCTTGCTATACCCAGCTGTGTGGAGAATTGATATAATGTCTAGGTTCAGATATCTGAAAACCAAGGTTAGGATGAGGTGACGGCATAAGACCATGGCGTGTCCGAAGTGCTGGGTGTGCGGCCAGCTGTCTCCTTTTCTATCTGGACGTCTGGCTTCAGGCTGTATCAGGCAGAGCATGAGTGCCCAGAGCAGCCTATCCAGTTCGGGTGCCGTCGAGGCCCGAGCAGGTTGATCCTCATCTGGGTTTTCTGGAGAGCCCCACAGGGAAACGTTTTTCTTCCGTTGGGCAGACACTGGGCTGGGTTGTGGTTCTGGAGTTCCTAGTCCGGAGGGCTTGTTTGCCAGGAGTGTGAGGGAGGAAGTCTGAAAACACAAGCTAGCGTGAGGTTTGGGACCGAGGGCATGGCAGGCCCACTCTGCAGAGGCTGAATCGAGATCTCCTGCACTGAGGTCATGTCAACTATGAGACGTGCCTCAGGCTAGAGGTCTTGTCCAGCATGGCCTCTTCCTGAAGGGTGTGGGGGCTTCATGAGGCCAGAAAGTTTTGGCTACGATGGGATTTGTGAACTGCTCCAAAACTGAAGGTTACCTTCTGCACGACAGTCGAGTCCTATTGGATGGTTCCAAGAGGCCCCATATGGAAAGACTCGAGAGCAGGTGTCTAAGCATGGATGCCTGGGAACGCCACTCTTTAGTCAGGACAAGGCAGGCTCAATCTGCGGGCTCCTGGGTGAGCTACCCAGAGGGGAGAGTTGAAATGGACTCTCCTGAAGATGAGTCCTACTTTGGCTTGGTGGCCTGGGAGACCTTGGAATGTGGAGGTGGCTCAGGGACTCTGCAGGATTCTCCAACATGAGGTGTTTGACACGGCTCCAACAAGGCAACTTCCCATGTGGAGACGAGAGGAGTTCTGTTCCGTGCCTCAGGAAAGCCCCATACCCTGTTCTTCGAACCAAAGCCTCTGAGGAGTGACACCTGGAAACCAAAGCAAGAGTTGAGACTACGGCCTAAAGGCCTGTCCGGCTCAACCTTCTATCTCTGTTGACATCTGTGTGCATGCATTCATGGATGTAGCTGCTCAGCTTGTGTCCGAATGCCCCTGTGAGTCCAGTGAGGCTCCCAGTAGTGGGATGTCCTCGGAGGCCTTGAGGTTTCTCATATTCTGGAGGTGTGTGGCCAAAGGAATGGACACAGTTTCCCAGGAGAGAGCAGGCACGGTCCTGTGGTATGGCTCCAGAGGACCCAGCCTAGCGGCTGTGTTTGCCAGGGCTGTGGGGACAGATGTCTGAAAAAGCAAACTTGGCTCAGCTAGAGGCCAATGTAATGGCAGGCCTGATCTCTAGTCCGTGAGGGGAGATCCTCTGGAAATCAAAGTAGGGCAAGTGGGAGGCAGTCACTCAGGATTTTGTCTCTGGGTGTTGCGTTTACAGTGTCCGGTCAGGGTAGGGGTTGTCTCAGAGGCCGAGGAAGAGCCTTCCTCTCGGGGGATTGTCCAAGCTCCCAAGTGTTGGTGTTCATTCTGTGGGAATGAAGAGTACTGTTTTCTGCCACAGGGGACCCCCCAGGAGAGGGATTCTAGAGCACAGCAGTGGGTTCCCTCAACTGAAATACACACCATCTAGTTAGTCCTGGGTGCCTATGGGCATGGCAAGCCACATATGCGGGCTCTTGGTCCAGTCAAGGAGAGGCGTTACTTGAATAAGGTACTCACACTGAGGGTCACAATGTGTGTTTGTTCCCAAGGCGGCCCTCACGTTTGGGCGTGGCCTCATGGGCCATGCCGTTTTCTCCTACACTGAAGGTTTGACTCACTGCCAGCAGCAAGGTTTCTTGCCATGGGGAAGGAGGGGTTCTGACTTGTGCATCAGGTTCCCACCTGTGCAGGGATTGGAGATAAGGTCTAGGTTCCGAAACTGAAAACCCAGGTTGGGAATGGATTGTGGCCTAAGGCAGTGGCGGGTCCAATGTGCTGGGTGTGCAGCCAGCTGTGTCGGTGTCTGTTGGAAGGTCTGGGCTCAGCCTATTTGCGACAGAGCATCACTGTTTAAGGTAGCCTATGCAATTGGGGTGTTGCCGAGGGCCAAGCAGATTGATCCTCATTTGGGGTTTCTGGGCAGCGCCATAGACAATATTTTTCTCCTGGGAGGCAGGCACAGTGCTTCATTGTGGCCCCAGAATTCCCAGTAGGGAGGGTTTGTGGGCCAGGAGTGTGAGGACGGAAGTCTGAAAACACAAGCTAGTGTGAGGATTGGAACCAAGGGCAGAGCAGGCCCACTCTGCAGAGGCTGAATCAAAATCTCCTGCATCTGAAGTCAGGCTGAGGATCAGACGTTGGCTGAGGCTGGAGTATGTGTCCATGATGGCACCTTCATGAAGTGGGGGCCTCATGAGGCCAAGGAAGTTTTCCCACGCTGAGTTTGGAGGTTGCCCCAAACCACAAGGTTTCCTTCTGCGGGACATTCGAGTCCTGTTGCATGGCTCCAGGACATACCATATGGAAGGACTGGAGAGCAGGGTTCGAAGGATGGATCCCTGTACAGCATGCCTCGCATTCCCATTGGCTATTAGCGACAAGATATGTTTGATCTGCTGCCTCTGGAACACGCGACCCAGGGGGCTGAGTTGAAATGGCCTCTCCTGAGGATGCGTCATAATGTGCGTTTGGGTCCATGGAGACCTTGGAATGTGCTGGTTGTTCAGTGGCCCTGCGGAACTCTCCTACCTGAAGTGTTTGATACATCCCAGTAAGAAAGCTGCCCATGTGGAGATGAGAGAGGTTTTGTTTGGTGCCTCAGAAAAGCCCCAGGTGCTGGTCTAAGAAAACAGTCCTCTGAGAACGGAAACATGGAAACCAAAGCTAAGGTTCAGATTAGGGCCTGGGGGCCTGTCCATTTCAACCTTCTGTCTCTGGGGACACTGTCTGAGAGTCTAAGTGGAGATAGTTGCTCCGCTGATGTCAGAGAGCCCCTCTTAGTCCAGGGTGGCCTATACTATTGATGGCCTCAGGGACCTTGGAGCATTTCCCTACACTGTAGGGTTGTGGTCAATGGATTGGGCACACTTTCCTTGGAGAGGGCAGGCACAATCTTTCGCTGTTTGGTCCAGAGGCCCTAGCCTGGATGTTGTGTGGGTCCAGGCTGTGGGCACAGAAATCTGAATAAACAAACTCAGCTTATGAGTGGCGCCTAGGGTATGGCCGGCCGGATGTACAGCCCGAGAGGGAGCTCCTGGGACTCTAAAACAAGGGCGAGAGGGAGGCGTTCCTTCAGGCTTTTGTCTCTGGATGTTGTGTCCGGGATAGCCGTGGATTGGAGCGGGGCCTCAGGTACTGTGGACGATTATCCCTCTCTGGGGATTTGTCCCAGCTCCCAAGAGTTTGGGGTCATTTTGTGGGAAGGGTGGAGTCGTGTTGTCTGGCTCATGGGTCTCTCCGAGAAAGGGATTCCAGAGCAGAGCTCCAGGTACGGGCGGGGCGACTGGAAAATTCAAACCGTGGTGAGGATTGGGTGCATAGGGGCTTGGCAAGCCCCATATGTGGGCTCTTGGTCCAGGCCCTGACAGGCCTTTCTTTGACATGGGGCTCATGCTGAGGGTCACAGTGTGAATTTGTGCCCAAGCAGCACTCAAGTTTGGGCGTGGCATCAGGGGCCATGAAGGTTTCTCCCACCCTGAAGGTGTGACTCCATGCCAAGAGCAAGCTTGACAGCCATGGAAAAGGAGGAGTTCTGTTTTGTGCTTGCTATACCCAGCTGTGTGGAGAATTGATATAATGTCTAGGTTCAGATATCTGAAAACCAAGGTTAGGATGAGGTGACGGCATAAGACCATGGCGTGTCCGAAGTGCTGGGTGTGCGGCCAGCTGTCTCCTTGTCTGTCTGGACGTCTGGCTTCAGGCTGTGTCAGGCAGAGCATGAGTGCCCAGAGCAGCCTATCCAGTTCGGGTGCCGTCGAGGCCCGAGCAGGTTGATCCTCATCTGGGTTTTTTGGAGAGCCCCACAGGGAAACGTTTTTCTTCCGTTGGGCAGACACTGGGCTGGGTTGTGGTTCTGGAGTTCCTAGTCCGGAGGGCTTGTTTGCCAGGAGTGTGAGGAAGGAAGTCAGAAAAAACAAGCTAGCGTGAGGTTTCGGACCGAGGGCACGGCAGGCCCACTCTGCAGAGGCTGAATCGAGATCTCCTGCACTGAGGTCATGTCAACTATGAGACGTGCCTCAGGCTAGAGGTCTTGTCCAGCATGGCCTCTTCCTGAAGGGTGTGGGGGATTCATGAGGCCAGAAAGTTTTGGCTACGATGGGATTTGTGAACTGCTCCAAAACTGAAGGTTACCTTCTGCACGACAGTCGAGTCCTATTGGATGGTTCCAAGAGGCCCCATATGGAAAGACTCGAGAGCAGGTGTCTAAGCATGGATGCCTGGGAACGCCACCTCATATTCCCACTCTTTAGTCAAGACAAGGCAGGCTCAATCTGCGGGCTCCTGGGTGAGCTACCCAGAGGGGAGAGTTGAAATGGACTCTCCTGAAGATGAGTCCTACTGTGGCTTGGTGGCCTGGGAGACCTTGGAATGTGGAGGTGGCTCAGGGACTCTGTAGGATTCTCCAACATGAGGTGTTTGACACGGCTCCAACAAGGCAACTTCCCATGTGGAGACGAGAGGAGTTCTGTTCCGTGCCTCAGGAAAGCCCCATACCCTGTTCTTCGAACCAAAGCCTCTGAGGAGTGACACCTGGAAACCAAAGCAAGAGTTGAGACTACGGCCTAAAGGCCTGTCCGGCTCAACCTTCTATCTCTGTTGACATCTGTGTGCATGCATTCATGGATGTAGCTGCTCAGCTTGTGTCCGAATGCCCCTGTGAGTCCAGTGAGGCTCCCAGTAGTGGGATGTCCTCGGAGGCCTTGAGGTTTCTCATATTCTGGAGGTGTGTGGCCAAAGGAATGGACACAGTTTCCCAGGAGAGAGCAGGCACGGTCCTGTGGTATGGCTCCAGAGGACCCAGCCTAGAGGCTGTGTTTGCCAGGGCTGTGGGGACAGATGTCTGAAAAAGCAAACTTGGCTCAGCTAGGGGCCAATGTAATGGCAGGCCTGATCTCTAGTCCGTGAGGGGAGATCCTCTGGAAATCAAAGTAGGGCAAGTGGGAGGCAGTCACTCAGGATTTTGTCTCTGGGTGTTGCGTTTACAGTGTCCGGTCAGGGTAGGGGTTGTCTCAGAGGCCGAGGAAGAGCCTTCCTCTCGGGGGATTGTCCAAGCTCCCAAGTGTTGGTGTTCATTCTGTGGGAATGAAGAGTACTGTTTTCTGCCACAGGGGACCCCCCAGGAGAGGGACTCTAGAGCACAGCAGTGGGTTCCCTCAACTGGAATACACACCATCTAGTTAGTCCTGGGTGCCTATGGGCATGGCAAGCCACATATGCGGGCTCTTGGTACAGTCACTGAGAGGCGTTACTTGAATAAGGTACTCACGCTGAGGGTCACAATGTGTGTTTGTGCCCAAGGCGGCCCTCACGCTTGGGCGTGGCCTCATGGGCCATGCCGTTTTCTCCTACACTGAAGGTTTGACTCACTGCCAGCAGCAAGGTTTCTTGCCATGGGGAAGGAGGGGTTCTGACTTGTGCATCAGGTTCCCCCCTGTGCAGGGATTGGAGATAAGGTCTAGGTTCCGATGACTGAAAACCCAGGTTGGGAATGGATGGTGGCCTAAGGCAGTGGCGGGTCCAATGTGCTGGGTGTGCAGGCAGCTGTGTCGGTGTCTGTTGGAAGGTCTGGGCTCAGGCTATTTGCGACAGAGCATCACTGTTTAAGGTAGCCTATGCAATTGGGGTGTTGCCGAGGGCCAAGCAGATTGATCCTCATTTGGGGTCACTGGGCAGCGCCATAGACAATGTTTTTCTCCTGTGAGGCAGGCACAGTGCTTCATTGTGGCCCCAGAATTCCCACTAGGGAGGGTTTGTGGGCCAGGAGTGTGAGGACGGAAGTCTGAAAACACAAGCTAGTGTGAGGATTGGAGCCAAGGGCCGAGCAGGCCCACTCTGCAGAGGCTGAATCAAAATCTCCTGCATCTGAAGTCAGGCTGAGGATCAGACGTTGGCTGAGGCTGGAGTATGTGTCCATGATGGCACCTTCATGAAGTGGCGGGCCTCATGAGGCCAAGGAAGTTTTCCCACGCTGAGTTTGGAGGTTGCCCCAAACCACAAGGTTTCCTTCTGCGGGACATTCGAGTCCTGTTGCATGGCTCCAGGACATACCATATGGAAGGACTGGAGAGCAGGGTTCGAAGGATGGATCCCTGTACAGCATGCCTCGCATTCCCATTGGCTATTAGCGACAAGATATGTTTGATCTGCTGCCTCTGGAACACGCGACCCAGGGGGCTGAGTTGAAATGGCCTCTCCTGACGATGCGTCATAATGTGCGTTTGGGTCCATGGAGACCTTGGAATGTGCTGGTTGTTCAGTGGCCCTGCGGAACTCTCCTATCTGAAGTGTTTGATACATCCCAGTAAGAAAGCTGCCCATGTGGAGATGAGAGAGGTTTGGTTTGGTGCCTCAGAAAAGCCCCATGTGCTGGTCTACGAAAACAGTCCTCTGAGAACGGAAACATGGAAACCAAAGCTAAGGTTCAGATTAGGGCCTGGGGGCCTGTCCATTTCAACCTTCTGTCTCTGGGGACACTGTCTGAGAGTCTAAGTGGAGATAGTTGCTCCGCTGGTGTCAGAGAGCCCCTCTTAGTCCAGGGTGGCCTATAATATTGATGGCCGCAGGGACCTTGGAGCTTTTCCCTAACCTGTAGGTTTGTGGTCAATGGATTGTGCACGCTTTCCTTGGAGAGGGCAGGCACAATATTTCGCTGTTTGGTCCAGAGGCCCTAGCCTGGATGTTGTGTGGGTCGAGGCTGTGGGCACAGAAGTCTGAATACACAAACTCAGCTTATGAGTGGCGCCTAGGGTATGGCCGGCCGGATGTACAGCCCGAGAGGGAGCTCCTGGGCCTCTGAAACTAGGGCGAGTGGGAGGCGTTCCTTCAGGCTTTTGTCTCTGGATGTTGTGTCCGGGATAGCCGTGGATTGGAGCGGTGGCCTCAGGTACTGTGGACGAGTATCCCTCTCTGGGGATTTGTCCCAGCTCCCAAGAGTTTGGGGTCATTTTGTGGGAAGGGTGGAGTCGTGTTGTCTGGCTCATGGGTCTGTCCAAGAAAGGGATTCCAGAGCAGAGCTCCAGGTACGGGCAGGGCGACTGGAAAATTGAAACCGTGGTGAGGATTGGGTGCATAGGGGCTTGGCAAGCCCCATATGTGGGCTCTTGGTCCAGGCCCTGACAGGCCTTTCTTTGACATGGGGCTCATGCTGAGGGTCACAGTGTGAATTTGTGCCCAAGCAGCACTCAAGTTTGGGCGTGGCATCAGGGGCCATGAAGGTTTCTCCCACCCTGAATGTGTGAATGCATGCCAAGAGCAAGCTTGACAGCCATGGGGAAGGAGGAGTTCTGTTTTGTGCTTGCTATACCCAGCTGTGTGGAGAATTGATATAATGTCTAGGTTCAGATATCTGAAAACCAAGGTTAGGATGAGGTGACGGCATAAGACCATGGCGTGTCCGAAGTGCTGGGTGTGCAGCCAGCTGTCTCCTTGTCTGTCTGGACGTCTGGCTTCAGGCTGTGTCAGGCAGAGCATGAGTGCCCAGAGCAGCCTATCCAGTTCGGGTGCCGTCGAGGCCCGAGCAGGTTGATCCTCATCTGGGTTTTCTGGAGAGCCCCACAGGGAAACGTTTTTCTTCCGTTGGGCAGACACTGGGCTGGGTTTTGGTTCTGGAGTTCCTAGTCCGGAGGGCTTGTTTGCCAGGAGTGTGAGGAAGGAAGTCTGAAAACACAAGCTAGCGTGAGGTTTGGGACCGAGGGCACGGCAGACCCACTCTGCAGAGGCTGAATCGAGATCTCCTGCACTGAGGTCATGTCACCTATGAGACGTGCCTCAGGCTAGAGTTCTTGTCCAGCATGGCCTCTTCCTGAAGGGTGTGGGGGCTTCATGAGGCCAGAAAGTTTTGGCTACGATGGGATTTGTGAACTGCTCCAAAACTGAAGGTTACCTTCTGCACGACAGTCGAGTCCTATTGGATGGTTCCAAGAGGCCCCATATGGAAAGACTCGAGAGCAGGTGTCTAAGCATGGATGCCTGGGAACGCCACCTCATATTCCCACTCTTTAGTCAGGACAAGGCAGGCTCAATCTGCGGGCTCCTGGGTGAGCTACCCAGAGGGGAGAGTTGAAATGGACTCTCCTGAAGATGAGTCCTACTGAGGCTTGGTGGCCTGGGAGACCTTGGAATGTGGAGGTGGCTCAGGGACTCTGCAGGATTCTCCAACATGAGGTGTTTGACACGGCTCCAACAAGGCAACTTCCCATGTGGAGACGAGAGGAGTTCTGTTCCGTGCCTCAGGAAAGCCCCATACCCTGTTCTTCGAACCAAAGCCTCTGAGGAGTGACACATGGAAACCAAAGCAAGAGTTGAGACTACGGCCTAAAGGCCTGTCCGGCTCAACCTTCTATCTCTGTTGACATCTGTGTGCATGCATTCATGGATGTAGCTGCTCAGCTTGTGTCCGAATGCCCCTGTGAGTCCAGTGAGGCTCCCAGTAGTGGGATGTCCTCGGAGGCCTTGAGGTTTCTCATATTCTGGAGGTGTGTGGCCAAAGGAATGGACACAGTTTCCCAGGAGAGAGCAGGCACGGTCCTGTGGTATGGCTCCAGAGGACCCAGCCTAGAGGCTGTGTTTGCCAGGGCTGTGGGGACAGATGTCTGAAAAAGCAAACTTGGCTCAGCTAGGGGCCAATGTAATTGCAGGCCTGATCTCTAGTCCGTGAGGGGAGATCCTCTGGAAATCAAAGTAGGGCAAGTGGGAGGCAGTCACTCAGGATTTTGTCTCTGGGTGTTGCGTTTACAGTGTCCGGTCAGGGTAGGGGTTGTCTCAGAGGCCGAGGAAGAGCCTTCCTCTCGGGGGATTGTCCAAGCTCCCAAGTGTTGGTGTTCATTCTGTGGGAATGAGGAGTACTGTTTTCTGCCACAGGGGACCCCCCAGGAGAGGGACTCTAGAGCACAGCAGTGGGTTCCCTCAACTGGAATACACACCATCTAGTTAGTCCTGGGTGCCTATGGGCATGGCAAGCCACATATGCGGGCTCTTGGTCCAGTCACTGAGAGGCGTTACTTGAAAAAGGTACTCACGCTGAGGGTCACAATGTGTGTTTGTGCCCAAGGCGGCCCTCACGCTTGGGCGTGGCCTCATGGGCCATGCCGTTTTCTCCTACACTGAAGGTTTGACTCACTGCCAGCAGCAAGGTTTCTTGCCATGGGGAAGGAGGGGTTCTGACTTGTGCATCAGGTTCCCCCTGTGCAGGGATTGGAGATAAGGTCTAGGTTCCGATGACTGAAAACCCAGGTTGGGAATGGATGGTGGCCTAAGGCAGTGGCGGGTCCAATGTGCTGGGTGTGCAGCCAGCTGTGTCGGTGTCTGTTGGAAGGTCTGGGCTCAGGCTATTTGCGACAGAGCATCACTGTTTAAGGTAGCCTATGCAATTGGCGTGTTGCCGAGGGCCAAGCAGATTGATCCTCATTTGGGGTCTCTGGGCAGCGCCATAGACAATGTTTTTCTCCTGGGAGGCAGGCACAGTGCTTCATTGTGGCCCCAGAATTCCCAGTAGGGAGGGTTTGTGGGCCAGGAGTGTGAGGACGGAAGTCTGAAAACACAAGCTAGTGTGAGGATTGGAGCCAAGGGTTGAGCAGGCCCACTCTGCAGAGGCTGAATCAAAATCTCCTGCATCTGAAGTCAGGCTGAGGATCAGACGTTGGCTGAGGCTGGAGTATGTGTCCATGATGGCACCTTCATGAAGTGGGGGCCTCATGAGGCCAAGGAAGTTTTCCCACGCTGAGTTTGGAGGTTGCCCCAAACCACAAGGTTTCCTTCTGCGGGATATTCGAGTCCTGTTGCTTGGCTCCAGGACATACCATATGGAAGGACTGGAGAGCAGGGTTCGAAGGATGGATCCCTGTACAGCATGCCTCGCATTCCCATTGGCTATTAGCGACAAGATATGTTTGATCTGCTGCCTCTGGAACACGCGACCCAGGGGGCTGAGTTGAAATGGCCTCTCCTGAGGATGCGTCATAATGTGCGTTTGGGTCCATGGAGACCTTGGAATGTGCTGGTTGTTCAGTGGCCCTGCGGAACTCTCCTATCTGAAGTGTTTGATACATCCCAGTAAGAAAGCTGCCCATGTGGAGATGAGAGATGTTTGGTTTGGTGCCTCAGAAAAGCCCCATGTGCTGGTCTACGAAAACAGTCCTCTGAGAACGGAAACATGGAAACCAAAGCTAAGGTTCAGATTAGGGCCTGGGGGCCTGTCCATTTCAACCTTCTGTCTCTGGGGACACTGTCTGAGAGTCTAAGTGGAGATAGTTGCTCCGTTGGTCTCAGAGAGCCCCTCTTAGTCCAGGGTCGCCTATAATATTGATGGCCTCAGGGACCTTGGAGCTTTTCCCTAACATGTAGGTGTGTGGTCAATGGATTGTGCACGCTTTCCTTGGAGAGGGCAGGCACAATCTTTCGCTGTTTGGTCCAGAGGCCCTAGCCTGGATGTTGTGTGGGTCCAGGCTGTGGGCACAGAAGTCTGAATACACAAACTCAGCTTATGAGTGGCGCCTAGGGTATGGTCGGCCGGATGTACAGCCCGAGAGGGAGCTCCTGGGCCTCTGAAACTAGGGCGAGTGGGAGGCGTTCCTTCAGGCTTTTGTCTCTGGATGTTGTGTCCGGGATAGCCGTGGATTGGAGCGGTGGCCTCAGGTACTGTGGACGAGTATCCCTCTCTGGGGATTTGTCCCAGCTCCCAAGAGTTTGGGGTCATTTTGTGGGAAGGGTGGAGTCGTGTTGTCTGGCTCATGGGTCTCTCCAAGAAAGGGATTCCAGAGCAGAGCTCCAGGTACGGGCGGGGCGATTGGAAAATTCAAACCGTGGTGAGGATTGGGTGCATAGGGGCTTGGCAAGCCCCATATGTGGGCTCTTGGTCCAGGCCCTGACAGGCCTTTCTTTGACATGGGGCTCATGCTGAGGGTCACAGTGTGAATTTGTGCCCAAGCAGCACTCAAGTTTGGGCGTGGCATCAGGGGCCATGAAGGTTTCTCCCACCCTGAAGGTGTGACTCCATGCCAAAAGCAAGCTTGACAGCCATGGGGAAGGAGTAGTTCTGTTTTGTGCTTGCTATACCCAGCTGTGTGGAGAATTGATATAATGTCTAGGTTCAGATATCTGAAAACCAAGGTTAGGATGAGGTGACGGCATAAGAACATGGCGTGTCCGAAGTGCTGGGTGTGCGGCCAGCTGTCTCCTTGTCTGTCTGGACGTCTGGCTTCAGGCTGTTTCAGGCAGAGCATGAGTGCCCAGAGCTGCCTATCCAGTTCGGGTACCGTCGAGGCCCGAGCAGGTTGATCCTCATCTGGGTTTTCTGGAGAGCCCCACAGGGAAACGTTTTTCTTCCATTGGGCAGACACTGGGCTGGGTTTTGGTTCTGGATTTCCTAGTCCGGAGGGCTTGTTTGCCAGGAGTGTGAGGAAGGAAGTCTGAAAACACAAGCTAGCGTGAGGTTTGGGACCGAGGGCACGGCAGGCCCACTCTGCAGAGGCTGAATCGAGATCTCCTGCACTGAGGTCATGTCAACTATGAGACGTGCCTCAGGCTAGAGTTCTTGTCCAGCATGGCCTCTTCCTGAAGGGTGTGGGGGCTTCATGAGGCCAGAAAGTTTTGGCTACGATGGGATTTGTGAACTGCTCCAAAACTGAAGGTTACCTTCTGCACGACAGTCGAGTCCTATTGGATGGTTTCAAGAGGGCCCATATGGAAAGACTCGAGAACAGGTGTCTAAGCATGGATGCCTGGGAACGCCACCTCATATTCCCACTCTTTAGTCAGGACAAGGCAGGCTCAATCTGCGGGCTCCTGGGTGAGCTACCCAGAGGGGAGAGTTGAAATGGACTCTCCTGAAGATGAGTCCTACTGTGGCTTGGTGGCCTGGGAGACCTTGGAATGTGGAGGTGGCTCAGGTACTCTGCAGGATTCTCCAACATGAGGTGTTTGACACGGCTCCAACAAGGAAACTTCCCATGTGGAGACGAGAGGAGTTCTGTTCCGTGCCTCAGGAAAGCCCCATACCCTGTTCTTCGAACCAAAGCCTCTGAGGAGTGACACCTGGAAACCAAAGCAAGAGTTGAGACTACGGCCTAAAGGCCTGTCCGGCTCAACCTTCTATCTCTGTTGACATCTGTGTGCATGCATTCATGGATGTAGCTGCTCAGCTTGTGTCCGAATGCCCCTGTGAGTCCAGTGAGGCTCCCAGTAGTGGGATGTCCTCGGAGGCCTTGAGGTTTCTCATATTCTGGAGGTGTGTGGCCAAAGGAATAGACACAGTTTCCCAGGAGAGAGCAGGCACGGTCCTGTGGTATGGCTCCAGAGGACCCAGCCTAGAGGCTGTGTTTGCCAGGGCTGTGGGGACAGATGTCTGAAAAAGCAAACTTGGCTCAGCTAGGGGCCAATGTAATGGCAGGCCTGATCTCTAGTCCGTGAGGGGAGATCCTCTGGAAATCAAAGTAGGGCAAGTGGGAGGCAGTCACTCAGGATTTTGTCTCTGGGTGTTGCGTTTACAGTGTCCGGTCAGGGTAGGGGTTGTCTCAGAGGCCGAGGAAGAGCCTTCCTCTCGGGGGATTGTCCAAGCTCCCAAGTGTTTGTGTTCATTCTGTGGGAATGAAGAGTACTGTATTCTGCCACAGGGGACCCCCCAGGAGAGGGACTCTAGAGCACAGCAGTGGGTTCCCTCAACTGGAATACACACCATCTAGTTAGTCCTGGGTGCCTATGGGCATGGCAAGCCACATATGCGGGCTCTTGGTCCAGTCACTGAGAGGCGTTACTTGAATAAGGTACTCACGCTGAGGGTCACAATGTGTGTTTGTGCCCAAGGCGGCCCTCACGCTTGGGCGTGGCCACATGGGCCATGCCGTTTTCTCCTACACTGAAGGTTTGACTCACTGCCAGCAGCAAGGTTTCTTGCCAGGGGGAAGGAGGGGTTCTGACTTGTGCATCAGGTTCCCCCCTGTGCAGGGATTGGAGATAAGGTCTAGGTTCCGATGACTGAAAACCCAGGTTGGGAATTGATGGTGGCCTAAGGCAGTGGCGGGTCCAATGTGCTGGGTGTGCAGCCAGCTGTGTCCGTGTCTGTTGGAAAGTCTGGGCTCAGGCTATTTGCGACAGAGCATCACTGTTTAAGGTAGCCTATGCAATTGGGGTGTTGCCGAGGGCCAAGCAGATTGATCCTCATTTGGGGTTTCTGGGCAGCGCCATAGAAAATGTTTTTCTCCTGGGAGGCAGGCACAGTGCTTCATTGTGGCCCCAGAATTCCCAGTAGGGAGGGTTTGTGGGCCAGGAGTGTGAAGACGGAAGTCTGAAAACACAAGCTAGTGTGAGGATTGGAGCCAAGGGCAGAGCAGGCCCACTCTGCAGAGGCTGAATCAAAATCTCCTGCATCTGAAGTCAGGCTGAGGATCAGACGTTGGCTGAGGCTGGAGTATGTGTCCATGATGGCACCTTCATGAAGTGGGGGCCTCATGAGGCCAAGGAAGTTTTCCCACGCTGAGTTTGGAGGTTGCCCCAAACCACAAGGTTTCCTTCTGCGGGACATTCGAGTCCTGTTGCATGGCTCCAGGACATACCATATGGAAGGACTGGAGAGCAGGGTTCGAAGGATGGATCCCTGTACAGCATGCCTCGCATTCCCATTGGCTATTAGCGACAAGATATGTTTGATCTGCTGCCTCTGGAACACGCGACCCAGGGGGCTGAGTTGAAATGGCCTCTCCTGAGGATGCGTCATAATGTGCGTTTGGGTCCATGGAGACCTTGGAATGTGCTGGTTGTTCAGTGGCCCTGCGGAACTCTCCTACCTGAAGTGTTTGATACATCCCAGTAAGAAAGCTGCCCATGTGGAGATGAGAGAGGTTTGGTTTGGTGCCTCAGAAAAGCCCCATGTGCTGGTCTACGAAAACAGTCCTCTGAGAACGGAAACATGGAAACCAAAGCTAAGGTTCAGATTAGGGCCTGGGGGCCTGTCCATTTCAACCTTCTGTCTCTGGGGACACTGTCTGAGAGTCTAAGTGGAGATAGTTGCTCCGCTGGTGTCAGAGAGCCCATCTTAGTCCAGGGTGGCCTATAATATTAATGGCCTCAGGGACCTTGGAGCTTTTCCCTAACCTGTAGGGTTGTGGTCAATGGATTGTGCACGCTTTCCTTGGAGAGGGCAGGCACAATCTTTCGCTCTTTGGTCCAGAGGCCCTAGCCTGGATGTTCTGTGGGTCCAGGCTGTGGGCACAGAAGTCTGAATACACAAACTCAGCTTATGAGTGGCGCCTAGGGTATGGCCGGCCGGATGTACAGCCCGAGAGGGAGCTCCTGGGCCTCTGAAACAAGGGCGAGTGGGAGGCATTCCTTCAGGCTTTTGTCTCTGGATGTTGTGTCCGGGATAGCCGTGGATTGGAGCGGTGGCCTCAGGTACTGTGGACGAGTATCCCTCTCTGGGGATTTGTCCCAGCTCCCAAGAGTTTGGGGTCATTTTGTGGGAAGGGTGGAGTCGTGTTGTCTGGCTCATGGGTCTCTCCAAGAAAGGGATTCCAGAGCAGAGCTTCAGGTACGGGCGGGGCGACTGGAAAATTCAAACCGTGGTGAGGATTGGGTGCATAGGCGCTTGGCAAGCGCCATATGTGGGCTCTTGGTTCAGGCCCTGACAGGCCTTTCTTTGACATGGGGCTCATGCTGAGGGTCACAGTGTGAATTTGTGCCCAAGCAGCACTCAAGTTTGGGCGTGGCATCAGGGGCCATGAAGGTTTCTCCCACCCTGAAGGTGTGACTCCATGCCAAGAGCAAGCTTGACAGCCATGGGGAAGGAGGAGTTCTGTTTTGTGCTTGCTATACCCAGCTCTGTGGAGAATTGATATAATGTATAGGTTCAGATATATGAAAACCAAGGTTAGGATGAGGTGACGGCATAAGACCATGGCGTGTCCGAAGTGCTGGGTGTGCGGCCAGCTGTCTCCTTGTCTGTCTGGATGTCTGGCTTCAGGCTGTGTCAGGCAGAGCATGAGTGCCCAGAGCAGCCTATCCAGTTCGGGTACCGTCGAGGCCCGAGCAGGTTGATGCTCATCTGGGTTTTCTGGAGAGCCCCACAGGGAAACGTTTTTCTTCCGTTGGGCAGACACTGGGCTGGGTTTTGGTTCTGGAGTTCCTAGTCCGGAGGGCTTGTTTGCCAGGAGTGTGAGGAAGGAAGTCTGAAAACACAAGCTAGCGTGAGGTTTGGGACCGAGGGCACGGCAGGCCAACTCTGCAGAGGCTGAATCGAGATCTCCTGCACTGAGGTCATGTCAACTATGTGACGTGCCTCAGGCTAGAGTTCTTGTCCAGCATGGCCTCTTCCTGAAGGGTGTGGGGGCTTCATGAGGCCAGAAAGTTTTGCTTACGATGGGATTTGTGAACTGCTCCAAAACTGAAGGTTACCTTCTGCACGACAGTCGAGTCCTATTGGATGGTTCCAAGAGGCCCCATATGGAAAGACTCGAGAGCAGGTGTCTAAGCATGGATGCCTGGGAACGCCACCTCATATTCCCACTCTTTAGTCAAGACAAGGCAGGCTCAATCTGCGGGCTCCAGGGTGAGCTACCCAGAGGGGAGAGTTGAAATTGACTCTCCTGAAGATGAGTCCTACTGTGGCTTGGTGGCCTGGGAGACCTTGGAATGTGGAGGTGGCTCAGGGACTCTGCAGGATTCTCCAACATGAGTTGTTTGACACGGCTCCAACAAGGAAACTTCCCATGTGGAGACGAGAGGAGTTCTGTTCCGTGCCTCAGGAAAGCCCCATACCCTGTTCTTCGAACCAAAGCCTCTGAGGAGTGACACATGGAAACCAAAGCAAGAGTTGAGACTACGGCCTAAAGGCCTGTCCGGCTCAACCTTCTATCTCTGTTGACATCTGTGTGCATGCATTCATGGATGTAGCTGCTCAGCTTGTGTCCGAATGCCCCTGTGAGTCCAGTGAGGCTCCCAGTAGTGGGATGTCCTCGGAGGCCTTGAGGTTTCTCATATTCTGGAGGTGTGTGGCCAAAGGAATGGACACAGTTTCCCAGGAGAGAGCAGGCACGGTCCTGTGGTATGGCTCCAGAGGACCCAGCCTAGAGGCTGTGTTTGCCAGGGCTGTGGGGACAGATGTCTGAAAAAGCAAACTTGGCTCAGCTAGGGGCCAATGTAATTGCAGGCCTGATCTCTAGTCCGTGAGGGGAGATCCTCTGGAAATCAAAGTAGGGCAAGTGGGAGGCAGTCACTCAGGATTTTGTCTCTGGGTGTTGCGTTTACAGTGTCCGGTCAGGGTAGGGGTTGTCTCAGAGGCCGAGGAAGAGCCTTCCTCTCGGGGGATTGTCCAAGCTCCCAAGTGTTGGTGTTCATTCTGTGGGAATGAGGAGTACTATTTTCTGCCACAGGGGACCCCCCAGGAGAGGGACTCTAGAGCACAGCAGTGGGTTCCCTCAACTGGAATACACACCATCTAGTTAGTCCTGGGTGCCTATGGGCATGGCAAGCCACATATGCGGGCTCTTGGTCCAGTCACTGAGAGGCGTTACTTGAAAAAGGTACTCACGCTGAGGGTCACAATGTGTGTTTGTGCCCAAGGCGGCCCTCACGCTTGGGCGTGGCCTCATGGGCCATGCCGTTTTCTCCTACACTGAAGGTTTGACTCACTGCCAGCAGCAAGGTTTCTTGCCATGGGGAAGGAGGGGTTCTGACTTGTGAATCAGGTTCCCCCTGTGCAGGGATTGGAGATAAGGTCTAGGTTCCGATGACTGAAAACCCAGGTTGGGAATGGATGGTGGCCTAAGGCAGTGGCGGGTCCAATGTGCTGGGTGTGCAGCCAGCTGTGTCGGTGTCTGTTGGAAGGTCTGGGCTCAGGCTATTTGCGACAGAGCATCACTGTTTAAGGTAGCCTATGCAATTGGCGTGTTGCCGAGGGCCAAGCAGATTGATCCTCATTTGGGGTCTCTGGGCAGCGCCATAGACAATGTTTTTCTCCTGGGAGGCAGGCAGAGTGCTTCATTGTGGCCCCAGAATTCCCAGTAGGGAGGGTTTGTGGGCCAGGAGTGTGAGGACGGAAGTCTGAAAACACAAGCTAGTGTGAGGATTGGAGCCAAGGGTTGAGCAGGCCCACTCTGCAGAGGCTGAATCAAAATCTCCTGCATCTGAAGTCAGGCTGAGGATCAGACGTTGGCTGAGGCTGGAGTATGTGTCCATGATGGCACCTTCATGAAGTGGGGGCCTCATGAGGCCAAGGAAGTTTTCCCACGCTGAGTTTGGAGGTTGCCCCAAACCACAAGGTTTCCTTCTGCGGGATATTCGAGTCCTGTTGCTTGGCTCCAGGACATACCATATGGAAGGACTGGAGAGCAGGGTTCGAAGGATGGATCCCTGTACAGCATGCCTCGCATTCCCATTGGCTATTAGCGACAAGATATGTTTGATCTGCTGCCTCTGGAACACGCGACCCAGGGGGCTGAGTTGAAATGGCCTCTCCTGAGGATGCGTCATAATGTGCGTTTGGGTCCATGGAGACCTTGGAATGTGCTGGTTGTTCAGTGGCCCTGCGGAACTCTCCTATCTGAAGTGTTTGATACATCCCAGTAAGAAAGCTGCCCATGTGGAGATGAGAGATGTTTGGTTTGGTGCCTCAGAAAAGCCCCATGTGCTGGTCTACGAAAACAGTCCTCTGAGAACGGAAACATGGAAACCAAAGCTAAGGTTCAGATTAGGGCCTGGGGGCCTGTCCATTTCAACCTTCTGTCTCTGGGGACACTGTCTGAGAGTCTAAGTGGAGATAGTTGCTCCGCTGGTCTCAGAGAGCCCCTCTTAGTCCAGGGTCGCCTATAATATTGATGGCCTCAGGGACCTTGGAGCTTTTCCCTAACATGTAGGTGTGTGGTCAATGGATTGTGCACGCTTTCCTTGGAGAGGGCAGGCACAATCTTTCGCTGTTTGGTCCAGAGGCCCTAGCCTGGATGTTGTGTGGGTCCAGGCTGTGGGCACAGAAGTCTGAATACACAAACTCAGCTTATGAGTGGCGCCTAGGGTATGGTCGGCCGGATGTACAGCCCGAGAGGGAGCTCCTGGGCCTCTGAAACTAGGGCGAGTGGGAGGCGTTCCTTCAGGCTTTTGTCTCTGGATGTTGTGTCCGGGATAGCCGTGGATTGGAGCGGTGGCCTCAGGTACTGTGGACGAGTATCCCTCTCTGGGGATTTGTCCCAGCTCCCAAGAGTTTGGGGTCATTTTGTGGGAAGGGTGGAGTCGTGTTGTCTGGCTCATGGGTCTCTCCAAGAAAGGGATTCCAGAGCAGAGCTCCAGGTACGGGCGGGGCGATTGGAAAATTCAAACCGTGGTGAGGATTGGGTGCATAGGGGCTTGGCAAGCCCCATATGTGGGCTCTTGGTCCAGGCCCTGACAGGCCTTTCTTTGACATGGGGCTCATGCTGAGGGTCACAGTGTGAATTTGTGCCCAAGCAGCACTCAAGTTTGGGCGTGGCATCAGGGGCCATGAAGGTTTCTCCCACCCTGAAGGTGTGACTCCATGCCAAAAGCAAGCTTGACAGCCATGGGGAAGGAGTAGTTCTGTTTTGTGCTTGCTATACCCAGCTGTGTGGAGAATTGATATAATGTCTAGGTTCAGATATCTGAAAACCAAGGTTAGGATGAGGTGACGGCATAAGAACATGGCGTGTCCGAAGTGCTGGGTGTGCGGCCAGCTGTCTCCTTGTCTGTCTGGACGTCTGGCTTCAGGCTGTTTCAGGCAGAGCATGAGTGCCCAGAGCTGCCTATCCAGTTCGGGTACCGTCGAGGCCCGAGCAGGTTGATCCTCATCTGGGTTTTCTGGAGAGCCCCACAGGGAAACGTTTTTCTTCCATTGGGCAGACACTGGGCTGGGTTTTGGTTCTGGATTTCCTAGTCCGGAGGGCTTGTTTGCCAGGAGTGTGAGGAAGGAAGTCTGAAAACACAAGCTAGCGTGAGGTTTGGGACCGAGGGCACGGCAGGCCCACTCTGCAGAGGCTGAATCGAGATCTCCTGCACTGAGGTCATGTCAACTATGAGACGTGCCTCAGGCTAGAGTTCTTGTCCAGCATGGCCTCTTCCTGAAGGGTGTGGGGGCTTCATGAGGCCAGAAAGTTTTGGCTACGATGGGATTTGTGAACTGCTCCAAAACTGAAGGTTACCTTCTGCACGACAGTCGAGTCCTATTGGATGGTTTCAAGAGGGCCCATATGGAAAGACTCGAGAACAGGTGTCTAAGCATGGATGCCTGGGAACGCCACCTCATATTCCCACTCTTTAGTCAGGACAAGGCAGGCTCAATCTGCGGGCTCCTGGGTGAGCTACCCAGAGTGGAGAGCTGAAATGGACTCTCCTGAAGATGAGTCCTACTGTGGCTTGGTGGCCTGGGAGACCTTGGAATGTGGAGGTGGCTCAGGGACTCTGCAGGATTCTCCAACATGAGGTGTTTGACACGGCTCCAACAAGGAAACTTCCCATGTGGAGACGAGAGGAGTTCTGTTCCGTGCCTCAGGAAAGCCCCATACCCTGTTCTTCGAACCAAAGCCTCTGAGGAGTGACACCTGGAAACCAAAGCAAGAGTTGAGACTACGGCCTAAAGGCCTGTCCGGCTCAACCTTCTATCTCTGTTGACATCTGTGTGCATGCATTCATGGATGTAGCTGCTCAGCTTGTGTCCGAATGCCCCTGTGAGTCCAGTGAGGCTCCCAGTAGTGGGATGTCCTCGGAGGCCTTGAGGTTTCTCATATTCTGGAGGTGTGTGGCCAAAGGAATAGACACAGTTTCCCAGGAGAGAGCAGGCACGGTCCTGTGGTATGGCTCCAGAGGACCCAGCCTAGAGGCTGTGTTTGCCAGGGCTGTGGGGACAGATGTCTGAAAAAGCAAACTTGGCTCAGCTAGGGGCCAATGTAATGGCAGGCCTGATCTCTAGTCCGTGAGGGGAGATCCTCTGGAAATCAAAGTAGGGCAAGTGGGAGGCAGTCACTCAGGATTTTGTCTCTGGGTGTTGCGTTTACAGTGTCCGGTCAGGGTAGGGGTTGTCTCAGAGGCCGAGGAAGAGCCTTCCTCTCGGGGGATTGTCCAAGCTCCCAAGTGTTTGTGTTCATTCTGTGGGAATGAAGAGTACTGTATTCTGCCACAGGGGACCCCCCAGGAGAGGGACTCTAGAGCACAGCAGTGGGTTCCCTCAACTGGAATACACACCATCTAGTTAGTCCTGGGTGCCTATGGGCATGGCAAGCCACATATGCGGGCTCTTGGTCCAGTCACTGAGAGGCGTTACTTGAATAAGGTACTCACGCTGAGGGTCACAATGTGTGTTTGTGCCCAAGGCGGCCCTCACGCTTGGGCGTGGCCACATGGGCCATGCCGTTTTCTCCTACACTGAAGGTTTGACTCACTGCCAGCAGCAAGGTTTCTTGCCAGGGGGAAGGAGGGGTTCTGACTTGTGCATCAGGTTCCCCCCTGTGCAGGGATTGGAGATAAGGTCTAGGTTCCGATGACTGAAAACCCAGGTTGGGAATTGATGGTGGCCTAAGGCAGTGGCGGGTCCAATGTGCTGGGTGTGCAGCCAGCTGTGTCCGTGTCTGTTGGAAAGTCTGGGCTCAGGCTATTTGCGACAGAGCATCACTGTTTAAGGTAGCCTATGCAATTGGGGTGTTGCCGAGGGCCAAGCAGATTGATCCTCATTTGGGGTTTCTGGGCAGCGCCATAGAAAATGTTTTTCTCCTGGGAGGCAGGCACAGTGCTTCATTGTGGCCCCAGAATTCCCAGTAGGGAGGGTTTGTGGGCCAGGAGTGTGAAGACGGAAGTCTGAAAACACAAGCTAGTGTGAGGATTGGAGCCAAGGGCAGAGCAGGCCCACTCTGCAGAGGCTGAATCAAAATCTCCTGCATCTGAAGTCAGGCTGAGGATCAGACGTTGGCTGAGGCTGGAGTATGTGTCCATGATGGCACCTTCATGAAGTGGGGGCCTCATGAGGCCAAGGAAGTTTTCCCACGCTGAGTTTGGAGGTTGCCCCAAACCACAAGGTTTCCTTCTGCGGGACATTCGAGTCCTGTTGCATGGCTCCAGGACATACCATATGGAAGGACTGGAGAGCAGGGTTCGAAGGATGGATCCCTGTACAGCATGCCTCGCATTCCCATTGGCTATTAGCGACAAGATATGTTTGATCTGCTGCCTCTGGAACACGCGACCCAGGGGGCTGAGTTGAAATGGCCTCTCCTGACGATGCGTCATAATGTGCGTTTGGGTCCATGGAGACCTTGGAATGTGCTGGTTGTTCAGTGGCCCTGCGGAACTCTCCTACCTGAAGTGTTTGATACATCCCAGTAAGAAAGCTGCCCATGTGGAGATGAGAGAGGTTTGGTTTGGTGCCTCAGAAAAGCCCCATGTGCTGGTCTACGAAAACAGTCCTCTGAGAACGGAAACATGGAAACCAAAGCTAAGGTTCAGATTAGGGCCTGGGGGCCTGTCCATTTCAACCTTCTGTCTCTGGGGACACTGTCTGAGAGTCTAAGTGGAGATAGTTGCTCCGCTGGTGTCAGAGAGCCCATCTTAGTCCAGGGTGGCCTATAATATTAATGGCCTCAGGGACCTTGGAGCTTTTCCCTAACCTGTAGGGTTGTGGTCAATGGATTGTGCACGCTTTCCTTGGAGAGGGCAGGCACAATCTTTCGCTGTTTGGTCCAGAGGCCCTAGCCTGGATGTTCTGTGGGTCCAGGCTGTGGGCACAGAAGTCTGAATACACAAACTCAGCTTATGAGTGGCGCCTAGGGTATGGCCGGCCGGATGTACAGCCCGAGAGGGAGCTCCTGGGCCTCTGAAACAAGGGCGAGTGGGAGGCATTCCTTCAGGCTTTTGTCTCTGGATGTTGTGTCCGGGATAGCCGTGGATTGGAGCGGTGGCCTCAGGTACTGTGGACGAGTATCCCTCTCTGGGGATTTGTCCCAGCTCCCAAGAGTTTGGGGTCATTTTGTGGGAAGGGTGGAGTCGTGTTGTCTGGCTCATGGTCTCTCCAAGAAAGGGATTCCAGAGCAGAGCTTCAGGTACGGGCGGGGCGACTGGAAAATTCAAACCGTGGTGAGGATTGGGTGCATAGGCGCTTGGCAAGCGCCATATGTGGGCTCTTGGTTCAGGCCCTGACAGGCCTTTCTTTGACATGGGGCTCATGCTGAGGGTCACAGTGTGAATTTGTGCCCAAGCAGCACTCAAGTTTGGGCGTGGCATCAGGGGCCATGAAGGTTTCTCCCACCCTGAAGGTGTGACTCCATGCCAAGAGCAAGCTTGACAGCCATGGGGAAGGAGGAGTTCTGTTTTGTGCTTGCTATACCCAGCTCTGTGGAGAATTGATATAATGTATAGGTTCAGATATATGAAAACCAAGGTTAGGATGAGGTGACGGCATAAGACCATGGCGTGTCCGAAGTGCTGGGTGTGCGGCCAGCTGTCTCCTTGTCTGTCTGGATGTCTGGCTTCAGGCTGTGTCAGGCAGAGCATGAGTGCCCAGAGCAGCCTATCCAGTTCGGGTACCGTCGAGGCCCGAGCAGGTTGATGCTCATCTGGGTTTTCTGGAGAGCCCCACAGGGAAACGTTTTTCTTCCGTTGGGCAGACACTGGGCTGGGTTTTGGTTCTGGAGTTCCTAGTCCGGAGGGCTTGTTTGCCAGGAGTGTGAGGAAGGAAGTCTGAAAACACAAGCTAGCGTGAGGTTTGGGACCGAGGGCACGGCAGGCCAACTCTGCAGAGGCTGAATCGAGATCTCCTGCACTGAGGTCATGTCAACTATGTGACGTGCCTCAGGCTAGAGTTCTTGTCCAGCATGGCCTCTTCCTGAAGGGTGTGGGGGCTTCATGAGGCCAGAAAGTTTTGCTTACGATGGGATTTGTGAACTGCTCCAAAACTGAAGGTTACCTTCTGCACGACAGTCGAGTCCTATTGGATGGTTCCAAGAGGCCCCATATGGAAAGACTCGAGAGCAGGTGTCTAAGCATGGATGCCTGGGAAGGCCACCTCATATTCCCACTCTTTAGTCAAGACAAGGCAGGCTCAATCTGCGGGCTCCAGGGTGAGCTACCCAGAGGGGAGAGTTGAAATTGACTCTCCTGAAGATGAGTCCTACTGTGGCTTGGTGGCCTGGGAGACCTTGGAATGTGGAGGTGGCTCAGGGACTCTGCAGGATTCTCCAACATGAGTTGTTTGACACGGCTCCAACAAGGAAACTTCCCATGTGGAGACGAGAGGAGTTCTGTTCCATGCCTCAGGAAAGCCCCATACCCTGTTCTTCGAACCAAAGCCTCTGAGGAGTGACACCTGGAAACCAAAGCAAGAGTTGAGACTACGGCCTAAAGGCCTCTCCGGCTCAACCTTCTATCTCTGTTGACATCTGTGTGCATGCATTCATGGATGTAGCTGCTCAGCTTGTGTCCGAATGCCCCTGTGAGTCCAGTGAGGCTCCCAGTAGTGGGATGTCCTCGGAGGCCTTGAGGTTTCTCATATTCTGGAGGTGTGTGGCCAAAGGAATGGACACAGTTTCCCAGGAGAGAGCAGGCACGGTCCTGTGGTATGGCTCCAGAGGACCCAGCCTAGAGGCTGTGTTTGCCAGGGCTGTGGGGACAGAGGTCTGAAAAAGCAAACTTGGCTCAGCTAGGGGCCAATGTAATGGCAGGCCTGATCTCTAGTCCGTGAGGGGAGATCCTCTGGAAATCAAAGTAGGGCGAGTGGGTGGCAGTCACTCAGGATTTTGTCTCTGGGTGTTGCGTTTACAGTGTCCGGTCAGGGTAGGGGTTGTCTCAGAGGCCGAGGAAGAGCCTTCCTCTCGGGGGATTGTCCAAGCTCCCAAGTGTTTGTGTTCATTTTGTGAGAATGAAGAGTACTGTTTTCTGCCACAGGGGCCCCCCAGGAGAGGGACTCTAGAGGACAGCAGTGGGTTCGCTCAACTAGAATAAACACCATCTAGTTAGTCCTGGGTGCCTATGGGCATGGCAAGCCACATATGCGGGCTCTTGGTCCAGTCACTGAGAGGCGTTACTTGAATAAGGTACTCACGCTGAGGGTTACAATGTGTGTTTGTGCCCAAGGCGGCCCTCACGCTTGGGCGTGGCCTCATGGGCCATGCCGTTTTCTCCTACACTGAAGGTTTGACTCACTGCCAGCAGCAAGGTTTCTTGCCAGGGGGAAGGAGGGGTTCTGACTTGTGCATCAGGTTCCCCCCTGTGCAGGGATTGGAGATAAGGTCTAGGTTCCGATGACTGAAAACCCAGGTTGGGAATGGATGGTGGCCTAAGGCAGTGGCGGGTCCAATGTGCTGGGTGTGCAGCCAGCTGTTGGTGTCTGTTGGAAGGTCTGGGCTCAGGCTATTTGCGACAGAGCATCACTGTTTAAGGTAGCCTATGCAATTGGGGTGTTGCCGAGGGCCAAGCAGTTTGATCCTCATTTGGGGTTACTGGGCAGCGCCATAGACAATGTTTTTCTCCTGGGAGGCAGGCACAGTGCTTCATTGTGGCCCACGAATTCCCAGTAGGGTGGGTTTGTGGGCCAGGTGTGTGAGGACGGAAGTCTGAAAACACAAGCTAGTGTGAGGATTGGAGCCAAGGGCAGAGCAGGCCCACTCTGCAGAGGCTGAATCAAAATCTCCTGCATCTGAAGTCAGGCTGAGGATCAGACGTTGGCTGAGGCTGGAGTATGTGTCCATGATGGCACCTTCATGAAGTGGGGGCCTAATGAGGCCAAGGAAGTTTTCCCAGGCTGAGTTTGGAGGTTGCCCCAAACCACAAGGTTTCCTTCTGCGGGACATTCGAGTCCTGTTGCATGGCTCCAGGACATACCATATGGAAGGACTGGAGAGCAGGGTTCGAAGGATGGATCCCTGTACAGCATGCCTCGCATTCCCATTGGCTATTAACGACAAGATATGTTTGATCTGCTTTCTCTGGAACACGCGACCCAGGGGGCTGGGTTGAAATGGCCTCTCCTGAGGATGCGTCATAATGTGCGTTTGGGTCCATGGAGACCTTGGAATGTGCTGGTTGTTCGGTGGCCCTGCGGAACTCTCCTACCTGAAGTGTTTGATACATCCCAGTAAGAAAGCTGCCCATGTGGAGATGAGAGATGTTTGGTTTGGTGCCTCAGAAAAGCCCCATGTGCTGGTCTACGAAAACAGTCCTCTGAGAACGGAAACATGGAAACCAAAGCTTAGGTTCAGATTAGGGCCTGGGGGCCTGTCCATTTCAACCTTCTGTCTCTGGGGACACTGTCTGAGAGTCTAAGTGGAGATAGTTGCTCCCCTGGTGTCAGAGAGCCCCTCTTAGTCCAGGGAGGCCTATACTATTGCTGGCCTCAGGGACCTTGGAGCTTTTCCCTAACCTGTAGGGTTGTGGTCAATGGATTGGGCACACTTTCCTTGGAGAGGGCAGGCACAATCTTTCACTGTTTGGTCCAGAGGCCCTAGCCTGGATGTTGTGTGGGTCCAGGCTGTGGGCACAGAAGTCTGAATACACAAACTCAGCTTATGAGTGGCGCCTAGGGTATGGCTGGCCGGATGTACAGCCTGAGAGGGAGCTCCTGGGCCTCTGAAACAAGGGCGAGTGGGAGGCGTTCCTTCAGGCTTTTGTCTCTGGATGTTGTGTCCGGGATAGCCGTGGATTGGAGCGGTGGCCTCAGGTACTGTGGACGAGTTTCCCTCTCTGGGGATTTGTCCCAGCTCCCAAGAGTTTGGGGTCATTTTGTGGGAAGGGTGGAGTCGTGTTGTCTGGCTCATGGGTCTCTCCAAGAAAGGGATTCCAGAGCAGAGCTCCAGGTACGGGCGGGGCGACTGGAAAATTCAAACCGTGGTGAGGATTGGGTGCATAGGGGCTTGGCAATCCCCATATGTGGGCTCTTGGTCCAGGCCCTGACAGGCCTTTCTTTGACATTGGGCTCATTCTGAGGGTCGCGACCCAGGGGGCTGAGTTGAAATGGCCTCTCCGAGGATGCGTCATAATGTGCGTTTGGGTCCATGGAGACCTTGGAATGTGCTGGTTGTTCGGTGGCCCTGCGGAACTCTCCTACCTGAAGTGTTTGATACATCCCAGTAAGAAAGCTGCCCATGTGGAGATGAGAGATGTTTGGTTTGGTGCCTCAGAAAAGCCCCATGTGCTGGTCTACGAAAACAGTCCTCTGAGAACGGAAACATGGAAACCAAAGCTTAGGTTCAGATTAGGGCCTGGGGGCCTGTCCATTTCAACCTTCTGTCTCTGGGGACACTGTCTGAGAGTCTAAGTGGAGATAGTTGCTCCCCTGGTGTCAGAGAGCCCCTCTTAGTCCAGGGTGGCCTATACTATTGCTGGCCTCAGGGACCTTGGAGCTTTTCCCTAACCTGTAGGGTTGTGGTCAATGGATTGGGCACACTTTCCTTGGAGAGGGCAGGCACAATCTTTCACTGTTTGGTCCAGAGGCCCTAGCCTGGATGTTGTGTGGGTCCAGGCTGTGGGCACAGAAGTCTGAATACACAAACTCAGCTTATGAGTGGCGCCTAGGGTATGGCTGGCCGGATGTACAGCCCGAGAGGGAGCTCCTGGGCCTCTGAAACAAGGGCGAGTGGGAGGCGTTCCTTCAGGCTTTTGTCTCTGGATGTTGTGTCCGGGATAGCCGTGGATTGGAGCGGTGGCCTCAGGTACTGTGGACGAGTTTCCCTCTCTGGGGATTTGTCCCAGCTCCCAAGAGTTTGGGGTCATTTTGTGGGAAGGGTGGAGTCGTGTTGTCTGGCTCATGGGTCTCTCCAAGAAAGGGATTCCAGAGCAGAGCTCCAGGTACGGGCGGGGCGACTGGAAAATTCAAACCGTGGTGAGGATTGGGTGCATAGGGGCTTGGCAATCCCCATATGTGGGCTCTTGGTCCAGGCCCTGACAGGCCTTTCTTTGACATTGGGCTCATTCTGAGGGTCGCGACCCAGGGGGCTGAGTTGAAATGGCCTCTCCGAGGATGCGTCATAATGTGCGTTTGGGTCCATGGAGACCTTGGAATGTGCTGGTTGTTCGGTGGCCCTGCGGAACTCTCCTACCTGAAGTGTTTGATACATCCCAGTAAGAAAGCTGCCCATGTGGAGATGAGAGATGTTTGGTTTGGTGCCTCAGAAAAGCCCCATGTGCTGGTCTACGAAAACAGTCCTCTGAGAACGGAAACATGGAAACCAAAGCTTAGGTTCAGATTAGGGCCTGGGGGCCTGTCCATTTCAAGCTTCTGTCTCTGGGGACACTGTCTGAGAGTCTAAGTGGAGTTAGTTGCTCCGCTGGTGTCAGAGAGCCCCTCTTAGTCCAGGGTGGCCTATACAATTGCTGGCCTCAGGGACCTTGGAGCTTTTCCCTAACCTGTAGGGTTGTGGTCAATGGATTGGGCACACTTTCCTTGGAGAGGGCAGGCACAATCTTTCGCTGTTTGGTCCAGAGGCCCTAGCCTGGATGTTGTGTGGGTCCAGGCTGTGGGCACAGAAGTCTGAATACACAAACTCAGCTTATGAGTGGCGCCTAGGGTATGGCAGGCCGGATGTACAGCCCGAGAGGGAGCTCCTGGGCCTCTGAAACAAGGGCGAGTGGGAGGCGTTCCTTCAGGCTTTTGTCTCTGGATGTTGTGTCCGGGATAGCCGTGGATTAGAGCGGTGGCCTCAGGTACTGTGGACGAGTATCCCTCTCTGGGGATTTGTCCCAGCTCCCAAGAGTTTGGGGTCATTTTGTGGGAAGGGTGGAGTCGTGTTGTCTGGCTCATGGGTCTCTCCAAGAAAGGGATTCCAGAGCAGAGCTCCAGGTACGGGCGGGGCGACTGGAAAATTCAAACCGTGGTGAGGATTGGGTGCATAGGGGCTTGGCAAGCGCCATATGTGGGCTCATGGTCCAGGCCCTGACAGGCCTTTCTTTGACATGGGGCTCATGCTGAGGGTACAGTGTGAATTTGTGCCCAAGCAGCACTCAAATTTGGGCATGGCATCAGGGGCCATGAAGGTTTCTCCCACCCTGAAGGTGTGACTCCATGCCAAGAGCAAGCTTGACAGCCATGGGGAAGGAGGAGTTCTGTTTTGTGCTTGCTATACCCAGCTGTGTGGAGAATTGATATAATGTCTAGGTTCAGATATCTGAAAACCAAGGTTAGGATGAGGTGACGGCATAAGACCATGGCGTGTCCGAAGTGCTGGGTGTGCGGCCAGCTGTCTCCTTGTCTGTCTGGTCGTCTGGCTTCAGGCTGTGTCAGGCAGAGCATGAGTGCACACAGCAGCCTATCCAGTTCGGGTACCGTCGAGGCCCGAGCAGGTTGATCCTCATCTGGGTTTTCTGGAGAGCCCCACAGGGAAACGTTTTTCTTCCGTTGGGCAGACACTGGGCTGGGTTTTGGTTCCGGAGTTCCTAGTCCGGAGGGCTTGTTTGCCAGGAGTGTGAGGAAGGAAGTCTGAAAACACAAGCTAGCGTGAGGTTTGGGACCGAGGGCACGGCAGGCCCACTCTGCAGAGGCTGAATCGAGATCTCCTGCACTGAGGTCATGTCAACTATGAGACGTGCCTCAGGCTAGAGTTCTTGTCCAGCATGGCCTCTTCCTGAAGGGTGTGGGGGCTTCATGAGGCCAGAAAGTTTTGGCTACGATGGAATTTGTGAACTGCTCCAAAACTGAAGGTTACCTTCTGCACGACAGTCGAGTCCTATTGGATGGTTCCAAGAGGCCCCATATGGAAAGACTCGAGAGCAGGTGTCTAAGCATGGATGCCTGGGAACGCCACCTCATATTCCCACTCTTTAGTCAGGACAAGGCAGGCTCAATCTGCGGGCTCCTGGGTGAGCTACCCAGAGGGGAGAGTTGAAATGGTCTCTCCTGAAGATGAGTCCTACTGAGGCTTGGTGGCCTGGGAGACCTTGGAATGTGGAGGTGGCTCAGGGACTCTGCAGGATTCTCCAACATGAGGTGTTTGACACGGCTCCAACAAGGAAACTTCCCATGTGGAGACGAGAGGAGTTCTGTCCCGTGCCTCAGGAAAGCCCCATACCCTGTTCTTCGAACCAAAGCCTCTGAGGAGTGACACCTGGAAACCAAAGCAAGAGTTGAGACTACGGCCTAAAGGCCTGTCCGGCTCAACCTTCTATCTCTGTTGACATCTGTGTGCATGCATTCATGGATGTAGCTGCTCAGCTTGTGTCCGAATGCCCCTGTGAGTCCAGTGAGGCTCCCAGTAGTGGGATGTCCTCGGAGGCCTTGAGGTTTCTCATATTCTGGAGGTGTGTGGCCAAAGGAATGGACACAGTTTCCCAGGAGAGAGCAGGCACGGTCCTCTGGTATGGCTCCAGAGGACCCAGCCTAGAGGCTGTGTTTGCCAGGGTTGTGGGGACAGATGTCTGAAAAAGCAAACTTGGCTCAGCTAGGGGCCAATGTAATGGCAGGCCTGATCTCTAGTCCGTGAGGGGAGATCCTCTGGAAATCAAAGTAGGGCAAGTGGGAGGCAGTCACTCAGGCTTTTGTCTCTGGGTGTTGCGTTTACAGTATCCGGTCAGGGTAGGGGTTGTCTCAGAGGCCGAGGAAGAGCCTTCCTCTCGGGGGATTGTCCAAGCTCCCAAGTGTTTGTGTTCATTCTGTGGGAATGAAGAGTACTGTTTTCTGCCACAGGGGACCCCCCCAGGAGAGGGACTCTAGAGCAAAGCAGTGGGTTCCCTCAACTGGAATACACACCATCTAGTTAGTCCTGGGTGCCTATGGGCATGGCAAGCCACATATGCGGGCTCTTGGTCCAGTCACTGAGAGGCGTTACTTGAAAAAGGTACTCACGCTGAGGGGCACAATGTGTGTTTGTGCCCAAGGCGGCCCTCACGCTTGGGCGTGGCCTCATGGGCCATGCCGTTTTCTCCTACACTGAAGGTTTGACTCACTGCCAGCAGCAAGGTTTCTTGCCAAGGGGAAGGAGGGGTTCTGACTTGTGCATCAGGTTCCCCCCTGTGCAGGGATTGGAGATAAGGTCTAGGTTCCGATGACTGAAAACCCAGGTTGGGAATGGATGGTGGCCTAAGGCAGTGGCGGGTCCAATGTGCTGAGTGTGCAGCCAGCTGTGTCGGTGTCTGTTGGAAGGTCTGGGCTCAGCCTATTTGCGACAGAGCATCACTGTTTAAGGTAGCCTATGCAATTGGGGTGTTGCCGAGGGCCAAGCAGTTTGATCCTCATTTGGGGTTACTGGGCAGCGCCATAGACAATGTTTTTCTCCTGGGAGGCAGGCACAGTGCTTCATTGTGGCCCCAGAATTCCCAGTAGGGAGGGTTTGTGGGCCAGGAGTGTGAGGACGGAAGTCTGAAAACACAAGCTAGTGTGAGGATTGGAGCCAAGGGCAGAGCAGGCCCACTCTGCAGAGGCTGAATCAAAATCTCCTGCATCTGAAGTCAGGCTGAGGATCAGACGTTGGCTGAGGCTGGAGTATGTGTCCATGATGGCACCTTCATGAAGTGGGGGCCTCATGAGGCCAAGGAAGTTTTCCCACGCTGAGTTTGGAGGTTGCCCCAAACCACAAGGTTTCCTTCTGCGGGACATTCGAGTCCTGTTGCATGGCTCCAGGACATACCATATGGAAGGACTGGAGAGCAGGGTTCGAAGGATGGATCCCTGTACAGCATGCCTCGCATTCCCATTGGCTATTAGCGACAAGATATGTTTGATCTGCTGCCTCTGGAACACGCGACCCAGGGGGCTGAGTTGAAATGGCCTCTCCTGACGATGCGTCATAATGTGCGTTTGGGTCCATGGAGACCTTGGAATGTGCTGGTTGTTCAGTGGCCCAGCGGAACTCTCCTACCTGAAGTGTTTGATACATCCCAGTAAGAAAGCTGCCCATGTGGAGATGAGAGAGGTTTGGTTTGGTGCCTCAGAAAAGCCCCATGTGCTGGTCTACGAAAACAGTCCTCTGAGAACGGAAACATGGAAACCAAAGCTAAGGTTCAGATTAGAACCTGGGGGCCTGTCCATTTCAACCTTCTGTCTCTGGGGACACTGTCTGAGAGTCTAAGTGGAGATAGTTGCTCCGCTGGTGACAGAAAGCCCCTCTTAGTCCAGGGTGGTCTATACTATTGATGGCCTCAGGGACCTTGGAGCTTTTCCGTAACCTGTACGGTTGTGGTCAATGGATTGGGCACACTTTCCTTGGAGAGGGCAGGCACAATCTTTCGCTGTTTGGTCCAGAGGCCCTAGCCTGGATGTTGTGTGGGTCCAGGCTGTGGGCAAAGAATTCTGAATACACAAACTCAGCTTATGAGTGGCGCCTAGGGTATGGCAGGCCGGATGTACAGCCCGAGAGGGAGCTCCTGGGCCTCTGAAACAAGGGCGAGTGGGAGACGTTCCTTCAGGCTTTTGTCTCTGGATGTTGTGTCCGGGATAGCCATGGATTGGAGCGGTGGCCTCAGGTACTGTGGACGAGTATCCCTATCTGGGGATTTGTCCCAGCTCCCAAGAGTTTGGGGTCATTTTGTGGGAAGGGTGGAGTCGTGTTGTCTGGCTCATGGGTCTCTCCAAGAAAGGGATTCCAGATCAGAGCTCCAGGTACGGGCGGGGCGACTGGAAAATTCAAACCGTGGTGAGGATTGGGTGCATAGGGGCTTGGCAAGCGCCATATGTGGGCTCTTGGTCCAGGCCCTGACAGGCCTTTCTTTGACATGGGGCTCATGCTGAGGGTCACAGTGTGAATTTGTGCCCAAGCAGCACTCAAGATTGGGCGTGGCATCAGAAGCCATGAAGGTTTCTCCCACCCTGAAGGTGTGATTCCATGCCAAGAGCAAGCTTGACAGCCATGGGGAAGGAGGAGTTCTGTTTTGTGCTTGCTATACCCAGCTGTGTGGAGAATTGATATAATGTCTTGGTTCAGATATCTGAAAACCAAGGTTAGGATGAGGTGACGGCATAAGACCATGGCGTGTCCGAAGTGCTGGGTGTGCGGCCAGCTGTCTCCTTGTCTGTCTGGACGTCTGGCTTCAGGCTGTGTCAGGCAGAGCATGAGTGCCCAGAGCAGCCTATCCAGTTAGGGTACCGTCGAGGCCCGAGCAGGTTGATCCTCATCTGGGTTTTCTGGAGAGCCCCACAGGGAAACGTTTTTCTTCCATTGGGCAGACACTGGGCTGGATTTTGGTTCCGGAGTTCCTAGTCCGGAGGGCTTGTTTGCCAGGAGTGTGAGGAAGGAAGTCTGAAAACACAAGCTAGCGTGAGGTTTGGGACCGAGGGCACGGCAGGCCCACTCTGCAGAGGCTGAATCGAGATCTCCTGCACTGAGGTCATGTCAACTATGAGACGTGCCTCAGGCTAGAGTTCTTGTCCAGCATGGCCTCTTCCTGAAGGGTGTGGGGGCTTCATGAGGCCAGAAAGTTTTGGCTACGATGGAATTTGTGAACTGCTCCAAAACTGAAGGTTACCTTCTGCACGACAGTCGAGTCCTATTGGATGGTTCCAAGAGGCCCCATATGGAAAGACTCGAGAGCAGGTGTCTAAGCATGGATGCCTGGGAACGCCACCTCATATTCCCACTCTTTATTCAGGACAAGGCAGGCTCAATCTGCGGGCTCCTGGGTGAGCTACCCAGAGGGGAGAGTTGAAATGGTCTCTCCTGAAGATGAGTCCTACTGTGGCTTGGTGGCCTGGGAGACTTTGGAATGTGGAGGTGGCTCAGGGACTCTGCAGGATTCTCCAACATGAGGTGTTTGACACGGCTCCAACAAGGAAACTTCCCATGTGGAGACGTGAGGAGTTCTGTCCCGTGCCTCAGGAAAGCCCCATACCCTGTTCTTCGAACCAAAGCCTCTGAGGAGTGACACCTGGAAACCAAAGCAAGAGTTGAGACTACGGCCTAAAGGCCTGTCCGGCTCAACCTTCTATCTCTGTTGACATCTGTGTGCATGCATTCATGGATGTAGCTGCTCAGCTTGTGTCCGAATGCCCCTGTGAGTCCAGTGAGGCTCCCAGTAGTGGGATGTCCTCGGAGGCCTTGAGGTTTCTCATATTCTGGAGGTGTGTGGCCAAAGGAATGGACACAGTTTCCCAGGAGAGAGCAGGCACGGTCCTGTGGTATGGCTCCAGAGGACCCAGCCTAGAGGCTGTGTTTGCCAGGGCTGTGGGGACAGATGTCTGAAAAAGCAAACTTGGCTCAGCTAGGGGCCAATGTAATGGCAGGCCTGATCTCTAGTCCGTGAGGGGAGATCCTCTGGAAATCAAAGTAGGGCAAGTGGGAGGCAGTCACTCAGGCTTTTGTCTCTGGGTGTTGCGTTTACAGTGTCCGGTCAGGGTAGGGGTTGTCTCAGAGGCCGAGGAAGAGCCTTCCTCTCGGGGGATTGTCCAAGCTCCCAAGTGTTTGTGTTCATTCTGTGGGAATGAAGAGTACTGTTTTCTGCCACAGGGGACCCCCCCAGGAGAGGGACTCTAGAGCAAAGCAGTGTGTTCCCTCAACTGGAATACACACCATCTAGTTAGTCCTGGGTGCCTATGGGCATGGCAAGCCACATATGCGGGCTCTTGGTCCAGTCACTGAGAGGCGTTACTTGAAAAAGGTACTCACGCTGAGGGGCACAATGTGTGTTTGTGCCCAAGGCGGCCCTCACGCTTGGGCGTGGCCTCATGGGCCATGCCGTTTTCTCCTACACTGAAGGTTTGACTCACTGCCAGCAGCAAGGTTTCTTGCCAAGGGGAAGGAGGGGTTCTGACTTGTGCATCAGGTTCCCCCCTGTGCAGGGATTGGAGATAAGGTCTAGGTTCCGATGACTGAAAACCCAGGTTGGGAATGGATGGTGGCCTAAGGCAGTGGCGGGTCCAATGTGCTGAGTGTGCAGCCAGCTGTGTCGGTGTCTGTTGGAAGGTCTGGGCTCAGCCTATTTGCGACAGAGCATCACTGTTTAAGGTAGCCTATGCAATTGGGGTGTTGCCGAGGGCCAAGCAGTTTGATCCTCATTTGGGGTTACTGGGCAGCGCCATAGACAATGTTTTTCTCCTGGGAGGCAGGCACAGTGCTTCATTGTGGCCCCAGAATTCCCAGTAGGGAGGGTTTGTGGGCCAGGAGTGTGAGGACGGAAGTCTGAAAACACAAGCTAGTGTGAGGATTGGAGCCAAGGGCAGAGCAGGCCCACTCTGCAGAGGCTGAATCAAAATCTCCTGCATCTGAAGTCAGGCTGAGGATCAGACGTTGGCTGAGGCTGGAGTATGTGTCCATGATGGCACCTTCATGAAGTGGGGGCCTCATGAGGCCAAGGAAGTTTTCCCACGCTGAGTTTGGAGGTTGCCCCAAACCACAAGGTTTCCTTCTGCGGGACATTCGAGTCCTGTTGCATGGCTCCAGGACATACCATATGGAAGGACTGGAGAGCAGGGTTCGAAGGATGGATCCCTGTACAGCATGCCTCGCATTCCCATTGGCTATTAGCGACAAGATATGTTTGATCTGCTGCCTCTGGAACACGCGACCCAGGGGGCTGAGTTGAAATGGCCTCTCCTGACGATGCGTCATAATGTGCGTTTGGGTCCATGGAGACCTTGGAATGTGCTGGTTGTTCAGTGGCCCAGCGGAACTCTCCTACCTGAAGTGTTTGATACATCCCAGTAAGAAAGCTGCCCATGTGGAGATGAGAGAGGTTTGGTTTGGTGCCTCAGAAAAGCCCCATGTGCTGGTCTACGAAAACAGTCCTCTGAGAACGGAAACATGGAAACCAAAGCTTAGGTTCAGATTAGGGCCTGGGGGCCTGTCCATTTCAAGCTTCTGTCTCTGGGGACACTGTCTGAGAGTCTAAGTGGAGTTAGTTGCTCCGCTGGTGTCAGAGAGCCCCTCTTAGTCCAGGGTGGCCTATACAATTGCTGGCCTCAGGGACCTTGGAGCTTTTCCCTAACCTGTAGGGTTGTGGTCAATGGATTGGGCACACTTTCCTTGGAGAGGGCAGGCACAATCTTTCGCTGTTTGGTCCAGAGGCCCTAGCCTGGATGTTGTGTGGGTCCAGGCTGTGGGCACAGAAGTCTGAATACACAAACTCAGCTTATGAGTGGCGCCTAGGGTATGGCAGGCCGGATGTACAGCCCGAGAGGGAGCTCCTGGGCCTCTGAAACAAGGGCGAGTGGGAGGCGTTCCTTCAGGCTTTTGTCTCTGGATGTTGTGTCCGGGATAGCCGTGGATTAGAGCGGTGGCCTCAGGTACTGTGGACGAGTATCCCTCTCTGGGGATTTGTCCCAGCTCCCAAGAGTTTGGGGTCATTTTGTGGGAAGGGTGGAGTCGTGTTGTCTGGCTCATGGGTCTCTCCAAGAAAGGGATTCCAGAGCAGAGGTCCAGGTTCGGGCGGGGCGACTGGAAAATTCAAACCGTGGTGAGGATTGGGTGCATAGGGGCTTGGCAAGCGCCATATGTGGGCTCATGGTCCAGGCCCTGACAGGCCTTTCTTTGACATGGGGCTCATGCTGAGGGTACAGTGTGAATTTGTGCCCAAGCAGCACTCAAATTTGGGCATGGCATCAGGGGCCATGAAGGTTTCTCCCACCCTGAAGGTGTGACTCCATGCCAAGAGCAAGCTTGACAGCCATGGGGAAGGAGGAGTTCTGTTTTGTGCTTGCTATACCCAGCTGTGTGGAGAATTGATATAATGTCTAGGTTCAGATATCTGAAAACCAAGGTTAGGATGAGGTGACGGCATAAGACCATGGCGTGTCCGAAGTGCTGGGTGTGCGGCCAGCTGTCTCCTTGTCTGTCTGGTCGTCTGGCTTCAGGCTGTGTCAGGCAGAGCATGAGTGCACACAGCAGCCTATCCAGTTCGGGTACCGTCGAGGCCCGAGCAGGTTGATCCTCATCTGGGTTTTCTGGAGAGCCCCACAGGGAAACGTTTTTCTTCCGTTGGGCAGACACTGGGCTGGGTTTTGGTTCCGGAGTTCCTAGTCCGGAGGGCTTGTTTGCCAGGAGTGTGAGGAAGGAAGTCTGAAAACACAAGCTAGCGTGAGGTTTGGGACCGAGGGCACGGCAGGCCCACTCTGCAGAGGCTGAATCGAGATCTCCTGCACTGAGGTCATGTCAACTATGAGACGTGCCTCAGGCTAGAGTTCTTGTCCAGCATGGCCTCTTCCTGAAGGGTGTGGGGGCTTCATGAGGCCAGAAAGTTTTGGCTACGATGGAATTTGTGAACTGCTCCAAAACTGAAGGTTACCTTCTGCACGACAGTCGAGTCCTATTGGATGGTTCCAAGAGGCCCCATATGGAAAGACTCGAGAGCAGGTGTCTAAGCATGGATGCCTGGGAACGCCACCTCATATTCCCACTCTTTAGTCAGGACAAGGCAGGCTCAATCTGCGGGCTCCTGGGTGAGCTACCCAGAGGGGAGAGTTGAAATGGTCTCTCCTGAAGATGAGTCCTACTGAGGCTTGGTGGCCTGGGAGACCTTGGAATGTGGAGGTGGCTCAGGGACTCTGCAGGATTCTCCAACATGAGGTGTTTGACACGGCTCCAACAAGGAAACTTCCCATGTGGAGACGAGAGGAGTTCTGTCCCGTGCCTCAGGAAAGCCCCATACCCTGTTCTTCGAACCAAAGCCTCTGAGGAGTGACACCTGGAAACCAAAGCAAGAGTTGAGACTACGGCCTAAAGGCCTGTCCGGCTCAACCTTCTATCTCTGTTGACATCTGTGTGCATGCATTCATGGATGTAGCTGCTCAGCTTGTGTCCGAATGCCCCTGTGAGTCCAGTGAGGCTCCCAGTAGTGGGATGTCCTCGGAGGCCTTGAGGTTTCTCATATTCTGGAGGTGTGTGGCCAAAGGAATGGACACAGTTTCCCAGGAGAGAGCAGGCACGGTCCTCTGGTATGGCTCCAGAGGACCCAGCCTAGAGGCTGTGTTTGCCAGGGTTGTGGGGACAGATGTCTGAAAAAGCAAACTTGGCTCAGCTAGGGGCCAATGTAATGGCAGGCCTGATCTCTAGTCCGTGAGGGGAGATCCTCTGGAAATCAAAGTAGGGCAAGTGGGAGGCAGTCACTCAGGCTTTTGTCTCTGGGTGTTGCGTTTACAGTATCCGGTCAGGGTAGGGGTTGTCTCAGAGGCCGAGGAAGAGCCTTCCTCTCGGGGGATTGTCCAAGCTCCCAAGTGTTTGTGTTCATTCTGTGGGAATGAAGAGTACTGTTTTCTGCCACAGGGGACCCCCCCAGGAGAGGGACTCTAGAGCAAAGCAGTGGGTTCCCTCAACTGGAATACACACCATCTAGTTAGTCCTGGGTGCCTATGGGCATGGCAAGCCACATATGCGGGCTCTTGGTCCAGTCACTGAGAGGCGTTACTTGAAAAAGGTACTCACGCTGAGGGGCACAATGTGTGTTTGTGCCCAAGGCGGCCCTCACGCTTGGGCGTGGCCTCATGGGCCATGCCGTTTTCTCCTACACTGAAGGTTTGACTCACTGCCAGCAGCAAGGTTTCTTGCCAAGGGGAAGGAGGGGTTCTGACTTGTGCATCAGGTTCCCCCCTGTGCAGGGATTGGAGATAAGGTCTAGGTTCCGATGACTGAAAACCCAGGTTGGGAATGGATGGTGGCCTAAGGCAGTGGCGGGTCCAATGTGCTGAGTGTGCAGCCAGCTGTGTCGGTGTCTGTTGGAAGGTCTGGGCTCAGCCTATTTGCGACAGAGCATCACTGTTTAAGGTAGCCTATGCAATTGGGGTGTTGCCGAGGGCCAAGCAGTTTGATCCTCATTTGGGGTTACTGGGCAGCGCCATAGACAATGTTTTTCTCCTGGGAGGCAGGCACAGTGCTTCATTGTGGCCCCAGAATTCCCAGTAGGGAGGGTTTGTGGGCCAGGAGTGTGAGGACGGAAGTCTGAAAACACAAGCTAGTGTGAGGATTGGAGCCAAGGGCAGAGCAGGCCCACTCTGCAGAGGCTGAATCAAAATCTCCTGCATCTGAAGTCAGGCTGAGGATCAGACGTTGGCTGAGGCTGGAGTATGTGTCCATGATGGCACCTTCATGAAGTGGGGGCCTCATGAGGCCAAGGAAGTTTTCCCACGCTGAGTTTGGAGGTTGCCCCAAACCACAAGGTTTCCTTCTGCGGGACATTCGAGTCCTGTTGCATGGCTCCAGGACATACCATATGGAAGGACTGGAGAGCAGGGTTCGAAGGATGGATCCCTGTACAGCATGCCTCGCATTCCCATTGGCTATTAGCGACAAGATATGTTTGATCTGCTGCCTCTGGAACACGCGACCCAGGGGGCTGAGTTGAAATGGCCTCTCCTGACGATGCGTCATAATGTGCGTTTGGGTCCATGGAGACCTTGGAATGTGCTGGTTGTTCAGTGGCCCAGCGGAACTCTCCTACCTGAAGTGTTTGATACATCCCAGTAAGAAAGCTGCCCATGTGGAGATGAGAGAGGTTTGGTTTGGTGCCTCAGAAAAGCCCCATGTGCTGGTCTACGAAAACAGTCCTCTGAGAACGGAAACATGGAAACCAAAGCTAAGGTTCAGATTAGAACCTGGGGGCCTGTCCATTTCAACCTTCTGTCTCTGGGGACACTGTCTGAGAGTCTAAGTGGAGATAGTTGCTCCGCTGGTGACAGAAAGCCCCTCTTAGTCCAGGGTGGTCTATACTATTGATGGCCTCAGGGACCTTGGAGCTTTTCCGTAACCTGTACGGTTGTGGTCAATGGATTGGGCACACTTTCCTTGGAGAGGGCAGGCACAATCTTTCGCTGTTTGGTCCAGAGGCCCTAGCCTGGATGTTGTGTGGGTCCAGGCTGTGGGCAAAGAATTCTGAATACACAAACTCAGCTTATGAGTGGCGCCTAGGGTATGGCAGGCCGGATGTACAGCCCGAGAGGGAGCTCCTGGGCCTCTGAAACAAGGGCGAGTGGGAGACGTTCCTTCAGGCTTTTGTCTCTGGATGTTGTGTCCGGGATAGCCATGGATTGGAGCGGTGGCCTCAGGTACTGTGGACGAGTATCCCTATCTGGGGATTTGTCCCAGCTCCCAAGAGTTTGGGGTCATTTTGTGGGAAGGGTGGAGTCGTGTTGTCTGGCTCATGGGTCTCTCCAAGAAAGGGATTCCAGATCAGAGCTCCAGGTACGGGCGGGGCGACTGGAAAATTCAAACCGTGGTGAGGATTGGGTGCATAGGGGCTTGGCAAGCGCCATATGTGGGCTCTTGGTCCAGGCCCTGACAGGCCTTTCTTTGACATGGGGCTCATGCTGAGGGTCACAGTGTGAATTTGTGCCCAAGCAGCACTCAAGATTGGGCGTGGCATCAGAAGCCATGAAGGTTTCTCCCACCCTGAAGGTGTGATTCCATGCCAAGAGCAAGCTTGACAGCCATGGGGAAGGAGGAGTTCTGTTTTGTGCTTGCTATACCCAGCTGTGTGGAGAATTGATATAATGTCTTGGTTCAGATATCTGAAAACCAAGGTTAGGATGAGGTGACGGCATAAGACCATGGCGTGTCCGAAGTGCTGGGTGTGCGGCCAGCTGTCTCCTTGTCTGTCTGGACGTCTGGCTTCAGGCTGTGTCAGGCAGAGCATGAGTGCCCAGAGCAGCCTATCCAGTTAGGGTACCGTCGAGGCCCGAGCAGGTTGATCCTCATCTGGGTTTTCTGGAGAGCCCCACAGGGAAACGTTTTTCTTCCATTGGGCAGACACTGGGCTGGATTTTGGTTCCGGAGTTCCTAGTCCGGAGGGCTTGTTTGCCAGGAGTGTGAGGAAGGAAGTCTGAAAACACAAGCTAGCGTGAGGTTTGGGACCGAGGGCACGGCAGGCCCACTCTGCAGAGGCTGAATCGAGATCTCCTGCACTGAGGTCATGTCAACTATGAGACGTGCCTCAGGCTAGAGTTCTTGTCCAGCATGGCCTCTTCCTGAAGGGTGTGGGGGCTTCATGAGGCCAGAAAGTTTTGGCTACGATGGAATTTGTGAACTGCTCCAAAACTGAAGGTTACCTTCTGCACGACAGTCGAGTCCTATTGGATGGTTCCAAGAGGCCCCATATGGAAAGACTCGAGAGCAGGTGTCTAAGCATGGATGCCTGGGAACGCCACCTCATATTCCCACTCTTTATTCAGGACAAGGCAGGCTCAATCTGCGGGCTCCTGGGTGAGCTACCCAGAGGGGAGAGTTGAAATGGTCTCTCCTGAAGATGAGTCCTACTGTGGCTTGGTGGCCTGGGAGACTTTGGAATGTGGAGGTGGCTCAGGGACTCTGCAGGATTCTCCAACATGAGGTGTTTGACACGGCTCCAACAAGGAAACTTCCCATGTGGAGACGTGAGGAGTTCTGTCCCGTGCCTCAGGAAAGCCCCATACCCTGTTCTTCGAACCAAAGCCTCTGAGGAGTGACACCTGGAAACCAAAGCAAGAGTTGAGACTACGGCCTAAAGGCCTGTCCGGCTCAACCTTCTATCTCTGTTGACATCTGTGTGCATGCATTCATGGATGTAGCTGCTCAGCTTGTGTCCGAATGCCCCTGTGAGTCCAGTGAGGCTCCCAGTAGTGGGATGTCCTCGGAGGCCTTGAGGTTTCTCATATTCTGGAGGTGTGTGGCCAAAGGAATGGACACAGTTTCCCAGGAGAGAGCAGGCACGGTCCTGTGGTATGGCTCCAGAGGACCCAGCCTAGAGGCTGTGTTTGCCAGGGCTGTGGGGACAGATGTCTGAAAAAGCAAACTTGGCTCAGCTAGGGGCCAATGTAATGGCAGGCCTGATCTCTAGTCCGTGAGGGGAGATCCTCTGGAAATCAAAGTAGGGCAAGTGGGAGGCAGTCACTCAGGCTTTTGTCTCTGGGTGTTGCGTTTACAGTGTCCGGTCAGGGTAGGGGTTGTCTCAGAGGCCGAGGAAGAGCCTTCCTCTCGGGGGATTGTCCAAGCTCCCAAGTGTTTGTGTTCATTCTGTGGGAATGAAGAGTACTGTTTTCTGCCACAGGGGACCCCCCCAGGAGAGGGACTCTAGAGCAAAGCAGTGTGTTCCCTCAACTGGAATACACACCATCTAGTTAGTCCTGGGTGCCTATGGGCATGGCAAGCCACATATGCGGGCTCTTGGTCCAGTCACTGAGAGGCGTTACTTGAAAAAGGTACTCACGCTGAGGGGCACAATGTGTGTTTGTGCCCAAGGCGGCCCTCACGCTTGGGCGTGGCCTCATGGGCCATGCCGTTTTCTCCTACACTGAAGGTTTGACTCACTGCCAGCAGCAAGGTTTCTTGCCAAGGGGAAGGAGGGGTTCTGACTTGTGCATCAGGTTCCCCCCTGTGCAGGGATTGGAGATAAGGTCTAGGTTCCGATGACTGAAAACCCAGGTTGGGAATGGATGGTGGCCTAAGGCAGTGGCGGGTCCAATGTGCTGAGTGTGCAGCCAGCTGTGTCGGTGTCTGTTGGAAGGTCTGGGCTCAGCCTATTTGCGACAGAGCATCACTGTTTAAGGTAGCCTATGCAATTGGGGTGTTGCCGAGGGCCAAGCAGTTTGATCCTCATTTGGGGTTACTGGGCAGCGCCATAGACAATGTTTTTCTCCTGGGAGGCAGGCACAGTGCTTCATTGTGGCCCCAGAATTCCCAGTAGGGAGGGTTTGTGGGCCAGGAGTGTGAGGACGGAAGTCTGAAAACACAAGCTAGTGTGAGGATTGGAGCCAAGGGCAGAGCAGGCCCACTCTGCAGAGGCTGAATCAAAATCTCCTGCATCTGAAGTCAGGCTGAGGATCAGACGTTGGCTGAGGCTGGAGTATGTGTCCATGATGGCACCTTCATGAAGTGGGGGCCTCATGAGGCCAAGGAAGTTTTCCCACGCTGAGTTTGGAGGTTGCCCCAAACCACAAGGTTTCCTTCTGCGGGACATTCGAGTCCTGTTGCATGGCTCCAGGACATACCATATGGAAGGACTGGAGAGCAGGGTTCGAAGGATGGATCCCTGTACAGCATGCCTCGCATTCCCATTGGCTATTAGCGACAAGATATGTTTGATCTGCTGCCTCTGGAACACGCGACCCAGGGGGCTGAGTTGAAATGGCCTCTCCTGACGATGCGTCATAATGTGCGTTTGGGTCCATGGAGACCTTGGAATGTGCTGGTTGTTCAGTGGCCCAGCGGAACTCTCCTACCTGAAGTGTTTGATACATCCCAGTAAGAAAGCTGCCCATGTGGAGATGAGAGAGGTTTGGTTTGGTGCCTCAGAAAAGCCC